>NC_086292.1:27486593-28187163 GCF_963924245.1 Chroicocephalus ridibundus
TGAGCAACCTGGTCTGGTGGGAGGTGTCCCTGCAAAGGGCAGGGGGGTTGGAACTAGGTGATCTTTAAGGTCCCTTCCAACCCAAACCATTCCATGATTCTATTTTACCCTCTCTTTATAGTTCTTGGCCAAAGCAGCAAGCTGATACACCTCGCTGTGCCATCACAATGTGGATACACCGAGTATATACCCAGAGGCAAGGGTGAGAGACCCTTCAGGCAACAGGATAGTCTTTGCACCTCCCTAGGAGACAAATGATAGGACAAGAGGAAACGGCCTCAAGTTGCACCAGGGAAGGCACATATTAGATATTAGGAAAAATTTCTACACGGAAAGGTTTATCAAAACATTGGAACAGGCTGCCCAGGGATGCAGTGGAATAGCCATCCCTGGAGGTATTTAGAAGATGGGTAGATGTGGTGCTGAGGGACATAGTTTAGTGATGGTTTTTGTCAGTATTAGGTTGATGGCTGGACTCGATCTGAAAGGTCCCTTCCAACACAGACAATCCTATGATTCTATGATGCTCTCCTTTCGCCCTGTCGGTGGGGCCAACCAGTGCTCTGCTTGGCCAACACTGCCAAGTTGCTGCAGCCACACAGGAACCACGCTAAACCAGCATGGCACCCCATGAAAAGAAAAGAGAAAAAAAAAAATGATGAAAAAGCTTTCCAACAGCACCAATCCCTGCTCCAGAGCCTCCGCCAGCACTGCAGACGGAGGGGAACAAGCAGCTGAACTGTCTGAAGTCAGCCCTGCCACCGAGGAGCTGTATGGGAATTGAAAGGTCTCCTTCACCAACAGGCTCCTCCAGCTTCAGGGTGGATGACTGCAGCCTTTTTCAGGGCTTTAGCTTTTGATCTTTCTAGGTTACTTTGCATTTGAGCCTCCACAACATCTCTTTTTGTTGTACTATCTGTACTATGTAGCAGTACCTAAAGCAGCTCCTAATAGCTCACTTAAACATGCACACTTCCTAGAGCAAATTAATCACAGATGAAAATATACTTCAGGAAACAAACTGATCTTATCTCTAGATTTATCTTGGTTATGATATCAGCTCCTATAGCCAGTACAACTTTTATTTTTTAAAAAAATTTCCATGGTCCAGGACAAGTCTTGCATCAAACCGGGCTATCTCCTGCTGAACTCACCAGGCAGAGAGCACGGATAGGTTTCTCCATGCAATCCTTCCAGTACTCACATCCATAAAACACATTATTTCAACCCTGTCATGCTCTAGAATCACAAATGAGTTTCAGGTAGTAAAGCAAGAAGCTCTTCTCAAACATAAGGATTCGCCACTCGGACCAGAGATCTGCCGAAAGGGTGCACAAAGAATCAGTATTTTCTCAACTTCTCAAGCAACAGCATTACAAAAGCTTTAAACGAGCCTGAAGTCTTGTCCTACCTTCTGCTATAGCAGCCCACTTGGCCACTGTATTAAGACTTCTGGGAATACCTATTAATCACTCAATAGGCTAAGAGGCAACCAAGGTAGTGGTCTCTGTCTGAGGTTTTTTTCTTAAAGACGACGACAAGAGAGGTTCCCCCTTCATTGAAGGGTAAGTTATGCCTTATTCATAAGGAACTAAAGGGTCTGCAGTGGCTATGGAGTGCCACGAGGCAAACCCAGCAAATACTGCTCACCAAAGGACAAGTACCCATGAAGAACAAAAGGGTCTTGTTTCATTTGTGGCTTCTCCGTTTTCCCAACAAAGTGGCACCACAGCTTTCCAAAACAAGTTTCCCTGGATCAGGCACACACACACCCCTCCCAAAGCATCCCAGCATCACAAAAAGCAAGCTGTTTTCCCACTGCAACGGCAGTGTACAAAACAGCACATTATTTAGGATGATACTTCAGAGACCAGCACTGTTGGCTTGGTGCATTATAACACAAAGTGGGGGGTAGCTTTTAGTGGCTTGTCGGGCTTTAGCCTCCTCTAGCTACAGCAGTATTTGTTCAACAAGTTAATTTTAAATAAAAGGAAACACCAGCAGCATGGCAAGCTCCTAGCAGAATAGCTGGGTTGCCCACTTTCTCTGCTTGCCACTAGATCTGAGATCTAGTATTTACAATTTAACTAGTTGTTTGACCGATACAGAAGGCGAGGATTTGCCCTTGCTCGTACATGGCGTGGCCAGCAATAAGGCCTGAGCGGACATGGCACAGGGAGGCAGGCAGCACTAAGAGGCTTGGTTTGCATAATGTAAACCACAGTTAAATACAAATGCAAAAACCTCTGGCATTAAGGACTGTTCTAATTTAAGGCAAGGCACACCGACAAGGCACCGGATAACAGCTGCTCCGCATTAATTGCTTGCATGCGCACACTTACCTTGCAATTATTTGGGAGCAGCTAGGGTGGAGTGAATCACAGCATCTATCGCAATGAGAGGGCAGCTGCTGCACAGCAGCTCTGTCCTGCAACTCGCTCATACGGGGTTCAAACAACACCACCAAAATAATTTGATGTTTTGACACCGGTTCTGTTACAGCCCCATATCAGCCTTGTTGCTGCCATAGGAGCCCTCAGCAATGACTCTGGATACTGGCTCTGCGCAGCGCCGTCAAAGTTAACAGAATATTTAACCACCACCAGATTACGCAGCACTGGTTCGTTATCGTTTCTGTTCCAAAACTGGATGGGCTTCTCGACTGGCACCCAGGATTAGCGTCTACAACTCTTACACCACAAAGATTAGTTATGAACAGGCTATGATGCTGCTCAGACGGGATTTAATACTCAGGCTTGAAGCTGCAGCAGGGAGAAGTGTGCTTTTACAAAGGGTATTTGCTGGTTACAAAGAAAAATTGTAATACATAAAGCAACCAAAACCAGACGGCGAGCAAGGGAAAAAGCAAACATGTTCAAACGCTCCATTTTCCTCCAAATGTGGCTTTATGAAAGCTGAAACAGCAGAGCTAATTTACAACAGCCACCTATTCAATTTTACATGTCGAAGCCGAGGAAGATTGCCTGGAGCTCGGGGCAGCGAGCCTGTTGATAGCCAGATAGGAATGAAACCCAAGGAAAGCAGCCATTTTGTCGAAATTCTTGCTGTCACAACTATCTGCCTAACGAAACATTCATAATAAAGCCCTGCCTGGAGAGAGACACAGACAGTTCTTCGGCAGTGATTTTTTTTTTTTTTTTTTAGGCTAACAAAGCAGCTAAGTCACAGATGTTCTTCAAACAGATCCCACTTCACCACCGCTTTTCACCAGAGGTGTTTTCATTTATTATCATTATCTATGTTGCCACACTCAGGCACACCAATGCAAGAGGGAGATACAGGGACAGTAAACCCTGCAAAGGCCTGGACTTCTCCAAAGCAGCATTATTAATCGAAATAAACCCCCTTCATTTAATAAAATTTAATTGAACTAGAAGCTTGGTCACTAGTATCAGTGTTAAATTATTTTTGCTGTCAAAATAAGAAAGTATGAATTGGAAGGAGGAACCTGGATGCACTTAAATGCGTAACTGAATTATAAATTAAAGATTATTAGGACATTAGCTTAAATCAGAATTTCCAAGCAGCATAATTTGCTGAATGACAGTTTGCAGTACTTGATCTATACATGTCTTCATCCATCAAGAAAAGCTGCGCAGTTAATTCTTGCGGTTATTATCGACAAAAGCTTATTTTAGAGTTCAGCTTCTCATCATGCTCCTGTTTCAGTTTCAGCATTCAGTGCAGATAAAGACCATTTAAGAACAACTTAAGCTCCACTCTCCAGCCAGGTTCTTTCCACCTCCTTGAGATACGGTATTAATAAATTTTTTGTTTTCCCTCTTTCCATTTCATGGCTGGTTTTGTTTTTGTTTTCTAAACATGACAGCTTTAACATGAAAAATGTTGAAATTAAAATTGCGGCATCAATTTCCCAATAGCAGCAGCTTTTTCAGACTCCGTACAGCAATACCAGTTTGATATTGCGTCCAGTTTGGTTTTCTACACAACTGCTTTCGCACTCATGAATCAAAGTAGATGCTCCAGAAACATTGGCTTCGCCCAAGCTTCACACATCTGTAAATGGTTCAAACCTCAGCAACATCCAGTTATATTCCACAGGCGCATAAATAACACAAGACCATATTTGAATTCCCCTGCAGAAGGAAAACAACTGGTTTCAGGTTGGTTGAGAATAAAGAGTAAGAGTTTTGCTTGGTGGTGATGCAAACGCTGGTGAAGAGCCATCAAAAGAACAGGTCAGAAGCCTGTCTGAAACCAAGCAGCACAAACATTTGCTCCAGTAAAGCGTCATCTAGGGACAGCATGTCACACCACCACTGTAAATATTTAATCAGTCAAAAAACCAGCCTTTGCCAAGAGGAGAGCACACCAAGTGGAAATCCCAGCTGCCCTTCAAGCATGTGCAGGATCAAACGGCATCTCCAAAGTTGTCACCACGCACGCCACACCATGGAAGGAAGCATTAATAAAATAATAACCAACATGTCACATGGTATGTTAGCAGGTAGAGTAAGAGCAACCTCACCATGGGAAGGTTTAAAAGATTTCTTGATAAATTAAGAGAGACTTCTGGCTTGCCTCAGCTGTAGCCCATCAGCGCCCTGGAGACCAGCATCATCAGATGTGCTGCATGTTCTTCCCCACTCCTCTCCAGATGACTCCAGGTCATGGAGGTGGTATGCAGGCAGGCATGCCCGAAACATCAAGACCGATAAAAACACGTAATACTCAATTGTATTAAGTGCCACCACCGAGCAGGAGCAGAAATCCCCAAAAGTCTTCAATTACTTGAAAATCCAACAGGTTTGCCCACTGACACTCCTTTCTGAAGAACAACAGCTCCTTCGCCACCCACAGCACAGAACAAGGGCAACCAACACAACAGACCAGGGACTGTACAGCTGCTTCCTACGTCAGGTAATAAAGTGGACACCAGCCGAAAATTCTGCAGTAACACCACTGCTCTTCTCCTGCATCTCCCCCAGCCCCATACAGATAACCTTAAACATAAACATATGGAGCAGAAAGTGTTTTAAATAAGCTTTTAGCCCAAATCACCTGACAGTAAGGCTGCGATCGTACCGTTTGCATTGTTTTGCAAGTGCACTACGTGACCTTCGTTTCTGAAGATCCATTCGCATCTATTCTTTCAGGAGACAATTACAGGAAATCTTACAAGCACAAAAAACTCATTTCTAGCAGCTTAATAAAACTCCCAGGAACCAAATGCAGAAGGTGAGATCTAAGTGTTGTGTGCTTCCAGGATGTGATCTCCTAAAGAGGCTATCTTCAAACTTACTAGTTTTTGAACACCACTGACTGAGCACCCCGAGAAGCTGCTGGAAAACTTCCGTGTAATCTAATATTCCCTGGCTCGATTACAGAGAGACTGTAAGAGGGCTGCTAGGAGAAGAGGAGGACAGCAGCGAAACAGATCGGTCCACCACCACCCATCCATACCCTCCTCTGCCATCCCCTGAGGCCTTGGAGAGAATCACACCATGGTACATTTCTGCCATTAGCCATCTCATGGTTTATGGGGCCACTAAAACACCCACAGGTGAATCTGAGATCCTTCTCATCTTCCAAACACCTGTTATAAATAATAACAACAAAATCAGTACTAGTCAATCTTTATGCACCCACCAAGGATGTGATTTTTCCACCCTACACCCCCACTGAAGCCACACTAAGTGACTTTTTTTTGAATTACCCACTTGTGCTTCAACCAGATATTTACCTGTTTCCAGCTACTGGCATTTCCACACAATTCCACATGAAGCCAGGCTACTTCCCTCTGGCATTGCCAGCCACTGCTGTCCTCCAGCTGGCATTTACCACCCCACTGTAACTTCCCATTAACACATGCACAGGCTTCAGCTTCAATGTTGATCATCTCCTTGGCTTCCTACATCTTTCTTCATCTCATTAACTTCCCTTCACACATCAGCTCTTAATTTTGAAAATTAAGTTTTACAGAATTACTGAGTTAGTACCATTACATGATGGCACCAAATGGCAGCTTGATATGATGATCTCAGTTCATAGTAACCTATCTGCACTTTACTGATTGTTTTTAGCTCTGATGAACATCCACTCTTTTAGCAGAGGAAGATAATAAAAAGCAACTTCGGAGAAAACTCTATTACTTGAGTTAATTGGTTCAAGAGGCAGAAATGAAGCAGTCAGCTGCTTTACATTTTCTCTGAGCCTTTTGGAAAGTTTTCAGGTTAATGATTAGGAGCCACAACAAAGATCCATTGTCTAACTAAGCTTTTAAAATCAGAAAGGAAAAATAAATACTAAAGCAACAACTCCGTGATGAATTAGCCAATTTGGAAATGCAAAAACTGAATTCACACTGTAATACTTCTAAACAAAAGAAGATGGGATGGATTTGCCCTGTTGCTCAAGTGCACTGGGTAGCACTGGCTCTCAGATGATTGCAGAAGCTCCACCACCAACTCAACACTAATTAAAAACTGCACACAGGCTACGATCAGGGAAGGTATTTTCCAATATTTCAGCTACACTTGCTTCCCTACCAGGAGATCTATGGTTTGATGACAGGATACAGAGAAATGTTAACCCATATTTTATACATTTAATTTGAAGAACATTCTAGCTTCTACTTCCTTTTGCTACAGTTCTGGAGTATAAAGTCAAACCTTTAAAGACCAAAGACCCATCACAGAGGCCCTGTGAATTCCAGCAAGTTTTGTTGCCGTACGCTCCTTGAGCACTATGGAACAGAAAGTCTCCAAATGTACACGCTTTCACAAACCACTTCTCACTTTTAATTCTTTTAGATTAAGGAGCACTATTGTTTTACTGCCCACAAAGGCGGTATCACCCAAAGTATTTCATTCCTCCTGGTGTCTCCCACCACAAGAAATCCCAATGTATGAGCAAAAGCTCAGCAAATCTGTGTAAGCAACACGAGCCACAGCTCTGGTTTCTGGAGTTGCCGCTGACATACTGAGAGAAGCGGAGTGGGAGCACATGGGTGCCAGAGTACGCTTCAGAATGGGTTTATTCAATCCATTGCCTCCCACTCATGAATTTGCAAAGACTTGCCTTAAAAAGAGTAGGAGAAGGTGATGGCACCATTTCCATATAATTCTTCCCGTTTACTATTGCAGTAGCTCCTTAATATCTCCCCTTGCGGAGGCAGAAAACAGTACACAGCACTGCAGCTAGGCTGTGGATGGGGTGATATTAAAAGCCCCAAAAGAGTTTTGGCTATCCCGAACGTAAAGGGCCTGCAGGTTCTTCCAGGTAGAGTCCAGGTCCCTGGTAATCACCAACTTCCTCCTCGTGCCGAATCTACAGTCAACATCCAGTGCCTCCCAGCATTGCTTCTGGCAGGATGAGAAATCAATGAAACAAACAGATGACTATTTAGAAAAAACAGTAACAGACCTCTGTGTCCCAATCACAAACAACACATAGTCACCTTCCCTGGTCATCCATAACTACTCCTCGCACAAGCGGAGTCCACAAAGCACATTTTAGCCCCCTTCCTCTTGACTTTATACACCACTGCTCTTCCAGACCCCCAGGCTCTGTTTTTCCCCTTCTATCATACACGACCCCAACCCTGTAAAAGTTCTCACCCCTCTACACTTCATTTTGACACACCAGGTAGTTACTGCACTGTTCCTATACACGTACCACAAAGGGATCCAGCTTCATCAAACAGGAAAACCATTGGATTTCCCCAGACCACAAGCATCCCCAAGCAGCAGCATTTCATGCTTTTAGTCCCACACGACGATCTCTCAGACCAACAGTCTCTAGAAGACCAGAAAAGATACACTGAACTGGTGTTATCAAACTGGTCTCAAACCAGTATGACAACTCACTAGCGTGGGTCTTGAAGAAAATAGAGTATGTTGGTTCAAGAGGAATGCAAAAGCATGCTTTGCTACAGAAAGAAACAATGCTGAACAAAGGCAGAGGAGTTTAGTGACTGGGCAATACGTACCAAACCCCCTCGGTTTAGCCTAAGAGCAGAGGTTGATCAAAACCAGGTAAGAAATCTCCTCCCTTGCACAAGATTTTAGAGGCACCGAGGAAGACTCCAGAAACCCAGAAGGGCTTAGCTGTGCACCAACTCTATTCTTGTCTGTGACATAAAGTAACAGCTACTTGGATTATTATTTTACTTTGAAATAGGGCAGTAAAACATGCTTTTCAGAGCCTAATCCAAAGAAGCTGCATCCCATCGCCACCAGACCAAGAAAGAGCAGCTCAGAAGGGATCTGCTTCAGCAGCAATACAAGCTCATGGAGCCACTGGCTCCTGGGTCTGTCACTGCCCGCTCGGTGATGGGAGCACGACTACTTGCACGGCTACAAATGAACCAGACAGAGAAGCTGATCCGGGTTAAGGGGGTTGCTGGTTTGTTACAATCCAGACCGGGATCGCCACGTGGCCAGACAGCCGAGTTGGCACAACTGGGACAACAGGGACTTGCTTCCAAGAAATTCGTTTGTGAAATCAGTCTGCAACAAGCCACGTGCCAGGCACATCAAAGTTGGGTCTTCCCACGTCAACAGACTCTCCAAATCATCTTGTCCCAAAGACTTTAAAGCATACAGGGAGGTATAATTCACAGTCAGAGGTCTCACACTTCTCCTCCATCATCCTACCAGCAACTTTAGCTTTCATCTCAGAAAGCAAAATCCAGAAAGACAGTTTCTCATCAAGAAGACAACTGCAACAGTTTGCCATCTTTCTTCCAAAAGCTTTCTGGATTTGCAAGACAGATCTCGAGGGAGGTGGCTGCTGAGGATTGAAGTCCAGCTCCTAAAAGGAACAGGACCTAGCCCTGTCTATATCATCATTACAGTGTCTGGGGGCTACATTCAGCCAGGCTACCAAACATACGATTTTTGACAGTAAACTCTTGGAATACTGCCAATCTCTACAAAGATGTGTCCTCAATGTAACCAAGTCATGAGGCCAGCAAGACAGAAATACACTTTTTTAGTCTTTTATTAGTCAATGTTGGAAAGACTAGAAGTGGCATATGTCAGGTCAGCTACCCATCAAGTTCATACAAGTAAAACAACTCAAAGCACTCCATTTGGGTTTCAGGGGAACGCTTTCCCCAGTGACTCAACTTCTGAATGAACTGTATATTGCGGGGAGAGTACAGGTCTGCCAATGGGAGCTACAGAAACTGTCCTGTTTGCAGGCAGAAACAGATAGTAAAGGAATAAAGCTGTAAGAGGAATGTTACTTTACAACTACTTTTTCCTTTAAATCATTTTATAGAAATCTGAGGTGTCTCAAAAAAGAAAAAAGCTTTCCCTCCTTTTCCTTCACTCAAATACATATCCGTAAATAATTTTACTCTTCCACCATAGCCAGCATTGTATACTACCAGATTCTGATCCAGAACCAGATTCACCCGTGGGGCTGTACCCATTTCATGGGTTCGATATATCTGTCGGAAAGCGGCACTGCTCCTCCCCATCAGTAGCAGAACTGCTCTCCACGAGCTCTGGTCTCCAGCAGCTCAGGTAATTTAAGGAACAGGCCCACCCTGGACTGTGAACTACTTACTGGTCAGCAGTAGCTGGGACTTTTCTGTGGATTTTGCGTGCCCTTTGGGTAACAGAACTTCACTTTGGCTGCTTTAAGAACAAAGGCATCAACACGTCAACAGGCACTGGATGGGCAGTAAGTCTTAGGAGGATGTTATTAGCAGATCAGTGGAGGTATCACAAGTCACACTTTACCTTAGCAAAAATATCTGTACCACGCAAGAGTCATACAGCCCCACAGAATGGTTTAGAGAACCTGCTTTTTTTGAAGGCCCTTTTACATAAAGTATCTTACAGCACAATATACAAGAGCATACCGCATGCCCTTTTCAAAAAGGCCAAACTATCGCTTCATTCCTGAAGATCTGTTATCATGCCTCATTCATGAAGGTCTGCTGTAACAGAAAAATGCCTATTCCATTTAAAAAAAACCAACACACCTGCAAAGTCCTTCCTAGAAGAGTATCCTATAGTATTTCCTGATGTCAAAAGACTTTTTCCCTAGGATAACTTGAAGAAATAATGATACCATGGCATACTTGAAGTGTGTAGAAGAAGCTGGGCAGACACTGAAAGAATGAGAATTTTTTTTTTTTTTGACATCACAGCAATACTGGGAAGGGTAAGTTCCCAATAACTTGTGTTCTTTTTCCATAGACAGTTTCCGTAGCAGGTCTGTCTGCAGGCTCAAACATGTGCCAAGAAAACAACCTCATTGATTTTCTGCATTAAGTTGTATAGTTCTCTGCAAAGGTCTCTCAAATTGTCCTTTCTTGGTCTCAAAGGTCCTTCCAGATGATGCTTAAAGAAAGGCTGTCCTCTTTTTAGACAGGGTGCAAGCAGAGGATCAGACCCCAAGGATATTCAGCATAAATGTGTCTCTCAAATGCTGGTTAAGTCTCAAATTGCTGGGTGATCCGTCTCCCATCTGCTTTTTTTACTGGGCACTAATGGAGAATATCTATTCCACCACAGTATGCTCAAACACAAAGGCAGGTAAGTTGTTTATCACAGATGAAAGATATAATCCATCCAAACCGTACATCACCTCAAGACAACCGCCATTGAATTGATTCCTCAAAATCAGTTGTTTCCAGGATTACCCCGACCGTGAACAGCGTTACCCCATAGTGCACTGCCAGCACAAACACACGGTTCTTCTCACCCGGCTGTTATTGCAGTGCTTGATTACACAGTTTTCCTCTTCTGACAAGAATGAGAGCAAATGGACAGGCCACCTCCTGCAGCAGAAGCCAGAGCTCTCAGACTTGCAGGTACTTGGGGGGAAATACTCACTATGCAAAAATCTTCAAGTAACACGTCTATGCAGCTTGTGTCCTGCACCCTGACTTCTGCTTCAGAACATTATAATTAACATTTTCCAACAAATATACAGACAGGTAGAAGAAAATGGTAAGGCACGATAACTTCTTCCATAAGCACAATAAAGCAGCACCCACAAAAATCAGTAAGTTAAAGATCTACCATGAAAACTAAACAAAAGCCATCCCAATTAAAAGTTCCTCTTGTGGCAATGGCCAGGTTAGCTCAAATGCATTCTGACACATGGCCACTGGTGGCATGCAACAGTTAACCCCTTCAGAGTCAACATGACTGATGAGAAACAAAGGTTTTGCCGAGGAATTTTTAGCCAGTGGCACTTTACAACAGCATTAGAGAATTTTTATGGAGAAAAAAAAAAAAGTCCTTAACATTGTTCCATCTTATCTTTCTCCACCGGGGCTCGGTTTGGTGAGCATCCAAGCACTGGGTATTTCTCTTCACTTCTCTGTCCCTTATCGCTTCCGATTTTGTCCCTTCCTCAAAGCAGCACCCACTTTTATGAACCAATCCCTCTCCAGCACATTTCACTTGGACAGAGAGGAAATTTTACCCACTCACTGAAGCAGCAACACACTCTATAGCACTTTAGGAAAGAAAAAGCCCACCTCCCTTGGGCTGACTTCATCTCCCCATCACTGCACAAAGGCCCTGAACTTGTTTACTGTCGCACATACCTGGCTAAATGAAGCACCTGGGTACACAATTCCATGCCATGTCACAGCAGTCAGTCATCATTCAGCACAGATTTAACGAGCATCCCCATTTAGCAATCCATCTCCACAACTGGATTCCAGTTCTTACCGCCACCACCTCATTTTCCAACAGCAGACCTTGCCCATGTCTCATCTCTGCATCATGCAGCAGAAAGACGGATGTCTTGCCAAATTGCAATGCAATACAAAACAGGAAGAGCTTAACCCTTTGAAGTATTTACCGGCAAGATATGTTTTGGACATACATGATGCCACCTTGACAAACAGTCAGTAAATTTACCCAAGTGATACCTATGCCTTGGTCTACAATCCTCAATCAAGTATGAAAAAGAAAAGGAATATATAATTTAGCCATCTTAACACTTTTAAGCTAGATAGGCTCAGGAAATCATTGCCAATACAGCAGTGTCTTGGGGGATGTAATCTCTGGCAAAAGCCCCAGAGCAGATGCGGTTAGAGCTTATATCACTTCCCTGCACAAAGCAGCTATACCTGCAGAAGCACTTTTTTCTGCTGGCAGAAGCTGCATCTGCACTAGGAAAATCTGCCAGCATCCTTTTCCCAACAAGTCTCTTCTAGCTCAGACCATTTTTTAATGATGACTTTGCAGTTTATTTACCATACTCCGCTCATTTAGTCTTACTTAGTTTTATAGCCAACAAAACAGAGACCTGGCAAGATCCTATTTTATGAACCAAGATTTCCGCTACAAGAAGTAATTTTGCCTGTTTACACCCCAAAACTTTTTCCTCCGAGGGCTCGGCAGAAGCCACCTTTGAAGAAAGGATATTCTGGAGCCAGGAAGAGTTCATCAATTCTCTTGTTTGTTCTCATTCCCATCCTTTAACAAGATATACCTAAAATTGTAACTGCAATCTCTAACTGCTGCAGGTACTTTTAACCAACTACCTGAGCTCCCTCGAGTTAAGAGAAAATACTCCGTTGGGATTCAATACAGAAATAACAAAACACAAGTCGTACAGTAGCAGGAGAGAACAGAAAACCTCCAACTTCTTCACCATTTTCTCATTTAAATAACAAAACATAAGTCATACAGCAGTGGGGAAGAATAGGAGACCTCCAGCTTCTTCACCATTTTCTCATTTAAGGGCTTTAAAGACTTGCCTCTACACAAACCCGCACTCATTTAATCAGAAGTGTTCCCAGCAGGCCCTCCGAAGCACCTGTAACATCTCCCTTTCTGCGGGGAATAGGAAACAAACCTGGACAAGCAATTTTGTATTTGATAGACTGCACCACCTGACAAGGATATTCCTTGTTGCTTTCCTGTTTAAATATTACTACCAATCATCTGACACTGGGCTTCTGCAAGAGAAAAAACCCACTTAATCAGTCCTGCTTTATAACTGATGCGAAGGCTAGAAATATGAATAATTACGCTAACGACTGACAGATAATTAGGTGCACTTAGAGGCACCCAGCCTCTTCCAAATCACGGCGCTGCCTGCCTGCAGAGATACCCTGGCAAGCGACAGCAGGACACTGGGCAGGGGAATTACGCTAGGGTACATAAGAATGATAGATATCCCAAACATCTCCAAGCACCCTCCCTCCAGATAGTTACAGGATCAGCCATCCCAGGCATCCCTGAAGACGGCTCCAAGGCTGTGCACTCTGTTCCCCTCCTAGAAGCTCTCACCCCAGCTAAAAAATAAGCATTGGATGTACAAAGCTAGTTCCCAAACAGTAACCCCCAAAGTGGATTAACGACACAAAGTCGATGAGAGATTCAGAAATGACAAAAGCCAGCCAAGCAGCAAGCATTTCACCAGGTTCTCAAGCATCATGCCAGTTTCCATACACTCTCTGAACCCATTTCCATACCTCAATACAGAATTCCCAGTTGAAGGCAAAGCATCTTAACTTCTAAACTGCAATAGTCCAAGACTTGTATCACATTATACTCTATCTTTGCTGTTATACAGAACTACACTTGCATTTACTATCTATCAACTGTCATCAGCCAACATAAAAATACAGCGGAGTACATTTTCAAGTATTAATTTCAGCTCTCCTAACAATACAAATAAGGAAGTTTCCAACACATCATTTTACCAAGTAAAATAAAGTGAAGGGTTATTACAGAACATGCTGAGGCATATATAAACTATGTATAAATTGCAGAATACCACCCCAATTTGCTCAGATAGCCTTTCAGTCATCACAGAAGTATTAACAAACTACCAAAACAAAGACATCAGACACAGTTGTTCATCAGCTCTTCAAAGTACTTAGAAATTGTTACTTTATTTTCCTGTATGCATACTAGATGGCGTTCTACCTCAAAGACCTTCAACTTCACACAAAAGCAAACTTCCCATTAACAACATCTACTGGGGTCACTTATTCAGGTGAAGAGGAATGCAGAATGAGAACCCTCACTCTTCACTTTAAGATAAGGAATTACGGCCAGGGGTTACTAGAGCCTGCCAGAGCTCCCAGAAGAGAAATGACGCTGCTAACGTAGCATTGGGGTGTTCTTCTTATCTTTTCAATTAAAAGTTGCTGTTCAGCCTAGTTTTAATACTCATCAAGCAAAGCTCCGTCACTTCTGAGCACCTCCTCTGGAGTCAACCTTGGCAGGCCTTGGGAGGTTTCTCCTTTGGTTACCTCCTCGAGAGAAGGCTCTCCCACACAGTCTCCCATCTTCCCAGAAGAGGTCCTTAACTCCTCTTCTTTCCAAACCATGCCTTCCACCTCCCTGTTTCTCAGATCCCTGAGCCTGACTAGGATGGAGGTTATTAGGAGTTAACTTATTCTGAAGTTATTCTTCCCACACAGGAAAGCTCACTGCAAGGGAAACTGTTTACTTATGTGAATTTTCCTGTTTTCCCCTAATCCCTCTCCACATTTCTATCTGCCAGACAAAGGAATGCTGATTGCATTTGTATTTTATGACACAAGAACACAAGCAATCCAAAGCTACCAGCTGCAGAGGGGAATCACAGTTCTGAAAAACTACCCGGAGCTCTTTCAAAAGTTAAATGTGCACCTTGAGTTATACATGCATCCAGAACAGGCCACGAAAACATTGTCTTCAGGTGTAGACACAAATGCATGTCTTTTGCTGACAGTACAGAGTTGAGCAATTCAACCACCATCACTTCCGGCAAATGGAGCAAAGCAAGGGTCAAACAGTGGGCTGACTGATAAGAGTAGAGAGGAGGCACGTTTAATCAGAGTTCACTGATCCCATTCATTATTTGACCCTGCAAACAGCTGCCCCTATTTCAGTTGCAGGTGCACGTGCCTACGCACCCCTGAATCTCAAAAAGCAGTGTTTGGGATGAGTATTACATACCCAAAGAAACCTAAAGCTTGAGTTTCTTTCAAGCCAAGCAGCAATGGGAGCATACCGACAACAGCCCGTACTGCCTTAGCTCAGAAAAACCAAAGAGAAACCCTAAAAGGAAGTTACCCGGAACAAAGTACTTCACTACGCAGTAACTATTTCACCAGTTTCCACACACACAAAGCAGCACAGGAATGGTAAAATCAAGCGTCCTGCCATGATTTTTACATAATGGACTTGCTCAAATACCAGTTATTTCCTCTGTGCCTCTGAAAAAGTTTTGCTAAGGTAAACTGGTCAAAACGCACCTTGCCAGCTTAGTACACTCACAGGGCTCACTCACCGCACTCCTTTGGAGGCTGGCCTAGCTTACTAATACCAGGCAGGAAGTGGAAACCTTCAGAACCACTTAAAATTTACATTTCTTTATCCTGGAAGAAAGTCTCTTCATGCCTTCTCCTTAGTAGGAATAGGCAGACATAAGTTTAAAAAAAATAAATCTTTGAACTAACACCCAAAGTCAGTTATTTTGCCAGTTGACTATTTTCAGGTGCAATTATACTGATTCTGCTGGTTCTACATTTTTAGTGTACGTTCTCCACTTCAAGAGGGCTTTAACTGTGCCCAAACAGAACCCTTCCAAGCAGGAACTCCTACTTAACCACTGGAAAACAGAGTTTAGAGTCTGTATCCCTCATCTGGTGAAATAACACACAAAATATCACTCCACCAAGCACAGGCAATTTTTCTGAAGGGCTGTAAAGGCAATAAGCAAATATCCAAACCTTTAGTTTCCAACGTTGGGGATTACCTCCCTCCAGCTCCCAAATTCCTCAAATCACAAAGCAATCAAAGCTTGATCTTCTGTGAATTAACACGCACCCTTCCCCATGTGTAAAGGCATGTTCATGGTGTCCCAGAGTGTGGAGGGTGCCTCAGACCAGGAAGTCAGGCAGAGAATCGAGTAAGTCATAAGAAAAACCTTTTCTCCTTCACACCGTTACATTTCAGCCATGAGTACTTTCCCAGAAGACCTGTTCTTTGAAGCAGATGGCCAAGACAGGATCCTTGCACTGCTTGTCCCTGGAAACGAGAGGTGCTCTGGGATGTAAAAGTTTAAATCAAGGAAGATACAAAGCCAAGAATGCTTTAAAAAAAGGTTGGAAGGAAAGAACTTAATATGCCAGCAGGAACAAGCGAGCACCAGCTAGAAACCATCAGTAGCTCAGAAAGCGAAGAAGCCAAGTTTTAGGTAGGTACATAGACCACCGCCCAGTTACTCCTACATTATGGCCAAGAACCACCTGCTCACAGGGCTCTCAATTGTTCCCCTGTCCCCAGCAGCAGTATTTGGTTCCTCTTCCCAATATATCCAGAGGAATACAACCTTTTGCCATCGCACAGACATGCTGGAGCCTGGCAACAAGGGGAGCCATACTCCATAACACGGTCACGGAGAAGCAGTGCTTGCCACCGAAGCTGTCTGGGCTTCACGCTTGTCCAAAGGGAGGACACCAAAGGGCTGCACATATCCCTCCTAACCCAGTTCTTCCAGAGTTTTTTTCCTTCTCTATTAGGCAGTGGCAATGCCTACCAACTACGTGCCCCTGCAGCTCTCTAACACTGACCAAAACAGCTTGTCAAGACCAGTGGCAATGACAAAAGGCACCACGATGGCCAGCACGCTTGCACAAAGTAAGCCAACATGTGCAGAAGCAGGCGGCTAAGCTACAAAGGGAAGAAGCAAATTTATTTTGAGAAGTATTTATACGGTTTATTAGCTTCTTCCTTGTTCCAAGTGACTCTGATACTGTTGAAAGTTTTCTACATAAGACTTCAGATCTGAAACAATCCCTGACATTTGGCTAAAGTTCTCAGTCTCTAAAAACAGGCAAAAGACTTGACGCAGATAGCTGTGTTTGAGCATTATGTACGTAGAGTGGTTCGAACCCTCACCACAATGAGCTACTCTGAATTCCAACAATAATTACTCAGCAGTGCAACATCATGTAAACAAGGGACTTCTTTTGAAAGAGTGCTTGTAGTTATATGGACATTTCAAATTCTAAAATTTGTGAAGTACAAACACTACCAAACTAAGTTACACGTGAAACTCAACTACTGAGGAAGCATCGAACAGCAGTTTTCAAAGCATTCATTTAAACAGTATTTCCATCACAGCTCAAGATTAAAAGCTAAAATCAAGCTAAGGAATCAAACACAGGCCAGAAAAACTCAAAGTTTTCCAACCTTCTTAACAGCAAACACCTAGGACGATGAAGATATTTAAATGTTAGCAGAATTTTCACTATCAAATTAAAAAAGGGGTTTTGTTTTCCTCCAGCTCATGCAGAGTCGGTCACTTCCTCATCACGCTGGAGCCTCCTGCACTCATATCCTCCAGGAGCTCGTCAGGCCTCTCTCAAACATGCAGGCATCTGTATTCTGGGCTGCACTCAAATGCACCATTTGGCATTACTGAGTAGCTACAAACCCTCCGTGTGTGTTTTACAATAAATGAGGCTACAATTTTCTTGCAATTGCCGAAGCTACTGAATGACTTAATGAAATTCAGCAGCACTGTATGCCTATATATACACGCAATAGCCTCCAAACATTCCTTATCCCTGCCAATAACACAGCGTAGCCACCCAGAAACACAACAAAACATCACTTGCAGTATTTTTAGATCCCTTTAACTCCAAAAGTAATAGAAGTCCAGAAGACTGGAAGCATGACCCCAAACAGGTAAGCTGCAGGCTGAAACACAGGGAGAGGACTTTCAGCCTTCACAGTTACTTCCCCACGGGAAGTGACAGCTCTCATGACAGATTTTGGATTCTTTTCACTGTTACCAACCATTCAAAACAGCCTTTCCCAAGCAGAGGAACAAGCAGCTACGTTCTCCAGAAAGAAAAGGCTACTACAAATTATTTCTGTATGAAAACCTTGGCTCACTATTATAACACAAATGCAGTTTGGAGTTTAACAATCACTTCCTTGAATTGCTCTATTACACCTGACACCGAACAGCAGAACCACATTCTTGTTTATCTCATTCATGGAGTAAAGGGGAAGAGTGGTTATTTTCAAAATAGAAAACTGAAAACAATTCAACAGGTGCCAAGGACACCTGGGGAGGTGCTGTACAGGGAGATACCCTTAACTTACAAGTGAACAGCATCACTTTGAACAAATGCTGAATTCTTCTAGGCCTCAGTTTTGATCACAAGAAGCAGAGACTATCAAACTGAAATTCTGTGCACCATGCTCCTAAATTTAATGTTGCTTGCCAAACAGTGCTAAGCAAGAAATGGGAAATATTTCTGAATAGACACTGGACTGCCCTGTACTTCTACATCACATCACAGGAACACAAAGAGCATCGGAGGTTTGAGTTTTATTTCCCATTATGAACTTTGACTCATGCAAGGCTAAAACTAAAGAGTCAGAGCTTGAGACAAGTATAAAAGTATAAGCCATAATTTCATTTTTAACTATGCTTTTAACATCCAGAAACAGTTATTGTTTCACATCAAGGACCACAAATGCTCCAGTCTCAATTATGACTTCTCTGTGGCACACCAGTTACCAATTTATAGCAGAAATACTACTTCTACTTTGCATAGCAAGTATGGTCCTGCTTGCTAAAATGAAACCCACAGGGAATAGCAATAACTGTATTTACTATTTTGTTTCTCACTTTCTGAAACAAATGTTTAAGAGAAGGTAAAAAAACAAAAGAGTGTTTTCAGTTTCACTTTGAAAACTTCCCCAATGCATACCAGTCCCCATCTGCATCCGCAAGGCCCCTGAGACAAGGCTGCCGTGTTGTGATTTTTGCAAAATTATGTTGAGACAAAAGAAACCAGCATCACCTTTTTTTTTTTTTTTTTTTTTACTCATGGCCAGCTATGAGATTTACATTTGGCCTAACAGAAATCTAAAGCACTGAGCAAATGGGTCATTTAAGTACAAAGTTTAAATTACCCTGGAGACATAACAGATAGAACACGACTTTTCTACACGGTAACGCTGAAATTTATAATAATTTAAAAAAAAAAACAACCAGTCTATTATATTCAGAATTATATGTCTTGGCAGCCAGGGAACAGATACGATGTCATTTCCAAAAGCCTTGCAGCGATCGCTTATACGAGATCTCAGGAATGCGTTGTCACAGAAAAGTTTACTCCATTCCTTGGAAATATTAAATGCATTCCTACTGTAATGAAACACCTTATAAAAGCCACATGACAGAAACACAAAGTTTAACAAAGCATTTCCTTCCAGCATCATAACATTTAGGGCCCCACCAAGAATATTATTATCAAATAAGTAACCACACAATAAGTTAGAGGCTTGAAGATCCACCTCGTGCAGGCAGCACAAGGGGACCCGAATGCAAGAAGCATCAGCCTGAAGTGCTGCCGCCCACAGACTCCTACCTAATGCTTGTCAAGCAGCTTCAAGTACTCCGAGTCTTCAAGATGTCATCTCTAACATTAAATACAGTTTTAAGCACGACCCCGTATGACAGCAGCAATTCCCACTGCTCACTGGGAAGCCATTCCTATTTCAGACAATGCATTTGGGACACACTGCCCATAGCACAGAATTACACCAGCAGTGGGGAAATTTCCTGAGTTACGACTGGAAATTAGTACTTTTTGTCCAAAGCCACTGTTTAATAAGACCCCTTTTGCCAAGCAACAATGGGTTCGCACTTGCTGTAACAGAGCGCTATTTAAGGGCAGAGCTGCAGCATTCTGGGGGATATCTGCACTGCCTCAGCTCCGCCGGCCTCTCCAAAATGCCACTCCTCAACAGATTTAACAAATACAGCATTGTAACTTAGGAGTGGCCTGGGGTTTTGGCTTATTTTAACGGCAAAGCTTTTACCCAGCTAGGGCCTGACCTTACTTACAAAGAAGCCATCCAGCTTTGTCATCTAAACGAGAAACCAACATTCAGTACAAACGCTGTGATGTTGCACGTTACCTGTTCTGCTCTGAGGAACCTTATGTTAAACGCTACAGTAAAGAGAAAAGGTATTTTTGAGCTAGATTAACTTTTCTTGGATGCAGTGATGCCACCTCCTTCCAGAGAAAGTCCAGGTTTGAAGCTCGACACGCTCACAACCTCCGCGTCCAGGATCCTGCTCCCTGCTGCAGGGTGGGGAAAGAAAAAAAAGAGAAGCTCAACTCCCTTTTCTGCATGTTTTAAAACATCAGCCACCTCAGAGCTCCACGCCAGTATTTTCAATGCCTCGCCATTACAAAGTGCAGAAAGAAGGAATATGGTCAGTGACATCACAATGATGTCATTGGAATGCTCCAGAAAAAGGTGATGGAAAAGGGGAAGCGAGCCCAACTTAGAAATACTGAAATGGCACAAGCTTGCAACAAGGCAAGGGGAACACTGGGCCAGAGACACACAGATCATCACATGCTCTATTCAGAGTAGAAATAAACATTCTATTCTAAACATTTTTCAAGTTTGTTTTCAGAAAATCTAGAGCAAAGATGGAAATAGCAATCCCATATAAAAGAGACATCACGATGGCAGAAAATTATTTGGACAAAAGTTCAGAGAGGAAGAATATGGGGGAAGATGTTCAACTGTCGGAAAACGCCTTTGAGAGGAGAAAGCCTTTTGTTCAACACCAACCCTGTGTCTAGGTTTTTACAGTTACTCGGCAAGTTATTTTGCCAGTGGTTGGAAAACCACCAGAAATCTGTCTGTTTACTTTAACAACTACAACTCAAAATAACATGTCAAATGATTCTCCATGTAATTATAGTGATATAACAGAAGTGATACTCTGGGCTGGGACTTTTAAACCCTACCTCAGACAATGGACAGCACAAGGTTATTCATACCCCTTATAAGTCATACAGACTTATTCATACCCCTATTTTTGCATTCGAAGAGGAAAGAGAATTCTTGTTGTGCAGTACAGAGTCAAACCAGATTATGAGCATAAACGCTAAACGCTTTGCAAAAATCAACATTAAACACCTGAAATCCTGCTTATGCACAGACAAGAAAGAGTAAACACAAAACATTATGAATATTTGAGTCATTCGTTCACTGCAAGTTCAGTGGTCTTAGAAGACCAAGCGATAAAAAAAAGTAACAGCTTGGTGCTGAGTGGCCATCTTCAAGAGCCCAGTACACGCTACAGGGTGAATTACAGGCTCTCTAACCAGTAAATTCACCACAAGTTAGCTACTACTTCTGCAAAGTCTTCGGCAGATCAAATCCCTGTCCTGAGAAGCTCATGTCTTTCTTATACAGCGTGTATTTGGAAATGAATAAAACGGATGGGAGAATAAATTTCTTTCAGTCCCTTCAACCACTATTACTATCAGCTAAAAGACTGTTCAAATGCAGTGTTCTAATACGGACAAAGGCCATTTAATACGGACAGTTATACCTGCCATGGCTCAGATATCTCCTTGCAGGCACTTCATGGCTCACCGATACCTTTTCCTTTCACTGCTGCTGCAAAGATGATCAACTGAAAAAATGAAACCCTATTTATACATTGCTTCTGATCAGAAAACAGTAACTTCGCTGATTAGAGGGTGCAAGACCTACAACTGAAGTTTTTGGGCACAGGGTACCTCTGCGTTACATCCTCACTTGAACAAACAAGTTCCCAAGCACTAAGAAATGTGCCTGCAGCCATCATCCTTTGAGACCACAAACCCAATGTAGATACACAGAGACCAAAGCCATCCAGTACTCGACTGGAACAAGTGAATCACAGCACTGCAACCAAGGATCCGCAGCAGGATCCTGAGCCAATGTGACTCCAGAAAAGGTTTACTGAACCAGAAAAGCAGCAACAGCAATCCTGGTTGGGCGCCAAAAGCAAGGAAATAAACAGAACAGAGCCCTGGAAGATTTCACCACCAGCAACAGAAGCTGGGATGAGCAAATACTGAGGCATCAACTGAATTCAGTTCACTTACCTCTGAACAGACTAGAAATCTGATGGCAGCAAGCTGGCATTTAAAAGCAATTCAGAGCAACTGAATGTTTTCCTACCCTCTTCTGACACATTCCAGGGCATAAGCTGATTTCAGATCCTGAGTTTACCCATGACATTCTGAAGAAACTGGCTTTCTGCACTCTGCTCTGTTAAACCACGAATAACTACTGCAAACCTAACACAAGGAACTAAAGCATAGGCAGCAGACACAGTGGTTCTGTGTAGGTGGTTTGCAAGGTTTCTACAGAGCCCAACGCAGCCAAGTCCACAGCAGGGTCAGGCCTCCCACCACCACCTCAGGTACAGGAGCAGGAGAGGGATCTCCTGATCTATATCGACTTCTCTCCACTAGTTCTGCAACTCAGAGGTCAAGCACACAAGTCATACAGCTCAAGGGCAGTAAAAAAAGCAGGGGGGGAAAATGCAAAGACCAGAAAACAGGACTTCGGCTAAGAAATCACTTCATGAAGAACATGTAGGCAAGTCCACCGTGCCACCAGGTCTGGAAAATGCACGAGCAGCAATACTCACTACTCCTCACTGGCAGGAACTTTTCCACCACTTGGCTTATGCAAAGAAAGGACAAATGGTAGAAGCTGTTCAATACAATCAGTAGGGATCATGATTTTCACGGTTTTAGTCATTAAATACAGACTCACCACTTTAATCGGTACTTCAAAGAGTAAAAACTTTAAGTTACCAATTGTTTGCACGCCTACTTGCCATTTGTTTTCCTCCCTATATGAGGATCAATAACTGGTAGCAAAGAAACATCCGTACTTAACCATGAGATCTTCTTTAACTGCAAGGTAATCAGCTAATCTAGACAGACTCCTTTATTCAGCTTTACACGTACAGCACTATTATTAAAGTCATAAACTTTAATTTGACTTAAGAAATGCCCTTCGCTAATTTAGTAAGCAAATACTTTTACAGCTGTTTGCATCAAGCACCATATAAACTAGTGGGTTTACAGCACATAAAGCAACACTTGAAAGCTGCTGTTATAGAGACTGTAAAGCACAGAATAGTTGGGCAAAAGCATTCTCTCAAGTATCTCGTATTTAAATGGATTTATCAATGCTGGAAGTACACACAGCTAGCAAAACAACTGCTTTCTGGGCACCGTGTGTCCTTCAATATTTAATATCCATAGATTTCACTTTCTCACAGTATTCCTGTTTGTGTATTGGAAAAGGAGAAATATTTTGTATTTACTTGCTATAACCCGAAAAATATCAAGTAAACGGGAACAAAAGAAAACCCATGCACTCTGGTCACCTACAGAAAAAGGGAACAGCATCGGAAACTTTATGGTGAGCTGGAGCAAAACCTCGCCATAAACATTTAAAAGGGATGCGAAACAGTTCCAGTGGCTTAGTATTTTCCAAAAGCTCAAGAGCCAACAAATAAGACTCAGATATTTTCATCTGAAGACAGTAAACGTTGTTTTGAACTCGATTTCAATTTTTAAGCAGCACACTTAAAGACTGGGGGTAAAAAAAGTTATCGTTTGGAAGCGATTGCTCGAATCCCTCCTGGTCTGTGCTGGAAACGAACACGACGAGGTTCAGCTCCGTGAGCAGGAGCGTGTTTGTATGTGGTGAGGGGGGAAGGGAAGGGAGAAGGCAGCAAAACCAGAGCGGTGCCTGGGCTGCCTCTCCTCGAATTCCAGAGCTCGCCATGGACCCACCGGCTTTCCCGAGGAACCGCAGGGGCTCAAACCGCCCCCCCGCCCAGCCAGCGTGAGGACGGAGAGGGAGAAAAGCAACACACGGGTTCCCTGGAAACCACACAAAGAACGAGGAGCCCTTTTAAAGCCCTGGGCCTCCTTCCCGACGCTTCCACGGCAGGAAGCAAGCTCCCGGCCTGCCCCGAGGGGCCTCCCCGGGGGAAGGGGGTGCCGAGGACCCCCCTTCTCCCCCCGAGACGGGGCGAGAGGCTCCCTCTGAGCCTGCCAGGGGCGGTTTAGGCCGCAGGGGGGCCGGGTCCGGCGTCCCTCAGGCAAGGCCCGTTGGCGGCGAGGCCCGTTGGCGGCGCGGGCCTCCCTCCTCCTCTCCCCGTGTCGTTTCCCACCCCGGGGTCCCGGTGCCGGGAGGAGGGGGGTTCTCACCTGGATGACCTCGTTGACCTCGCGGATGCACTCCACCATGTGCTGCAGGATCTGCTCGGCCGTCAGCACCTCGTAGCGATAATCCTCCTCCTGCTCGGGGCCGCCGCCACCGCCGGGGCCCGGCCCGCCGCCCAGGCCACCTCCACCGCCGCCGCCGCCGGGGCCCAGCCCTCCTGTTTCACCGCCCAACAGCCCGTCGCGCTCCCCGCCGACGCGCAGCCCGGGCTCCACCAGCTCCACCTCGCCCAGGTCCAGGTTATCGTCGGGCTCGTCCTCCTCCTCGTCCTCCTCCGCGCCGCTGTCCTCGCTGCACTCCTCGTCCTCGTCGAACTCGTAGTTGTAACCCTCGTCCGAGTCCATGGCGAGGGCGCTGAAGAAGCGGCGGTGGCGGCGGGCCCCCCCCGCCCCGCCAGCCCCGGCCCCGCCGCGCCTCAGCCGCCGCCAACAAAGGGACGCGGCCGACCCGCTCCGTCACCGCGCGCCGCGCACGCACGGCACGTCACGCCGCGCCGCGTGACGCGCGGGGCGCCGCGCGTGCGCCGCCGCCGCCGCCATCTCCCCTCCGCCGCGCCGGGAGCCATCTTGAGTGCGCGACTCGCCGTCACCCCGCCGGCGCCATCTTGAGTGCGGCGCGGCGCCATGTTGAGTGTGGCAGGAGGAGGGGAGCGGGGGCAGTTTACTGGCTTTACCGGGTAGCGGGTACTCGGTAGCGGGTCCCCCCCTGCTACCGACCCGCGTCTGGGCGCCACGGGGTGGCGGGGGCCTGTGGTGGAGGTTCGGGGGCGCAGAGCCCTCCTGAGGGCTTCTGTCAGCTGTAAGGAGTGCTGCCTCAGTGTAAGGAGTGGTGCAAAGCTCGCGGGGAGCAACTTGTGAGGGACATGTGAGGGAAAATAGGTTGTTCTGCCTCAAAATCATACTAAAATTGCCCCGAGACCCTCCAGGCAAAAGTTCACGTGAAACCATAGGATAAACATGTGCCTGCTATCCCCGGAGGGGACCCCAGCCCTGCTGCATAGCCTCTCTGAACTCCAGCTCTGCCTTCTGGTCAGCGGAGACAGTCATATCAGTTTTTCACAGTGGTGCCAGGCTTGATTCCCTTTCTTCTCTGTTAATTTGGCATTTTGTGGGGGTAAGAATACACGAGCGGCTTCATCACCAGACCACGGACAGACCTTCTTGCCTCCCACAGACGGCTGGGGCCGAACCTGCCATCGGCGAGACGTGGGGCCAGCACCATTCCCAGGTGGCCTCATCCCCGACGGGGCCTCTCGCTTGGACACCAAGCCGCTGGCGGCGAAGGGCAGGGCGGACGTCAGGGTGCTGCAAGGGGCTGAGCACCCTTCGCCTCAGCTTTCCCTGCCTTCGCAGTGGCCTGGCCGGGGCAGCTCTGCCTCCAGCATCAGCCATGCTCGGCCTGGTATGGAGGAGGCAAGCCGGGCTTATTGTTCGCAGCCGTTTGGGGAGTGTGAGGGACTCTGGTTGGCTTGGAAACAAGGCAGCAGCCTGGCCCAGAGGAGAGCTGGCTGATACCAAACCCTCCGCTGCTATGCACTGCAGACGAGAAGCCGGCACAGCCCTGGGAGGGCTCCAGGGCCACCTTCTTCACCGGCACTAATCCTCCCCTTCCTCATGCCCCAGGGAATCATTTCTTCCTGGGGTGAAGCAGGGCCGTTGTGATGTGGTGACATTATTCACCTGCTCCACCCGGATGAAGATGCCCCCACGCCCGGAGGAGCCAGAGGAGACTCAGCCTGGCATTATGCGTCATAGGTGTGACAAGTTTCGTCAGCTCTTTGGGATGGGAGTCACCACGGCACTTTGTGTTTGGTGCAGCGGGATCCTGCTTCCTGCTCCTGCTTCAATACAAATACCTTGTGAAACAGGCAGAAAATTAGAAGCCGCCTCCAAAATGGTGTTTGTTTCCTGCTGGAGCATGGAGAGTGTGACAACGACGCAAGTTTAAGCTCAGGGTGACGCAGGCAGGTGCCCTTGGGCTTCCAAGTAGATTAAGCGTCCAACGTCCTGGGTAGATGCCTCTGGAAACCTCGCTGGGTACCAGTCTGCATCTTCAGACACACAGGCAGTTCCGGGTGTTTCACAGAATTACAGCTGCTTCCAGCGAGCTCGCTGCATTTGCCATCGCCTGCTGTCCTCCCCAAACAGCTGTCGTGCAAAGCTGTCCCCGGCCCACAGCCGGAGACAGCCCATGGTCCCCGAGCACTGCTCTGCCCAGGTCAGGAGCAGCATGGGGGGGCATGGGCTGGGCACGCAGGCCACCTCATGCCAAGCTACCTAGTAAATAAAGCCAGTTCCCTAATTACCCTACTTATTTGGAATGGCAAAGGCCCGCGCATTAATCATCCTGCCCTACATAAATCTAAATATAAATAGCTCCGGCTTTGTTCAGCCTCGGACATGCCAGCTGGACGCTCTTGAGCCTCGGGGGCTCAGTTGGTAGCCCCAGCTCCTCGCCCTACACTTTGTCCCTGGGGTGGGGGACTGTGTGTGTCCCCCCAGGGGCTCTGTGCTGACCCTGTCCTGCCCACCTGGTGGCATGCCCACCTTCTTGCCAACACGTGAGCAGGCATGGCGCAGCAGATGCCCACCAAGGTGGCGTTGACCAGGCAGTGGGGTTTTGCTTTATGGGAGCTTTGCAGCTTCCCAGAGCCTGTGCTTGGACTCAAAACCGGGTCCAGCCCCTCTCCGGCGGTGACCTCCCCCTCCGGGACGGGGTTAGCGGTGCGTTAGGTAAGGTGTTTCTCCCCGCCGTCCCCCGGTGCCCCCCGGCATCCCCGCCGCCGGTATCCGAGCGCCTCCCCGCCGCCCCCTCCTGGCCCCTGCCGAAGCTGCAGAGCTGCGGGGCCTCGGCGCAAAGCCCTGCCCCAGGAGCTTCAGACGCCGAGCTACAGCCGCCGCCTCGCAAAGCCCTCCAAAACACACGGGGACGAGCTGCCCTTCTGTAGCACAGAGCACAGACACTTATTTATAAGCACATTTAAACCTCCAGCTGTTTCCCTTCCTCATATAATCCCCATAATAAACATTTATAAACAGCGATGGGATCTTCCCCATGCCATCCCACAAACATGGGAATGCGGTTGTCCTCCTACAGTTCCAGCCTTATCTTCTTCCGCTACAAGACAAGGATTATCTTTGCTGCCGGTTACCCCTCAGCTAAAACACTAATACATCTCAAAAAGACTCTTTGGTACGAAATTTTAGCCATGCCCTTTGCAAAAGGTCTTCCTTTTGTTACGAATTTCCCAACCCAACAGACACGTATGGAGCCCTGGGTACCCACCGGCTCCTTGTAGATGGTTGGCAAAAGGTACCCCAGAAAAGCCTTCAGGTCATCCCTCGGGGATCTGCACTGCCTCTGCGGATTTTCGGGCTCCAGCTACCACGGAAAGTTGAGAACCGCTCTTCTACCCACTCTGAAAAATTATTTAGATCCATAGGCACCTGGCACTTTTTCATTTTATTCATGCAAGAGCTTAATTACCCAAGTGATTCTAGTAACTGCTAACACTGAAGCTGACAAGAATAAAATATTGCACCGCAATCACCTTGCTCTGTGAAGTTAAGCACCCGCTTACAGGATTTACGGGAGCGGGGCCTCTGTGCATGAGGAGTTTGTCACCACGCATCTGAATGATCCCAGCTCAGCCCCACAGCCATGACTGAGAGCAGCTGGGGACGGCAGCCACAGATACTCAGCCTCCACAATCACTTGCAGCATCTCTCTGTGAGAAGCCCCGTTTTGTGATACCAAAGTGCTGCAAAAGTGCTGTCCCCAGGCTCCTGCCCTGAGAGCTTCACCCATGGGCTCAGGGTGCACCTCCCTCCTGCCCCACCGCTCCTTGAGCCAGGCGCAATCTCTGGAAACAGCCCTTCTCCTCTGACACCTGAGGCACAGGGAGATCCTGCACTAGGAGATTTCTCAGTGCCTCGGGTTTGATTTAGGCTGCCTCCACCGTGAGCGTGGGCTGAGATGTCCCTCGGATCACTGCCGTTTGTTCAGCCACCCCAAAGCTCTGTGAGCTGGAGATAATCCAGAGGAAAAAAGACTTTGCAAATAATACCAACAGCACAAATACCAGCAGGCTGAGCTCGAGTCAAGAACCCAAATCTTTCAGACTGATTAACACATCTCACCTCAAGCTTTTTGCCTTAAACTCTGCTTTTAAGTTCATAATTGTTGAAATATTCCTCCTTGCTGAGACCTGCTCCTGCCTCCTCGCTCTCCATCTCCCAGGCCTTGCTCCCCTTACATGCGCTCTCCCTTCTGAAGAGGTCCCTTCTGCTCAACTCCATCTGTGCTGAGAAATTCATTTACCATGTGCATCTGCTAAACCGTTCGATGGCAGCATCTAGCGTGATAGGCGGTGGTCAAGGTGGAAATGCAGAGATATGAAAACGAGTCATCCTGTGCTTTGCTGGGATATGTGCTTGTGGCTCTGAAAGCAGCGTGCTGCACGCCAGCCTGCTTCAGCCCCCGAAAGCGTGGAGGAGCTGAGCTGTTAGTGAAGGATCTGGCTGGTGAAAATACCCTGGATGTGAATTTAGGGTCAGCTCTTGTTTAGGATCTTCTTTGTGCACATGCTGAAGCTCCACCAGTCGTCTCTCCTGGCTCTTGCTGGTATTTAAATGCAAGCACCCCCGGGGCTCGATGAGATGGGTGCTGGTACCTCTGCCTCTGCAGCGCTGGGGCTCAGCGGGACACTGCTTCTCCTCCACCATTCCCTCGGGATGGGGTATCTCTGGCAGAGCGGGCAGAGGCTGGGAGACTCACCTGTCCTCCTACAACACTCAGTTTGGTTTCGGTAGAAAGCCTCAGCTCAGGTCACAGCGCAGCAAGGCTGGTGGCCTGCCGCTGCTGCTTGGTGTGCCCAGGTCCGCAGCGAACTTCAGGGGAGTCACTCTGAGATGAGCGATGTCACCGCAAAGGAGGAAATGTGTCCTTGTCATCCCACCTCCAGTAGAGCATATGCTCCATCTGCATGGAGCAGCCATGAGCTGGAACAGCAGATACATCAGCATCAACTCGTGCAGATGGCTTGTTCCCTGCCAGCGCTTACGTGACACCGCGCTGAGCAATATCATCCCTGAAACACAGAGATGTGCAACAGGAGGGTTCACACCCGCAAAGACCCATCACTTGCCAACCTTTACTCCTCCTGGACCACCACCACAGGTTAGGTCACTTAAATGCATGTCTGCAACTCTCCCAGTTGCAATCCAAATACCGTATTTATTTTACCAAGGATGAAAGGGGAGGTAAACAAGCAAATGGAGAGAGTAAATTTGCCCAAAAAGCTTCTGAGATGTCAAAATTCAAGCCGGAGGACTACAGGCAGTTGCAGGTGTTTCCAGAAGATGATCTGTGTTTTCCAAAGCCCTCTTCCAGCCACACCACCAGCAGGTCCCATGGCCTGGGAGCTGGCTTCATTCAGGAGCGAGTGTGCTCAGACAGTGTTTGCCTCGAAGAGCAAAGCAAACAGAAGACTCATGCTCTGCGAAGGTCTCCATAAACGGCTTCCTTCATTCCCCTTTCACCGGCTCATATGCTTCTCACCCGCCAAGGAATCTGTATGCAAAATGCCCTTCTGATTAAATGCAGAAGCAGCTAACGTTACAGCGAGTTAGGCAGCATAATAAGTGGGTTTATATCTTAAAAAAATGTTGCAGAACAAGGAACTGCACCAACGGCCCAAAGGACACCTTCATACCCTGAAGGCGAACAAACCAGAAAGACCCAAGTGTGACACCGGCCTGATTTTATAACAATTGATGGCAGAATAGTGAATTTGGATTTCTACCAAAGGTAGGTAATCCAAAGGTAGGTAAGCAGGTAATCCAGCAGAGCCCGGGTGCAGCACAGTTTTCTGCTGAGTCCCCCAGCAACTTGGCTTCCAGCTCTTGCAGTCAAAGAAAAGAGAAAAGGCAGTTTGCAGGCACTTCTGCAATGGGTATCATCTGGCGAGGCCAGTGTGATGTTTTCAGCACCCAGCTTAACCCTCTGCATGGACAGTAAAGTGCCTCTGAGCTGGTACGTTCCTGCTGTGGGGCTGGTGATCTGGGTGAGGGCAAGCAGAGGTGCAGTGGGAAGGACAGGTAAGCTCTGAACCTCGTGTCTCCCCATTTACTCCCTGCTTGTTCCTTGCTGAACTAGCCTTGAAGAGGCCAAACTTCCCAGGTGGACATATCACCCTGGAGAAATGCTCCCAGGCCATGAGCTGGTCTATTGAAGAGATACTGAAGAGCATTGGCAACTTCTGGCTACTGCTGCTCCACGCCTGATGCAGGACAGCATGTAAACCAGTTTCTTTCAGGCAAGCTCCAAAGTTAAGCACATGCTTAAACAGTTTTCTTACATAAAAATGCATTCCTGAATCAGACTGCTAGTCTAGATTAATGCTGGCCAGCTACAGATGAACTTCTCTGAGTCATCCCCCGGAGACATCAGGTCCCTTAAAATAGCAACAACAACAGAATCCATAGAAAAGCTTGAATATTTGGACTGAAAGCTATGATCACAACGCTTTACATAAGTGTGGTGAACACGCCACCCCACCCCCCAAACTGAAATAAGGATTCGCTTCAGGCCAGGGCACTTTTGCATTTCGATCTCACACTCTGGGAAGCACAGTCTTGCCGACGCTGCTGACATTGCCTGAAGTGACACAGCAACAAACTGTCTTGGTTTTGGTTGCTGTTGTTGTTTTTTTTCCTTCCCCTGCAATTTTAATACAGTGAAGCTACTTGAGGAAAAGTCCAGAGATACTGGAATCAATTGATGCTGTTGGAAAAGCGGTAGGAACAGCTGGTGCTTCAGAGGTTTGCATGGTGGAAGGCAACAAACCCTGTTCAAGACCACAGAAGCTGCCTGTAGCCCAACAACAGCCCTGAGACGAGCAGATTTAAAACTGAACACAAAGAATGATGGGGGCCATTTTCCCAGAGGTCCGAGGCAGGTTGGAATATAGGCATCCTTCTCCACGCCACTTCTTGCCATGTGATGCAGACAGAGACGGGCCAATATCCTGCAGCAACAGCACTGGAGTTGGAAGAATCATGAGGAAGCAGCCTGGCACGTGCCGTTGTACTGAATTGGGGTCCTCCCCATAGGGAAAACAAGTGACTAGTGAGGATTGTCAGGAGCCTGGGGGCACCAACACGCTTTAATTGTCCCAACCAGCCTCACCTGGGACCTCCACCGATGACCCATTGCTCCAGGAACTTCATTTTAAGCTGAGGTCTGGGCAGCCACCTCTTTTCTGAGCTGTCCTGGAGATCCATCTGCTTTGAGGCTTTCCCAGATTGATCTTGGACTTATCTTGGTGCCTTGCTTTTGCCAGATGACACCTGATTGGCTGATGGACCCTGTTACTGCCACCACCATGCCTGGCTGATAAGGTTGTTGCCTGGCCCATGTTGTGCCCATCCTAGGTCCTGGCTCACCTTCCCTTAGGTGGATGGGTGGTCTTTGCTGCTCTACAGGGTTACGGAAGAAGGATGCAGCACTATGGAGGTGTTAAGCTCGTGGCAATACTAGCTGGCTCTGTCTGACCCCAATCTTGCTGGAGCCCAGCTCCCCCATCTATGTGTGATCCTCATCCCCCTCCCTGCCTTCTCCCACCTGAAATCCCCTATCCATTTGCACTAATCTCATTAATTTCCCACAATTCTGTTTAGGCCCAAACCTAACTGTGATCCCCTCCTGCTGCTCAGCATCCCCATGACTTCTCCACCTCCCTGACACCCCCAAAACCTTCACTGGTAGCTCACAGGCTCTCTCACCCCTGGTGGGCACCTTTTTCCATCCCTCTGAACCGCCCCCCCCATGTCCTCCCAGCTCTTCCCCTTTCACCACCAGTCCCCAGCTTTGTGCTGGTGCTTTTGTAACCTTTGACAGTAAGTTCCTTGAGGATTTTTCTGCAAAATGCTTTTATTTTCCTGGTGCACCTGGCTCTCCCTCTGCTGCTCACCTGAGGGACAATCCCTTAAATTCCCCACTAGACCGTGGTTGTGTCCTGCTCACAAAAAGTGGGTTTTTAATCTCGTGCTAGTGTGATGGGGCCATCTCCATCTCCCTTGTTGTGCTTTCTCCCATGGCATTTCTTTAATTTCCTGCTTGCTCTCCATGTCTTTCAACAGTCCTGATAGCTTGCAGTTTTCTGGCGGCTTCGCTGCTTGCTCGGGAGGGCTGGGATAAGAGTTTTTTAATAATTTGATGGAGTTGGTTCCCATGTAGGAGCTGGTAGGGTTGTGCTGGCAATTAGGTGGGTAAGACCTGGGCTTAAGTGTCCTTATTTGACTTGGGGATTGCTGAGGAACGCGGAGCTGGGAGGGAGGAGGCAAAATAGAGTTCATCTGAGGTTCCTTGCAAAAGCCAGACCCTGTGTGGAAAACATCTCTGCAACACTTCAGCATGAGGCCCCACCACGGGACAAAATCCTTTTTTTTGTACAACCCAACCGGTATTTCACCCTCTACCTGTATAAAATCTCTGTAAACCTGTGCAAGGGCTGATTGACACCCACCATTATTCATAAAGATGCATGGTACCAACAAAAGATGCCGAAAACCAAGGTGGATCCAAAGCATGTGTTCAGTCACAGTGCTGTAGGTGAAATATATGTTTTAAATCATTAATCTTCCCCTCAAACCCCAAAGCGGGATGCTGAGACTCCCCAAGGGCATCCTCGGCGGGCAGGGAGCAAGGCGGCTGGGCTTTGAAATTTGCGGGCTGGGGAAGAACCGACCCTCGAAAGGTTTTGTGATTTACAAGAGGTGCTTGCTCGGGTAAAGGCACCGCCGCCTGAGGTGAACCGTGAGGAGGTGGCAGCAGGCGAGGCCGGCCCGCCCCGGCCCCGTGGGGCCGACCTGCCATTTCGCGGCGCCGCCCCCTCCCTCAGGCCGCGGGGCGCGACATGGCGGCGGGGCGGGCGTTGCTGCCGCTGCTGGCGGCCGCGATGCTGCTGGAGCCAGCGGCCGCCGTCTGGCCCCAGCCCCAGGCCCAGCGCTCCCCGCCGGGTGGCGGCCGCTGCCCGCTCTCTCCCCGTCGCTTTCAGTTCGCCTACGCCGGCGGCTCCGCCGTGGGGCCGGGCTGCGCCGTGCTGGAGGCGGCCTTCCAACGGTACCGGGCGCTGCTCTTCGCCGCCGCCCGCCCGACCGGTGAGGCGGGGCGGGGGCTGCCGGCGGGGCGGGGGGCTCGGCGGGCAGGGCCGTTGGCCCTCTTGCCTGTGGCTTTATTCCTAAAAAAAAAACCCGCGAAACCAAACCCTCGCTTATTTTGGGTTTGGTTGGGTGACCAGCTCTTTAGCCCCCTCATTGCCTCAGTGCAGCAGGGGCTGGGGGCGAGGGGAGGTGGTGGCTGTGCCCTGATGGTGCGGGGGCTTGAATCGGGTCTCATAGCCCAGGGCAGCGTTGTGCTCCTATGTGGAGGGCGATGCCTGTGGCACGCACGTTTTAAAATAAAATACATCTAATCCTGCGTGGCACAGTGAGCACTAGTTGTCTTGCATTCCCTTCAAGGAGTTAGGCTCTTGCTATCACGAGTTTGCTCTTTCTATCCATATTTTATCTCCTCCAGATCGCGTTTCAGCTCCCCAGCGCTTCCTTTTGCTTCCTTTTGCTTCCTTTTTATGCGACTGCAGGGAGAGCTGCCCCTGGTGTTGGCAGTCGCTCCAGCTTCAGCCCTTTTCACAAGTTTTGGCTCTTCTGGCAGTTCTTGGTGTCCAGTGTGAAGCTTTGCCTTGAGGAAAGACTCTTGTTGCTTCATGTCTGTTTCTAGCAAGTACATATTTGTGCCATGGGGCTCGTTCTGCCCAAGGTGAGCTGTTAAGCGTCCCGAGGCAGCGTGGCTTTCCTGGCAGAGAGGTAGTAGCTCTTGGATTCATCCTGGAATTGGAGGGTAAGATGAGGAAAGGCAAAAGCTTTGAGAGTCTGGGCTTGATTTGGGACAGGTTGTAAAGGTTTCTTGTGCCCGGACTTCTTCATGATAGCACCTGTTGCATGTCTGGGATGAAATGGAGGAAATTCCCTGGCTGCGTTCGCAGAGGCAAATGCGCAGGCTTGGGAGCTGGCACGTACGGATGCTCGGTGCCTGCGTGGGTCTGTGGCAGCCTGAAGCTGGGGAATATGAAACGCTTCATTCATCAAAAAGAGCTAGTAACTCTGCTTCCGAGTGTTTTAAATGTCAGTGTGAACTCTGTCGCCGCTGATAAAAGCGGAGAAGGGTGACGACGTTGGAAGTCGCTCTGCTTCGTCTCGAGCACATCGTCCCTCAACAAAGTCAAATTTGAAACACTGGGAAGAACCATTTGGCTTATTTTATTTCTTCAACTCTTGTAAGTAGCAATAGAAATAAGTTTTCATTTGGGAGCTGAGAAGACTCCTCTTTTTTTTCTTTTTTTTGCTGCTAGGAACTAAACTTAAACAGCTGATACAATTATTCACATTTTCCTGTTCCTCTCAAAGGAGAAATGTGACCGTGAAATCACTTGGAGCAACTTCTCCAAGCTCAATCACGAGATCGAGCTCTGTGTGCATACTCACCGCTTTCCATACGCCCTGCTTTGACACTGAAAGTACACTCTTAATTTTAGGGCTTTTTTCCTTCCTCCCCTTCCTTTTGTTTTCCCACATGGGTGGTTAGTAATAACAGGCAATGGAAACCCTGAATGGAAGAAAATAGTTTCTATTAATAGAGAAAATAAGACAGAACCTGTTTTCTGTCTGTTTCAGAAAGCTGCTGTGTCGATTTCATAAGCAAGAAAGATTATGTCCAAACTCTACATTCATGCTGGACTTCTAGCATGAAAACGTAGACCAATTTAAATTAGGAGGGATTGGTCAAGCCCTGGTTCAAAACAGAGCCAAGCCTGGGGTCGGAGACAGCTTTGCTGTTGGGCCAAGCTTCTGTGTCCAGCTGAAACTGCAGTATTCCCGCGTGGAGAACTGAGCCCTTGCTGCAGTGTTTGACTACCCTCAGGGTGAAAAATATTTATATTTTCCTTATCCCTAACTGGGATTTCCCTTCCCATTAAGATGGGCAGCTCCGAAATGAGTCTGGGAGAGACCCAGGAACCTGCGTGGAGGTCAAGCCAGGACCTGCCATACCTGGTGTCTTATTGCTACCATCCTGTTGCAATCATTGTGTTAGAGTCCTTAGCTTCCAGTCCATGACCATAATTAACTAGACATGCGCCTTCACAGCGCTCTTTGGAACCATGAACTTCGGCCTTCGTGGCTGATGGGTCACTGATCCCTGCTGTGCCTATCTGCGTTGCTTTCTAGGTGTGATTAGCACCAGTGCTTGCCTGCTCCTTGGCCAAGGAGGCCACATTTGGGTTTGGTGATGTCTCCCTGGGCAGGTCTAAACATGGTGTGTGGTGGTGGGACCAATTCTCTTGAGGCTTCTCAACGGAATGAGTATTTTTTCTGTCCCCAGGCTTCAGAGTGGCTGTCCCTGGTGAGCTGCTGGCTTGTTGAGCGGAAGAAGCAGGTCTTACCATGCTGGCATGCCAGCTCGCACATCTGCGAGGTTGCCTTGGCTACCGGCTCGTCTGTAACCGAGAGGAAGGCTTAAAACTGAGCACCGTCTTTGAGCTGTTTCCCTTCTCTCAGTGAAGGTTCTGCCCTTCCTTCATGGAGAAATGTGGGGTTTCTGGCTCCTGCAAGCTTTGGAGCACAGGCTCTCTCTGTTTCACCGGAACGCTGGCAGTGCCGTGGCCTCTCTGAAGTCTGCTTGGTCCCTGGCTTCTGACCTGGCTCACTCAAAGCCAAGCTTTTTATTTTTCAGTGATCATATTGAGCATTGCCTGTTCCTGGGAATGCTGTGGGGGTGTAGGCATGGACCTTGCTTGGGATTAGCAGGGTCCCACCCCAACTAACCCACGTTCCTCCTGCCCAGAGGCTGCTGTGAGTAGACCTGTGTGCCTCAGCGAATGCTGAACACCTCCCTTTGGAGTTGTGTGTGCGAATCCAGTGAGAACTCAGGGCTATGCACCCTTGGAGCTTCTCCTTCAGATAGGGAGGTGTGGCCAGTGCTCCTGCTTGGGGTCTGAAAGTGTCTGGGTTTATTTTTCCAGCTGTTGTGCCTGGGACCAGCTTTGCAGAAGGTGAAGTCGGTTGGGAGCCTTTCTGTGCTGGGTGAGATCTTTTGGTGGCCTCTAACTCAGCCTAACTCTGCAGCATGCTTGGAATCATTCTCCACCCTTTTTTACAGGGTTTCTTTCCCCTCTCTAAGGGTAGGTAGGGTAGCAGAGCTCTTGGGTTCGTGCTTTTTTCCCAGTGCTGGAAGAGTTTGGAAACATGAAGCTCTTCACCCTCCCTGAAGAAGATTTGGGTAGTCATGGCTGTTGCTTAGAGCAGGGGCTGGTGTCCAGGAAGCCTTGGTAAACCATCCTCTGATTTCTCTTCTCCTCTGTGTGCTCCTTTAAGCTTCCATTGCAAAGCCTTCATCACCAGCAAACCTTCTCTGCGCTTAAGGTTGGGATCAGCTCGTGTGCTCCTGGTTGCCTGTGTTGAAGGGGAAGCCCCTGCTGAACACCCCTGTGCCCGCTCTGCAGTGAAGGAGGGAGTGCCTGTTTCTGCCGCGTGTATTTAAAGTCCATGTGCTCCTGCGCCTCCATTGTTAGCTGGGCTGGGAGGACAGGGGTGGACTGGAAGCAGGGAAAAGAGCCAGGATGGGGTTGATGTCTGTAGTCTATGTCTTTTGCAGAGAGTGAGCCGCTGTGGGGGACAGCCTGCAATCAGCTCCTCATCTTTGTTGCCACGCCAGGCTGTGATGGGTTTCCCAGCCTGGACTCCAAGGAAAACTGTGAGTGTCGGGGCTGGGAGCGAGGGAGAGTGACTGGAGTGGGTGTGCAGCTGTTTCTGTGCCTGTCAGTTGGAAACAGCACCATGCAGCACTTTACCCCCAGTTTTGGGGAGGCATCATCCTTGCTGTATTATTGAGAAACCAGGGCCAGGGGGTAGCGACTTACCTGAGGATGCTGATAAAGCAATGGAGGAGGTTTAAAATAAAAAAAAACAAACCCAAAAGTCAGTTCTGTGGGATCCCAGGGTGCAGTCCTGTATCAAAACCTCTGCCTGGTGCCACTGTAGCCCCATAGCTGGGGCTGTCATGGCCTGTAGCAGCGTGTGATGAAGTGTGGGACCTAATGCCAGTGCCGGCCCCTCTGATGCTGTGTTTCAGATAAGCTCTCTGTCTCAGAAGGATCCTTGCTGCTCTCTGCGGATGCTGTCTGGGGAGCTCTCAGAGGTGAGGTGTGCTTTCTGTGGGGCATTCCCGCTCTCCCTGCCTCAGGATGTCTCTGTGCCTCTCTCTTTCCATAGACTTATTTGTTAATTGAGCTTTGTTCCTTTGGGGGAATCTGTGCTGAGAAAGTGACTGTGTGTGGTTTTCCTGCAGGCCTGGAGACATTCAGCCAGCTCATTGGGAGAGACGAGAATGGCACGGTGAGTCCTGGCCTCATCTCCTGGGAGCAGTCAGCTCTCTAATGCTCCTGCCTCAATGGGGACAGGCTGAGGATTGCCAGGATGCTTGGGATGAGGGGGGTACCAGCAGTGCAGCACAGTCTCATCAAGGGCCGAGTAGGAATTCGTGAATCCAGCCAGATTCCTGCCTTCTGAGCAGTAAAGCGTCACAGCTCTTTCTGGCTTGCTTGCATGCTGGGCAACGAGGCTACCCCTCCTTGTCGTGCTGGTTCTGGGGACAAAGGTGACCCTAATTGTCTCCTGCTAATGGCTGTGTTGCCTGGAGCCCTGCTCAGTAGTTCCTTGTGTTCTCTGCATGCAGTACTACATCAACAAGACAGAAATCGTGGACTTTCCCCGCTTCCCTCACCGGGGACTCTTGCTGGACACCTCTCGTCACTACCTGCCTCTGAGAACCATCCTGGAAACTCTGGTAGGGAGCCTGTGCTGGGAGACCCAGTGGTTTAGTTGGGTGTCCCTTCTGTTGCAACAACTGAGGGCTCCTTGGGTGGCTTCAAGGGCTTTTTGGTTTTTTTGTGTTGCTCCTTTCCAAAGATCCTAGGAGCTGTCTAATGCGTAGGCCACTGCATCTGCATCTCATCGAGGAAGAGCTTGTCAAACCTAGGCTTTTTAAACAAAACCAGCTTGCTTGTCCCTAGGTGAAGCATCAGGCCAGGGTGGGATGCCACCATGACGTCAATTCTTAATATACAGATGTGCATCGTGGATAAATGCTTCCATGCTGTAGGTCCTTCCAAGTGCCCATGGCTGTGTTTGCTCAGGGTGTAACTCAGAGCTGCCTTGTTTGGGTGATTTCTCAGCTCCCCCTGTAAATAGGATAAGGAAGAAAACCCTGAGGTGTCTTAGATTCCTGCAATCCAGATTACTTTCCGAGGCTGGGTTGTTTCTGAGGCAAGGGAAAACACTGACTTCTTCCCAGCCGCGTTAGATGAACGTGGGTGGTGGATCATCCCAAGCAGAATTAATCTTACAGGTCTCCACCATTGGCTCAGCTATAAGGAGAGCAGGGATTTTTATTGTGAGCAGGAGTGCTACTGGCCCTCTGCAGCTCTTTGTGGTGCTGCTGTGTTAGAAGAGAGGTGTCTGAATCCCTCTTGGATGCTGGGGAGCGTTTGGGGACTCTGCCTTGTCCTTTTGGAGCACAGGGACCTTGTCCCCTTTCTGTGGCAAGCTGGGTGACCTTTCAGAAGGGGCAAGGCATGTTCATCTTTGTTCCCGTTCCTTCCCAGGATGTCATGGCTTACAACAAGTTCAATGTGTTTCACTGGCACATTGTGGATGACCCATCTTTCCCCTACGAGAGCTTCACCTTCCCAGAGCTCAGCAAGCAGGTGACCCACCCCAATCACCATGTAGCGCCCAGCCCAGGGCGAGCAGATCCCTCCCTCGGCACCTGAGCAAGGTGCTGAGGTTTCTTGTGTTCCCCCAGGGAGCCTTCAACCCCATGACCCACGTGTACACAGCCAGCGACGTGCAGACAGTGATCGAGTACGCCCGGCTGCGTGGCATCAGGGTCATCGTGGAGTTCGACACTCCTGGGCACACCCTCTCCTGGGGTCCAGGTGAGGAGCAGACCCTGCCGCCTGCTGCTGTGAGGAGAGTTGTAGTTGCATTGGGGGGAGAAAGGGCATCTGCAACCTGGATCCCAAAAGCTGGGTGCGGGCAGCCATGTCCCACGGGCTGGCTTTGAGGAGGAGCAAACCATCGTCTAGGGGAAGCAGGACCCAGTGGTCCAACTTCTGGAACAAAATCCAAAGGGAAAACTTTTCCATCTCTTCTTGGGCCATTTTTTTTGGGGAACATCCACTGTGCCAAAAGCAACATCGTGGGTATTGCAAGGATCTCGAGTTTAACTGGGGGTACAGCGGACCAAGCTTCCTCGCTCTGCTCAACTGTGCCCCAGTCTCTGCTCCAGGGACTGCAAGTGCTGTCTCTTCCATGTCTGGAAGTGTGAGAAGCTCCAGGAAAATGTCGTCTTGTCTTTCTTTCTGCTTCCCTTGCCTCCAGATGCCGTGGCCTGCACTGGAGTACACCCTGTGCATGTGGTCACGGACAAAACTGTGCCTGCCCCACTTCCCCAGCTGCAGCAGGTGCACAGAGCTGGGAGAGGGTGCTGGGGACTGCACTGGCATTACCTTTCCCCAGCAGCTCTGTGTGTGGCTTCCTGTAGGAATCTCCCAAAAAAAGCAGCCGGGCCCACAATGAGAGATACCGAGGAGAAACCTGGGAAGGGTGGGAACTGTGGCATCCTGCAAGGATTTGGTTTTGCCGGGGGGAAAGGATGTCCAGCCTACCAGGTTCGAGCCCTGCTGATCTCAGCTGGGAGTGAGTGTTTGGGGCAGCAGTGCGTGGGGGGAGCACAAGATGAGCGCAGGACATAGATCCCTCCCCATCAGGTCAGGCTTCCTGAGCCAGGGATCAGTTTTCTGCTGCTGTGTTTATGCGTGGTGCACCATGTCCAGATCTTCTGTCCCCTGGCAGGCGCTGGGCCATGCTGAGGAGGGTCCGGGGGGTTACACAGGATGATATGGCCATGCTTAGCCCCTTTCTCACTCTCCCGTGTTTGTTACGACTCAGGTGCTCCAGGCCTGCTGACTCCCTGCTATTTGGGCAAGGAACCTTCTGGGACCTATGGGCCCATCAACCCCATCCTTAACAGCACCTACAAGTTTGTGACCGATTTGTTTCAAGAGGTCAGCACTGTATTCCCAGACTTCTTTCTTCACCTCGGTGGCGATGAGGTAGACTTCACGTGCTGGTGAGTCTCAGATCAGTCTGGAATGGGGACTGGGGGAAAGTACCTGGGACTGGAGACCCAGCCCATTCCTTTGTGGTTGTGATTGTCTGCAGATCTTTGGTGTCCTGCTCCCCCAGGCTCTGTGTGTTGGTGCCTGGGGTTTCGGTGCTCAAAGTGACGCTGATTGTGGGAAGCCGCTGGTGCTGGCGCAGCCACAGCTCTCGGAATGCTTGGGCTGGCCTTGGACCGATGTGGGAAGGACTTGGTCGTGTCTTGTCCTTACTCCAGTGCTCGGGTTGCAGTGCTTTTATTCTCTTCTCTTTGGTACACAGGAAATCCAATCCAAAAATCCGTGCCTTCATGAAGGAGATGGGTTTTGGTGAAGATTACAAGAAATTAGAGTCATTCTACATCCAGAGGTAAGGACGGTTGCATCTTGGGCCTGCAGCTGCAGTATGTGACCAGCACAAATGTCTTCTGCTGTCTCAAGGACACCAGATCTCCTTTTCAGGAGCACGCCCATTCGGGCACGTCTCCCTGACGGAGTAGCCTAGCCATGTTTTATTGGGAGATTGACCACAAAAAAGCCTGGGGCTGAGGAGAAGAAGCCCCATAAGGCGCCATGCTTTCTCCCTTCTTCAGAAGTACCTTCACATCCCGCTGTGGGTGTTGGGAATATTGGTGCTGCTGCCCTGGCTGTATGCAACCAGCAAAGAGAGGGGAGTGTAACTGAGGTGACCCAAAACTCGGTACTCTTTTCACTCCAGGCTTCTTGCCATCATCTCTTCCCTCGGCAAAGGTTATATCGTGTGGCAGGAGGTGTTTGACAACGGAGTGGAGGTGAGAGCTGCCTGTGCCCTGGTGAAAAGTGCCAGCACCCCAGCCAGCTGCACTGGTGCGATCTGGGGGTGCTGTGCTGGGGCTGGTGGGGGGGATTCTCTTGTGGAACTGGGGTTGGTCTTGAGATGGTGCTGCCAGTGAGCTGCCCTCAGGGTGGCTTTGTCACACTGCTGTCAACGCCCTCTTCTCTCCAGGTTCTTATATATACACTGCAAGAGGCCAGTTTTAACCCTGACCAGGACCCTCTGCAAATGGGCTTACCCCTCCCTCAGTTGCTTCTGCAAACTGGATGGGAAGTGCCTCAAAAGTCAAGCCAATGTCTGCCTCGGTTTCCCTTTGGGGGGGTTTTTGCAGCTGTGGAGGGGTCAGGGCACTCTGCTTGCGAGGGAAGGTGGTGCTTTTGTTGCCACAGTGATCCCGTGCACGGGGCTCACATGTGCTCTTCAGGTGAGGCCAGACACCATCGTCCACGTGTGGAAGGAGAACCCCACACCATACATGGAGGAAATGGCGAATGTCACCAAGGCTGGCTACCGGGCTTTGCTCTCTGCCCCCTGGTACCTCAACCGCATCTCCTATGGGCAGGACTGGATGGCAGCCTACAAAGTGGAGCCCTTGAAGTTCGAAGGTGTGTTCCTTGTGTCCCCTTCCCATACAGCAGCTGACTTGTCAGGAGGTAGCGCCAAGGCTGGCTGTCTTGCTAATCCGTTCTCGTTGCTGGTGTGACGGTGCTTGACTGACCGTGTCCTTGGTTCCTGTGCTATGTTCCATTCCCTTGCTGCCAGCAGAAAACAGCTCTGCCCGGGGTTTGAAGCGGAGGCTTCCAGAATGGCAAGCTATTGCCTCCGTAGCTGAGCCGCTCTCTGCTGTTACAGGCGCCTCTGTGGGCAGGGCTATAAGTCACCTCATTATCTTGCAACACACCATCACCTGAATACTGTGTCCTCTGGCAGGCAGCCCCGAGCAGAAGGACCGGGTGATCGGCGGAGAGGCGTGCATGTGGGGTGAATACGTGGACGTCACTAACCTGACTCCCAGGCTCTGGTAAGAGAAGCCATGGGGAGGTTGGCTCGAGCTGCATGAGGAATGGCTCAGCCCCCTTTCCCTCGCCACTGAGCCACCCATGCCACACACTGCAGGTTTGGTTCGCACGTGGTGCTTTTCCCTGTCCCCTGGCAGCGCCTCTGTGCTAGCAACAGCCTCCGTGAGGCTTAAATGGGGGTTTGTAAGACCGTAACATGCTCCTGTACAACCTGCTGCTGCAGCCAGTTTGTGTTTAACGCCACTGGTCTCTGCCCTGTCACCCCAGTCCACTCGTGATTCACATCTGTCCAGAAGTAGATCTTCCGATACACAGAAGCGTTGTGCCTTTGTGTGATGAAGGATGTGTTTCAGGAAAGTGTTTGGGAGCTCAGGGCTTTGTGTGAGAAGCTTTCTGATTTCCCCCTGACCTGGCTGCCTCTGTCCCTCCTTCCTCCAGGCCGAGAGCTGGGGCCGTAGCAGAGAGACTGTGGAGCAACGCAACCGTCAGGGACCTGCAAGATGCCTACGTGCGGCTGGCCGAGTTCCGCTGCAAGCTTCTTGGGTAACCGTCCCTCCTCGCAGCAGGACAGCGCAGATGCCCCCCTCTCTGGGGTCGAACCCCGGGGAGGGCGGCGAGGGTGAAGTGGGCTTTCCCTGCTGCAAAATAACCCTTGTTCTTACGGAAAGTCCCGAGCTTTTCTCCTGCCTGTGTGTGGGCAGAGCTTGCTTTGTGCGGTGCTGGAAGAGAGCCCCTGCTGCCGGCGTGGGCTGGTGGCTCTTGTCAAGGAGAGGGCTTTGTGGTGAGGAAGGGGGACCTGTCAGCTATTGCCGCCCCTCCTGCAGCACCAGCTTCCCCTGGAAACCTGCCCTTACCTCATGCTCCCACACAAGAGCAAAAAAACCAAGTCTCTAAGCACAGGATGAGTACTGCTCCCTCCTTGTGGCACCTGAAACGGGGCGCCGATGGCCACCCTGCACTGCTCTGCCCCCTCAGATCTGACTGTGGGCTCTACCTGTCCCCTCTGCCTAACGCCATCTCTCCCCTCTCTTTCCAGGCGTGGTGTCCGGGCGCAGCCTCTCTACGTAGGATACTGTGAAAATGAATTTGGCGGGTTTTGAAGGGAGAGTCCCGCTGCCCTCGGTCACTGCGCACACAGGAGGAATGATCCCGCCCTCTCAAGAGCTGCCATCTTGGCCAAGGGACCCCTTCCCACGCCCAACTTCTGCTCTTGCTTTAGTGCAATGATCTTTTTTTTCCTTAGTGTGCACTCTTTGCCTCTTTTTCTATTTTTGTTTCTTTAAATCTATAAATAAATGACCCCAAAGAGGAAAAAGGTGCTTTTTCATGCTCATCTGGGGCTTGGGAGACCGTGCAAGGGTTTTTGTTAGCAGGAGAATGGGTAGGGCTTGCTCCAGAGATGCTGGTGGAGCAGCACCTGGCTGTGTCTCACCCCGGTGGCTCCGGAGCTTGCTAGGTGCCTGCTCAGGCTGTGCTTAGCCTCTGCTGCTGTCACGCTCCGTCCCTGCAGGGACATGGTTTGGGCACCCCCAGTTTTCCTCTTGACCTCGCACCGTCCGTACCTGGACATGGGCGCTTCTGTGTGGTGACCTTGGTTTTGCTTCTGTGGCCTTCCATGCACCAGCGGTCAGTGTTCTGCTGCTCCTGTCCTTCTCTGTCTCCTCTCTCTGCCTGCATCCAGGCAGGACACCTTCCTGCAAGCCACCATCTCTGCTGCCACCTCCTCCTCTGGCTTCTGAGAAGACCCCTTGAAGCCTCTCCAAGGAGACCTCAAACCCGCGAAGCTGAGCAGTGCGTGGATGTGACGGAGCCACGGCTCAGCTCTTCCATCGCCTCTCACCTCTGCTCAGGATTCGGCCAACTGATCTGTCCTCCTCGGGGTGGGGGGCTCAGCTCCAGGTCTGCATCCAACAGGTTTGGATAGTATTTTCCTTGGAGAAGAGACTGGTGGTGCTGCAGTCCCATGGAGCTGCGACAGGCGTGGTTTTTGTCCGTTGATGGTTGGGGTTGCCCTGCTGGAAACCACATCCAGCTCAAAGCTAGGGAATCTCTTGGGGAGAAATCCTGGCTGATGGGACTGTTGGTCTGGTCTTCAATAAGCAATATCTGCTGTTATGGCTGGAAACCCTTTACTATTGACCTTTAAATTAAAAATATTGAGTTAACTTTCAATTAAAAATACTCAGAAATGGGCAAGTCTGGAATTTCTTCACCCTCCTGTGAAGGGATACCCAAACGCTGCTCCTCTGAAGCGCTATATCTTGAAGGGGAGGGGAAAAAAGATTGTGAAGCTCAGCCACCCCAAAGCAGGGAAGTTTAGCCGGATTTGGGAGAGAGAGGGCTGTTTTTTTCCCCTTGTTGAGGGCGGGAGGGGAAGGGCTGCCTCCCTGTGCCCTGGTTCCTGGGGGAAGAAGCTCCTCTGCTTCCTCCAAGTGCACAGGGGAAACCCTGTTGTTTTGGCCGTGAATACTCGTGTATTTAAGGCTGAGCGGAGCCAGGATTGCTGACCTGCCTGCCTGTCACTCCAAGCGTGTTGATTTCTCTTAAATTGAGTAACCCAAAAGACCTAAATTATAGTAGCTGCTTCCTTTTGCTGGGGTTTGATGTGCTGTCAAGTCCTGACGAGCTCCAAAGGGCTGGTGTAATTAGCGCTCCTTCTTCCCTACGAGACCTGGCACGAGCAAACGCTGATCACAATCTTCTTGTCCCCGTGAGGACATCTCCTTCTGCTCTGACCTGAGTCCTCGCTGATGCCACTCAGCCTCCCTGTTGGCATCTTTTGGGGTTGGCTTTGGCAACCATTGCTCTACGGCACGAATGTCTCGGGTACTTGCGGAGCAGAAGCTCCTGGTGCAGGCTGGTGGCATCCTGGGCTTCAGACCCGGGTGTCTGCTCCGGCTCTGCCTGGTCACCTCTGCCTGGCTCTTCCCGCAGCCACGCTGAGGGGAGGACACCCCAGATCCCATGGTTCGCTGCTGGGATGCGGCGCTTTGGGCTCCGAAGGGGTGGCAGGCGGCGAGGAAGGGGGTCAGTATTCCCTCATGTTTTTAAAAGTTCGGGGTTTTCCCTTTTTTATTCCCCCCCCATCCCCCCCGCCCCCAGCATGGTGTAAATTGGTACCTTCGCCGGGTGCTTTTGTCACTGCAGGGGGCTGCTGCTGGTGGGGCTGGGGCCAATGGGGACCCTGGCCCTGGGAGGGTGCTCTGCTCTTGGGAATGATGCTCTGCTCCCGGGGATGGTGCTCTGCTCCCCAGCGCTGCCCTGTGTGTGCCGAGGGGCTCTTCACCACCACATCCCAGCTCCCTGCCCTCACCCTGCCCATCCCTCGGCTCTCCGGGCTCCCTGTCACCCCCTGGGGGTACAGGACGCTGCAGGGCCGGTGGGGCTGGCAAAGGGGACCCCCCAGCCCCACGCCTGCCACGAAAGCCTGGTGTTTCTCATCCAGGTTGAACACCACCCCATGGTCCTGCTTCCTGGGGGGTCTCCACCAGCATCTCCCCCAAAAACACTGCCTCGGGGGTGTCCTGGGAAAGCCTACACCCTTGCCAAGGCCAGGATCCCCATTGGCTGGGGGGGAGCACCCCGCTTTCCCCTGCCACCGCCTGGCCCGTTCCTTCCAGAACATCTATTTTGGGTGCGTAAAACTTGCCGTGGAGCAACGGAGAACAGGCAGCGTGTGAATCACTCGGGGCCAACGGGTTTAAAAATAAACCCAGGCGGCGGTGAGGAGCGGCTGCTGGGCCCCTGGGTTTCAGCAGGATGAGGCCCAAACCCACCCACGGGTGCTTGCCCCGGGGCCGGCCTCGGCTGCGGGGGGGTGTCTATCGTGACATGCATGCTTGCGTTTGCACATGTCGACATGCGAGGGCACGTATTTGCAGCTGTGTGCACACGCCTGCATGCATAGGATGCTTGTGAACATGTGTGCTCATGCACATGCATGCACATACATGCGTACGGGTACTTGTGAACACGTGTGTTCATGCACATGCTTGCACACGCATACATATGGGTGCTTGCAAACATGTGCGCTCATGCACATACTTGCACACACATGCATATCGGCGCTTGCGAACACCTACACTCATGCACATGCCTGCACATGTATGCATACAAGTACCTGTAAACACGTGCACTCATGCACATGCTTGCACACGTGTGTATGTGGGCGCTTACAGACATGTGCACTCATGCGCATGCTTGCACATGAATGCATATGAGTACTTGTGAACATGTGTGCTCATGCACACGCTTGCACACGCATGCATATGGGCGCTTACAGACATGTGCGCTTATGCGCATGCTTGCACATGTGTGTACAAGGGCGCTTGTAAACATGTGTGCTCATGCACATGCTTGCATGTGCATGCATAGGGGCACTTACAAATCCGTGCTCTCATGCGCATGCTTGCACACATACGCATACAAGCACTTGTAAACATGTGTGCTCATGCACATGCTTGCACATGTGTGTACAAGGGCGCTTGTAAACATGTGTGCTCATGCACATGCTCACACACGCATGCATATGGGCGCTTACAAAACCATGCGCTCGTGCACATGCTTGCGCACGTGTGCGTATGCACACTTGTGAACGCCTGCACTTGTGCACATGCTTGCACAGGCATGCATAGCAACACTTGTGAACATGCGCACTCATGCACATGCTTGCACACACGTGTGCATGGGGCACTTGCAAACACGTATATGCGTGTGCTTGCGCACATGTGCGCACCTGCACACACACGCAAATGCACCTGCACACACATGCTCACATGCCATTGCACAGGCTTGCACCACAGGTGCGAAGCTGCGTGTGCCTGCGCACGCCCTGGCATGTGCTCGCACACACACGCGCACTCCTGCACGCGCGTGGCAGCTCGCCAGGAAAGCCGGGCACCCCCAGCCCAGCTGCTGCTCTGGGAGTAATTAATTAACGACCGTGCCAGGTATTAAAGCCGCTCGCTGTAATTATTTCGGGGTGTGGGAGGGGCGCACCGGGGTCAGTCGAGGCGCAAAATGCCATAAAGTGCCCGAATTGCCCCTGTTGAGCCTTTTCCTCGTGGATTTAAACCCGGCCAAAGGGTGGGGCCGAGCGGGGTGTTAACTCTGGAACCTACTGACAGCCGCAGGGGTAGAGGTGGGCGGCTGCCCGGGGGTGGGGGTGGGGTGCTGGGGGGTGACACGGGGTGACGTGGGGTGACGTGGGGCGGGGGCGGGCGGGCGATGGGGATGAATGGGCGCGGGGCCAGCCCGGCAGGGGGCACTAGTGGGCGGAGCCTCCTCCAGCCTCCCCCTCCTGATTGGCCGTCGCTCACTCATTATGCTAATACCTTGCGGCTGACGTCACCCGCGCGCGGGCGGGGAAGGTGGGGGGGGCGGTGTTTGTGTATGTGTGTGTGTGTGTGTGTGCCGCGAGCCGCCTAGAGGCCCCCGGGCCGAGCCGAGAGGTTCCGAGCGGTTCCGATCGGTTCCGAACGGTCCCGAGCGGTCCCGAGCGGCGCCGAGCGGGGCGGGGCGGGGCGGGGCGGGGCGGCGGGCGCCTCCCGCAGCGGCGGCGGCGGCGGCGGCGGCGGCGGCGGCGGCGGAGCGGGCCATGGCCGCGGCGGGCAGCGGCGTGGCGGCGGCGGCGGCGGCGGCGGAGGCGGGGGCGGCGTTCAGCACCGCGAACAGCGGCCGGGTGAACGGGCTGAGCCGCCCGCCCGGCGCCATCGCCATGAAGGACCACGACGCCATCAAGCTCTTCGTGGGGCAGATCCCGCGCAACCTGGAGGAGAGCGACCTCAAGCCGCTCTTCGAGGAGTTCGGCCGCATCTACGAGCTCACCGTCCTCAAGGATCGCTTCACCGGCATGCACAAAGGTACGGGGGGCGGGGGGCTCCGCGCCTGCCGGACGGCGTGGCCAGGCGGGGTGACCCGAGGTGGGACAGCCCCAGGGTGGGAGAGCATGAGGTGGGACATTCTGAGGTGGGGGGGCACCCTGAGGTGCGACAGCCCCAGGTGGGACAGCCTGAGGTGGGGCTACCCCTCCGGTGGGACAGCCTGAGGTGGGACGGCCTGAGGTGGGGGATACCTTGAGATGGGACACCTGGGTATGGGGCACCGCTGAGGTGGGACACCCCGAGGTGGGGGTGCCCCTCAGGTGGGACAGCCTGAGGTGAGACGGCCTGTGGTGGGGCATCCAGGTATGGGGCACCTCTGAGGTGGGAAACACTGAGGTGGGAAACCCTGAAGTCAGAGTACCCCTCAGGTGGGACAGCCTGAGATGGGCACCCATGGTCTGGAAGTACCCTAGGTATGGGGCACCCCTGAGGTGAGGCACCCTGAGGTGAGGTACCCCCGAGGCAGGGGTACCCCTCAGGTGGGACACCCTGAGGTGGGCATCCATGGTCTGGAAGTACCCCTGAGGTGGAGCACCCTGGTATGTGGCACCTCTGAGGAGGGGGCACCCCTGAGGTGAAGGAACTCCTGAGATGGGGCACGCAGGTATGGGACACCTCTGAGGTGAGGTACCCCTGATCTGGAGGTCCCCATGAGGTTGAGGGATCCCTGAGGTGGGGATACCCCTGAGGTGAAGGTACCCCTGAGCTGGGGGCACCCTTGAGGTGGGGCACCCTGAGACTGAGGAACCCCTGAGTATGGGGTACTCTTGAGGTGGAGCTACTCCAGTATCAGGCACCTCAGTATGGGACACCCCAACATGGGGCACCCCTGAGGTGAAGGTGGCCCTGAGGTGGAGGCACCCCAGTATGGGTCACCCTGGTATGGGTCACACTGGCTTGGGGCACCTCTGATGTGGGGGCACCCTGATATGGGACATCCTGGCATGGAGCACCCCTGAAGTGGGGTACACTTGAGGTGGGCTACACCTAAGGTGGGGTACCCCTAAGATTGGGGTACCCCTGAGGCGGAGGCACCGGTCGAAGGTGGACATACCCCTGGGATGGAGATGGAGACACCCACCTGGGGTTGGGAGCTGCCGTCTGACTTGGGAGCATCCCAGCAGTGTTTCGGGCACCCGCTTGAGCTGGGGGCACCTGTCTGGCATCAGGGCACCCACATGAGTTTTGGGCACCCCTGGAGTTGAGGCACCCCTGGAATGGAGGCACTCACCTGGAATATGGGCACCCACCGCCGATGGGGGCACCCAGCTGCCTGTGCCGTGTCCTGGGCCTCTGTCACCCGGCAGGACCGGGCTCGCTGCCAGCCTGGCTGGCAGCCTGGCATGGGGCGCAGAGCACCCAGCACCCCGAGCGGCGGCGCCCTGAGGGGCTCCAAGCGTACACCGCCGAGGTCTTTACGGAACCCCCCACCCGTGAGCTGGGGGTCCGTGGCACCGGAGCGGGGTCAGGGCACCCTGGGTGTCACCCAGACAGGATCTCATGTTCCTCCGCACACTGTCGCTGAGCCCCGTGCCGTGGGGCCACTGGGACTTTGTGGGAAGCCGAAACTTGGTGCAGATGCTGCCGCATTGGTGCCCTTTGGCCGTGGGGCAGCTGCGCGGACTCCATCGTTCTCGGCACTGCCACCTCCAAAATGTCTCTGTGTGCCTCCGAAGTTGCTTGCATCCCCGAAAAATGGGATTCACACCTTGCCAGGCCCCCTTGGAGCTTCCTCCAGCCTGGGCTTCAACTGCTGTGGCCCAGACACGTGATTTAATTGCAGACGCTCCTGTAATTCGGACAACATCCTTCCTCCCGCACGAGCCTCCAGAGCGGGATTGCTCCTGCTCCAGCCCTCCAAACTTCTCCCGAACACCCTGGCACTGTCCACATCGTCGCCTTCAGGGGGAAAGGGTGAAAAAAATAGGGGGGGATAAAAGAGCAGAGAGGAGGAAGCCGGCTTGATTGCGGATGGTAAACACTGGAAATGGCAGCGGGGCTGAGGCGAGCCGCAGGGCTGACCCCCCCCTTTCCACCTGCAGTGGGGCTGGTGTTTGGCTGGGGGGGATCTCTCCTTGCTCCCTGCAAGGGCAGATGTCCCCAACACCCGGGGGCGGGCGAGGGACCCCATCCCTCGGCATCCCCCCGCCCCGCTGCCGTGCTCCCTCTCCTCCCAGGCACGCTGATTGTACTTATTAAGAGTTATTAATACTTAATCAGCTGGCAGATTTAATTGTGCCAATATTAAAAATGCATCAATGTCAATTTTATTCATTAAATATTTACTTTGTTGAAGGGAAACTGTTTTGCTGCTGTTTTAATATCACTTTCAGACGCTTTTGGATGTGACCCCAGCAAATCAGGGGGGAGCCCTCGGGGAGGGGGTGGCGCAGCAGGAGCACCGGGGACCCGGGATGCTCCGGTGAGAATGGGAGAGACGGAGGGGAGAGAATCTGGACCCCGTCTCCGGGACTCGCTCGTCGCCGCCAGCTCCGGGAGAGCGAGCGAGCGGCTCGGCAGCGTGAGTCAGCGTGGGAAAACCTCGCCCCAGGCGTATTCCCGATTCCCGAAGCGCCGTGATGTCGGATGAGCCAGAGCGCCTTCGCCACACGAGCCTCATCCCAGGGAGGATGCTCGGGGCTGGGAGAAGCGGTGGCAGCAAGCTGGGATGCGTGGCCTCGACGCCTGGAGATCTGCTTCCCGGGGGGGCTTCGCCTGCGGCTTTCCCCGGAGCTCGGGGCCAGAGCGCTGCTGCCCACACGCTGCCAGACTCGCTGCCCGCTCTTGCCTTGCTCCCTCCTTCATCCCGTTGCTTCGTCTCTTTTGTACTGAGATCTCCCAGCTGGTTTTGGGGCTGAGCTGTGGCCCCGCGGGTGGCGGTGCCCCCCTGGGTGTTGTGGTGATGGCTGCCAAGGTGCTGGGGTGCTGGATGTCAGAATGCCAGGGTGCCAGGGTGCCAGAGTGCTGGGTGCCAGGGTGCCAGATATCAGAGTGCCAGGATACCAGGGTGCTGGATGCCAGCGTGTCATGGTGCTGGATGCCAGGATGTCAAAGTCCCAGGATGCTGGATATCAGAGTGACAGGATACCAGGGTGCTGGGTGCCAGGGCACCAGGATGCCAGAGTTCCACTGTGCTGGATGTCAGAGTGCTGGGTGACAGTGTGCTGGATGCCAGGGTGCCAGGATACCAGGGTGCTGGGTGCCAGGGTACCAGGGTGCTGGATGCCAACGTATCAGGGTGCTGGATATCAGGGTTCCAGGGTGCTGGGTGCCAAAGTGCCAGGATGCTGGGTGCCAGGGTGTCAGGGTCCCAGGATGCTGGATATCAGAGTGCCAGGGTACCAGGGTGCTGGGTGCCAGGGCACCAGGATACCAGGATGACACTGTGCTGGATGTCAGAGTGCTGGGTGACAGTGTGCTGGATGCCAGGGTGCTGGATGTCAGAGAGCCAGGGTGCTGGGCTGCTGGGTGCCATGGTGTCAATGTGCTGGATATCAGGGTCCCAGGGTACCAGCGTGCCAGTGTGCTGGATGCCATGATACCAGGGTGCTGGATGCCAGGGTGCCAGGGTAGATGCCAGGGTACCAGGTTGCCATGGTGCCAGTGTGCTGGATGTCAGAGTGCCAGCGTATCAGGGTGCCCCGGTGCCAGGATACCGGATGTCAGAATGCCAGGGTGCCAGGGTACCAGGGTGCCAGTGTGCTGGATGCCATGGTACCAGAGTGCTGGATGCCAGGGTGCCAGGATACCAGGTTGCCATGGTGCCGGTGTGCTGGATGTCAGAGTGCCAGAGTATCAGGGTTCCAGTGTGCTGGATGCCACAGTACCAGGGTGCTGTATGTCAGGATGCCAGGGTGCCAGTGTGCTGGATGTCAGAGTGCCAGGGTACCAGGGTGCCAGTGTGCTGGGTGGCATGGTACCAGGGTGCTGGATGCCAGGATGCTGGATGTCAGGGTGCCAGGATGCCAGGGTGCCAGTGTGCTGGATGTCAGAGTGCCAGGGTACCAGGGTGCCAGTGTGCTGGATGGCATGGTACCAGGGTGCTGGATGCCAGGATGCTGGATGTCAGGGTGCCAGGATGCCAGGGTGCCAGTGTGCTGGATGTCAGGGTGACAAGGTGATGGATGCCAGGATGCTGGATGGCAGGATATCAGCATACCACGATGCCGGGCTGCTGGGTGCCAGGGTGCTGGGTGTCAGAGTGCCAGGATGCTGTATACCAGAGTGCCAGGATGCCAGCATGCCAAGGTGCCGGGCTGCTGGGTGCCAGGGTACCAGGGTGCTGGATGTCAGGGTACCAGGGTGCCGAGATGCCCCAACTCTGTATCAGCCGAACCACCTGCTCCCTGCGTGCCTGGGGCTTTGTGGTGGTGCCGGGCCGGACACTGACCCCATCTCCCCGTCTCCGCAGGCTGTGCCTTCCTCACCTACTGCGCCCGCGACTCGGCCCTGAAGGCGCAGAGCGCTCTGCACGAGCAGAAGACGCTGCCGGGGGTAAGTGACACCAGGGGGTCAGGGTGACCTGGGGCGGGGGACGGTGACACCTGCCCGGGGCGTGGGAGCAGGAGCTGCTCCAGCAGCCGCAAACCGAGGCATTGATTTTCCTGCCGCCCGCGTGCTGTTGTGCTTTCTGTGGGCTCCGACCTCCCGAGCTTAACAAAGTGAAAATAAATATTTAATTATTCGCCTAAATAAAAATCAATAGGGCCGCTGGTTGGCTGGGGAAAGCGCTGGGGCCCAGGAATATCAATCCCTGCCTCGGGTGAGCGGAGTTGATGGAGGGCGACGAGGTTTGCGGGGACGTGGCTTCCTGAGCTGCGCTCTAGCCCGGGGTGCTGTCCATCAGTAGGCTTAAGAGTTAACAGCCCACTTCGGCAGCCTTGAAGAGGTGAGGGGTCAGGCCCTGCCTGTGTCCCCTTCTCATCTCACGCGCCCACGTGTGTACGCGTGCGTGTGCGAGGTGTATGGCTGCTGTGGCTGCTCACTTCTCACCCTGCGCCCCCCCCAGGGGGTGAGCACAGACACGGGTGTGCTGGGACATGCCCCTGCGTGGGGACACTTCTGTGTGCATCCCTCTGTGCGTGTGTGCACCCGCCGGGGCGCACAGCTGCAGCTGGGTGGGCGCCTGTGTGCACACCCTGGGCACGTCCCCGGTAGCTGCGCGCACCCCTCTCCACCTGTGCTCACACCCTCTGTGCTTGTGCTCACCCCTATAGCTGTGCTCACACCCCTGACCCTGTGCTCACCCCTATAGCTGCGCTCACCCCCTATAGATGTGCTCACCCCCTATAGACGTGCTGACCCTTGTAGTTGTGCTCACATCTCTGTCCCTGTGCTCACACACCCTATAGCTGTGCGCACACCCTCTATAGCTCTGCACACCCCTATAGCTGTTCACCCCTATAGCTGTACAGCAGCACTATAGCTGCTCACCCCTATAGCTGTACACACCCCTATAGCTGTGCTCACCCCTATAGCTGTACAGCACTATAACTGTGCACACCCCTGTAGCTGCAAACCCCCTATAGCTGTGCTCACCCCTATAGCTACTCACCCCTATAGCTACTCACCCCTATAGCTGTGCTCACACCCCTATAGCTGCACATCCCTATAGCTGTGCACACCCCCGTAGCTGTGCTCACACCCCCTATAGCTGTGCTGACACCCCTATAGCTGCTCACTCCTATAGCTGCACACCCCTATAGCTGTTCACAGCCCCTATAGCTGTGCTCACACCCCTATAGCAGCTCACCCCTATAGCTGTGCTCACCCCTATAGCTGTGCACACCCCTATAGCTGCTCACCCCTATAGCTGTGCCCACCCCTATAGCTGTGCCCACACCCCTATAGCAGCTCACCCCTATAGCTGTGCTCACCCCTATAGCTGTGCACACCCCTATAGCTGTGCCCACACCCCTATAGCTGCTCACCCCTATAGCTGTTCACAGGCCCTATAGCTCTGCTCACATCCCTATAGCTGCTCACAACCCCTATAGCTGCACACCCCTATAGCTGTTCACAACCCCTATAGCTGCTCACCCTTATAGCTGCACACTCCTACAGCTGCACACCCCTATAGATGTACACCGCTACAGCTACACACCACTATAGCTGTGCCCACACCCCTATAGCTGCTCGCCCCTGTAGCTGCTCGCCCCTGTAGCTGCACACCGCTATAGCTACACATCCCTACAGCTGCTCCCCCCCGCCGCGCCCCCGTGTCCCCCGCCCAGGCCCCGCCCCTGTCGCGGCGCGCGGGAGGGGGCGTGTCCGGGCGGTGGGGAGGGGGCGTGTCCCGCCGTGGCCCCGCCTCCCCCCGCTCGGCCCGGCCCGGCCCGGCCCGGCTCGGTGGGGCTGCGGCCGCCACGCCCCCGGACACGCCCCCCCGCGCGCCGCTGCGCGAGCCCGGCCGAGCGGAGCCGAACCGGGCCGAGCGGGGCCGAGCCGAGCCGAGCCGAGCCGGGCCGGGCCGGGCCGGGCCATGCAGCTGCCGCAGGTGCCGGCGCCCGGGCCGCGGCCGCCCGTGCTGTGGGTGCCCGCCGGGTCTAAGATCCTCTGCATCGAGGTAGGGCCCCGCCTTTGTCTGCCGCCGGCACGGCACGGCACGGCACGGCAGCCTCGGCGTGCGCCGGGGCATCCGCACCCGCGGGGCGGGGGGGCTGCGCCCGGGGGGGTGCTGGTGTGCGGGGGTGGGGGCGGGGGGTGTGTATATCTGCCGCCGGGGATGCGGGGGGTGCTGGTGTGGCGATGGGGAGGGGTGTACCTGCTCCCAGGGATGGGGTTGTGAGTGTGAGTGTGGGTGTTGGTGGGGGGGTGTATCTGCACCCAGGGATGCTGTGTGGGTGTTGGTGTTGGTGGAGGGGGGGTGTATCTGCTCCCAGGGATGGGGGGTGTCGGTGAGGAGCGTGTATTTGCACATGGACACGGGGGGGTGAATGCATGTGTTGGTGAGGGGGGATGTATCTGCTCTCCCAGGGATAGGGGGGTGTTGTTGTGACGGTGGGGGGGTTGTACCTGCACCCAGGGATGCTGTTTGTGAGTGTCGGTGTGGGTGAGGGGGGTGTACCTGCTCCCAGGGATGAGGGGTGTTGGTGAGGGGGTTGTATTTGCACGTAGGGATGGGGGGTGTGAATGCCTGTGCTGGTGAGGGGGGTGCATCTGCTCTCCCAGGGATGGGGGGGTGTTGGTGAGGGGGGGTGCATCTGCTCCCAGGGATGCTGTGTGTAAGTGTGGGTGTTGGTGAGGGGGGTGTAGCTGCACCCAGGAATGGTGTGTGTTTGTGGGGGTGTTGGTGAGGGAGGTGTATCTGCTCTCCCAGGGATGGGAGGGTGTTGGTGAGGGGGGTGCATCTGCACCTAGGGGTGCTGAGTGTGAGTGTGGGTGTTGGTGTTGTTGGTGGTGGGGTGTATCTGCTGCCAGGGATGCTGTGTGTGAGTGGGGGGTGTTGGTGAGGAGGGTGTGTCTGCGCCTGGCGATGGGGTGCATGTGTTGGCAGGGCGGTTGTTGGCGGTGGGGGTGTATTTGCACGCAGGGATGGGGGTTGTGAGTGTGTGGGTGTTGGTGAGGACGGTGTATCTGCATCCAGGGATGGGGAAGGGTGTTGGTGGGGAGGGTGTATCTGCACGCAGGGATGCTGTGTGTGAGTGGGGTTGTTGGTGCGGGGGGTGTAGCTGCACCCAGGAATGGAGCGTGTGTGTGGGTGTTGGTGGGGGGGGTGTATTTGTGGGCAGGGATGGAGTGCGTGCATGCCCGTGTTGGTGAAGAGGGTGTATCTGCACGCTGGGATGGGTTTCTGTGTTGGCTGGAAGGTGTATTTTTCCACCCTGGATCTGTGTGTGGGTGTTGTGTGTGTGTGTGTTTGCAGGTGCGCAAAGGGATGTGCTCGGGGGGGTGTTGCACCCACAGATGGTGCAGGGGGGTGTGTGTGTGTTGGCGGGGGTATGGTTTTGCCCCTGGGGTGTGCACAAGTGTGTGTTGGTGGGGAGGGTGTATTTGCACTCCTGGATGCTCTCTGTGTGTGTCTCTGTGTGCTAAAGGGTGTGCTTGCAGCCAGTGACTGTGCGCACGGTGGTGGGGTGTGGGTGTACGCGGGCCTGGGGGGTGGTAGCAGCGGGTGGGAGCACCCAGGGGTGGTGGTGGGGGGGTGTGTGTGTGTTCACGTGTGTGTGCACGCGCGCGCACTGGGTGTGAGCCAGGAAGCGGAGAGTGCGTGTGTGTGCCTACGGGTGTTGCGTGGGTACCGAGTGTGGGGGCTGTCCGGGTGTGCGCAGGGTTGGGGTGTGCGTGGGTGGTGGTGGGGATGGGGTGTAGGTGCTGCTGGGGGGAGCCGTGGCCGTGCAGGGGTGGTGACCAGCACGGGGTGTCCCTCTGTCCACAGAGGACCACTGGGGGTCCCACTGCAGGGAAACTGAGGCAAGGGGCATTATGCCCCATATCACGGTGATGCCGGCTGTGCACTGGTGTGTGTGTGCCCGTGGTTGTGCGGGACCCACAGCTGTGGGGAGGGTGTTGTGTGGGCGTGTGGCAGTGGGCAGGCGGGTGCTCACAAGGACTCTGGAATCGGGGTGTGTGGGTGTAGGGGTGTTGTGTGTGGGTGTACACAGGGCTGGGGGAGGTGTGCGGCTGCACGTGGGTGTGCAGCCATGCTAGGACGGATGCATGGTTGTGCGTGGGTGCACGTGTGCGGCGGTGTAGGTGTATGGTTGTGCAGGGGGGGTGCTGAGGCGGGTGTGCGGCTGTGGGTGGTGCGTGAGTGTGCACGGAGGATGCTGTGTGTGGCTCCGTGGTTGTGCATAGGGGTGTGCGGGAGCGGGAGTGCGGCTGTAGGGGATGCGTGGCTGTATGTGGGGGTGTGCTAGGGTGGTTGTGTGCCTGTGTGACTGTCCCCAGGCTGGCTGTGTCCCTTTGCTGTGAGTTCACCCCCAGGGCTCTGGCAGGGTGTTGCTGTGACGGGTGGCTGCCTGTGCCCAAACGCCTGTCGCCCTGCACCAGGTGTTGGCTGCCTGGGGACCCTCGGGGTGACGTGGGCAGCAGGCTCCCGCAGGCGCCTGCTGCTCCGGCATCAACCGGCGCCTCTGTGTTGGCTTTTGGATGTGTGGTGGCCTGCTGGATTCTCTGGCTGTTGGGTGCCAGGAGGAGGAGGATGACACCGAGGAAGGAGCGAGGGCCAGAGGTGACCCTGTCCCATGGGGCAGGTCCCCCAGCAGTGATTCACCATGGGCTGGCTCTCCCCAGTGCCCAGACTGTTGGGGGGGCTCCGAATTTGTGTGGGAGATGTTGTCTGAGTGGTTGGGAGGTGGTTTGGCAACTAGTGGTGACCCCCTGGTAGCACACCGGTGTTTTGGCCATGGGGTGCTGTAGCTGGGACTCTGTGGGGCACCCATGGGTGACGGTGACTGTTGGGTGCTGGGACACCCCAGACAGGGTCTCCTGTGACCCTGGGTGCATCAGTGTGTCCTTGGGGTGTGCGAGGATGGTGGGGAGAGGGCTGGGAGTTGGGGGATGGATGGGTGGATGTGTGGGGTGAGTAGAGGGATGGGCACTATGGGGGTGGAAAGGTGGGCAGTAGGGAGATGGGGGATGGATGGAGCGGTGCAAGGGTGCTACAGGCATGGATGGCTGTTGGGGGGTGGATGGGTGGGTGTTCGGGACATGGGTGGGTGCTATGGGATGGATGGGTGTTGGGTGGGTGCTATGGGATGGATGGGTGTTGGGGATATGGATGAGTTCTATGGGATGGATGGGTGAGGAATTGATGGGTGAATCCTGGGGGGAGATGGGTGTACGGGTGGTGGTGTGGGTGTCAGGGATGGGTGAATGGATGGATGGGTGTTGGGGGGTGGACGGATGGGTGTCAGGAGGAGAGGGAGGTGGCTGAGTGCTTGGTTGGGTGTTGGGGGATGGATGGAGGGCTGCTGGGCAGCGGGGGGTGACCGTGTGGGCAGAGGAGCAAGGTGTGGGGCTGCTGTGGGGACAGACGGACAGGTGGGCACCGGACAACCGGACGCAGGGGTAGGTCTGGGTGGCCACACTGTCCGCCTGTGCCATGGGAGCCGGTGCGGGGGTCACCAAGCACCCTGGGGTGGGCATGGGGCGATGCCAGGGGTGCCAAAACCCCTTTTTGGGGGTGTCCACAGACCGGGGCGGTTTCTCCCCGGCGCAGTGCAGCAGCCCTGGGGTAGGTTAGCTGGTCCCCGAGGCCTGACATTTATAAACATCAGCCGCTCCCGGGGAATCAATACAGTTTAATAACCGGCGAGCGGAGACGGGAGACACATCAAAATGACACTCTGCGGCTCCGTAAATGTTATTCTAAATCATACTCGCCGGGTTTATTACATTAAGCATACAGCAGCGGGCACGGGAAATTTATTCCATCAAAGGCCGTCGCGCTGGTAAATGGGACTGGCCAAGGGGGTGGAGGGGGGCGCCCCCCCCCCCACATGGGGTTCCTTTCCCCTGGAAATGGCAGGGGTACGGGGGACGAGGGGGATGTTGATCCCACGGGTCTCTGTGCTGTCACGGCCTCTGGGGTTTGGGATGAGCCGGATCCACCCTGGGATGGGGTGGATGTTTGGGGGGCCGGTGATGCAATGGGTGACACAAGGGCAACCCCACGTCCCTTAGTGCCACCCTGCGGCTCCTGGGGGGCTCAGTCCCCTCCCTAGAGCATCCCCAGCTCTGCGCTGACATTTCTCCCCGTGTTTCCCTGGAGACGAGGCGGTTGCTGTGGAAACCTCCCTCCTTTTCTTCCTTAGCCATCCTCTTCCTCACCCTGGGGCGAGGAACCGGGGGGGGGGGGTGGGGGGTGTGGAACGGGCGCTGCCCCCACCCAGCCCCTAAATTTGGGGACAACCCTCCCCCCCAGGGGGACCCCAGGGTGGGGGTAGGCACCGGCGTGGGCGCGACAGCGGCAGGGGTGTGTGCGGCTGTCCCCGTGCTGTCTCCGTCCGCGTGCCTGTGCGCGCACACCGCCCCGTCATGCGTGACATCCCGCTGTTGCCGTGGCGACCCCATCGAGCACATGGCTCGGGCTCTGCAGCATCGCGGGGGAAGCACGCTTGTTGCCGTGGAAACGCCGTAATTGTAGCATTTTTCGGCTAAAAGAAGCTGTGGGGGAAAAGGAGGGGGGAGAGAGGAGAAATGGCTCCGTGGGGCAGCGGGCCAGGGATGTGTGCACTGGCCCGGAGTCTCCTGCTGCACACACGTGTCACCCTTGCAGGTACCCATGGTGGCGACGCACCAGAGGGGGCCAAAATGGGGTGAGAACGGGGAAAAGGAGAGCGGTGGCGGTGCTGCCGGAGGGGCCGGGGCCGGCTGGGTGCTGCCGCCGCCTCTGCAGTCCTTTGCAGTCGAGGAAAGCGGGCAGGAGGCCAAGGCTGGCACCGGTGGCCCAACGGGCGCCTGCAGCACCGGGTACCCGTCCCCGGGGCCGGAGCATCGCCCTGTGCCCGCAGCATCCCCGCTTCAGCGTGGCCACGAGGCCCGGCTCTGTTCTTGCAGGTCCCTCCCCTGCACCAGGCTGGGGCCAAACCCTGCTCTTCCCCATGGAAGGGGTTCGGGGCGGGGGCACGGCACCACCACTGACCGCCTGTTCCCACTTGTGTCTTGCAGATGAACCGCCCCATCCAAGTGAAGCCGGCCGACAGCGAGGGCCGAGGAGGTAGGTCCCCCCTTCCCTGGCTGCCCCGCGGGAACGGGGGCTCAGGACCCCCCGGGGGGTGACAGGGGACGTGGTGGCATCACCGGGGCTGCCACGGGGAGGTTTGTTTGCAAAGAAACCCACAGAAGGAGCTGCCTTTGCTGGTGGCGTCCGAACCGGAGCACAGAGCCAAGGCGATCTGGACTCTCCCTGGCCAGGGGAAACGTCCCGATGTCATGCCAGGAACATCCTGATGTCATACCATGTCCATCCTGACGTCATACGTGACCATCCTGACGTCATACGGTGACCATCCTGACGTCATGCTGGGCAGAGCACCAGCCAGCTGCTCTCCGATAGCCCCTTCGTCTATCAAACAACCTAATTACCCTAATTACCCGCCCAGTGCTGCCTGTGGGGACCCCAGCAGGGTGAGGGCGCAGGAGTCGGCCACACATGGCCCGAGCCCCTCTCAAACAGAAACCACTGACACCCCCTCCCCCCCCACCAAATTCTCTGTGGATGTTTCCAGGCTGAGTCGATAATTTGGGCAAAATTGCAGAAATCTGATCAAAACCCCTTGATGCTTCCCGGGGCCGCAAGCAAGCACTGGGCACGCAGGGGCAGTGGGATGCTCACGTGGGGCCGGGGTGGGGGGACGTCCCCCTGTTCAAAACACGTCATTAGATGCGATGCGAGCTGGTCCTGGCACGTCCCAGAGGGACCCAGCAAATAAATTACCCACTTACGGAGCATAATTGGTGAAGGATTAAAAATCGATGGGCGAGCTGGGGCGCCCGGCCCTGGCCCCCTCGCCCAGGAGGTGATGCTCGGCCGCTCCCCCCGGCCGCCTTCACCGGGAGATGGTTTATGTTTAACTAGACAACACACGAGCCCTATTCGCTTAACTAATTTTCCCGGTGCCTTAACGGACAGAGCATTAATCGTCTCCTGCCATTATTTATTTATTTCCCCGGCAACGCTCTTGACAGGGTACCTTATTTTCTTTGTCAAATGCCATTAGCGCGCGGCGGGAGCGCGCGGCCGCGCAAGACAGATGCTGGTAATAATCATGAAATTCTCATTATTTACTCTCCCTTCTCTCGTGTTTGGGTTATTTATGTCCCCTGGGCATGGCCGGAGGCTGCGGGTTATTCTGCGAGTCGATCATACGCAGGCGATCGCCGCTGTTTTGCAGGCTTGTGGGCTCTCTTTGTTTCCCAGCTGCATCCCGCATCGGTGCCAGGGGAGCCGGCTCCTCCATCCCTGGGAAAAGCCCCAGCTCTGGTCCCTGAAGCGGGAGCCAGCTCTCCCGCCTTCACCCATAGGCAATTTCCCTGCAGGAGAGATTTTCCCCATCCGAGCGTTTTGTAGGATGGAAGTGATAAACCCCGTGCCTTTGCCGATGGATCGGCATCGCTCCCTCCCCAGGCTCTGGCGTCACCTGGCTGTGTCCCCTCCGCGCACCGTTTGCAAACCAGGGATGCGGGGATGGGATGGTGAGTGGCATCCCCCTCTCTGATGGGCTTGCTTTTGTTTTTAGAAGACAGGAAGCTCTTTGTGGGCATGCTGGGGAAGCAGCAGAGCGAGGATGATGTCAGGCGCCTCTTCGAACCCTTCGGCCAGATCGAGGAGTGCACCATCCTCCGAGGGCCCGATGGGGCCAGCAAAGGTGGGCTTTGGGGAGTCGCGTGAGCACCCCGCCGGGACCCACAGAGGGTGGGAGCCACCGGATGAGCTCCTGCGGCGGCTGAATCTGACCCCTCCCTCATCCCCTCTCTGCCCTTAGGTTGTGCCTTTGTGAAATACGGCAGCCACGCCGAGGCGCAGGCTGCCATCAACAGCCTGCACGGCAGCCAAACCATGCCGGTAAGTGCCGGGCTCTCGCCCTGCCCTGTCCGGCCCCATGCTGCCTGCATAATCCAATCACTGGCTAATTTGATCCTCTCACTTAATTGGATCAAAATCCCACAGACCCGGCAATTTGTTGGCCGGATCGCCGTGGGGTTCATCCCTGCCTGGGTGCTGAGCCCCCAGGGGTGGGCGCGCGGGGCTAATTCCCACCGCACCGGAGAAAGGGGCTGTTTAATTAATGCCGAAGGTCATAATGGTGAACGAGGAGTGTGGGGGGGAAAGGAAACAGAGGTCAGGGAGACGCCGCCAGGGAGAAAAGCCGGCTATAATTAAACCTCGCATCGATCGCTGGCTGCTGCTGCCAAGCCGGGCAGTATCTCCGGGGCTGAGGATGCTGCAGCCGCTGCGAGCCAGCGGGTCCCTCCCCGCAGCGAGATGTTTTGGGGGCACGGCCGGGACCCCACCATCGTCCCCGTCTTCCCCCTGCCCCAGGGCGCCTCGTCCAGCCTGGTGGTGAAGTTTGCGGACACGGATAAGGAGAGGACCCTGCGGCGGATGCATCAGATGGCGGGGCAGCTGGGCATCTTCAACCCCATGACCATCCAGTTTGGCGCCTACGGGGCCTATACGCAAGCGGTAGGAGCTGGCGCCAACCGGGACCTGGGGGTTTTTGGGGGGCCCTGTGGTTGGCGGGGGGCTGGTTTTGCCTGTGAAAGCCTGTGTGGGACTGTGCCGATGCCGGTGGGTGCGGATGCCCATCGCGGTTGGCGTATCCCCATTTTGGGGCACAACAGAGAGGGTTTTGCTCCCCTCGGGTGAGGGTGGCATAGCTGTAGGCCACAGCAGTCCCTTTTTTAGCATCACCTAGACCTCCTCCTGTCCCCGGGTCTGGCAGTGCAGTGGCATTTATCCCTTTGAGCCCCTGTGCGTGGGTGCAAAAGGGGGGGATGCTAATTTATCCTCCCCTCTCCCCCCTTTCTCTCTGCCTCTCGCTTGCTTTCCCCTTTTCCCCCCTTTCTTTCCTTAAGATCATGCAGCAGCAGGCAGCCCTGATGGCGGCCGCGCAAGGGACCTGCCTGAACCCCATGGCTGCCATCGCCGCTGCCCAGATGCAGCAAATGGCCGCCTTCAACGTCAGCGGGCTGGTGGCTGCTCCCCTCACTCCCTCTTCAGGTACGACCCCCCCGCCTCCCCCCTCCATTTGCCCCCCCCATCCTGCTTGACATCCTCGGGGCGGGGGGGAGCTGCCAGCACTGACGCCTCCCTCCTGCAGGTACGAGCACCCCCCCCGGTATCAGCACGGCACCCGTGCCCAGCATCGCCACCCCGATTGGGGTGAACGGCTTCAGCCCGCTGCCGCCGCAGACCAACGGGCAACCCGCCTCCGAGACCATCTACACCAACGGCATCCACCCCTACCCAGGTAACCCTCCCTCCTCGCAGCCTGACTGGAGTGGGGGGGCTCCTCCACGTCCCCCCCGCGCTGGGGACACGCGCTCGGCTCACACGGCGGGCTCCGGGGGTGCTTCCCATGCCGGGAACACACCGCGATGAACCGCATCACGATGGCATCCTGGGCTGCATCAAAAGAACCATGGCCAGCAGATCCAGAGAGGGGATTCTCCCCCTCTACTCTGCTCTGGTGAGACCCCACCTGGAGTGCTGTGTCCAGCTCTGGAGCCCTCGGCACACGGACATGGACTTATTGGAGCGGGGCCAGAGGAGGCCATGAAGATGATCCGAGGGCTGGAGCCCCTCTGCTGTGAGGACAGGCTGAGAGAGTTGAGGTTGTTCAGCCTGGAGAAGAGAAGGCTCCAGGGAGACCTTATAGCAGCCTTCCAATACCTGAAGGGGGCCTACAGGAAAGCTGGGGAGGGGCTGTTTGCAAGGGCACGTAGCGATAGGACGAGGGGCAATGGTTTAAACTAGAGCAGGGCAGGTTTAGATTAGACATTAGGAAGAAGCTCTTTCCAATGAGGGTGGTGAGACACTGGCCCAGGTTGCCCAGAGAGGTGGTGGAGGCCCCATCCCTGGAGACGTTCAAGGCCAGGCTGGGTGAGGCTCTGAGCAACCTGATGTAGTTGAAGCTGTCCCTGCTGACTGCAGGGGGGTTGGACTAGATGGCCTTTAGAGGTCCCTGCACACCCAACACATTCTGTGATTCTATGATCCCCACGGAAATCCCTCCTCCCGTGGCATGGCCGCCTTTGTGAGCGTGACGATGCCCTGGGCTCTTACAATAGGGTGGGGAGCGGCTCCGCTCGGCTGAGAGCCCGCTCCCATGGGAGCTGCTCATCCCTGGGTTTCTCTTGCTTATTCTCTCTTCCTTCTCCCTTCTCTTCTCTCCCCAGCTCAAAGCCCCACGGTGGCAGATCCCCTCCAGCAAGCCTACGCAGGCATGCAGCACTATGCAGGTCTCAGACTTCGCTTCGCTCTTCTCCCCTCTTTCCTCCTTATTTTTTTGGGGGGGGGGCGGGGGCGGAGCGGGGTGTGAACGTCACCTTGGGGTTGAACCGCAGGACTGGGGGCAGCATGCTTAGGTGTGGATTAGCGTGGTGAGCGTGGGGTGCCCTACCCTGGCAGGAGCTCCGGGGTGATGCTGGTGCTGAGCACTATCCCCTCATCCCCACCAGCACAGATGCGCTCCTGGCATGGCTCTCCAGGCAAATTTTGGATGGAAGAAAGTGAGTTTTAATGCCCACTGGGCTGAGAGAACTCCATGGGGGAGAGCTGGTGGCAGTACCCAGGAGAGGGGACAAGATTTGGGCGGTGACGGCGAGACGGCTCCATGCTGGGTCCCGCCGACATGCCAGACCACTGGTAGAGAAGGCCGAGAAGACACCAGAACACCAAAAATCCCTGGATGTCCGTCGCATGGGTGGGCAGATGGAACGCAGAGAGAAGGGAGTCAAAGCATCCTATGGAAGTACATCGAGCCTGGCAGTCATTTAATTAGGAGCACTAATGGAGATTTTCAACAGAAAATCAAGTTTTGGACTCCAAATTATTGGGTGTTTTCAACCAAAAATGCCAGCTTTCCTCAATCTTGAGGCCATATTACTGCTGCCACCAGCGTCCCTCCTGGGTGAGCCATTCCTGCATCCCAGGGGGTGCCAGGAGACCGGGGCCGTGCTGGGAAGGGCAAGAGCCCCTGGCCCCGGGGCCGGAGAGGCACCTCCACCAAGAGTAGTAGTGGGGGACATCCCCATCCCCAGCCTTTCCCAGGGCTGTGGGGGGAGCCGCGTGGGTGCCGGGGTCTCAGCTCCACGTTTCTTTCTTCCAGCAGCGTATCCCACCGCCTACGCGCCCATCAGCCAAGCCTTTCCTCAGCAAGCGCCGATCATCCCGCAGCAGCAGCGAGAAGGTGAGGCGTTGTGGGGGGGCACCCCACCGCGGGGCTGGTGGCTCCTCGCTCCCCCCACCCCGGGGTGACCCCCCGCCTCGCGGCTGACGTGTGGCTGTCCTTTGTGTGTCACCCAGGTCCCGAAGGCTGTAACCTGTTTATTTATCACCTGCCCCAGGAGTTCGGGGATGCGGAGCTCACGCAGATGTTCTTGCCTTTCGGCAATGTCATCTCTGCCAAAGTCTTTGTGGACCGTGCCACCAACCAGAGCAAGTGCTTTGGTGAGTTCCGGTGTGTGGCTCTCCCCGATGACACAGCTCGGAAGTCCAGCTCTCACTGATGTCCCAGCTCGGGGGTTTGGCTCTCCCAGGCGTCCCAGCCCAGGGGTTTGGCTCTCCCAGGCGTCCCAGCCCAGGGGTTTGGCTCTCCCCAATGTTGCCAGCTCGGTGTTCCGTCTCTCCCCAATGTCCCCACCTCAAGGGTCCAGCTCTCCCTGATGTCCCAGTTCAGGGGTCCAGCTCTCCCTGACACCCCAGGTCAGGGGTCTGGCTGGGCCAGCTCTGATGGGTGACCAAAGCCACATGGTGGCTGGAACCACACGGCTCTCTGTCCCAGGGCCAAAGGGCAGTTTTTTGTCCCACACTGTACCAGAACAGAAGGACGTACCCTGCTGATGTCCCCTCTTACACTGTCCCCCATGTCCTCAGCCCAGCGCACCTGACCATGCGCCTGCCAGGGAGGGCTGGTCACCGCTTGCCACTTCCATGTCTGCTCACATGGCCACCATTGCCACCAGCACGCTCTGGCCTACAGACCTGTCACCACAGTGTCCCTGTAGCCTGTGTCACCTTGGTGGCCCCACAAATCCTGTCACCCTGGTGTCCTCAGACACCATCACCCTGGTATCGCCACAGACCTGCAGACCTTGGTGTCCCTACAGATCCCATCACCTTGGTGTCCCCATAGACCCTGTCACCCCAGTGTCTCTGGAGACCCCATCACCTTGGTGTCTTTGGAGGCCCCATCACCCAGGTGTTCCGTGAGCCCACAGACCCCATCACCTTGGTGTCCCTACAGTCCCCATCACTTTGATAGACCCTTTCACCCCAATGACCCCACAAATCCCATCACCTCAGTGTCCCTGCAGACCACTCCAGTGTCCCTGTGGACCTTCGTATGCTGGTGTCCCCACAGACCCTGTCACCTCGATGTCCCCGCAGACCTTGGTGTCCCCAAAGTTGGCATCAGCCCATCACCAAGGCTGCGCCATTACCCCACAATCCCCCTCTCCCAGCCCCCCAACCTGGGGCTCCTCCTGAGGCTGCTGGCAGGAGCATCCCATGGGATTTCCACGCCTCGGTGAAGTAAAGTGGCAACCTGTGATGTTTACGGTGACAAACTCCTCTGTCGCCTTGTCCCCAAGGTTTCGTCAGTTTTGACAATCCAACGAGCGCTCAGGCAGCCATTCAGGCCATGAACGGCTTCCAGATCGGCATGAAGAGGCTAAAAGTCCAGCTAAAGCGGCCGAAAGATGCCAACAGACCCTACTGACCCCTGCTCACCCTGGCCCTGCGGAGAGGTATGGGGGGGTTGGGGGGAGCCTGGCCCTGCTGCACCCGCTGCGATGGCCCAGGGGACCTGGCGGTGGGGCTCAGCTCACCTAAAGCATCGCAGGTGCCGCAGTTTCTCCAAAAATGTCCTCGAGTGTGTGCGGGGGGGTCTCTGCAGCCAAGACCATCTGTGTGTGTGTGTTTCAAACTGGGATTTGGGTCCTTCTCCCCGTCCCTCTCTCCATCCTTCCCTCCATCCCTGTCTCTGCCCATCCTTCCCTCCTTCCCTCTCCCCGTCCCTCTCTCCATCCTTTCCTCCCTCTCCCCATCCCTCTATCCATCCTTCCCTCCATCCTTCCCTCCGTCCCTCTCTCTGTTCTTCCCTCTCTCCGTCCCTCTCTCCGTCCCTCTCTCCGTCCTTCCCTCCACCCCTTTCCCCGTCCCTCTCTTTGTCCCTCTTCCCATCCTTCCCTCCATCCCTCTCCCTGTCCTTCCCTCTGTCCTTACCTCCGTCCCTCTCCCTGTCCCTCTCCCCATCCTTCCCTCTGCCCCTTCCCTCCATCCCTCTCCCCGTCCCTCTTCCCGTCCTTCCCTCCATCCTTCCCTCGCTCCCTCACCCCATCCCTCTCTCTGTCCTTCCCTCACTCCCTTCTCCCTGCCCCTCTTTCCATCCCTCTCTCCATCCTTTCCTCCATCCTTCCCTCCCCGTCCCTCTCCCCTCTCCCCATCCCTCCTTCCCTCCCTGCATCCCGCGGGACACAGGCTAATGGCCCCTGTGCTGTTTTGCAGGTGGGGCGTCCCGTGGTGTCTGACGACTTTCCCCTTCCCCAAGTGCAGTATCCAAACCCGTAACTCTCTTTCTTTGCAACGCGTCCCGGAGGAGGAGGGAGGAGAGGAGGAGGTGACGGAGGAAACAGCGAAGAAGAGAGCCATTCTGGTCGTAGCTTTTCTTTTCGTTTTTGGTATTTTTCCCAAACCGGTCTTGTTTGTTACTTAACGGGAACGAGAAGAGAGAGGAAGACGAGGAAGGAGGAGAGCGATGCGGCGCTGGGGCTGAGATTTACCGCCGGCCATTTGCCGGGACTCACTGAATCCCTTGCTGGGAGGAAGGACGACAGTCCCGGGCAGCCGGGATACGATCTACCTTTGTTGTTGTTTTTTATTTTAAAGCACTCATTTGCTGCTACCGATTTCCCAGGAGAAACGAGGAAAAGAGGCTGCAAACGGATTCTTATAAACCAAAGCCGGTGGGACGGGACCAGCCTCGGGCGCTTCACCTGGACGATGCTTGTTTGGAGAAAGGAAAACGGCAAGATTTTCTTTTTTCCCCACGTCGGGGATAAAAAAAAAAAAAGGATCAAAGGATGTTGGACTTATAGAAGATATATATAAATAAGTATATATATATATATATCCCATGGAGCAGGGCAGCGGGACACGCGCTTCCCCCTGCTCGTCACTGGCACAGGGACATAGGATTACTTGTTTCAGAGTCATATCATTCCTTAGAGTTTAGGGACCAAAGGACTATTGCTTTTTTTAAATATATCTATAAATAAATTAATTTAAAAAAAAAAAAACAAAAAAAAAAAAACAAAAAACACAAAACAAAACACACACGAAAAAGAAAACAACAAACAAAAAACGGGAAAGAAGATGAAACAAACAAACAAAACAAAAAAAAACAAAAAACCAAACAAATTAAGAAGGTTGAGGAAAAACCTCGGGCGTTAAGAGCTGCGAGTATTTCCTAGAGGGCTCGTTTTGGGGGGCCGATTTGTGGGGCTCAAGGGCTCGGTTTCGGGGGGGGGGGGGCGGTTCACGGCTGGGGATAAGGGGGATGCAAAGGGGGGGGGTGTTTTTTGAGGGGGGGCGCTGTGGTAGCTCCCCCAGCCCCCCAGCCGCGATGGGAGCCAGCGCCGGGGGAGTCAGGGTGGTGGAAAGCCCCCTCGGTCGCCACCGGGCGAGGGTGAAGCGAATGCGGTTCTTTGCGTTTTTGCTGGGTTTTTTGGGGATTATTATAATTTTTTTTTTTTTCCAGCCAAAAAAAAAAGAAAAAAAAAATTTAAAAAAAAAAGAAAAAAAAGAAAAATGTGAGGTTTCGGCAGAAATGAAGCGAAGCGAAATAAACTTATTTTGTCAAAATCGTCACCTTGGTTGGTTCTTTGGAGCAATCGCTGCCGCCTTCCCCCACCCAAATCCCACCGAGAAGATGCTGCCGGGGACCCCTTTTGGCCCAGCTCGACTCCGGCCGGGCTGAAGCATCCACCGGGAATTTGGTGAAGCCGGGAGAGGAGCCTGGGCCTCTCTTTTTATTTGCCTTCCCTCCCCCCGCCAGGAGTTGCCGTTTTCCCAAGGAATTCACCCCGGCCGCGGAGGGGAGCGGGGCAGGAGCCGGCCCCGGCGCTTTCCCCATTCTTTCCCAGCGACGGGGGATGTTGGGGTGTCCCCTGGGTGGCTGCACCTGCAGGCGAGCTGCCACGGTCAGCGTGGGAAAGCGGCTTGATTTATTTTCTATTTAAGGGGTGGGGAAAAAAACACACAAACCCCACAAATTTAAGGAAAAGAACCCAAAAAATGGGGTGGGTGGCAGGGCGGGTGGCGTGGGGTGTCCCCCTGCCTGGGTTTGGGTGGCCTTTGGGGACATCAAACAGCTGGTGGAGAGATGTCACAGGTCCCTCCGTTCCCCCCCCGAAGGCAGGGGACACTGCAGAGGGGAGGCTGAGGGTGCACCCACAGGTGTGACAAGCCCGTCGGGTCTCAGCTGGCAACTGCACCTAAACCCGGATATTTTTTTAAGTCGATTCTTAACTTTCTTTACAAATCCTGGTTGAAAACAATGCCCGCACCTCCAGCGGGGCGGCAAAAGGCTGGTTTTGGGGTATTTATTTTGATTATTTTCAGTCCCACGAACCCTTCAACCGCTGGCAAAGGGACCCCTGTGTCTCCGCAGGACTGGCCGATGTCCTCGGGCGGCTTCGGGGTGATGCCACAGGAGCTCCCATCTCTGAAGGGCTGATGTTTCCCTGCCGTGGCCTCACGTCACCGTGACCGACCCGGAGCGCCACGGGACCGTGGGGAGCCTGGGTGCCCGGCCACCCTCCGACACCCCCCGGGCTGAGCCCCGGCAGCCTCCAGGCCTGCTCCCATGGGTTTTCCTTCGGGTCTGGGCATGGTGGGACGCAGCCGTGACGGGGCTGACCCTGTATCCCTATAGTTATTGGGATCGGCTCGGGCTGAAATAAAGCGCAGTCGTGGGAGGGTTCCGTCTCGGTTTGCAGGGGGGTCTCTGCCACCGCACCAATCACCGCAGGGTCCCGTCCCCTCGGTGTCCTCCGTGTGCTCCCATCCCCGAGGCACAATCCTGTCTCCGTGCTGTGGTCCCTGCGCCGCAGCACCATCCCTTTGCCAGGGTGTGATGGTGGTGGTGTGATCTGCCCCCCGCCCCCGCCCCAGCCCTTTCCCAAAGCCCCAGCACTTCCCCAGGACCCTTTTCCTGTGGCCCTTCCCCACGCTCCCATCCCTTCCCCACCATCCCATCCCCTCCCCGCACCCCCAGGCTGTTTAAATACTTAAACTGCACCGACACAAATTCCTTTTCTCTTTTTTTTTTGGTGGTTTTTTTTGGGTTTGTTTTGTTGTTTCGTTTTGGTTTTTTTTTTTTTTTTTGCTTCGGTTTCTCATTGTCAATAAAAACGCCTTCGCGGCCAACACCAGGAGGGGCGGCCACCAGCCACGCCAGCCCCCCGCAGCTCCTTCTCCACAATGCCACAGGGTCGGGGACACTGGGGGACAGGACGGGGAGGGGACAAGGGACCGCTAAACCCGCCTGGTGCTCACTGGATGCTTGACGCCTATGTACATGGTGGAGCCGCCGGCGTCGGCCCCTGTCTCTGCCCTGCCTGGGAGGCTCGAAACCCGCTCATCCTTCCCCAGCCTCACCCGGGGTCTTTGTTCGGCTCCCGGGGGGGGTCCCAGGGGGGTCCCCACTGCTGCTCAGTTTGTGTACACCTGAGTCCCAATCACACGCATGATCTCCTTCTGGATTTTGGGGTCCTGAGTATTGATATTGGCATCTCCCACTTGGCCGTCTTCGTACCTGGGAGGAGAGAAGGGGGGGTCAGGGGGTGTCCCGTGGGGGTCCCGTGGGTGCCGGCGAGGTGGGCGCAGCCCGGGACTCACACAAAGAAGAAGCGGGTGCAGACGTGGTCTGAGACGGGGCAGACCCAGATGTTGCCGTGTTTCTGCAGGTCCTTGGAGGTGATGACTGCCAGGGGAAGGGGCTGTCGGAGAGGGGTCCCCGCCGGGCACGGCCCGTGGTGGGGATCCCCCCGCCCTCCCTCCTCCACCCACCCGGTGAGCCAGGGACATGGCTGCTGCCTGCCCACCCCTCTCCGTCCCCCCAACGTGCCTCCGCACCTTCGCAAAGCGCGATGCAGTTCAGGTTGCGGCTCTGGAGGAAGCGGGACTGGATGGAGCGTGTCTGTGGGGAGAGCAACCCGCGTTACTGCCCCGGTCAGGCTGCGCTCGCCCTGTCCCCTGCACCCCTGGGTGCCATCTACCCATCCCTGTCCCCTCCATCGTGTCCCCCGGCCCCTCACCTGGGGGATGGTGTTCATCCGGTTGTACCTCTGCACCAGCTCATCCTTCGAAGGCATCCGGTGCTGCCCTTTCCCCATCCCTGCGGAGAAGCCAGGCGGCATCCGTCACCCCCAGCCACCTCCCCCAGGGTGACATGGGGACACAAGCCACAGACAGGGGTGGCCACTCTGGGTGCTCCCACCCCATGGCTAAACTCTGGGAACCCCCCAAAAGTGGGTGGAGCAGCTTCTGGAGCTTAGAAAATGTTGGGGTTTTAATTCCCTGGCACATCAGGAAGCCCCGACCTGGCTGGGAAGAGGCTGGTGCGGGTGGGAAGGGTGCGGGATGCTGCCCACTCCCGTGCGGCTCCTCCGGCCGGCACGATGCCGAGCATCCCCAGGCCCATGCAGGGAGTGGGAATGGGAGTGCAGGCAGGACCGGGCAGCGCAGGCAGCTTCTTACCTGAGTATCCAAAGGAAATACTGGAGATGGGGCTCAGATAGATGCCCTTGCCATAGGCTGCTCCATGCAGCTTGCAGGAAAACACCAGGGTGAGCGACGCAGGGTCACTCCGACAGCTCGGGCATGGTGGCGGAGGCAGCCCGGCCTTGGCAGGCAGCACGTCCCCGGCTGCCTGCCCCCCTCCCTGCCTGCCCCCTGCCTGCCCCGGGGCCGGCGCAGGGGAGCGTTACCTGCAGTTTGGTGTAGGAAGCGTTGACCAACCCGTTGCGGAGGATGGAGTGCCAGTTCTCAATGTGAGAGCCGCTGGAAAAAGCCAGCCCCACGTCAGCCCCATGGCACCCTGCCCCACGGCGCCTGCTTTGGGGGGGGGTTCCCACTGGCCCCCTGGCAACTCACTGGAAAGCGAAGGTGCTGCCGTAGAGTTTCTTGGCGGTGCGGAACCGGGCTTCCTTGGCCGGGGGGCTGCTGAGCAGGAGGAACTGGTGGGAGGTGTGCATGAACTTCAGCTGCTACCAGGGGAAAGGGAAGAGCAAAGGCAGCGCCGGCAGGGAGAGAGGACAGACAGACAGACAGACAGACAGAGATCATGCACGGCAGCCTGGCCCCATGCCCGTCCCAGCCCTGCTTTGGCCTTTCCAAGTGTGCCAGGAGGACCCATGGCATCCCCCGTCTCTTGTTCCCTGTCCCATGTCAAATATCCTCCATCCTTGTATGCCATATCCCACCTCCCACGTCTCACAGGCTGCAGACACCATCCCAAAGGCTGCATCCTACATCCCAGACCCTTATATTGCCCACCCTATAATATCCTTACATCCCTCATCCTGTTTCCCGCATCCTCCATTCCGTAGCTCGCACCCCATTATCCTGTGTCCTGCAACCCATACCCGCCATCCCACATCCCATACCCGCCATCCCACATCCCATGTCCTACATTCCGCACCATATATCCTCCATCCCACCTTCCATATCCCACATCGCTCATCCCATAACCTACATCCCGCATCCTATAGCCTGCACCTTGTATGCCATATCTTACATCCCACCTCCCATATCCTACATCTCGCATCCCATACTCTATGTCCCGCATCCCATACCCTACATCCCACATTCCATATCCTACATCCCACACTCCATATCCTACATCCCACACTCTACATCCTACATCCCATATCCCACATCCCGCATCCTATGCTCTCCACCTCACCTCCCATACCTTCCATCCCACACCCCACATCTCACTTCCCACAGCCTCCATCCCGCACCCCCACCTGGAGCCCAGCCAAGCCCCTTACCCTGCTGAGGGGCAGCTTGACGATGTGGGATCTGTTGCTGGAGATTATCCTTGGGAAGAGGAAGAGGAGGAAGGTCAGACAGGGTGGTCCCATGCTCCCCTGGGAATGGGGCTGAGCTGGGAGCCGTGCCGGAACCCACCCACCCCAAGGCCAGTGTATGGTCATGACCCCCAAGGTGAAGGGGCCCATGAGGGACCAAGGAATTCATGCTGGCAATGCCCGGCTGCCCCCCACCCCATTTCCTGGTCCTGGGGGATGGGGGCAGCAGGGAGGGACATGGGGCAGCAGGACGGGGCCGCAGCACCCTTGGCCTTACCATTGCAGGAGGGGATGGGCCAGGGGGTCCAGCTTGTCCATCTGCTTTTTGATCTCCAGGTAGGACCCCTGGCAGAGGCGAGAGGGGGTGCAGGTGGGTCCCCCAGCAACCACCCAAACGCGCAAGGATGGAGATCAGCACCAAAATACCACCCCCGGCAAAGGACCCTGCACCAGCGGAGGGCCTCACATGGGGCCTTGGGTGATGTGGGGCCATGCCAGCGTACCTGGGTCATCTCCCGGATGGACATCACGCTGTCCAGGGCCTTCTGCAGCCGCTCATAGTTCTTCTTCTGCATGTGGGGAAGGAGAGGGGTGACCATGGAGGGGTCCTCAGAGCTCCCGCCGACCCCAGTGTCCCCTGGCATGGGGCAGCATTGCCCCCCAGCGCTTACCTTGGGGTTGAAGGCAAGTGTTTTGGGGTCGTTGGGGTCCACCACGGAAGGGTAAGGCTCGAAGATGATGCTCTTGCGGGGGGACTCCAGGGCAGCACGGCACATCGCCACCAGCAAGTCTACCACCTTGGGAACAGAGCGTGGGGTGGAGGGACAGCACCCTGAGGTGACAGCGTGGTCACCCACCATGCATATCCTTACCTCAGCGCCCGTGGCCACCTCCTCTGCCGCGCCGGACATGACGCCCAGGGTGTAGAAGGAGAAGACGCAGAGCTCCCGTGTGCACACTGCTGGCTGCGGAGGGAACAGGAGCCGTGAGGAGAGTCAGGGATGGTGACACAGGGTGACAGTCCGTGCCCGCCTGCGCCCTGTCCCCGCACCTTGAGCATGGAGCCATTCTGGAAGACGTGCTGCTCGTCACACACCACGCAGTACTCATTGAGCGTCGGGATCCGCTGCTCCGCATACTTCATGATCTGAGGGAGAGGATGGTGGGAGTCAGCCCCCGCTGTGGCCACGGCACTCGGGAGGATGCTCCAGGCAGTGGGATGGTGCTGAGAGGGACGTGGGGCAGTGGGGAGGATGCTCTGGGCAGCGGAACGGGGATAAGTGGGATGTGGGGCAGTGGGGAGGATGCCCCAGGAAGTAGGATGGAGCTCAGCAGGACACGGGACAGTGTGAGGATGTTCCTGGCAGTGGGATGGAGCTGAGCAGGATGTGGGATGAGTGGGGAGCATGTTCCAGGAAGCAGGATGGTGCTGAGTGGTACGTGGAGCAGTGGGAAGGATGCTCTGGGCAGCGAGATGGGGATGATTGAGACGTGGGGCAGTGGGGAGGATGTTCCTGGCACCGGGATGGAGATGAGTGGGATGAGGGACACTCACCTGGACGAGGAAGCCGTACTCCAGCGTAGGGACATTCTTGCAGTGGCCGCCGACCTGCGACGGAGCCGGAGCGGAGCCAGCTGCGTTATCCCCTTTCCCCCACGCACCCCCACCTCAGCACGGCACCGGCAGGCCCGAACACCCTCCCTGCCCCAGCGGGACCCACGACACGCCAACACCCTCCCAGGGATGCAGCCGCAGCGGGGATGTGGCACCAAGAGGGGGGTAAAACCCCACAGAACCCCACAGCCCAGCTTGCCCACCAGCACCCAAGGATGCTGGGGACAAGGCGCAGGGGACAAAGTCCCACAAGGGCTCCCCCCACCACCCCAAGGAAGTCCCACCACCCCACAGCAAGGAATTCCGCAGGGAATCCGGGAAGGAAAAGGAGAGGAAAGCAAACCCCAAGGCGGGGAGGCACCCACCAGGATGTTGAAGGGGGCGACACCTGCCTGGGTGCTGGGGGGGGGGTAGCCGAAAACCTCCACCTTGGGGTTCTTCACTGTGCAGGAGACGGAGCGGTTCATCAGGCGATTGACGCGAGCCTCGGGGATGCCCAGTTTGCCCTTCAGCACCGAATCCTGGATGACGGGGAAGCTGGGAGACCTGTGGGCACAGAGTCCCGCTGAGCCTCCTGCTTTGTCACCGTCCCCTACACCTCCGTCACCCGGCGCTGAATTCACCCTTTGGCTGGTTTCTGGGAGCAACCTTCATCTCCTCGGGCTTTGGTAGGGAGCAGCAGCGTCCGAGGGGCGAGTGGGGAAACTGAGGCACAGTGCCAGGTCCCCAGCCAGCCAAGGGACAGAGGGTTGGTCCCTTGGGGACACGGTCGGGGTCTTACTTGGGGATGGGGGAGAAGATGCTGAGGCCAGCACGAAACTTCTTGATGGTGCCACTTGTCTTGAACCAACTGTGCCGCTTCTCCTGCTGGGTCTTCAGGAAATCGTTGCTGAGATGTTTCCATTGCTGGGACGTGAACATGCCCAGGATCCTGGCAGAGAGGTGGCATGTGTGCCTGAGTGGGGTGCCAGCACCCATGGGTGCTTTGATGCCCACTGAGCCTGGTGCTTGGGTGGTCCATGCCACGCAGCTCCTCCTCTTCCCCACCCAAAACTGGTGGTGAGACTGTCACGGGGCTGTGTGGCAGGTAAAAGGTGGTGGTATGGGGACATGTGGCACCTGGCCAGTTTTGGGGCAAAATGGTGACCCACGGCCCACCTCACCCCCCACCCTTGGGTGCCTGTTGTGTTTCGGCTCTTACTTCTTCAGCTGCAGACCCAGCCCGAAGCCCTCCTTGTTGGATGGCTGGAAAACCTCGATGGACGGTTCTGCAGAGAGAGAGAGAGGAGGACAAGGCATCGGTGCCACCGCCGTCTGCATTCCGAGGGCACATGGGGACACCGTGTCCTGCCCGTCCCCACTCACCGGGGCCATCGAGGTACTGGGAGAGGGAGAAGCGCAGGCGGAGGACGATGGGCTCCGTCCGCAGCACCTTCCACGCCGTCGCCACCTCCTCCTGCCAAGGGAGAGCCACAATTCGGCACGGCCGTGAGGACACCCAGTCGTGGAGGGAAATTTGGGGACCCCCCGGGCACATGTCCCCACCCTCCCCATGCCAACGCTGCCGGGGGCACCCCGGGGACTCACATCGAGGAAGCTGATGTTCACGTGGAGGTCGATGTCCACGTCGTCAATGGTCCCGTACTCCCTGTGGAGACACGTGGCGCTATGGCAGGGACGGGGTGAGGCTGGCACGGTGTCAGAACCGCCACAGGGTGCCCCCCGTGCTGGGGAGGACAGGCTCGGGAGGCGGTGACGGGCATACATGGCTCCCCGTGTATCAAGTGTGTGCACCCCTGAGACCGGGATGGCACAGGGAGAGTGCCCGGATTGTGGATTGCTCAGGGGATTGCATGGCCGGCTGCCCCCGGGGTGGCACAGCTGGGTGCACCAGGGATGCCACGGTTGGGTGCCACAGCAATGGCACAGTGGGGCACTTGGGGATGGCACACATGGGTGGCCCGAGGATGGTACAGCTGGGTGCCCCACAGATGGCATGGACGAGTGCCACAGGGATGGCATGGCTGGGTGTCCAGGGATGCCACCGCTGGGTGGCCCGAGGATGGCACTGCTGGGTGTCCAGGGATGCCATGGCCTGGTGCTCCAAGATGGCATGGTCAAGTGCCTGGAGATGCCATGGTTGGGTGTGCTGGCGATGCCACACCCGGGTATGGCACAGCTGAGTGCCTGGGGATGCCATGGCCAGGTGGCCCAGTGATGCCATGTCCATGCGCCCCAGGGATGGCACAGCCAGATACCCAAGGATGCCACGGCTGGGTACCTGGGGATGGCACAGCCAGGTGCCCCATGGATGCCACAGCCGGGTGCTCCAGGAATGCCATGTCCATGGGTCGCAGGGATGGCCCAGCCGGGTGCTCTGGGATGCCATGGCCAGGTGCTCCAGGGATGGTATGGCTGGGTGCCCAGGGATGCCCGAGGGATGGCACAGCCAGGAGCCCCAGTGATGCCATGGCCAGCTGTCCTGGGGGTGGCACAGCTGGGTGCGGGCGGCGTGGGGCGCACCCACCTGACAGCCACGGCATTCTCGCTGTAGATCTCCTTCACGGCCTCGATGTCGGCATCCAGCTGGGGGTGACGGTACAGGTCGGCGGCGCAGGTCCCCTGTGGCACAGCACCCCGTGGCACCGTCAGACCTGGAGCCCCCCCACAGCCCCACACTCAGGGCCGGGCAGAGGTTGGGGGTCCCCAAGCCCCACCATGGCACCCATGGGTCCCAGCACCCACAGCGTTTACCTGGACGCCATAGAGGAACTCCTCGGACTCATTGTCCCCGTCAGAGTCATCGTCCGTCCAGTATTGGCCCTTGAGGTCCTGGGGGGCAGAGGGTTGGGGGGCAGCAGATTAGGGGGGCGGATATTTGGGGGGCAGAAGGGATGGGGGAGAGGGGATGGAGGAGAAGGTTGGGGGAGCAGGTTATGGGGCAGGTGGATTGGCGGGAGAGGGTTGGGGAGAGCAGATTGGGGGGAGTGGGTTGGGAGGAACAATTTGTGGTGAGCAGTTTGAGGGGCATTGAGGTGGGGGAGAAGGTTGGGGGGCAGTGGGTTGGGGGGCAGCGGGTTAGGGGGCAGTGGGATGGCAGGAGCGGGATGGGGGCAGCAGGATGGGGGGAGCAATTTGAGGGGCAGCAGGATGGGGGAGGTTTGGGGGAGCAGGGTGGGGGGCAGCAGGGTAGGAGAGCAGTTTGGGGGGGAGCAGGTTGAGGGGAATGAGATGGGGGACAGCGGGATGGGGACAGTGGGATGGGGACAGCAGGATGGTGGCAGCGGGATGGGGACAGCGGGATGTGGGGAGCAGATGAGGGGGGAGCGGGAAGGGGGGCAGCAGGATGGAGGAACGGGATGGGGACAGCGGGATAAGGACAGCGGGATGCGGGGAGCAGACGAGGGGGGAGCAGGAAGGGGGGCAGCAGGATGGAGGAACAGGATGGGGACAGCGGAATGGGGACAGCAGGATCGGGACAGTGGGATGGAGACAGTGGGACGGGGACAACAGGATGGTGACAGTGGGATGGTGACAGCGAGATGGAGACAGTGAGATGGTGACAGCGGTACGATAACAGCAGGATGGAGGAGTAGGATGGGGACAGCGGGATGGGGACAACAGGATGGGGATGGGGAGAGCGGGACGGAGGAGCAGGATGGGGACAGCGGGATGGGGACAGCGGGCGGGGGTCGCGCATGGAGCCGCCGGGGGGCCCGGCCGATGGCGGGGGGGGCCCACCCCCACGTCAGCCCCGTCACCCCCACCCCGTGCCGGGGGACACCGGCGGCCGCCGGAGGCCGCCAGGGCCCGTCCCCCGCCGCCGCCGCCCGCCCAGGCCCGGCCCCGCCGCCCGCCCCGTCCCGCCGCCCCCGGGGCCGGTCCCCGCGCCGGGCCGTGCGGGGGGGGTGTCCCCGTCTCCCCGCGCCCCGCCGCGTCCCCCCTCACCATCTCAGCGGCGCCGGGCCGGGCCTGCCGCCTCCATGCCGCCGGGCGGGCGGGCGGCCATCGCGCCGTGACGTCAGGCCCCGCCGCGCGCCCCGGGCGCCGCCGTCACCCGGCAACGCCGACGCTGACGTCACCCGTGGGGACACCCCCCACCCCCCCACACACACCGGGACCCCACCTCGGGGTGGGCACCGGGGACTCGGCGTCGGGCGGCCCTGAGGGGACCCCGGGGCTGGCGGGGTCCCCAGTGTCCCCAGCACAGGGTCATCATGGGGTGGCCGTGATGGGTCCCCACCTGGCTGGCACCGTGTCCCCGCGGCCCAGCACAGGCTCCCCAGTGTCCCCAGCACAGGGTCACCATGGAACCAGTGCAGAGCATCCATCCTGGGTCCCCACTGTCCCCGGAAAGGTCCCCATGGTCCTAGGACAGGGTCCCCAATGCCACCAGCAGGAGGTCCCCAATGTCCCCAGCCCAGGGTCCCCAACGCCACCAGCCTGGTGTCCCTCCATGGTCTTAGCGTGGTGTCCCTGGCACGTGTCCCCATGGTCCCAGTGCAGAACATCCATGTTGGGTCCCCAGAGTCCCCAGCACAGGGTCACCACGGTCCCAGTGTGGAGCATCCATCCAGTGTCCCCAGAAAAAGGTCCTCATGATCATAGGACAGTGTCCCCAATGCCTCCAGCATGAAGTACCCAATACCCCCATCACAGGGTCCCCAGTGTCCCCAGCCCAGGGTCCCCAGCATCTCGGCCTGGTGTCCCCATGGTCTCAACACGGTGTTCCCACCACAGTGTCCCCAGCCCAGTGTCCCCAACATCTCGGCCTGGTGTCCCCATGGTCTCAACACGGTGTTCCCACCACAGTGTCCCCAGCCCAGTGTCCCGGTGCAGAGCATCCATGATGGGTCCCCAATGTCTCCAGCATGTGGTCTCCAGCATGGGCTCCCCAGCATTCCCAGTCCAGGGTCCCCAGCCCAGAGTCACCATGGATTCCCATCACTGGGTCTCCAATGTCCCCATCACAGGGTCCCCAGCAACCCTGGCCCAGGGTCCACAACATCTCCAGCCTGGTGTCCCCATGGACTCAGCACAGTGCCCCCAACCCAGTGTCCCCATGGTCCCAGTGCAGAGCATCCACACCACGTCCCCAATGTGCCCAGCACAGGGTCTTTATTGTCCCCAGCACAGGGTCCACACTGTCCCAGTGCAGAGTGTCCACATTGGGTCCTTAGTGTCCCCAGCACAGGGTCCCCATGGTCCCAGTGCAGAGCAGCCATGATGGGTCCCCAGTGTCTCCAGAAAAGGTCCCCATGGTCCTAGGACAGAGTCCCCAGTGTCCCCAGCATTCCCAGCCCAGAGTCCCCAGCACAGTGTCCCCATGGTCACAGTGCAGAGCACCCAGTTGGGTTGCCAGTGTCCCCAGCCCCGGGTCCCCAGTGACCCCAGTGTCCCTGGGGGGTCCGTTGGAGGCTGAGGACCCGCCCACCCCACCCCAAACACCCAGCGCCGCTGCCCGCCCGCACAGACGGGCCCTCGGGGCCCACCAGCCAGCTTGGGTGTGCTGGCATGCTGGGGCGGGGCGCGGTCCCTTTAAGAGCGGCGGCCACTCTCCACCCGCGTGCGCGGCGGGTGCGCCGCCGCCTCATTGGCCGCCCGGGCGCGTGCGTTACTTAGCGCCTTCCACTCTCTCCGCGACTTGCGCGTCCGCCGGAGAAAGGAGTCCCGGCGCCCCCAGCGCAGGCGGGGCTGGGCGAGGCGAGGCTGGGCGGAGGGATCCGCGCGGGGGGCGGTGCTGTGGAACCGGCCGGGATCACCTTGTCGGGGCGGGCAGCGCGGCGCGCAGAGCGGCAGCGGCTGTCGGCAACGACGGGTATCGGCGGCAGCAGCGGCAGTAGTAGTAGTAGCAGTAGCAGCAGCAGGTAACGGCGGCCTGAGGGCCAGCGGGCGGGCGGGCGGGCGGGCGAGCGAGCCGCCGCCGTGGTGGCGGCGGGGAGCAGCGGTGCCCGCCGCCATCACCACCCCACCCTCAACCGCCGTCACCCTCCTCAGGCGGCGGTTGAGGGGCGCGGCGCGCCCTGGGAAGGTGCGGGTGCTCCGGGGGGCGGGGGAGGCATCTCGGCGGGACGGGGGTTTGTGGGAGGGTGGATGCTGGTCCATGAGGTCGGGTACCGGGAAAGGGGTGCGGTAGCGCGGTTGCGCCATCCCAGAGCCGGCTGGGAGGCTGAGTCAGGCGGAGAGGTCTCCCGGGTGTGTCGTGTCCCCCCCCCCCCGGCTCCGCCGTGCCGGCCCTCACGGTGCTTAAACCGGCTGGTGATGCTGCGGCCGCTTTACCCATCCCCCGGCGGGGGAGGCCCCTTCGCAATTAATCCCCTGCCGTAATTACGCCGCGCCCGATTGATTGGGACGGTCCCTCCAACTGTGAAAAACGTGTTTAAGCCCTCTCTGCCGGGCATGAATAGCGCTTTTGTCGGGCGGACAATGGCAGCCGCCCCACTGTCTCCTCAGATTAATTAGGAGTAGGTGGCAACCTCTAAAAACCACGCTTTGTTCCGATAAGGAGAGTAGTTATCGGTGGGGCCCAGGTTAGCAGAAATCAGTGGTTCACGGAGGTTTTTTGTGATGTTAATGGCTTGACTTTCTGGCCGCCGCCCGCTCTCGGGATGGGCTGCTGCTGATCCTGGCTTGCCTCAGCCTAAAACTTGGATGAAAAAAGGTTTTTTTTTTTTCTGGTTACTCGGACACCTCCAGGGAAACTCGAGGGCTCGTTGTGCAACCAGCAGTGCTTAATTAAAAAAAAAATCAGTCTCAGGCACACAATTTTATGCCCTACATCCCACTTATAAAGCAGAATTTAGGCTAATTTCGAGGAGTTGGAGTTTGGTGGCCCAACGGGTTTTGCGGATTCCAGCTTTTTTCCGAGCCATCGCCAGGTTCACGAAGGCCTTTTCTTGCCGAGCAGGAAGCTCCCTTGCCAGCCACGTGTGTGAAGCGGGGACTCTTGCCTGCGAAACCCTTCCGAGAAACTTTTACTTTCACTAGATAACGAGCTTGCGGTGCTGCCTCTCACCCCTTTACTCGAGCAGCCTGCGTTTTTCTTTACTACCTCCTCCTTTATCCGCCTAAAGTCGTACATTTTACGAAAACCTTAATTTCTTTGCGTTACATGCGGGGGGGGTGGAGGGGGGTGGGTGATCCGACGCCAGCGTTAATTCCCTTTCCACGTGCTGAGCTGATAATTTAATTTAATGCAAACAAAACGTTTCCCAGGCTGGCCGGACCACGTGCTCGTCCTTTATCTGCCGAAGATGGTGCCGGGGCCTCCGCAGCGTGCGGTGATGGGTGGCACGTACGGAATGGGGCTGCAGTACCTTGTCGCTGCCGCCCACAGCTGGGCGCGCAGCAAATCCCCATCCTGGAGCTGGGGATGCAGCTGAGGGATCTATATTTCCACCTAGAGTTATATTTAAATGTAAGAAAAAAAAAAAAAGACAAACAAAAAAAAACCCAAAAAAACTTTCTCTTGTAATGCAAAAAAGATTTTTACACTTTCCTTGAAGGCAGCTGGGTGGTTTCTGCTGGTGCAGGGCCAGGCTGAAAGGCTCCTTGTCCTCTGTTGGAGCAACACACTGCAAGGTTAAGTCAGTAGGTGTGCCTGCACTGCAAATACCCTTGAGATAAGTCTTTCTTGTCGCCAAATATCTGATGCTTGTCACCTCTACTCGCTTAATTTTTTTTGTTAAGCCTCCTGTGTGCCTTTGCCCTCCAGGGAGGGCGGGCTCAGCTAAGGCAAGGCTAATCCATCTGCACGCAAGGAAAGCACAGATGTCGGCTGGTGCTTGACCTTCCCGGCCCCCATGGCTTCTGTGCTGAAAAGCTAGAGAGGGTATCTCCATTGTGGAGCGGTGGGTCTCACCTCCTGTGTCTTGCTGCTGGGGAGAGCATGTGTCAGCTGGGAGGAGGTGGTGGCTTCTGGGTGCCGTCCAGCCCTGCAGAAGGGAGGTGGCATTTTGGGGTGGCCATCTTGTACTTACATAACGGCGAGACGGCACCTCCTGCAGCAGCCACCCAGGGGAGAACGTGTTGTCCTCTCTCTCTGGCAGAGGGCTTGACAGGCTGCGTTAAAAGCCTGCTTTGCTGCAGAGCTGGAGATTTTTTTGTTGTTGTTGAGTCCCTTTAGCTTCTGTAATGAATAAAGCTGATGTTTTTCTAGTCTTTTTTTGGGAATCCAAAGGCCTGCCTGGTTTCATAACACAGCCCTTCTCATATATAAGTGCTAACTCAAACCATTTCTGCCTCTGGCCAGGGACACTGGGCATGAGCAGCCTTGTTCTGCAGCGTGAGTGAGGTTGTGTAAGCCAGGCTGACCCATGCAGAGGTAATAAAACCCTCGCCTGCTGTGAGCCTGCAACTTTTACCGGCAGTAAAATATCTTTGGCATGGCGGTAGTTAACGCTGGTCTTCTGCCTGGGGACAGTCCCTCCCAGGCCTTGTCACTGCAGTTTCCACTTCCCTCTGTCACCGCTTGGCCCGGGGTGGGGATTGCCCTGGGGATTGCTGGTGCCTCTTCTTTCTCTTTCCCAGAGGGCAGATCTGGAGGTGCCGTGGATTCAGGCTTTCTCAGCCGACCGCAGAATGAGCTGGCTGGACTTAGTCACCTCACTACTGCAAAACCGGTTGTCCTGACCTCAAATGGCTCTTTCTAGAATATTCAAGAGCTGGGGAGTTACCAGACATCTTTGTATGCCCTGTCTGAAGCAGAGGCAGCCCAAGTAATAAACTTGGGTATTTAATCGTTATGCCCCTGAGGAAGGAATTTAGATTTAATCAGTGCTGGAAACATTCAGGCTTTGTAGAGGATCGCTTACCCCCCTTCCTTGCTCAGCCCAGACGGGGGGGTGAGTGCTCAGTGTCTTTAGGTGTCCTTGATGTCCTTGCTCCTCTGTTTGATTTTTAAAAAAAGCAAGCCTGGAGTACTGGGAAATGCCAGACATTCCTGTTATATTTATAAGACTGGACCTTCCAGTAGAATTCAGTCTATTGCTTTGTAAATACGTGGTAGTGGGAGGCAGGAGGAAGTATAAAAAAGTGAAGCTGTTTTGGTAGCAGGGCACGGTGCTGCGGGCAGATGGGTATTTGGAAAACTTTTTGGCTGCTGCATTTCTGCTCTCGCCCCTGGACAAGGTCATGGCGTCTCCTTAATTTTTCTGAGCTCACTGAACTGCTGGAAAATCTTACAAAGGGGATTCTGATGGGGAACTTAACTCTGCTTTCTCTTTATATATTTAGAAAGACTTTAGGGGGTTTAAAATTATATTTGCAAAGGACTTGAGTAGGTGTGGGATTTCCATGAGATAGGGAGAACTCACCTGCCTATTTTTAAAAACTTCCAAGTCATGCTCTGGGCGCAGTTTCCGCCTCGGGATCCCGTTGTTTCGTATTCTTCTCATTCCCAGAAGCTGCGCAGACCCGCTCGCCCTTCTGTGTGTGGAGGTGATTTCCCAGCAAAGCTTTATTTTTTTTGGCATCTAGAGAAGCCGATGCTGCTCCGCAGGTGTCAGAGGATGCAGCAGCAAGTGTTAGAGGGCTAAAACACAATGTTTCAAGGCTGACCAGCGAGTTTTCCTATAATAATGGGACTTTGTCGGGCTTTTTATGTGGGCAGACCTTCTTGTACTGACTCCGGTGAATCAGCAGTTTCTGGCAGGGCTGAGGGAAAAGAGGCTTTGCCAGGACAAATTATGGGTTTTTTTGCTGGCCTGACTCCTTTATGCCGCATGGGGAGCCAGGCGGTGGTGAGTCAGGGCTGCCTGCAAGAGGATCCGCACGATCTGCACGTACGTGGGGAAGGTCTGCAGAGCAGAAGTGGCTTAGGGGAGGAGCGTTGGAGCCAACAGAGCTTCTGCGGCACCGGGCAGGCACATGGCAGGCTGGCAGGGGATCTCCCTGCCTGTATCTTAGAGGCATGGCTTCATTCTGGTCAGCCCTGCTAGCTTTGACAAAGCTTTTGGGTTTATTACTGCCTCTGTTTCAAAGCTGAATGCACTGAGCCAGCTGGTGTATGCAGCTAACACCATTTTGTGATTTATTGGGTTGTTTGTGGGGGTTTTTTTTGCTTGCTTGGGGCAGGCAGAACAACCCCCCTGCCTTTAGCAGAGCAGCAGCCCCTGTTTCTACAAGCACCATGCTAAAGGCATCTCCTAGGTGAAAGCAGCTTATACTGAAAGAGCAGCCTGCGTGCCCAGGGGATGAAGTTTGAACTCCAGCCACTGACTAGTGATCTGTCTGTGCTGGTAGCCACCTTACGTCACTCTCTTACTGGGGACTTTTTAAATGCCGGCAGTCTAGCCTGGGCAGGTCGTAGAGGACAAATGGCTTTTAGCTGCCACTGCTACTTCAGAACCTTGAGAAGAAAATTATTGCGGTGTGGCCTGAGATGTGCAATTAGAAATGCCTGGGGGCACCAGCACTGCTGGGAAATGAGTGTCCTCCCATCCCAGCAGACTGTTCAGCTTCAGTTCAGCTTCCTCTTGGGATTTTGGGCTGTTCCTGCTGTTGTGGAGATGCTCTAGTCCTGCAGAGGCAAGCAGCCTGAGTTCAGAGAGGTGTTTTTTTTTTTTATCCAAACGTTGAAAATAAATAAATGGTTTTAAACTTTGTGGTGTTTTTCTGCTGCCCTGAATGAAGGGGAATGCAGGGGATGGGGGAGACTCACAGTGTCTTCAGCCTGCTGAACCGTGATGAAAGAAATCTTCGGTCTTTTATATGTTCTCTGCCAAGGTGTTGTGTTTAATCAACTCAAGCCTACTTGCTTGTACAGGCTTAAAGGATGGGTTTTAAGCTTAGGTGGACTTTGCTGTGATTAGGCATTTCTCTGCAGAAGACTGCCTGTGTAAGAGTGTATCTGCAGTCATGCTAGCGCCGAGCTGCCCCAGTCCCCAGTTGTGATGGGAAATGCAGTCGAGGCCTGTAGGAGAAATGACTTGAGAGCTGGGAGGGAGGAGGCAGAATCTCTGCCTGTGCACTCAAGTGCTTGAATTTTGTTGCGTTGTGTAGCTCCAAGGGAAGACTGGCAATGAAGAGAAGCTATGAAGGGAACTTCTGCATAGATGGCAGGTGAGCGCTGGGTGGTGTATGTGGGGGATGACAAATGTGTCTTGCCTGTATCTTAAGACTCTCAAGTAGGAACATAAAGATAGTTTGACCCAGTAGCAGCTTTCTTGTTACCTCCATATTCATCACATGGGTGTGTTGGTATCTCTGCTTGTTGAGCAAGTCCGAGTGATTCCTAAACCTGGCACCGCTTTCATCCCTTCTAGACACAGGATTCCATCAACGATGTCGAAGCACCACGATGCAGGGACCGCTTTCATCCAGACCCAACAGCTGCACGCTGCCATGGCGGACACCTTCCTGGAGCACATGTGCCGCTTGGACATCGACTCGGAGCCAACCATTGCAAGAAACACCGGCATCATCTGCACCATTGGTAGGCGATTCCTAGATAGGAGAGAATTGCAGCTGTGAAGCCCTGTGTTGGTGAAACTTGTTAGGGAAATTGTGGGAAGGCTTCAGCTTTCATCCCTTGCCAGGGCTGAGCCTTGTGTGTTGCAAGAACATGACTTTCCCATGGCTGCCGTACCCATGTTACTGCTAGGAGTGAATCCAGTAGCTGGGGAAATTGGAACTGGTCAGGTTCTCCTGTGCTCCTCAAGGCAAGTTAAAACAACCATTATTGCAGTAGAGATGAACCCCTTCAGCACTGAGCGAGCCTGTATCCATTATGCCTTTTGTCTTCCACATGAAACAGCCTGACGTGTGTGGGTTATCTCATTATTTTTACAAAGTTAATATTCAAACTGTTTCTTCCTCCTAGGCCCAGCCTCCCGCTCGGTGGAGAAGCTGAAGGAAATGATTAAATCTGGAATGAATGTTGCCCGCCTCAACTTCTCTCATGGCACCCACGAGGTAAGGGTGGGGTCTGAGCTGATATGGCCCTGGCTGGGCTGTGTGCTTGTGTCTGCTGACCCTCTTCCTCATGGAAGAAGGAAATCCAGCTTAGTCCAGACCAGCCTTGGTGTGGGGAGGCGAAATTTAGCTCTGCTTCTGGGGAAAGCATGCTGGTTGTACGCATCGAGCCTGTGTAATTGCTGATAAGTGCACTGGGCCATTTTGAAAGCTATTCCTGTTGGTTCCACACCCTTCTCTCTAGCAGAGAGCCAGGTAACTGATTCACTTGTGTGCCAACTGCTTGCCATGAAATCCTTTGATTCTTCCTGATGTCCTGCCCTTTGCTGTACAAAGCTGCTACTTCTCAGTTAATTGCGGAAACGAAGAATGTTTGTTCCTGTTTTGCTGCACACCTATGTGGGAGAGCAAACTATCAGTTGTCCATCTCAATTATTGTTTTGTTGCTGGGGGTTTTGCAAGCAGAGGATCAATGAATAACCTTGTCTCAGAAGAAAACTGTTAGTGATTTGAAGTAATTACTGTGCATAATTGAAAGAATTGGACTCCTGGGTTTGCTCGGCTAACGAGCTGCTCTGGTTGGGTTCCTGGCAGTCATGAGGTCAGCACCATGGTACTTGGGGGATGTGGTGTGGGGAGCTTTTAAGAATAAGCTTGAAAGAAATCAACATTGTTGGTGTCAGACAAGCCCTTATTGATATAAATAGATGAGATCCTCAGTGATACTGGAGGAGCCGAGGATCCCATTCCAGGTTGCCTAGAATGCCTTCCTGCTGAGGCTTTTTTTTTTTTACCCTGGCTGCCCTCCAGCCTTCAAAATGTCAGACGGTAGCCAGTAGCAGCTGTAGGTGGCTTTACTTACTGAACCGTGAGCCTCATCGTGCGTTACAGCTTGGCCTCTCACCCTCGTGGCCTTTAAAGGCCACAGGGCACTGTCAAAATCAGAAGGCTCTGATGCTTAACTGCGGAGAACCGTCAGACCTTGACTAAATACCCAGGAGTGGTGTTGGTGCGTAGGCTGCAGTTGGCAAAATCTGCCTGAAAAAAGGGTGGCGTGGAATAACTCTGCCTCTCAGTAGCCAAATGGTGCTGCTGGGTGGCTTGGCAGGGAGCTGGTGGCCAGGCTGAAACTGGGAATTTTCACACCGTTACTGCCCAGCAGAGCTGCTGCTGTGGTTTCCGTACTTGTTAGCTGAGGTCGAGGACAGGGACTGTGGCTTTCTGTTTTGGGTAAGGTCTAATTGCACACTTGATACACATGAGGTTAGATTACAGCGGAGGCTGGTCTTGCTGTCATCTCCTATTGAGTTTGACTCTCAGCCGTAGCCAGTCTTAAGTTTGAATTCCCTCCTGGTTCTTCTGAAACACTCCCAATTTCCAGTGAAGCCCCCAGGGGTTTTCATCTGTCGTGAGCACTTTGGTTCTTGTGTCCACCCTAAAGCATTCAGCAGGGCTTCAACTTCAACAGAGATACTCTAGCACCTGGCTGCAACACTTTTATATAGAAAGAAAATAGCTTTTACTTCCAACTCTGCCTGCATTCCTGTTCTGCATACATAACTGTTCAGGAAGTCAGACGCCCTAGGAGCCAGTTAGTCATCAAAATCAAACTAAAAAGGAAATAAAAATTCCAGGTGACTGGGACCAGATAAATGTAATAGCACTGTTCAGGCAAGTTTCCTGTACTGCACCCATTTAAGCTCTGGTGCATGAAAGGGTTGGGGCCTTCCCAGTCTCAGCTTGCACACTTGATCAGTACACTCAATTTTTCCTGCTCTAAAGAGTTAGCAGTTGCCGTGTACCTCTGACTGAGGGCATGCACATGAACTTTAGCATGGGTTTTCCTGGGCCCACCTTCCTGGGGCTGGATTATTGTCCCCATGATAGTGAAGTTGGCGTGTGGGGCTCGTGTCAAGGCAGATGGGTGGTGTGGGGTGAGCTGGGTGTTTCCAGGTGAGTCGGGTGAAAAGCTGTTGGTCTGTGGTACAGAGAGGGGAAAGGGTATTTCTTATCTGCAAAAGCCTGTCAAGTGTTACACAACTTGCAGTCAAGGTTATCGCTTAATGTTGTTTAAGCAAGTAAAGTAAACTGATCTGCTGGTCATCTGAAGCTCAAATGAGGTAGTCAGGGTGGGAATTTCCCCTCGGAACTCTGTCCCGAGACTGGCAGCATGAGCAAAATGCTCTTGCACACATTAAAGTTTGGAAGCAGGGTGCGTGGTGCCGGAGTCCTGAACTTCTGGCTGTGATTGCTTTGGCTCTCAAAATAAAATGTAAATATTTAGGTGGATAATGTGCTCTTAGCAAATCCCTTATCTTTAGGGGAAATTCAAGCCAAAGAGTTAGAAATAGCTTCTCCATCTGCACTTGCCTAGGGGACTGATAAGAGGGGTCAGGCTGGAAGTCTGTGGGGGAGTCAGCTTTGCAGAGAACAGCATCCTCCCCTCCATGCTCCGTAGGGAGTAGAACAGCCATGGATGGCAGTCACTTAGCTGTGACAGGAGTCCTTTCATGCACACAATCATCCAGCTGCCAGCACTGCTGATGTTCTGCCGTGCTGAACAGGCAGATGTTCAGCAAAGCTTTCAGACAGGTTCTTCCTAAAGGCCTGTTGGTTGGTGGACCATCTTCAAAGGGCAAATGTGTGTCCTGATGGAAAATCACTTCAGCCAAGTGCGTGGGCTGTCTCCTCGAGTTGTCCTTCTGGGCTTAGAACTGGGGGCACCAAAGGTGTAGATAGGTAACTGTTGGACTCTGCATTCATGCAGGGAAGGCTCTTGTATCCTCACACTGCTGTTCTGGAAGTTCAGTCTGAATTAAATTCTCAAGTTAAAACTGAAGTTGAGCGTAATGTGAGAGCAGAGCTGTCAGCTTGGGCAGCATTTGGGGGAGCGTAGTGGTCTTTTTCATAAGCAGTGGAGTAGAAATGGGCTGAACATCTCCATCTTTTTTTTTCCTTGCCAGTATCATGAGGGCACAATTAAGAACGTGCGAGAAGCTACAGAGAGCTTTGCCTCTGATCCCATCACCTACCGACCTGTGGCTATTGCACTGGATACCAAGGGACCTGAAATTAGAACTGGACTCATTAAGGGAGTAAGTAGCTCTTTTTCCTCCCAGTTCTTTCACTGCATGAGGCTAGATAGCGTGTCATGCCTGTGGCCTTTTCCAAACAAAAAATATCTCTTGGAAATGAGGTAACAAACCAACTACCAGAAGTTTTGATGACCTGCTGCAGGCTGCGAGGTGGTTGTGTGCTGGTTTTTACTGGTTTTGCTGAATCGCATGTTTTGACATGCAGAGTGGCACAGCAGAAGTGGAGCTGAAGAAGGGTGCACCGCTCAAAGTGACCCTGGATGATGCCTTCATGGAGAACTGTGATGAGAACACGCTGTGGGTGGACTACAAGAATCTCACCAAGGTTGTAGAAGTTGGCAGCAAAATCTATGTGGATGACGGTCTGATTTCCTTGCTGGTTAAGGAGAAAGGTGTGTAACAACTGTTCCAGCTATGATTATTTGGTTTTTCCTCAGAATATATTGGAGCTTTCCCTCCAGTAACTGTTTTTTAGCTTGCAGTTGTGTAGTAAAGAAAGGAGCATGTGGTTTTTAATGCTGTAGTGAGACTTTGAGCAAAACTTTATCTGCTTCAAGTGTAGTTAAGTTTCCAAAAACTTAACTTCATCTGGGTTTCACTAGACTGTCATCTAAAACACCTCTTCAAAGGTGAATGTGTGGTAGGGACATACCAGTGCCTGCGATCAAAGCCTGTTCATCCAGACGAATTCATACTTTTTAATGCAGGATTTAACTAGTTTTACAACAAAGACCCTGAGTTTTGTGGTTAGAGACAGACTAGCTTTAACTGGTAATGTAGGGGCAAGGTTAGTTCCACAATACTTCCTTTATAGTGCTGCCTAAACTGCTCTAGCCTCAAGGTATTGCCTCTAGTCCCAGCGTGTGTAGGGACATGGAGGTGAGGCTTTTGGGGGTGCTCAGGTTGGTGTGACAGGGCTCCTGCATGCAGAAATGCACCTTGGAAGCTTTTCTGGGGGAGGCAGTCCCAACCTCCTGGATGGAACAAAAGGCATCTTGTCCAAGGACAGCGTAGATGTGTTTTTAAACTGGGCTGTTGCGCTCCCATGGGTAAATTGCAAGCTTGTGTCTTGCATAAATCTGTTGAAGATAGCAGTGATGCGCTGTTATCACGTGCAGTCGCTGTTGGTGCTGCTTTTCTCAGGCAGGGAGTGGTGTGGGAGCTGGCAGTGGGGAGCCTTCTGGTAAATGCTGACCGTGAGAACGCATCTTTCAGGCAAGGACTATGTCATGACGGAGATTGAGAACGGTGGCATGCTGGGCAGCAAGAAGGGAGTGAACCTGCCTGGCGCTGCAGTTGACCTGCCTGCAGTCTCTGAAAAGGACATTCAGGACCTCAAATTCGGTGTGGAGCAGAACGTGGATATGGTGTTCGCTTCCTTCATCCGCAAAGCTGCTGATGTCCATGCTGTCAGGAAGGTGCTAGGGGAAAAGGGAAAGAACATCAAGATCATCAGCAAGATCGAGAACCATGAGGGTGTGCGCAGGTGAGCTTTGTGCAGGTGACATTTCAGGTTTGTCACCAAGTATTAACTGAAGAACATAGCCCCTTTGCGTTGTAGTCAGGACTTTTGATCTCTGGCTTGCCAGCAGTGGCAAAGTTACTAGTCTGAGTAACAGGGTAGTAGTGCAAGCCGTCAGCTAATGCCGTGTGCGTGGGACTTGACGTAGCTGTGGTATGAGGAGTGGGCTGTGTAATGGCCACATGCCCTGAGCTCCTGGGGACAGTGTCACAGTTGCCCTGCATCCCTAAACAAATCTGCGATAGTCTTTGTAGCACGTGTGAGTTCAAACTTAGCAAACTTGCCATTCTGGATGCAAATTAGTGAGCTAATGCTTGGGAATCTCCACATCTGTGACAAACTATCAGACTAAAATATCTCGGATGAACTCACGCTCCTCTTGAACTGTTGTTGTGAAGCTTTAGAAAGCTTTATACAGCGCTTTATATGTGCTGTGACTTGCTTTTGTTTTTCTTCCTCCTACCTTGGTGTTACAGGGGACCAAAATGTCACATGGAAAGGCTGTGTGCCAACAGTGTTGCTGTGTATCGCACTCCAGAGCAATGCTCCCTTTCAGAGGGGGAGGACAGAACAGATGGGGAGGTGCGTTGTCGAACAAATGGTTTAACAAACCTCTTCTCTTGCTTTCAGGTTTGATGAGATCATGGAGGCCAGTGATGGCATTATGGTGGCCCGTGGTGACCTGGGAATTGAGATCCCTGCTGAAAAAGTCTTCCTTGCCCAGAAGATGATGATTGGACGTTGCAACAGGGCTGGCAAACCCATCATCTGTGCCACTCAGGTATGCAAAACTCAGTGCTGGCTTGTAACTGACAAAGTCTGGCAGGGTGTGAATGTCAGTAGCTGTCATGGCTTGATGAGATGTCAAGAGCAAAGAGGTTTTGCTCATAGCTGAATACCTCATCATGAGGCACTTCTTCAAAGATGTGTTTGGGGTCTTCCCCAGTAAGGTTACAAGACCTCCTGTGTGGCTGCTGAAGGCTTTACCCCTCAAAACCTCATGCAGTGTGAGCCTTTTGGGCTGACTAAACAAATTCTGGGGAAGAAAATTACTTATGCTTTGCCTTGGCATTTTGTAGCAGCACACCTCTGTCTAAGTGAAATTTGCTAAGGTTCCCTGGTATCTTACAAGGTGCGCCCACACTGCAGCATCAGAAAGAACTGAATAAAAGATCCATCTCCTCATTATTCTGGGAGCTGCTAGGGAGGGAGGGAGAGCTGATGCTCAGTTTCACTGGTTCCAGTAGGGATCATGTGCAGACAGTCCTTGTGCACTGGGAGGACTGGTTTCCTGGCTGTGCTTGCTCTGCACACAGGCTGTGGAAGTGAAAACCATCTCTAGACAGTAATTGTCAGGCAAGGTTCTGGATTTACAGAACCACCTCCTTCCTGTATCACTACTGAAATGTGACTGAAATGCTGCCTCAGGCAGTATTCCATGAGGAAATGAGTGATGTTTGACCGGTGGTGAGCTACAGCAGGGAGAAAGCTGAGCACCTGAGGAAGTTAAGAGCTGGCCAGGCTTTGATGTGTGGAGTTTTAGCTTCTGGGAGAAGGGTGCAGGGAGAGTTAACCTCATGGAAAGCTGTCCTGTTTTTTGATCTCTTCAGAGCAGGTGCTTAGCAATGGTGGTGGTTGCTGTTCCGAGTTTACTAGCCTGCATGTATTATATAAAGAATTTAAAATCTTGTCTTGTATGAAGGTGACTTTAGTTGGTGCAGACCTTGCTGTTTACTTATTTCTTGATGGGAAAAAACCAAACCCCTAGGTGCTAACTTGGGAATGTGGCTGGATTTGAGCTTTCTGTAAAGATGTCTAATGTGATGCTCTGCTCTGAAGAGCTCTGAGTTCATTGGACCAAGCCCTGTGCTGAAAAGTTAACTTGGAAAGTGTGTGAGCCAACACAGGAACAACCACAAAACCATGGATGAAAGGCAGAGAACAAATTTAATCCTGATACCTTGCGGATCGGGGGATCTCCAAAGCAGCACCCAGGCAGAGCCATGCAAGTGGGGGACACGGGCACCACAGAGCGAGAGTCCTTGTTAGCCAAGAGAGTGAGAGTTCAGACTTGCTATTCTCTCCTGTATTTCAGGGGTAGAACAGGTACAAAACAAAATGGGTTGTGTTTATTGCTGGTAGATGGTTTAATTTAAAGCTGGTTAGGGACCAAGCCCCTCTCTGTACTGTACCCATGGGAGAAGTCTTCTCCCAGAGTTTTGAGGCTACATCCTGTCTTCTGCCCTATCTATGAAGTATATTGAAGTGTACTAGTAAAAAGAGCAGCTGGTTCTTTCTGCGATGTCTTGATTTCCTTGGACTTGTTCTTCCAGATGCTGGAAAGCATGATCAAGAAACCTCGCCCGACCCGTGCCGAGGGCAGTGATGTTGCTAATGCTGTCCTGGACGGAGCGGACTGCATCATGCTCTCGGGAGAGACCGCTAAGGGAGACTACCCGCTGGAGGCTGTGCGCATGCAGCATGCTGTGAGTACTGCCTCTGCTCTGGTGCCCCGCATCTTCTGTGTGAGCCAGGCACCGGAATGTCTAATTGTCTCTGGTGCTAGGTGGCAGCACCTAGCAGCCCAAAGTAGCGATTTCTTTGCACTGTGAGTGTTTCTTTACCTACTGTGGTCCTGAGAGCCTGAAACCTCACTCTGCTCCAAACTATTGTTGGGCAGAGCTGAGAACTGCTCTGCAGTGCTCTGAAGTGTAAAACTTCAGATTACTTATATTAATTTTTGTTTAGGCCAGGGTAAAGGTTTGTTGTGTGTGTTTTGTGTTTTTTTTTTTTCTGTTACCTTGGTATGAGTTTCTCCAAATGCCCTATTCATTTTGGCATATTAAATGCCTTAAACTTCTCCACGGTGAAGAAGCTGCTTAAGCAGTTTATCTGTAGATAATGAAAGGTATCAGCTGACTCTTTTGGGGGTGGGGGGGTGGGGTGAGGAGGAGGCTTGTGAATCTGATTTACAGTGCCGTTGCATTCAGCACCTGGTGTGTTTGGTGTTGGGGGTGTTTGTTGCACAAGTACTGACAGCACCATATTTTTACATGCCTGAACTGCCAGAAACCTCTGCTCTGCTTCGAGTTCACCCAGCTCGCATTTCAGCTGATAAAAAGCCTGATGTCAAGGATCTACAAGGATCTAACTTCTCCCCAGTTAACACTGCTGTGAATCACAGCAGTGATAACTCTCACCAGTTATAACTCTCACCGGTTTTATTTGCAATTCGGGTTATATAGATTAATCAGCTCAGCTAGTGTTTGTTTGCAGTGTGTTACATAAATATCTTTTATGTGGTCAATATGGAGTGGTGTGTTTTGCACGTGGCAAATGCAAAATATGACTCGATTACTAGGCAGTGACTGCTGGTTTACAGGCTGAACATTAACAGTGCACCTGAAAGGTTCTTCCTCAGTTTTCACCCCCTAAATCGCGAGGGTTGACGTTCTACTAAGAGTTGGAAACTTGCTGCAGCAAACCTTAGGCCTGGGTTTCCATTCTGGCATTAATTCTTAGACTCAGGCAGGTTGTATTGTACCTGTAGCCTGAGCCCAGGGTCCTTTGTACGTGCTTCCATCTTCCTGCAGACCTGGGAATAGCGGTGTTCACTCTGCCAGGCCCCTGCAGAAATGCCAAAGGAGGAGCAGAGGAGCAAATACAGATTCACTTAATTTAATGTAACATGGCGCAAGCAGCAAGGTGCCAACTCTGTGGTGGTAAGAGCACGTCCCCCTATGGTCAGAATCTTTCATCTGAGCTAATGTACTTGGTGGTAGTTGAGAGAAGCCCTGCCCAGCAATAGTGCCCTGAGTAACCACGGTCTGAAAACCTGCAGCATGGCCAGAGCAGATGAATATTTCCATATCAAGTGGTTGTAGTGGGGGGAGAGCACCTTACCTCTGGTAAAGAGCAGCTCCTGTATGTATTCCCCAGCCTAAAATTGGTATGAGTTTGGGTTTATATAGTTGTTTTTCCAGTTGTGCTATAGTATTCCAAGTCAAGCTCCTCTTTACTTGGTGCAGTGTGGACAGAAGACATGGGCTGTGATGCTGAGAACAAGCAGGGTCTGTGCGATGTCCTGTCGTTGCACCTCTAAGAGACGTGACTTGTCTGTGCCTGACCTGTCCCAGCAGCTTTGCTGGGACTCTACTGTGGTTTCCCTTATTGATCACGTTCCAGCCAGCCTTGTAGAAACAAGCGTGCTCTTCAGTAGCTGGCATCTCTGTGACAAAAATGCCTTGTGTAGCAAGCTTCCAAATATTGGGCAGGTTGTTTCCGGCTTGCAGGAGTGGGCTTCCTTCCAATTCCAGTGCATGATCCACAGTTGTCTTCAAATGCTGTCCTGGCCATGCTGTATAACGGGACCGAGGTTTAAATAGCTGTTCCGTTCTCCTTTTTCCCGCCTCTACCCTGGTATCTCCACCCATGTACCAACGGGAAACCCTCTAGCCATTTCTCTGAGTGTAAAGCCAACTGTTGACATGGAGTTAAGAATTGCTGTGCCCTTCCACGGCCACTGTCAAAACAGACATACTTATTACTAATTATGTGTAAGAGAATACACATATTCTCTTACAACTGGGGAATGTGGGCTTCCTTCTAAACTGGGGTTTGCTCTCCGTGTTGTGCAGAGCTGCCTGCCCTTGGGCCAGGAGCTGAAGACAAACTGCCTCACTGCCAGCTCTTGCATTTGGAGCAAGTGCTCCATTTTATTTAATGGCAAGTATAAAGCCAGGAGTAAGAAAAGTGACTGCCCTAGGACTGGAGTTGGCACTGGACTGCTGTTCCGGCCTGTCACATATGTCCTGTTATTTTTAGACATAAGATACTTAACTACTTTGGCTTAAACTGGTATGTGCAAGAGGGATAATTCCTAGCATCACATAAAATAATTCATTAATACTAGAGTAGCAAAATTCTTATTTGGGAGGGGTCTAACTCCAAAGCTTTCTCTATAAGGGCACTTCAGTCTCTGCTTAAGCATCCACTTGTCACGCTTTGTGGAGCGGCTGCTCGCTTTCTGGAGTAACTGGATGAAGTTGTCCTTGAAAAGATGATCAACCTTTGCATGCTTTTCTGGTCTCTGCAAGCCTTCTTTATGGGGTTGTCAAGGGCTAATGCAGTCTTCTGAGATGAGAATTGTCTTTCAGTGTGAGTGATTCCCAGCGCACTGGGATGAATACATTAGTGAGCTTGTTGCAAATGCTGAGCCTGAACAGAAAGCCCTCAGTTGTGCCACTGCATCTCTCATCTGTCCAAATCTGGCACTGTACAAATACCCCAAAGTACAGCTGGTGACAACCCGATAAGGAAGACTTGTTCCTATTTATTTTTTCCATTACCGAAAGGGAAGTTGGTACAGCACTTGGAGGTGAAACTTGGTTGGCTCTCAGGTTAAACTAAATCTTTTATAGGCTCTCAAGTTAAACTAAATGTAATGAAGCTGAGAGAGACTTTCTCCCAACTGCAGGGGTGATGTTGAAAGCGCATTGTTTGCATGTTGGGCTCCATGAAGCCTGTTCCAGCAGTGCTGTGTTTGGGGAATATGAAGCGGGGACATGGAGCTACAGAAATTTCTTCTTGAGGAATTGCGGGCAGGACCATCAGCAAGGTCCATTGCAGGCTGGTAGATCGCATCAGAGTCTCTCAAGGAACTAATAAGCAGCCGCAACAAATTGTGGTCCAGCTCTGAGCTGCCTTGCTCTGGTTCCTGAGAAGGAACTGCGTTTGTCTGCTCTGGAAGGGCTCCAAAATACAGCAAGAACGCCACCTTCTAAATGCTGCCTAGGGACCAGAGCCTTCAGGTTAAAGGGCACAGTGAGGCAGCCAGCACGGCTGTGGCACGTTAGACTGGGTGGCATTCAGCAAACTCACAACCTGAGAGCCAAAAAGGGTTTCACAGCCTGACCTTTATATCCTCTTGCATGCATTACTATGACAATAAGCAAATTAACGTGATCTTATGTTACTCTGGTATATCTTTCCTTCTTTTCTTTCCTCTTTTCTCCTCCTTCCCTCTTACTCGGGCCTGCAGATTGCTCGCGAGGCTGAGGCCGCAATGTTTCATCGTCAGCTGTTCGAAGAGATTTTACGCCTCAATGTTAACAACAGGGACCCTGCCGATGCCATGGCAGCAGGCGCAGTGGAGGCCTCTTTTAAGTGCTTAGCTGCAGCCCTGATAGTTCTGACCGAGTCCGGCAGGTAGGGCTCAGAGAGGGGGCTTGGTGCCAGTCGTTCCCATGAGTAAAAACAGGCTCCGTTCTTTCTAACACTGCAAATACTTAGCAAGCAGCTCGCTGCTATGGTTTCAGCCTTGCATAACCGCTGCGGTCTGAGTCGAGCTCCTCTCTGTGGCAGGGAGGGACTGCAGGTAGGCAGGAGCAGAGCGAGAGTGCCTGGCAGTTGGCATGAATGTCACCTGAGTGTGGGCTTGGCAGGGCGAGGTGACTCAGGAGGTGCCACCAATTTTGAAAAGAAACCTCGAGAATGGCGTGGTTCCTCTCTAAGATGTGCTGAGTGTTGTGGCCATCACCCCAGTGTGTTAAACTAAATCTGGGCTTGCTAATTGGTAGCTCTTAATGTCAAAAGCTGATGGCATTTGTGTGACACCGTGCTGATAGTGCACCTCGCCTTCCCCTGTGCTGCCCCGAGCGACTGACGTGAGTGTTGTCTTCCCGAATGCGTGTTGCTCTTATAGATTGCCCGGGAGGCCGAAGCCGCCATCTTTCACAGGCAGTTGTTTGAGGAACTGCGTCGTCTGACTTCCCTCAACTGTGATCCCACGGAGGCCGCCGCTGTTGGCGCTGTAGAAGCGTCCTTCAAGTGCTGCAGCGGGGCCATTATTGTCCTCACCAAGTCTGGAAGGTAGGAGGTGACAGCTTCCCTCAGGTCAAACCCACTTCCTGACAGGGTCGGGGAAGGAGCCTGGCAAAAAGATGGCTTTCAAAGTCTAGAGCTGTAAGTGAAGCCTGGGTTTTGGCAGCAACTGAGAGCCCAGGCCGCCTGCCTGCCATGCTGGTTCCTCAGGAGATGGGCAGACATCTCAAACATCTGCACATCCGTAACTTCCGAGTTCCTTAGCCTGTCTCTGCCAGCGTGGCATCAGCTCTGAGCCCTGCCTCCCCTTGCTGCTCCGAGTGGCATCTCTGCCAGCAGCGCTGGCTGGAAGAGTCAAGGGAAAATAAGTGTTGCAGTTTCAATTCCAACTTCTTGGCAAGAAATCCTCGGTTTAACAGTAAGGCAGAAGTTCAGTGGATGCAGAATCTACTTATTTATTTTTTTTAAAATTGAGGCTTTCATAGTAGCATCCAAGCTCTAGGTCCCTTGCTGAACCTTTCAGGCATCAGCTCTGCTTGCTGAAGGCCCAAGGAGCGAAGAGGGATGGCTTAGCCTGGAATTGTTAGGCAGGGAAACTAGAAGCCTTGCAAATTTCCTCTTGAAGGCTTCCTCCTGCCTGCCTGCGAGTAATGTCACTGAACAGGCAGGCAGCTGGCAGGCACCCAGCAGCCCGGTGCTGCCTGCGTGCTCAGAGGAGCTCAGTGCCTTGGCTGCAGGTGGGAGACAGCAATGCAGACGTGCTGGAACTACATAGTTTGGGATTTCAATCCAGCGACGGTGACAACTGCCGAGTAGAGACTCCCTCCCTCTCTTGCGGAGAGGAAACTGAAGCCTTGCTGATCAGCTTTTCCATCTAGAGGAAGCGGGCTGCCCGCTCGCAAAGCACGTCCGACCATAAGTCTCAGACTGCTTTCTGGAAGAAAAATCTAAATTTCTTGCACTGGAATCAGACGAAAGAAAAAGCACAGCAGCAGAGATGCAATTATACACACTGGGCACAGTCTACCCGAAGATCCGGACCATCGGTGAACCCTTCACCCAAATTTACAGCTCAAAATGGTCTGAAGCAGTCACTTCCTGCAGCTATGAGGAGTGACTATAAGCACTTGAGTTTCTGGATACCCTCGTGCTTCTTATGTTTCTTTGTAAAAGGTTCCAGTCTTACACTTGACCTTTTTAAAGAGATTTGAACTCTGATATTTAAATATTTTTAGCTGTGGATTCTGTTACAGCCTTCGAGTACCTGGATCTCCTAGAGCAGCTCCCGGGAGGCTGCTTGGACAGCGTGGGAAGGATTGTCTGAGAGCTGGCACGTGTGTCTGGGTGCTTTGAGCAGACTGCTGCTGCCCGCTTTAAGCAGTGATCTCTTTGAGTATTGCTGAGCTTAGCTCCACTAAACAAGGCTGCAAAAGCTAGGGGAGATACCGGCGTGCTCATGGAGCTGTAAATACCATGGCCTTGCCGTTTTCATTTCCGTTTATTTGCAGATGCCCTCTGTAAGCAGTGCCCAGGGAAAGGGAAGCCCCAGTCCCCACCCAGGGTGTGCTGCTGGCTATTTTAAGGCATTTTAAGCGCTCTGTGCCCAACTTCCTGGTATAAATTTTGGCCTGGGTTGCATTTGCTTCCTGTTGGGTGTGAGAGCAGAGTTCTGTGCGGAGAAGCCGGCCTGTTTGCTGCCTTTGGAGTGTGAACGTGGCTGGGAGGCAAATGGCTTCCTCCTTGGCAAGCTTTGGGCAGCGCTGCTGGCCCTGGGCTCTTTCCATTCCATAAACTGGGAGCTCCTCAAAACAGAGGGAACTTGCAGGGTCCCCCATTGAGATGCCGAGGACTGCTTGCAGAGGCCAGCATAAATGGCACCTCGCCACCTTAACATAGCAACAGAAACAAACACAGGCTTGTTTTCGGGACCAAAACATGCAGATGGCACTTCCTAAACTGGGAGGTGAGGGGATTTTCACCGCGAGACTGGAGTAGGGACTGTCACCAAGGGATGGCCTTTGGTGGTGGCCGAAGGGGAAATTCAGCAGAGCGTCAAGCTCCTTGGTGAGCTTGGCTCTTGCCAGCATCTCCTGCAGCCATCCTCTGTTCCTCCGGGGGTTTTGTGGAGCCCTCCAGGGTCACAAGTAAATCTTGCTGTTGCTTGTGCTCCCTGTAGCTGTGCTCGTGGTGCTTCACCTCCATCCTGCTTCCCTTCTAGGTCAGCACACCTGGTGTCCCGGTACCGCCCGCGGGCTCCCATCATCGCCGTGACCCGTAATGACCAGACAGCGCGCCAGGCTCACCTCTACCGGGGCATCTTCCCCGTCCTCTGCAAAGAACCGGCCCACAATGCCTGGGCGGAGGATGTGGACCTCCGCGTGAACCTGGGCATGAATGTTGGTGAGTGACGCTGCTCCGGCCTCACCCGGGGAAAGCTCTGGTGGGACCTGGTGGTCCTGAGCACCTCCGGTGCTGCTTTTTGGGGTTACTGATGGGGACAAAGGGAGGGGAACTGGCTGCCTGTGTGGCAATTGTGCCCAATTGGGAAACAGGGGACGGCAGTTGCATAAGCACAACCACATCCGATGGAGAAATGGTTTGACATGGTGGCCTTAAAGTAAGGTTCCAGCAGAAAACCAGGTTGGTTTTAACCTGATCAGTGCTTGAACAGGGATGCTCATCACTCCTGAGAGACAGGAAAAGCTGGGACGGGGGTGACTCCATTCTCTGTCCTTTCTCCAAACCCTGTCCTGTTGAATTTCAAGCTCCATGATGCAGAGGAGCCTCAAGCAGAGGTCCAAAATGGGTGGGCAGCAGGGGCATGGGGTCTTGATACCAAACTGCTGTTCTGGGATAGGTCGCCCCACTGTCACCTTGGTCACCCGGGGAGTGGGTGACAAGCACTGTCCCCCCTGTGGCAGGGGGACCCAAGCTCTGACACCTCCCTCTCTTCTCTCCTAGGCAAAGCGCGTGGGTTCTTCAAGAGCGGGGACCTGGTCATCGTGCTGACAGGCTGGCGCCCTGGCTCCGGCTACACCAACACCATGCGTGTGGTGCCTGTTCCCTGAAGGGCCGATGCCGACCAGCGACCACCTTCCTTCCCCCATCCCCTTGCTCCCCTCGCGTTAGACCAGCCGTCGCTTGCGATGTTCTCCTTGTCCCTAGCGTGGATGTAGGTTGCTAAACACCACCCAGTGCAGCAGCAGCAGCAGGGGGAAGAGACCTTAAATCACTAAAAAAACCAATACTTGAAGTGTTTAGTTTTTTTAAAAACCTCTCCCAGTAGTCAAGTCCTGCCCCGATGTATGTCGGAGTCAGCATAGGAGGTTCCCCGTAGCCTAGTGACTGTCCTCAGGGTGTGACATGTCCTGTTGGGGGTGACAGGGAAGGGGAGAGGTGATGTGTGGTCATCCCCTATCACCCCCCTTTTGCTCCAGGGAAGCTGCTACCCTCCCCCACCTCCCCACAGACCAAATCCAAGGTGACTCCAGACCCTCAGGCTGGTGGTGTGTCCAGGGCTGGGGTTAGAAGATGCTCCACCACCCGGTGCTCTGGGCTTCCCTTGCTCCCTCGCAGCCCCCTCCCCTCCTTTAGTCGTGTGTGTGTGTGTCTAGAGCCTTCTCCCCCCTGCCCCGCACTCCCAGGGGCCCCTGGGGCGGCAGAGCACAACTCTCCATCAATAAAGAGAAGCTGAAGCACCCGCCGGCCTGCCCCGATCCTTGCCGTGGCGGGCGGGGGGGTGTCCTGGTCCGTGGGGGTGCCGCGGTCCCTTTAAGAGGCGGGTTTTCACGCTGGGCTACGCCCCGTCCCGGCACTAGGCGCGGCGCGACGGCCGGGGGTGGGAGGGGCGCAGAGGGCGGAGGCGGGCGGCAGCCACCAATGGGCGCGGGCGGCGGGGGCGGGGCATGCCAGCGGGCGGCCAATGGGCGGGCGCCGTGGCGGCGCGAGGAGGGCGGGCGCGCGGGGCACGCCGGCGCCGGGCAGCGCGGGGCCGCCGCGCAGGTAGGGGCGGGGGAGGAGGGGGGCGGCCGAGGGAGCCCCGGGGGACTGGCGACCGCGGGGGAGGCCCGGGGGGCGCCGGGGGTCCCGGGGGGCTGGCGGGAGCCGCGGGGAGCGTCCATGCTGCCGGCGGAGAGGCCGGTGCCGGCCCCCGGCCTGCCCCCGGCGGCGCCGCGCTCTGAGGGGAGCGCGGAAACACCGAGGCTCTGCTCCCACCCCCCCTCGCTGAGGGGATGAACCGGGCCGGGGGGATGGGTCCCGCCGCTGCCGCCCGGCCCCAGAGCCGCCACCCTGCCGCTGGGCAGGCCCGGGACTGGCGGCGGGGGCTGCTCCGGCCGCTACTCGCCGCGGCCCCCGGCGTGGATCGGTGCTGGGGGGGGCCGAGCTGCGGGGCCGGGGAGGGGAGCGGGGCCGGGGCTCTCGGAGCCGCGCCGGGGCCGAGCTGCGGGGCCGGGACTCTCGGAGCGGCGCCCAGTACAAACTAGTACCGCGGGTGCTGGAAGTGGTCCCGGGACCGGCCGGGACCGAGGCCTCAGCGCGCACCCTGGCCGCGACCCGGGACGGGCGGTTCCCGGGGGGGGGGGCACCGGAGGACGCGCGGCGGGCTCGGCCCGTCCCTCCTCCCCTTGACCTCCCGCCTCTCTCCTGCGAGCGCCGCTGGGGACCCGCCGCTCCCCTCCAGCATCCCCGGCGGTGGCTCTGCTCCAGCCGCCGGCACACGGGACCGAAGTGACCTTGAGAGCCGGGAGCAAGGGCAGCCCGCCGGATCCCGCCCGGGCCGAGGCGGCCCGGCCGCAAGTGCCTCCCTCCGCCTCTCATCCTCTCTTATTTATTTATTTTTGTTTTCGTCGGGAGGCGAAATCCCTGGCTCGCTCTCTCCCGCCTCCGCCGCACGCTTCCTTCCCCCTCGCTTGCGCCGGCAGCGGGGAAAAGGGATCCAGCGAAAATCCAACGCCGACGGAGGGACTCGCACCGGAGCATTTCCAGGCCGGATCCCAGCGCTGCGTAAGGGAAGGGAGATGCCGATCCGCGGGGAGGGAGAAGCACTGGGCTTCGCCTTCGCCGGGGAGGCGAGTTGGGGCCTGGGGGAGCCTGCGTGGGCAGGCAGGGGGGTGTCAGCCCCAGCACGGCAGGCACAGGAGCGGCAGGTCACCGGGAATGTTTTCTCTTTACCGGGATCTCCTGCGCTCGCCCGCTCTGCCTTGTCTCGGCAGCTCCGACTGTTCTTGCTTGTAGTTTGGGACACTTGGGATGGTGATTTTCCAGCAGGAGCAGCTTCCTGCTACAAAAATTCCTCGAGGAGGATGATGGTGTGAGCCATGAGAAAGTGTTTTCCACCTTGTGCCGGTGCTGGAAGCGGAGCTGGACAGGGAGACCTCCCTGTCAGCTGTGCCTGGAGCCCAGCCTTATCCTGTGCTCCTGGATACCCATCACTGCCGCGTCTGGGAGCTGGGATGGAGACAAGGCAGCTGCTGCAATGTCTCTGTGGTGGCTAAGGATGTTCCTCGCAGCCCCTGGAGCCACCCAGTGCCAGCGCTGTGTCTGGGGACACTCTGACCTGGCAGTGACCGTAAGAGGGAGAGAAAACCGAGACAGGACGATGCGGTGCTTCCACGTGCTCTCCTGCCTCTGGCTCTCATCGTTTCAGGGGATTCCTGTGTGTTTGGTGACCTTGGGGGCCTTTCTCGATGTCCTCGCCTCGGGCAGGGGGTGCCTCTCCCTGTACCCCGCATGGTGCCCCTTGGTGTCAGCCCCGGTTAGGGCTAAATCCGCTCACCCGGATTAAGCGGTACAACTGCTCAGGGATTTAAGGAATGACGTGGGGGAAGCCAGAGCGGGCTGAGCTCTGGAGAGGGAGGCTCCGGAGTGGGTCAGAGCCCCTTTTCCAGCACAGGGGCAAGGGGGAGGAAGGGTCTGGTGCCTCCGTGATACAAGTTTCGGCTTCAGGGCAGCGTGACACCACATGGCAGAGGGTGTTTGTGGCATGGGGCTGTCCATCCCGAAGGTGCGGGGTATCCGAGGAATCAGGCAGGGAAAAAGCCTTTTGGTGTGATGCCACGGGATGTTATTTCGGTGCTTCGTGTTGTTTGAGTCTCCTTTCCCTTCCAGACACATCCTTTGACTTGAGCTTCTCCTAAAAAAACCCCACAGCCTTCGTGTGTTGGTCCCATCCCCGCGATGCTCGGGCTGGGGGGTTGTGCGGGCAGCTTGTTTACTTTGCAAAACTCTGTCTGCAGGGATCCGGGAGCTGGTTCCCAGCACAGTCCTAACCAGTGGCTTGTGTTCAGTTTTCCTGCAGCCCCGCGTACGTGCTGCATCTTGAGGGAGTGTCCCCCATGCCTCCGGCTGGGATTTAGCCTGGCCCCATTGCATTGGGAACCTCGAGGCCTCAGGGACACGGGGGCTCACGTGGCTTCGACTCTCAGGCCATTTGGGCATGGCTGTCGGGGTGCAGGACCCCTGTCCTGACTCTCCCCGAGTCCGTGGATGTTATTTAGACAGGTTTCCCTTTGGACAAACCCCTCGGAGCGAGAGCAGGGTGTGTGTAGGGAAGCATGAGGCGGTGAAAGAGCCCCTCTTTTTATGTAGGAAGCCCTTTGGGATGGTTTCTTCGCCTGGGCTCTGCCGCACAGCCATGGCATCATCCCTGCGGGCACTGGGATGCGCTCCAGCTCCACGCTCATCCTGCCCGCTGGCACTCGTCCTGCCTGCTGCCATCCTGCCTGTCCCCCCACCTGCTCTGCCATCACCCCCTGCCCGTTGAGCCAAGCTCTTTTCCCTTGAATAATTTCCTTTCCGGAGGTCCGGTGGCTGCTTGCCGGCTCTGCTGTGCTGCTGGAGCCTGTATCATCGCATCCCTGCCTTGCTGCACGCTGCCGGTGAGCCTCGGCGTGCACCGAGTAATCACAGATCACGGCTCTGGCATCGATCCCCTGGGATCGTGCTCCGCTTTGGCCCTCGGTGCCAGAAGCTGTGTGACACGGCAATCTCCGGTTGCGGTTTGCCGAGGGCGGAAGCGTCACCTTTCTGGCCCACCAGGTGATAACCTTCCCTGTGCGGCGCTGGGAGCGTGTTTACTTTACCTGTCACGGCCGATAAGCGCCTCTGATAAAACTCATGATAGTAAATAACGGGCTTTAAAGACAGGGGAGCAATTAAAGGAGGGAGGCGGTGCCTTCGGCATGGACTCTGCCCTCGGAAGATGGTGTTTTGCCGACCCGGGGGAGCAGACCCTGGCCCTCGCTGGCCGAAATCTCCCTCGCCCCAGGGAGTTTTGTAGACCTGCGACTTTTCCCATCCCGACTTCCATCTCTTGAGGAGGAGAGGCTCTGCTTTGGAGGGTGTTATCCGAGGCAGTGGGGAGGGAGCTGCTGCTCTTTGGCCACTCGGTTGTGAGGGCTGGGGAGTTCCTGGCAATAAATGCCCTTTTTTTTTTGCCACATGACTTGAACAGAAACATTCTTGCTGTCCTGGAGCGGCAGAGATACTAACGTCTCTGTGCGGAGGGGGATTTAAGGGGATGGATTTGCAGCTCCGAAATGCATTTCTTCCCTCTTTCCCTTCCCCTTGGGAGCTCACGGGCTTCTCCTTGCAGTGCCAAGCTGATGCATGAAAAAGCAGCTCCCCTGAAGAGCCCCGAGCCCATGCACGGCCGTGAGAAACTGGAGGCATCCCACAAGGAGAAGAGTTTGGATTCCCTTGACGGCAGGTGAGGGGCAGCATCCCGGAGTCTACGGTCGAGTATTTGCTTTTTTGTTCGTCCTCTTGCGACCTCCTGCAGCACCCCCTCTGCCTCCGAGCCCCAAATGCAACCCGCCGACTTGGGATATCGGGTCTATGAAAGCAGGGAGGGAAAAGGGGTTTGGGAAAGGGACCAGTATTCCCGCTGCTGAGGTTGTTGGGAGGATTTCACTGTCCCTGTGGTTTCTCCCTTCATCTGCCCATGTGATGGACGTGGATGGATGCTGATGGTGCACAGCCAAAGCTAAGTCTGTCCTCCTGCCCCGGCACGTTCCCAAATTCCTGTTTGTGCTTTTCCTGGGGAAACCTTGACCTGGCCAAAGCTGCCCATTGCCAGCTCCTAACCTGTCCCAGGCTGCTCTGGACTCCTTCCCCCGCTGCCGGGGTGGGTTTTGGGTATGGGCACCCCGATGTTGGTGCCTCCACCAGCTCAACATCAGCCTGATGCCAGACAGAGATCAGCCTTCTTCTGCGGCCTTTATTTAACCTCAGCAACGCCAACGCTATGATAAATCACTGAGACATCCAAAATGTGGCTTCCCATGGTCTCTCTTCCGTCCTCTGCATCTTGCCACGTCTCTTCTTGCAGCCCGCATGCTTTTGGGAGCAGGTGGGAGACCTGGGACTTTTCACTAACCTAATTATTATTGTTTTTCCTTCCAGCCTCCACCTGAATGAAGCCCTGAAGGATGAAGACATCAAGAAATGCCACCGGGAAGTGGTAAGTCTTTGGCTTCATGAGCGAATTGGGCTGGTTCCTTGTAGCCTGACCGCGGCTGTTTGCCATGGAGGAGCCTGTCTGGGGTCTCAAACGTGGGCTGTGGGACCCAGAGGGGGAGCCGCGGTGGCTCCGGGTTCAGGGCAGAGGCTCCTGCCTGCAGTTTCAGGGGATCCAATGATGGTTCCGAGTGGCCTGTGGTCTGCCCTGCAAACACTTTCAAGATTTTTCCATCCAGAGCAAAGGAAAAGTGAAAATCCTGACTGCAAGCAGCTCCATTCCGCTTCATTTGAACCTTTTTTGTTGTTCAAATTGTGCCCTAAGTAGAGCTTTACAGGCTGTCTACAAACAAGAGATGCTCAGGAAGAGGAAGGAGCGGAGGAAGGAGGCATTTTGCCTTTTCCCTTGAAAAAGATGGAAGAAAAAAACATTATCCTGCTTATTCAGAGGCATCTGGGAGGTTTTTTGGGTTGGCAATGGGTTTGTGCTGGGGCCAGGGGGTGTTTCTTGGTGGTGGCTTGGAGGTGATGCCACAGTGACCCGCTGTGTCCCCCTGAAACGCTCCTGCCCCGCCCCGGCGTCTCTCTGGGGGGTGTCTAAGCTGACCCCAGGTGATGCAGAGCCTTGATCCTCTTATGGCCCAGCTCATCCGATGACAAGGTGTGCGCGGCAAAGGTGACCTTGTCACCGTGGGCGGGAGGGCTCTGCCTGCGGTGCTGCCTCCAGCCCAGCCTGACTGTCCGGGGCCCTTCAAGCTGCGCTGGACCTTCCTGCATCCTGGCGAAGCGTCTTGTCCCTTGGATTTCGGGGGATGTCTGTGTTCCCAGGGAGCTCCCCGAGGTCTGGGGCGCCGCCTCCTCCAGCGCAGGGGACGCAGATCTGCCTGTGTCGCCTTACAGCACTAATTGAGTGGATTTAGTGCAAAGCGTCGAACTGCTTTGGAGCCTTTAACTTCTATACGGAATTATTTAAGGGCGAACCTGCCGAGCCTCCTGCCGTGGCTGCCGGCAGGCTTTGAAGAGGCACCGGGAATATAAATAGCTGGATGGCGCGGCGCGATGGGCGCAAAGCAAGTGTTGTCACCGTGCCCCGAATAAGGGAAGGGCTCGAGGAGGAGGAGAGAAACCATTGGGCAAAATAAACTGCCTGCGGATGAGCCCGGGGGAAAACCAGCTCCTCGCAGAGGCTCAGCCTCCTTAGATAAACTCTAGATATTAGGGGAAATGTTTATCTGGGAGGATGGCACAGCGTTTGCTGAGTGCTGGATCATCCAACCCTCCTCTAGCCCTTCGGCTCCGCCGTTCCCAGCCCGGTGGGACCCCGCTGCGCCGGTCCCGGGTGCGGGGAGAGGGAGATTATTTTAATTTGCAGGAGGGTGAGGGTTTTTTCTGGGTCTCCTTATCAGCAAGGTCACCGGATAACTTTGCTCTGCTTCGTTTTCAGGCTGCTAGCAAGTACAACTCCCAGTACCACAAGCTGTTCAAGGACATCCCAACGGAGGAGAGCGTGCTGAAAGGTGGGTGGCATGGCCAGGGACGGGGACGGGGGCGGTGGGGTGCGGCACACCATCTGCCATGCCCCCCCTCTCTCTGCCCTGCAGTTTGCTCCTGCGCGCTCCAGAGAGACATCCTCATCCAGGGAAGGCTTTACATCTCCCCCAACTGGCTTTGCTTCTACGCAAACCTTTTCGGGAAGGACATCAAGGTAACGTGGGGGCCAGCTCACCCCAGTCCCACAGGGCTCATAGCCCAGGCTACGCCGCAGCCCGCTTATTCCCTCCTGCACCCAAAATCGCTGTCAAAAGCCTCCGATGCGAAGGGGAGTGTGGCTGTGCCTCCCCCTCCGATCACCTGCGGCATCTGCCCGGGGAAACCAAATACTGGGTTGCTTTAAAATTCCCTGATGCAAAACCTCCTACAAGCTGCAGCGGCGTTTGAAGGAAGATCAAAGGTTTCGGGGCCGCGGGGGGGGATTTGTATCTCTCTTGGCTTTTCTTCTTGATTTACAACCTGCTGTTTCCCTGTTAGTCTTGTGGTTGACGGGGATCTTGGGGAGAGACGACTTCCTTTAAAACTGGGCTGAAGAACTGAATTATTTATATCAGCCACTTTAAACAAATGTCTGATGGAAGTGCGGGGTTTCGATGAAGTTACTCTGCCATAAATTTTGTCCTGCTTTATTTTTAACCCTCCCTGGGCTTGCGGGGCGGGGCTCTCTTGATGGGTCTTAGGGATACTCGCTGGACGATGCTTCCCCTGTTTCCTCACTGTTCTGATCGAGTAGAATCCACCTCTGAGCCTAGATTAATGCTGGGGGGATGCCGTGACCTTTAATAAAAAACAGGCTGTCTCTGTGAAACGCCGAATCCCCACGCTGCTGCTCTGCTTGGGGCATAATTACAATGCATGTTAAATCTCCACCTTGGGAAAGAAACTCCCCGAGCTCATGCTGTGCCCGTCCCTGCCCATCCCTGTGTCTTTTTGCCCTCCAGGTTGTGATCCCGGTGGTCTCCGTTCAGCTGATCAAGAAGCACAAGACGGCCCGGCTGCTGCCCAACGGCTTGGCCATCACCACCAACGCCAGCAGAAAGGTAACGCTGGCGCTTCGAGCATCGGTACCCGGCCTTGCCGCAGTCGGGGGATGCCGCGCTCCCAGTTAGCTGCGATTTGAGAGCGGGGAATGAAGCGATTCCCATCCCTGGCTGAAAGCGTGGGCTGGTGGGGAAGCGAGCGTGGCTCTCTGTGCTGGCAGCCGGCCAGGGCAAACACCGTGGCTTTGCTTTTGTTTCTGAATTTCACTTTGTTTCTGGGCAAAGCAAAGCCCAAGTGAAACTCGGCCGAGCCTGAAAAATCCCTGCCAGGCTCCAATAAAACCTTTAAACTCCTTAAACGCAAGCAGGGGAAGGGCTTCAACCCCAGCTGTTGGAAAACTTGGCGAAGGGGATGAATTTCCAGCTTTTAAATCACATTGGGTGTTGTCGGCTGCAGTGAGCTGACGTAGGCCTGCTCAGTGCGTCCAAGTCCCCGCCTGCCCCATCGCCTGCCAGGGAGGGGGTTATTCCTGTGGGATTTTGGGAGGAAGTTGTTCCTGTGGGATTTTAGTAGGGGGTGGCACAAGACAGGATTTGGGCGTTCAAAGCCATTTGGTTGCAAGGCTGCTCTGTGCGTGGTGTGGGCTCTGCATCGGGCAAGGTGAGCGCTGCCCCGTGTCCCCTCCTGCCAATCCCTGGGGATGTTTTCCATCGGTCCCGGCCCCGTTTGCTGCTGCGTCCCTCTGGGCTGAGCACGGGAGGCCCTGTGGGGACAGCAGCCGAGCGAAACTGGCCCCAAAAAAATCTGGTCCAGGTTTTAGCAGGCTGCAAAAATAACAGCAGGGAAACTCTGTGGGGAGATGCCTGCGGGGGGGACGCGGCTGCCAAAGGAGTGGGGATTCAAGGGCAGGACGTCTCTGTCTGCCTGTCCCCTACCTGTGGGGAACTGGACTTGGGATGGGGGCAAATTTCTCCCAGCAGCTTCTCTCTTTCTCTTGCAGTACATCTTTGTGTCCCTCATCTCCCGCGACAGCGTCTACGACGTCCTGAGGAGGGTCTGCACACACCTGCAGGTACCATCCGCCCTGTGACTGACACCGTTTCGATAGTCACAAGCTCCCTTTGGGCTGCGTCTCGGGGAGCAAAAGCTCTTTGCCATCTCCACAAAGGCTTTGGACTGCTCCCAAAGCCCTCCCTGGTGCCTGCTGCCTCTTCTCAGCATCCTTGCTCCGCAGCAAGGGACAGGAAGAGGGGCAAGAGCCCGCTGAGAACGGCAGCACTTCATGACACTGCTGCATCCTCATCATCCCCGATGCAGGGGACTGTCATGCTGTCCCCGTTCCGTAGTTCAAAATGACGATGGCTGTTTCTTGACACGCTCCTGAGCATCCCGTTGGGGCAGAGCCCGTCCCCGCTGTCCTGTCGCGTGGGTGTCCTGTCCCCGTGAGCCGCTGGTGGCCTTTTCTGGGTCACGGATGACGGAGGCAGAGCCCGGAGTTTCTGCTCTCTCCCAGGGCGTGTGTATGAATTATTTATAATCTGATAGTAATACTAGTTCTGCCACTCCCCACATTGCTGCTTTTTCCCCGGATGTAAAGTTTCAAGGGGAGGAAAAATGGTACAAATTAAAAAAAAAAATTAAAAAATTGAATTGAATTAAAAAGCCTGAGGTGGGGGAAGAAATCCATCAGCCCTGGAACTGGAGAGGAGGGTTGTGGGGATCTCCTCTTCTCCCTGCCTTCAAAACACGTGGGACGCCGGTGCCAGAGCCCTTTCCCGCCCCGAAGGGTGTGTGCGGCTCTGCCTGGGCGGCGACTGGGGTGACTCAGCCCCGTTGCCCAACTGGGCAATTCATTCTTTGAAATGTGCTGGGCTCTGCCCAGGTATTTCCTTTTTTTTTTTTTTTTCCCTCCCGATGGTTTATCCCCTCCTCCGGGAGCCAAGACTGGTGCAGGAGCCCTCGGCTCAGCCGCGGTCCCATAGGGTTTTCGGTAGCAGGAAGCGGCGGTGGGGTGCCGCGTCCTCCAATGGGTGCTTTTCTTTGGCCACAAAATCCCCACTCTTGGAAATTTTAAGCAGTTGCTCTTTGTAGACTTGCCAGAAACATCAAAATTCAATTTTCTGGCTCAGGTTGAAGCAGGGAAAGGCGGCACCGTAACGCTGAGAGAGCTGGGGGGAGTTCAGCCTGGAGAAGAGAAGGCTCCGGGGAGACCCTCGAGCCCCTTCCAGTCCCTAAAGGCTCCAGGAAGGCTGGGGAGGGACTGTGGATCAGGGAGGGGAGCCATGGGACGAGGGGGAACGGTTCTAATCTGAAAGAGGGGGGTTTAGATGAGATGTGAGAAAAAAATCATTTGCGGTGAGGGTGGTGAGCCCCTGGCCCAGGTTGCCCAGAGAAGCTGTGGCTGCCCCATCCCTGGAGGTGTTCCAAGGCCAGGTTGGACGGGGCTTGGAGCAGCCTGGGCTGGTGGGAGGTGTCCCTGCCCAGGGCAGGGGATTGGAACTGGATGTTCTTTAAGGTCGCTTCTGACCCAAACCGCTCTGATTCTGTAACACCCGTTTCTTTCTCCCCTCCAGGTTTCCAGTAAGAAGAGCTTGAGTTTGAAGGAGCTGACGGAGGAGCCCGACGCCGTGTCGCTGGTGAGGCTCAGGGCAGCTCTGGGAGAGGGAAGGACCCCCACGAACTCACCCCGTGGGCAGGAGAGCGGCCGCCCGGCCCCCTCGGTGGGTTTAACGCCTTCCCGGCATGCTGAGGTTCGGCCGGCAGCCACTTGCAGGGTGCAGAGTCGGTTCTCTCCCCTCGCTGCTGAGAAAGGTTGTGCAAGGATGCGGCCATTGCCTTCAGAGCTCATTCTCTGGGATCCTCACACCCCGACTTGGCAGAAAGGGACGGGTCAAGAGGACGATTCAGACAGCCCCCAGCTGAGCACGAGCCCGTGACCCGGCTGGTTGGTCCCGGGGGTGCATTTACAGATGGAAATACTTTGGGGCAATGTGGAAAATGCTGCCGCGCCACTCCCGCCGGCTGATGCTCTTCACAGCCGTGAATATGGATAACAGGCTGGAAATGTGGCTGAATTACCCAAAAACATATGGGATGGCTGGGAGGCTGGAGAGGAAAAAGCCTGCCGAACCACGGTGTGACAGAGGGAGTGCGAGGGGCCACATCCTGCTGCCCTGGGAGCTTGGCAGGGCCCGGCTCTGCCCGCAGCGGCTGCCAGCCCGGCCAACAGCGTCCTCTCCATGAAGCATGGGTGGCCCGTCCCCCGTCTCTGCTTGGTCATGAAGCTGTTGGTGCTGCGGCTGTGCTGGGCCGTATGGGGATGCCGAGCAGGGTGTCCTCCATGGGCTGGTGGCCCTGCGCATCTGGCTGGGTGCAGGAGGTGACAATCGGGGTGGCCCTTGTGGGCCACTGGCCCTGCATGCTGGCCCAGGAGGTGACAAGTGGGATGTCCCCTGTGGGCTGGTGGCATCCCAGGGGTTAAAGGTGCTTTTCAAGGGGTGAAGCAGGAGTGATCCAGGCTGGCAGCATCTCCCGGTGCTTCTGAGGGATGTAGCCCTCCAGCAGCTCCAGCCTCAGGGACTCTCTGATGGGGGAACCCCTCTCTGTGCTGGCTGCCACCCTGCTCAGTACCTTTCCGGATGGGCTGGAACGGGGATGCTGAGCCCCAGGGCGGGGCGAGGGGCTCTCGGAGGATGACGGGTGACCACTCTGAGCTTCAAACCAAGGGGTGAAGGAAGCAGCAGTCGGTATTTGGGGCAGGTGTGGGGCGCGAGGGCAGGCCCTTCCTATGGCAGTAGGAACGTGCATCCCCACGGGGCCATCGTGGAGGACCAGCTCCCCCTTAAGATGATGTTTTGAATGTGCTGGTACCAGATGGAGAAGCCGTAATGTTCGAGTCCAAATCTGGCCCCACCGTATCCTCGGCACTGCTGGTTTCATGGGAGAAACTGCGGCACTTCTCACCCGGGGCTGTTCCCGCAGGAGGTCATCGTCCCCGAGGGCAAGTGGAGGAAGGTCTCACCTGCTTCGCTGTCACTGTCGCTGCCGGACGCCGACTACCAGTGCATCCACCGGACCTCCATCAGCAGCCTGAGCACCAAGGAGAGCTTCACCTCCGAGGAGCCCCTGGTTTCAGGTGAGGGCTGCAACTCACCCAGGGACGTGGGTTTGTGCCCTGCCCCACACACGGTGCTGGACGTAAAACTCCATAAATACATGTTCATCCATCCTCCGCCCTCGCCGAGGGGGTTTCTGCCTTGTAGACGAGCAGGGTTGAGTCTGGGAGCTGGGGATGGGGTCCTGGGGATGTGATGGGGTCTCCTGGCTGAGGGGTCTGAGCCCTCAGTGTGTGCCTGTAACACCGTGCGGGCCGCGTTAGCTTGTGGGGGAGGAATATTTGATGCTTGAAGGCTCCCGGTTGCTGGAGGAGTGGCTGGAGCCATTGGCTTGCATTGGCTCTTGCTGAGTGCTGACTCTTGGCTTGCATTTCAGAAAGTGCAATAAACACCGAGGAGGAGCTGGAGGTGGAGCAGAGCTGCGTGGCAGAGCTCAGGCCCTCTGACTACCAGCTCCTGAAGATCTTCATCGTGCTGTAAGTGTGCTGAGGGCGGCCGCGGCGTGGGGAGGACGGGGCATACACTGGGAGCATCCGTCTCAACCACCAGCCACTGAGCACTTCTGCTTGTTCCTCTGCTCCCAGCATCTGCCTCCTGGTCGTGTCCTCCTCATACCTGGCGTTTCGCATCTTCCGTCTGGAGCAGCAGCTCTGCTCTCTGAACCGGGACTACCTCTCCCGCGGGCACAGGAGGTGAGGGACCCACGGGGACACTTTGGGGCAGGTGGGTCACACTGCACGCAGTGGAGAACCCGAGGGCTGTGGTGCAAAGAACAACAGCTCCCCTCCGTGACATGTCCCAGGGATGCTGTGTCCCTTATCCTGTGCCTGCTGCTGGCGTGGCTGACAGCAGACCCTGAAGGGCCATCCCTGTGCAGCAGATGATCCCACTGCTTTGAGTGACCGGGGAAATCTCTGCTGTCCCTGAGACTTTGAGCCCTTGGGACAAGGCTTTCTTGCGGGTTTGGGGCTGGTCCCCCGGTTGGAGGAAGCACCAGGACATCTCGGTGGAGCTGGGCTGTGCCCTGGGGCTAATGCGACTGTGGGCACCAGCAAGGGATGGAGAGGACTGAGTTCCCTTGGGTTGGGGACATCGGGGGGGGGGGGGTGTCTCCCTCCTTGTGCCCATGGGACCCGGTCACCAGGCTGGGGAACGGTGCCTCCGTGGCTTCTCACTCCATCTTACCTCACTCTGTGCTTGCAGGTGACCGTTACCCCGGCGCTGGCTGAGGATGGACGCCAAGACCGGGCCACCCCGCAGACGGATCCCGGTGCTGCGTCCTGCAGGCCGTGGCCGTTGCACGTGGCCTGGCTTTCCCTCGGCCGATAAAATGGGACCAAGCATCTTCTCTCTTCCTACTGGCACCCGCTGCCGGCGGGACCGCCCGGCTGGCTGATGGCCACCGGTGCCAACTCCGTGTCCCGCTGGAAACCTGTTTTCTCCCCAGGACGCTGCTGTGCCATAACACGGGACGATGGCTCGGGGCTGCCGGGCGATTGGACCTCCCCGTTGGACTTGCTGCTAAAATGGGCGCCATTTTTTATTCCAGACTTGGGTTTTTCTTGTTAAAAGATGACCTAAGGCTCACTGGGAACCCCCAGAAATGTGGCTGAGTTGCTGCTGCTGCTCTGGGTGAAGCCTGGGCAGCAGCTCTGGGCTGAACCTGCCCGTTCATCCCCCTCTCAGTCTGCAGGGATGGGGAGATAGTGGCCACCAGCCCTGTGGGGGCATCACCTATCCTGGCACCCAAGGGTGGGGGTACAAACTGGGGTCCCCCCGGCTCTGCTGGGCTCCTTATGGGCCCCCCCAACCCGTCCCTTCTGGAGCACCGGGGCGTCTCGGCGTGCGTGTGTGTGTGCGTCCCCCTGCAAAGCACTTTAGGGTCCTCACTGGGGACCGCACCTGGGAATGGTGCTGGACCAGGGCTTCGTTAGCCCCGCTCACCTCATTAAGACATCCTGAAAGGAACCCGTGGCTGGCACCGGTGGGCGTCCCGGGTCGCAACGTGTCTGTGCTCTGGTTTGTGTTCTCCTCGTCACCACGCAAAGCCGAGTGCCACAGGATTTGTCCCGCAGCCTCCAGGATTGTGCTGGGACGGCAGGTGATACCTGTGTCATTTACTTTGGTTTTCTTTCCAGTTTTTTTTGAGAACTACAAGTGCTGATGGGGCCAAATCCCTGAGCCCCGGGGAAGAGCTCTCTGCTCCCTCCGGGCTCAGAATGGCTTTTAAATGAAAATAAAACCAGGATTTTCTAGTATGTCCCTATCTGCTGCCAGCGTCCTTGCGGTGGTGCCAGGTTGGGCTACCACAGAGTCTGGGCTGTCCCGGTGGCCCTTTGTTGGCCATGTCCTGAGGACATGGATTATGTGGGGGCAGACCCGTCCTTTTGTGGGCTTGGGGACAGGTGGCATCACCTTGTCCTCCCTTTGGCACAGTGCTGGTGGGCCTGGGGCTGTGTGGCCCCCACTGTCACACCCCATAGGGCCGGCTGGAGGGATGCTGCGTGGTCCAGTGCCACAGGAATGCTGGTGGGTGCTCAGCGTCGTTTCCCCACATCAGGTCACCCTGCCTGTCACCCTGCCTGTCACCCTGGCCATGCCAGGGGGGGACAGCAGGCAGGAGGTGCAGCCCTGGCTGGGGCAGGGTGACCGGGGGGGGCTTTTGGGGGACACCCAGGGATGCTCCGGGCGCAGGGGACAGGGAGGTTCTTTCACTAGATGGCAGCAGAGACTGCGGGACGTGACACTCAAGCTGGTGGCAGGGCCTCCTTGGGGACAGCCGATGCCCAGGGAGGGTGCTGAGCTGCAGCCGCAGCCTCCTGGGGCGGGGCGAGCCTTCCTCCTCCTCCTCCTCCTCCTCCTCCCCGAGGATCCGCAACCTGAATTCCCCCTCCAGCCCGGCCCGCGCAGCAGAATGCAGGAAAATGGCCCCACGTGAAGGCCACAGCGGGGATGGTGTTGGCTAAATGGGGACCGGGGTGGTGTCACCCCACAACGGTGTCGCCGCCATGGCTGGATTTAACCTCGTCACCCCATTTTTCGGGAGATTTAGCAGCCGCGGTGCTGGGGAGGGGATGTCTGTGATTCGGCCGTGTTTCTGGCCAAAGGATCGAAGCTGCTTCAAAGCCCCGGCGTTACAGGGCCGTCAGAGCCTTTGATTCCACGGGTGACCCGGCAGATGAAAGGGGTCGTCCCGCTGCCACCCAGTCCCCGCCGGGCACTGGCCCAGCTCGTTTTGCTGGTGTGGCTGCCGAAATAGGCTTGGAGGGTTTGGGGTTGTTTTGGTTTTTTTTTCAAAAAAACAAGTTGTCAATCAACGGGTTCAACCTCAAACTTTGGGGCTTATGGCCCCAAAAATGAGGTTTAGAGGTGTAGGATTGAGGGGTTTTTTTTGGTCTTGTGTTTTCTGGGTGCTCCACAGCACCCAATACAAAGCAGGTGCGTGGGGGTCCCTTGTCCCTGTACCGAGACCAGGCCAGGCGTGTGACAGTGGTGACGGCCACCTTGGCTCCTCTTGGGACCCTTTGGTTAAAGCCAGCGGTGGAACAACCCATGGGTGCAGTCGGCCGATGTGGAGGTTTGGGGGAGCCAGGGGCAAGCCCCCGGTGTGGTCTGGGGGGTCCCTGCTGCCCGGGGATGGTTCCAAGGCTCCGGTTTTGTTTTCCAGCTGGTGTTTGCCTCCCTGGTCGGTGGCGTGTTTGCTCTCCCGGTGACGCCCTGCTTGAGCTTATTTGCTTTTCTTTGTGTAAAGAAATGCCACGTAAAAGCCTCGGGTGCAGGAAATGGCCCTGGGTGCTCACCTTGCCGGCTCTGGCAGCCCTGTCCCAGCCCTGTCCCATCCCTCGGGGACGGAGACAAGGAAAGCGGGTTGCCTCCTGGTTGAGCACAGCCCCTGCTCTTGAGTCCCCCCCGATGCTTCCCTGGTCGCACCCACAATCCTGCCTTCCTGCCTCCCCTCTCCCCGCGCTCCTCCCCAGCCCAAATCCACACGTTAAAATAGGATTAGGAGAGTAAATCAGCCCATATGGCCTCCCTGCTATGGCGCAAGGCGCTAGCGGAGTTGTCCCCAGGCTCGCTGGTTCTCCCAAGACCCATTTCTGCTCGGTTTCACCCATTGCAGGGCGCGGCGACCCGAGGCTCTGTGACACCCTCGTGGCCGCGACACCATCACACAAGAAACCGTGGGGCAGCGGGAGCCACCGCTTGTTAGCAGGTACCTACACAAGAGACGGGACAATGCTGACAAGCGCACGGTTTGGTTGAGTTTTATTCCGGACCCGGGAGAAAGGCAGCCTCCTGCCGTGGCAGTGATGTTGCTCCAGCGAAGCCCCACGCGAATCCCCTTCAGCGAGCGGCTCAATGCCATTTCAGCTCCGTCCGAGCACAGTGGAAGGGGTTTTCCAGGGAGGGCTGGTGCTGGGAGGGATGCCCTGGCCCGCTGGCTGCTCTCCCCTCTGGGCAGCCTCGGAAGGACGGGAACGATCCCAACCCTCGTTTTGCCCCTCCGCTGTCTGTGTGAGTTTGCTCGGGTGTTTTTTGGAGAGTGTTTTGGGCTGTGGCTACTTACCTTCAGCAACAAGTTTAAGAACTTCCTACAGTTCATCGCCCTCGGCGCTGCGCTGGTAAACACGCCGTGGGGCTGGGGTGGCAATAAGATGGGCAAAGTTCAAACTAATCCTTCCCCCTTTTCCGAGGGCTGTATTTAACCTGGATTTCCCTGATCCCGTTGGCGTGCTGGGGGGCGGTTGCTCTGCCAGACGCCACCTGAGCAACCTGCGCTTTGCTGCTCAGGAGGTTAGAGATCATCCTGCAACTACGTCTCATTTTAATTTTTATTTTCCCCACTGCTAAGCCTGCCTTAACGAGAGGATCTGCTCTGAGATCCCAGGCATCAGCCAGCACAGGAGGAAAAGTGTTTCGATTAGAAGCGTATTAAGGAATTCTTGGGTTTCAAGGAGATGGCGGTTATCTTTGGCTTTTATACCTCAAACTCTGTCCTTTTGTTCTCCCTGGTGTGTTTTTTATCTGGAGTAACAGAACTGGTTTTGTGCTAGAGGAAGCAGAGACCGCCTCGTACGCTCTGAGCACAGCGAACACTAACGAGGGCTGGGGAGCGCTGACGAACCCTCTCCAAATGGAGACGACCTAAAATCATAATGGAAAAAAAAAACCACAACTCAACTTCAAAGAGTGAGTGTCACTTTTCATCTCAATTAAGTTTCCTTTCCTAGGATTGGGTTTCTCAGCTTCCTATTAATCTTCCAGCCGTTCAGAGTCAGGTTTTAATTTGTAATAAGAGCGAGCAGGGGCGGGGGACAAAAAAAAAAGCGATCGCTGTTCAGCCTAGGAGCATCTATCTGAAGAAAACTGATTTTGATTTTGCCCCGTTCTTTAATTAATTGTAGCATTTCCTCGGGAGTCTCGTCTTTTGACATCGACATTCCAGCATCAGGTTTTCAGGGGTAAAAACATCCTTGCTGCTAAATCCTAGGCTGCTCAAATACCACTAGCAGGAGGCACAAATTAGAATAGCCACGATAAAGCATTTGGGGGCTCGGTTTTAAAGGGCATTTGCTAAACCGGGCTTGGAACAGCAACGCCTGTGGCCAATTAAAGCCACCAAACGAGGGCGTGTTGCCTGCTGGGCAAAGGTGGAGAAGTCTCTTTAGCAACCCATTTTGCCACAGCAATTAGTGTAAAACTTCACCATTGAGAGGAGGGTTTCTTTGAAAGGAAAGTGACTTTTCTCATTAGAAGTTCAAAGGCCAGTGAATTCCAGAAGGGACTAAGGCTTTTCCAGAAGGGAAGGGGGTGTTTGGGGGGTGTAGCCATGCTGGAGGGGTTACATTCTTCTTCTTTGGGACAATCCTGCGCATGAGCATCTCCCTCAGGCACTGGGGGTGCTGCCTCGTGGATGGGGAAGGCAGTTTTTGCAGGGGGGGCGGAACCAGAGCTGCATCTCCATCACTTCTGTGCCAGTTTCGTGACCAGGGCTTTCCACTCGGATCTCTTCTGTGTGATGTAGGAGGGGGTGAGGAGCTGCAGCAAAGGCTCCGGCCGGTCCCTGAAGTATCCCTGACAGAGAGCCTCGGCATTGCAGATCACGTACATCCCACAGTCATAGCTGTTCTGCTGGGCAGGCGCCTTCTCCTCCACGAAGGTTGCTTTGCCCCCTCTCTTGCCCAAAAAGGCCTCCAGCTTCCCTGCCACTTGCTTGGCGTGGACAGAGTTGCATTTACTGTGGGAATCGTAATGGGCGAAGCACTTCTTGTCCCTGAAATAAACCAGCAAGCTCCAGTGGGTGCCCCCAGCGACCTGGTTGGAGTTATCATTGATGGGCAGGAACACCAGCTTCTTCTGGAGAAGGTCCAGCGGTTGAAGGAATATGGCTATTTCTTCCTGACTAAGGGCACATTTAATGAACTGAGCCACTTCAGGGCTGATAAAACAAACCTGATCGCTAAATTCTTGGAACTGGTGGTTGGCGAAGTATTCGAAGGCAAACCCAATGATGTGGTCGTTAAGCCAGTTTGGGGGGTCCAGCAAGGCAACGTCCGACTGCCTCAGCAAACTGTCCATGTAACTGAGAACAACGGGGTCCATCCTGCACAGGTCACGGCTGCAGCACTCCAGGAGACTTCAAAAGCTGAAATGTAGAAAGGGGAGATAAATTAAGGAATTAGATCACACATGGGACGAGATACAGTGCAACAAACATCTTGAGTTTCTGCTCAGCAAGCAGGGAGCCAAAGCCCAGGTTTCCCAGATGGATATTTGAAGGACTGGCATTTGAACCATCTGCCAGATGAGCAGATGGAGGACAGGCAGCTTCTCATCTGCAGTGTGTGACAGGTTGAGCCGGGCTCTTCTGCTGCTCTAGGAGCAATGCGTGGCTCCGATTAGATAAACGTTTCATCGTTATGATCTTAACCTCAAAGCAAAGTGATTTCAAAGCAGTTCCTGCTCAGGAACTGCAGGCACGCCTTTAGTTCTCTGCTTTGCACAGAAACCATACGTGATCTGGGCAAAGTCGGTTGGTGTTTTGGTGTTTCAGTATTTACCTGCACAGTGACAGTCACTGTAATCCTTTGCATCACTGGTATTCCTTAAATAAAAGTCTTTTCGGGGCTGTCTGACAGGCATACGGTCCCTTTCGCCTAGCAGAGAGTGCCACAGCTCGGTGCCAGACGCGTGACCTGTTCCAGGAAAACCTGCTGGCCCGCCAGCACAGGAGGCAAGGCAGCGGTGAGTAAGGAGAAACAAAACAAAGCAAGATCACAAACAAACCAGTTCCCTACCGTGGGAATCCTCAGGACACCTCTCTAGCTAGACGCTACAGATTTCAATAACTCAAATACCACCAAAGCTGGACAGTCCGCAAAATACCTATCATTTTTCTTAGCTCCGGTTTTAACTTGTTAAAATTTTGCTCACAAAAGGAGAGCTGGGTACACTGAGGGGTGAAGATCCCTGCAGGCTCCCACTGGTGAAGGCCACCTGCGAACCGTGGGTCATGCTGACCCACTCTTTCCAATCTCTTACTCTGTTATTTGTCCAGGCTATGTTCTTCCCTCTTCATCTGCGCCTGCCTTCCAGAAATAGAGGCTGCTCACGCTTAAAAAGGCGCCTGGAAATTCAAGTAGACTGTAGAACCTGGTTCTCCCCACCCACGTGTTTGAGGATGTACTCAAGGGGCTTCAACAGGTCTTCCAGGCAAGGCTTTTCCTCCTTTCCGTTTATCAGGTTACCTGAGTATCCACTAATTCTGGTCTTTCTACCAGTCATATAATTCCTTTTCATAAGCTGCTGCGTTTGCTGCCTTCACATCCTGGGGGAATTAAAGTATGTTTTAGGAAAGACGTTGCACAGCACACTAGGAGGTGCTACTCAATAGACAATGCAAAATACTCACTGGCATCAGTCTAGGATTTAGGAGGAGATCTTCTGGAGAGAAACTATGGATTTAAACCCCCTATATCCGCCCCACTTTTCCTTTTGCTCTCGCATTCCCCAGCCCGGGCTCCTCCGCTGCTGCGATGCACCAACAGCCCCCGACGCTTCCTCTCTCCTTGCCAGGACAGGGCTAGAAACGCCGCAGCTCGGGACAGCGGTGATGTGGAGCTGGTCTGGCCTCGCCCTTCCCTCCTCTGTGCCAAACGCAGCACAAAAACATCTCGGGATTTCTTAAAGCACCGTGTGAAAGTGAATAACGATAAGATCACTTTAATACGATTCACTATAAATAGGACACTAATTCTCCATTATGATAGGGGAAAATAAAAAAATCCCATGTGTTGTGTTGTTTACATGTTAGGAATAAGTAGATTTGTGCTTCTTATTGCAATGTGAATCATGAAAAGGTCCTTCCCGGCCAGGTATGCATAAATTAAGACAGATTTATCTTGAAAAAATCTTGGCAAGCTCACATCGCATGTGACTTGTAAATAACCGACTGGATGAAGCATGCTGGATGTGTAATACGTCGGAAGGAAGGGCCGAGGTAGCGTATCTGGGCCTTGAAAATGCTAATAACTATTTGTGTATCGCTGATAGGTCCGAGGCATGCCAAGCAGCAAGAGTCACTGAAAAGGAAGGGGAGCAGTCATTGTTATTTATACTGAGCCAAACACAATGGTATTTGGACATGCTTCCTACGTTATAATGAACTCAAACTATTTCCAAGTTTGTGGAGCAAATCCTTTGCAAGAGCCTGCAGTAGAAAAACAAAACAAAAAAATCCAAACTAAGTCCCAGCAACTCTGTAGCATGCCCGAACATCCTCTTGTTTAAAGAGCTGAATGTCCTGCGAGCCTAGAAGTGGCTGGTTTGGGGGGGTTTACGGGGTTGCTGCTCAAATACTTTTTGCGTGTGCCCATACAGTGCCCCAAATTTTCCTTTACTGCATGTTTTTTTCTGCTCCATCTTCTCCTACAGATGTACGAAATACAGCAAATAGCTTTCCACTCAAGTCCGAACGGGATTACAGGCTAGGGAAGGAAGCGTGAGTCCTGTATTCTGTTAATTTTCCACTCTGCGGAAACACTGTTTGTTTGGTTTTTTTTTTCAGTCAAAGAGAAAAAAAAGAGACACTTGGCAGCTTCCTACAGTCAGGAAGGGAGAATGGTTATAGCAAATGCTTAATTGCCACTAGCTACTACTTTTAATTTTATTGCCATCTGGTATTTGTGAAACTGCTTCTGAGTTCTGCAGGATGACTCACAGCGCGCAGCGCCCAGCTTAAAGGAAAACCCTTCGAAGGCTGGGATGCCTTTCAGAGCCACTTAAGGTAAGCAACGGACCAAAAAAGCATAGAGGAGCTGTGAAAAGCTCTCAGAGAGGTGGTTTTGTTCGGGAGAACCTCAAGATGAATCTACAGAGAAGCTGAGGCGTGGATCTGAGCACCTTTGAGGTTAAGGGTTGTTGAAATCCAGTCACAGATCGCAAGCAGCTCTGCTCAGACACAGCCAGGATTTGCTTCCTGAAGGCTCAGGCACACTCTGTTCAGAAGTTTTCATAAAAATAGCCATAAATAGAGACGCAGGCCTGGAACATTTGTTGTAGGTTGCCAGCAAGAGGCTTGTTCGTTCATTTTATTTGCAGTTTAGTAGTTGGAATTTGTGCAAGCTCTCTGTAATCCTCAGCTTCTGGGAGGGATATTCGTCTGCCCCGTTTCGAGCGCTCAGATGAGAACACCGGCGAGAGAAAAAGGAGCATTTCAATAAAAATGTCATCAAGCCAACCAAGATGAAACCGCCCATTTTGTTTACAGATTTGAAACCGGTGCCGTCTTGCATCGATGTGGCAAGAAGTCAAGTTTCTCTCACCTCTAAGTTATAACAATTTAACAAACAAGCTGCCAGCCTTAGCGCAGGTTTGATCCATAAACTGATGGGCCTCCTTCGTGTCCAGGATGCAAGGCAAAGGCTGCGTTTTGTAATACTTGAAAAAAAAAAAACAACCACGAAACAACAACCCAAACTTATTATTTTCACAACATTAAAGAGAAATACCTTCTGCATGTAATTGTTGCCTTGCCCTCTGAAGGCAGCACTTGAGAGCCAGGGAATGAAACTTCCTAGTAATTGAGCGTAAATAGGCAGTGATGGAGCAAAGAGGGCATACATTAAGGATGAATCAGGTTCCTAAAGTCTGTTTTAATAAATTAAAGGTGCTAAGAGCATCCAGAGTGAATATTTTAAGGTGCCATGTCACTAAACTCCTGTACCAAATTTAAAGAATATGAGGTAATACAGAAGGCCACCTGAAAGGCAAATTATTCAGACTTTACTGGGGAAAGAGTAAGAGGGACAGAGAAGTTTTCAGTGGCTTGGCTGAGATCTCTGGAAGGATCAAGTGTAAAAAGCCCCGTGATTTAACCACCCGACCATTCCCTTTTACTGGAAATACAGTTTTTAGATGCCGTGTCAGCGCTCTTAATAGCGGTCGCTGTTAAGATCAGACAAGGAACATCAATTTCTATTCAAGAGCTTGAGCTGGGCTGGGCCACCAGCACCTGAGTTGCCATACTTCTCTCTCTCCTAACTGAGCCAGAGAATAAACTCAAGCAGAAATAAACAACTAAGCTAGAGAAGAAGCGTACTTGTTTACTCTTTTTGTTAAATATAAACAATGTCTTAGTAGTCTATAGATTATAATTCCTGTATTATAGAACCTTTGCAGGGTCAGTAGGCCCTGAATTCCAGAAGGCCCAGAAGAAAACATTCATAATTTCTGCACGCACAGACAATGCCCAAACCTTTCTGTTCTCTCCGAATTCCCCAAACAGGCATGTGCAGCTGCTCCACACAACCGAGCTCCAGAACGCTGCTTTGTTTCACAGCATCTCACAGGGCGGTAAACGAAAAGCCGGAGGAACTACACCGAGTGCTACTAAATCAAACGTCTTTTGCTCCCCAGGATGGGACTGAACAAAGCATTAGGTTCAACAGGAGAAAAGCCCCAGTGACCTGAGCACCCGGGGACGAGAGATGGCAACGAGACCCTCCCAGAGTTAACGATAGGAAACCCATCGAAACGATGCTAAACCGGCTGTCGATGGCTCACATTGGCCAGCTTTGAGAAAAAGCTTATTCAGGAGAGTAGCGGGAAGTGCTGGGAAGGAATACCATCTGCCTGAAAGACCTAAAGGTGGCAGGAATTGGGTCAGGAGAAGGAATTCGGTCAGAGGAACAGGTCAGGGCTGCCATTGCTCTGTGGCCGGAGGAGTGACGTGCCAGACCCCGAGCCTCTCCCGGTGCCGGTTGGGATCGGAGCATGACAGCTGCCCCCCGGGAAGAGCTCCCTTGTCCCACTGCAGCTTCTAAGGAAATAAATGAGAATTAAGGGGAGAGGAGCGGGTCCGCCCGGGCTGGCGGGGCGCGGGCTGGGGTCAGGGTCAGTCTCAGGACTAAGGCCTGGGACCGGCCGGCAGCTCCCCTAGGCCAAGCGGTGCCCGGGGGCCAGCCCCGGCTCAACACCCGGTGCCCGTAACGCATCTTTACGTTTAACGATTTTCACCGTTTTCCCCTCAAAACGCGCGGTGAAGACCCGGGGCCCGCTGGAGGCCGGCAAGGACCCCCCCCAAGGGCTGCGGCCTAGCAGGGCAACCACCACCGGGGCCCCGCCGCCCCCGCTGTTGCCATGGCAACGCCCGCCGGGCCCTGCTGCCGCCGCCGCCGCCGCTCACCTGCCGCCGCATCGCCCGCTCGCCCTCCGCGCCGCGCCGTTGCCGCGCGCTACCGTAAAGCCGCCGGCGCCGCGTCGTAACGAGCCGGCTGTGCGCAGGCGCGGGAGGGGCCAGTGTGGCGCGCGGAGGGGGCGAGGCCTCGAGATGGGCGCGGCCTAACAAGGGGCGTGAACATACGATAGGCGTGGCTTAGTGATGGGCGTGGCCAAGTGAGCGCCTGCCCCCCCCGCCCCTCCCGGCGGCGGCGCGCGCGCGAGGGCGGCGCGCGCGGGCAGTCGGGCAGCGCCCGGGCGGCGGCGGCGGCGGCGGGAGCGTGAGCGCCCGTTCCTCCTCCTCCTCCTCCCCCCCTCCCCGGTTCTTTCCCCCTCCCCTTCCCCCTTTTCCCCGTCCCCATCCCCCGGGAATTCCCTTCCCCGAGCGGAGCGGGGATGCGCCGCGCCCCGACACCCAGGTGAGCGGCGGCGGTGGAGCGGGGGCCTCCGGTGGGGTGGGTGGGTGGGTGTGTGAGTGAGGAAGGAAGGGGGGAGCGCGCGCGGGGCCGCGTGCCCCCTCAGCGTGAGGCGGGAGCGGAGCGTCGCCCCGGTGCCGCCTTTGTTCGTCGGAGGAGAGCGAGTCCCCCCCGGTGGCGTCGGGAAAGGGGGGGTGTCGTCCGTCCGTTCCCGCAGCGGGTCAAGATGGCGAGATTCGCCCCCACGCGTGACCGGCTACCCCCCCGCCCTCCCTCCCCCGGTGCGAGGTGCGGGGCGGCTCCGCAGCGGGCGGGGGCTGCCCCACGCCTGGGAGCGCCGAGCGGGGCTGCCGGTTCTCAGTCCTCCGGTGCCGTTTACACCCATCTTTGGGGTGGGTCGGACACGCCAGACGTGAAACAAAACCAGCCCGGGGAGGTGGGGTGGTGGATGGGTGGGCAGCTTTCGCCTTCCCTTTCGCGTTTCCAGTGTCACCAGTGGGTGGGTGGCATCCCCGCAACCCCCCCGCCCGCGGGTGGGGAATCGGCCCCCACGCCGCGACATTGCGGAGGGAGCGGGTTGCCGTCGGCTTCGGCGAGCCCGTTACGCCGCTGAAGCAGAGCATCGTTAGCGATTCCCACCCCGTCGTAATGAGGGATTTCTGTTTTTTAATGCAGCGTTACAACCCGCGGCGGCTCGCTCCCCTGCACACCGGACCTTTCTGGGAGCGCTGCTCCTCCGAAGGTTAAAACACTCACTATTTCTTTCTGGAATTTTCCTAAATCTAGCCAAAACGGCCTTTTGCTTTATCCACCCCAAAAAAATCCTCCGAGGTGACTTGCGGTAGGACCTGCCGTAAGTTCAGAGCCGGGCGTTTTGCCGCCCTTCTGCTTATAGATCGGCTTCCTCCTCCTCCATTTACGTTTTCATATCCTGAAATCAAGCTGAGATTAATAAAGTCGGGAGCGTGAGCTCAGCAGAAATCATGGCTTTCACATCCCTTGCTGCAGCATGCGTTACCCTGCCCATCGGCATATAAAAAAAATAATCACGTAGCGGCAAAGGAAGGAGGAGAGCACTGCTACGGGGAGAGAAAGCAGCACGGTATTTTGCTAAATCGGTAACGAAGCGCTTTATTAAATCGCTTGGTAAATAGATTATTAGTTGGGGAAGTGGGTTTCTGGATGGCTTGAGCATTTTCCCAGCTCTTTTCCCAGGGGAGTGCTAGGAAGTGTCAGGGGAGCGTCGTCTTCTCGACTCCCCTGATGAGAGGTGCGTGGACGCTGTGGTGATGGGCTGTGAATGCTTAAGCGAGATCTTACCGAGCTGAGCTTAACCACCAGCAAGCTCCAGCTGGGCTCAGAGAGGCTGCGTTATCACTGACGAGCATCTCCTCTTCAGCCCGTCGTCCTGGAGTCACGCGATAATTATTTCCCCTACATCTTTGAGTAAATGTACCCATTTCAGTGGCTTTTCTCATTTTTTGAACTTTTTTTTCATTAAAATAAGAGGATTTCCTTTGCATTTTTCCCTTATGAAGGTGTTCCCAGCCTTCGCTCTCACTCCTGGTTGTGATTTTTTTCATCCCCGAGATCATTTTGGAAGCCGTCAGTCCGGCTGCTGATGGTAGGGAAGGTAATTCAGCAGCCTTGGCACACAACTAATAAGCTTTTGTTTCCTGGTCAATGAATGATGATGCAACTTTTTATATTTATTTGTTTATTTATTCATTGCAATCGATATATAAATCAGGATGGTTTTAGAGGTGCTTCATCTTTATTGAAAGGCCCATCAGTGGTGCCCCTGAAACGTGTGAAAGAAGGGTTGATTGAATGCCTTGATTCTCTTTATTTTTTTTCTTAAAAGTATTAAAATGTAGGCTCAGCTTTGCAGAGTGTGCCTCGGACGAGTTCTGTGCATCCACAGATCTAGTTACGATTCGTAAAGTTCACGTTTTTATCTTTTTTTTGGGGTGGAGAAGCTGCATTTTAAATTTGAAAGATATGAAATGGCTGATGTGACATCTGCTGTTGTGGTATCTTTTACAAACACCAGCACTTATATATGCCACCTAAAACTCAGACTAGCAAACATCTGGGAACTTTGGCTAGGAAAAGCTAACCATCTAAATGTTTTATGCCTAAATTATTTTTATCTAGGGTTTTCATGGTGATGTTAGTGAGCGTTCGTCACGTTTGCAAGAAAACCCCTGAGGATGTGAAGCATGCGAGGTTAGGCAGGAAATGTGAAACCTGAGGTTACCTGTGCAACCTTAATTTAGCTCATTTCGAGGTAGGGCTGTACTAGAAATCCTAATTGCCCGTGTGTGCGGCTTGATTTCTAGAAGGATGGTATCCGGCCTTGGATGGAAGAACAGATCGCTCCTCTGCATCATCGGCAAGTCAACAGGGGGAGTACTGGGAGCACAGGGAGGGTGCTGGTCCCTCCACTGGTTTTGCAGCTGGGCACTGCTGGGCAGCTGGTGAGGGAGACCAGGGTTCACCATTACAGACTTGGGACCAAGTGCGCCATGTAGTCCTGAAGCCTTAAATACCTCCAAGTCTAGCAAAATTGCAAGTGAATGTGATCTGAGAGTTTCTAAAGCCATTTGGGATGGTTGTTTTCTGGCAAATTCTAGTTCTCGCTCCAAACCATGGAGCTCTTGGATACAATTCCTTTAAAAATACATTAGGGAGAAAACAAGGTCGTTGAGCCTCTTGAAGTGTCTTAGCTGGTCAAACTCGATTTCAGAAATTCCTGCGTCCTGTTGGTTTATAAATAAAATGGGATTGCAGTCCCACTTGCATGCGAAATACTCAAGAAGTATGAAGGCAGGCCTGAGAAGAGCTGCCGTCTGTGGGAAGGAACCCCGTTGTTTTCAGATGGGTTGTTTTGCTGTTGTGTCACCCTGAGGTTGAAGGCACCTTTGTTGCGTACTTTATGAAGCTCCCAGCCTGGTCCTGGAGTCTGGCTCGCCAAGATGGGCTGGGTACAGGTTTTGGCTTTAGAAGATGGATTTTATTTTTTTTTTTTGTGTCGAGTTTAAATAGAGCATCTTATTTTCTCAGGCTTGAGTCCTGCGTGCCTACATTTGCTTAGCTTCCTCTTGAGTGAATGGGATTTCTCCCTTCTCTAAAAAGTAAACATAAGCATAAATATTTAAAGGATCGCGGCTTAAATTTGCAAATTCGAGACTTTCTCTAGCATTCCTTTGGACAAAAGCAGTATCATCAGAGATTTTGACTGTGTCTGTTCCCTGCTCTGGGAAGAAGCTTGTTAATTGTTTGAGCTTCCTGCTGCAAAAATATTACGCCGTGTTTTCAGGTTAGATGGCTGGGATTATCAGAAAGCTTAGGTTTGGGTTTTTTCTTGAATTGTAAGGATGAAATGCTGCTGGTGGGATCTGTATAGATCATGAGAATTGAGATTATTTTTATGGCCCTTTTATTTTTCTTTAACACAGGCCAAATTTTTCCATAGGTTTTGGGTATACGTGTTCAGGATTGAGACTATGTAAACCAAACATGTGAAACTCTTGCCAGATAACGGGTAATAACAGGAAAAAAGGGAAATGGAATGGTCTTTGTTTTCTCTATGTGACTCTTTTAATATTAAATCTTGCTACTGTGTTTGGTAGGTGGAATGCCATGATGTGATGTATGTCTCACTCCTGTGATTGCATTGATGGCTTAACTCTTGTGTCTTAGGAACCAAACATTTAAAAGCAAACTCAACAAACCATATGTGCTCAGAAATTATCAACATTCAGAAGGAGAGCATATTGAACAGTGATTTTTTTTTTTTTTTTTTTTTTTTTTTTTTTAGAATTGAACTCCTTTTTCTATCTGTTTTTAAACTGCTTGTCATCATGGTAGAGTTTTTTTTTCTCTGGGAAGAAATCCTATAACAGGTACTTACGGAAAAGTCTTAGAGATTAAGTGAGAGCTGTTTGTCTTTGCCACAAATGCTTTTTATTCTAACAAAAGTCCCATGATTTTAATGCTACTCACTTGTATGTTGCTGCTTCTAGGTTCTTTTCTTTCTTTTTTTAAATTTTTTTTTATTTCTATGGCTTTTCTCCAATGGAGGGCTGTAGGATCACTTAGGTTAGAATAATCCTTGGGAGGTCACTTGGTCCAAAATCCTGCTCTGAACACGTTGGCTACGAGGTCAGGCTGGGTTCCTCATGGCTTTAGATGTCTCACATCAGTTGTCTTCCACCCGTGGTTTGCAGATGGCAAGGAGAGAAGGAAAGGGGAGCAGTTTGGGCTCTGTTGCGGGGCAAGTGTCCAAGGAGAACAAAGTTATGCGTGATTTATGGCAGTCCTTGTTCATGGAGCACAGCCTTCCACATGCAAGTGTGTTAAACAGCCACTCTAGTCTGCATTTCCATGATTTCATTAAGCTGATCTAGTAGCAGACTAGAAAGAGAAAGCAGGCTTGAAAGAGACTCTGACCTGGCTGAAGTTAACCTTGGGAGGGGAACAGGGATAGTCCTTGCCTGGGTTGATTTGCTGATAATCAGCCTGCAGCTGGCAAGTGGATGGCCATGCAGTGTTCTGGTGGAAACTCCTTGGAGGTGAAATGGTCACATGCCATTTTTCTAGGCAAAATGAAATAACAAATAAATACCTGTAGATTTAAGGATTATTGTTACTCTTCTGATTCCTTTCTGACATTAGAATCTTGCATTGTGGTTTCTCTTTAGGCATGGATGGGCATCCCTTTAGAGGAGGATGAAGTGTCTCTTTCTTACATAGGGTTCTCCTGCACCTTCATCTGTCCACACTGTGCCGAGACATGGCCTGGCACTGGCTCTGTGAAATGAAGTGTGGGTCACTGTTTTGGGATCTGTTGGTGTTTCTTGTCAGCTTTTTTTAGGGTTTTGCTAAGAGCTTTTTGAAAAGATGGAGCTGCCAAGCCCTTGGTCCATCAAGGGAGATGAGTCTTAAGAGTGGAAAGTTGGTGATGTGCTGAGGATGCCCCAGATACAAGCTGGGGTGTTCTTGGAGCTTTTGAGCTATGACTCTCCATCCTCCACCAGGAACTTGGTTGCATCCTCTCGCTGTTGATACGAGATAAGCATGTGGGGAGGCTCATCCGAGGTCTTGTTTCATCCAAGCTCTCATCTCGCACAGCTACTTAGTTATTGCTTTTTTTGTAACTATGCGCCCGACTTAAAACAAGTAGTGGGATGTGGCTCTGCCATGGTCTTCCTTCATGTCTCTGTTGGGTTCTGCTGCGCATTTGAAGTGCCTCTTTCAGGTCCCAGAGATGGTTTCTGAAATCCCTATGGGTGTCGAAGGTCTCTAGGACCTTCTCTGGCGGTAAGTGTAGGTCAGTCTAAAGTTGCCTGCATTGAGGGGAGGACTGGATCAGGCCCTTTCAACGCTGGCATCTGCAAAGGTTCAAACTGGGTGGCCATACTGCAGTGCTCAGGTTCTCTTAGAGAAATCATATTGGTTTCTGTCGTAGGAGTTACTGCAGATATCTCTTAGGACTGGCGGGGAATAGAGCAGTGGTCTGCTTGACTCCCTGCTTGACTATTGCATGTAGTAGTAAAGGAAAAATGTGTTTTAAGATACAAAACTTGTAATGCACAGAAATACTGCATTTGGTGTGTAATGGGCTGCTCTTCAATATTTTTACTTCTTGGTAGTTAACTACCTACTTGGGACGCAACTGAGCATACTGAGCATTTGAATAATGATTATTTTTTTTTTTCTCCTGCTCTTATTTTGGCTACCACCTTTATTAATGTAAAAATGGCAAAAAAAAAAAGTGTATTTCTATCTCAGATTTGAATCTTACTTGTTGATCTTTCCACCTTGAATCACTTCTGGTATCCCGCAAAATGACCTTGAATCAGTGGTAGAGTTACTCTTCCTTCAGATGCCTTTTATCCATCAAACACTGATAATCTGACAGCCTCTGTGTGTTTTTTTAAATCAAAATTCTTATGACTATCTTCTGTTACTTGTCAAGCATCACCTTTGAAAAGGTATATGGTCCTGCATATGATATATCATGGTCAAGCATTAACGTCAGTGGAGTGTCTGGTCCATATAGATATATCTTTGAAAAACCTGAGCTTTAAAACCAACCCAGGCTGTGAATGTTTTTGATAGACCGCCAAAAATTCTTTTATTGTATTCGGCATCTACATGGTTGGTTTTGAGGGATGAACTTAAAACAAGTTAACCAAAAATATTTACTTTAGATGTCTTCCCTAAGTCTACTGTCTTTTCATACTTTACATAAATACATAGACCGAAATAAAATTCTCAAAAACATTGACACTTTTGCATTACTTGTCTGAGAACTGTTAGGTTAGTTTATGCTTGTTGGGTGCCTAGGACAGCCTCCCCCGGGAGGAATTAGTAAATGATTTAATTGTTAAGGAATGTGGTCCCATTAGGCAAAAATAGATAAATCATTGAATGCAGTAGATCATTAGAAATGTAGCACTTGATTAAAATGGTGTCAACGAGCTTTTTAACATTTCAGAATAAGTATTTTTTTGGAAGAGGGAGGTTATGTTGGTAAATAACCCTTCTGGGGTTTCTTTGAGAAACGTAAGGGCAGGAGAGCCAGTCCCCGCTCCTTAATTCACTGATTGCTCAGTAAACGGGGGATAATTATGTGGGTTTTGTTGCTGCTGGTGTTGGTAAGGGTGGCTGAACAACTGCTTGAAGAAGGGACTTGGACAGGCGTTGTTTAGAAGCAGAGCTACTCTTTCTTCTGCTTCTTTTCATCAGAAAATAAAGATACAGCCCCGCAGTGGGGAAGGGCTTGCTGGAGAGAGATGCAGTGGACAGGCAACTCGGTCTGGATTTGGGCCACCTCATTTGCAAACCTCTCGATGAGCAACAAGAGCACACGCTACGTGTTTTATCCTTCCCGGGAGGACCATTGCATAAATAATCTGTACAGGCAGGCGCTTGCGTTTCATGTCAGAAGAGCAGGCTCGTTGGCTGTGGACATCGCCTTGCATAATCTTATCCGGAGGCGCTTCACTGTGCCTGGAAGGTAAGCGAGGAGATAGGAGGACAATGCAGAGCAGAGGTCAGGTTTGAGGTGCCTGCAGCAGGTAACGAGGAATCTTAAGAGTATTTCTAAACTATGAACAGAATGAACTAACCTAAAGCAGGTATGATTTTATAAACAAAAAACACTTTTTCTGCTCATTGTGTAACCTTGTTCAACTCCAGTGATTGCCAAGTGCATCTTGACTTGTCAAAGCACAGGGCCCATTTCAAAGCATAATTACACTTCTCCAAATACATCTCTGATTTCACTGTGATCTGCAGTGATTTGATTAAGGAATTTATTAGTATTAATAAATATCAGCAGTTAACATTTATTCTTGTAAGGCTGAAATGCTATCTCTAAGAAACACGTTGCTGAGGAAGATGACTGAGCAGCAGTTGCCCATCGCTTGTCCCACCACGTTTGCTACCACTCTTCAGATGAGGCATGGACTAATGTGCATTGTTTTGGACTCAAATCCTTTTTCATTACAGGAGGGGAGCTGCAGGCCTGCCTTCAAACAAATTGTTTCAGAGTTCAGCTCTACTATATGTTTTGTTTTTATTCCTTTCCCCCCATTCATGTGATTTAAACACCAAATAGCCATTGCTATTTGCCTGCGGTGAGCAATACAATAAATATGAGGTGGGGAAAAAGTAAAAATACATATATACAAAAACAAATAAATAAAGCACTTCTAGCAAATGGGGTGAGGATAGTGAAACAGAGAAAAAAGTGAGCACCAAAGTCCATGTCTGCGGTATTGAGAATTCATCCCCCCACCCAAAAGTTATTGCTGGAAAGGAATAAGATCTGGAAACTGAAACAAGGGAAAATAAACCCCTTCCTGAATATTTGCCTGTATATTGTTCTTGTTGAAGGAAGGTGTGAATCTTGCCTGCAGTGTTTACTGGCTGGGTTTTTAGCAACTTTAGGGGTTTCCTCCTCTGGTTTACTTCTCCACGGTGCAGCTGTCCTACTCGAATGCTGCTTTCATTTTTGTTTTGTCCAGGAAGATGTGAAACTTGAGGAATAAGAGCTGAAAGAGAGAAGTTTTATGCAGATGGTGTTGTCTAGTGAATGGCCCCATTGCGAGATCTTCAATGCTAAATATGAACCATTTTCAATCGCATGCAAAACTTGTTCAGACTTGGGTTTAAAAGTAGCTCAGTATTAATATTCGTGATTCAGGGTGTGTGGTGGGGAGATTGCAGTCTTCACTCTTGTCGTGTTTATTTTTAGTAAAAATGGAATCCTTGAAAGAATATCTCTTCTTTCAAGCAAAAAAAAAAAAAAAAATTAAGACCTGCAGACATGGATTTAAAATGTTTTAGGTGTTAGGTGCAGTTTTTCTGTGTTAATTTATAAGTTATTTTCACTTGAACATGGACTGTCTTCTGTGTCGAGAAAGATTTTGGTGTAGGGTTTTGGGTGGGGTGTTTTTTTTTGTAGGACTGGATCAACTTTCTTTTCTGCTGCTTAGGTTTTCTGGGAGCATTAATCTACATACTTTTCTTTCAGGTATGCTCTTCAGGGGGTGGAGGGGACAAGTATTCAAAAAACGTGAACAATTTTCCTTAGGTGAAGGATCATTACAGGTTCAGATGCTGCTGGTATTAGTGAGGCTCCCACCAGCTGCCGTTTAATTTTCTAAACATATAAACATCAAAATTCCTGATCACTAGAGAAGTGTGCGCATTTCTATGCTTCGGGGAGCTACAGCTCTGAAATGCCAGGATAGTTTTTAGTGAATGGCTGCTGATGGATTTGAAGAGGAGAACTTCACTCTCAGCTAATTAATCATCAAAAAATGCAACCGTTTTGGTTTCTAAGCTTCGTGCAACAAAAAAAAGCTTTGTGGGGTGCACTTACTTTGCACTTTGCATTTTACACCCCAAGTAAGTGTAAAGTTGCAAAGTCAAGTGTGAAAGTTGAGCGGAGAATAGTGAGTTTGGGACTTGGTGCACACCAGTGTCGTGCTTTGTAGACCCCGGGGAGCTTCTCCTGGTGAGTACCTTCTGCAAGAAACAGCCTCCCGAGATGGATGCTCTGGGACTTTAGAGATGGGAGAAGTGAGATGGAAGGAAACAAAGCTCAAAACTAACAACAACAAAAAAAAATTCCCGTGGTTTAGTTTTGGATCGTTGCGTTAGGCTGTATTATTGTCCTTATGTGAAGACCAAGACAGAAGATGCCGTGGTGGCACAGAGGACGCGGGTCAGGCCAGGTTAGACCTGCAGGCTTTGACATCACCATGTATTTTTGCTGGCATTGCTGAGGACTTGTTACTTCATTCTGCACTTTCCAGTGCTCAGCAGCTCTGCAAACACAGACCTAAACTGGTTTTGGGGTGTTGGCTTTTTTTTTTTGTTGCTATTTTGGGGGTTTATTTGTTTTGTTTTATTTTTTTCCCCCAAGTACCTAAAAATAACCACAACTCTGGTCACCTGGTAGGAATCGTTGCCTGTTGTAGAGGCAAGTAGGGAAGTAAACTTTCTTTGGTGGCATTTGCTTGCTGATAAGACTATTTTTTTAACGTGTTTCCTTTCCTCATTCTCCACATGCCTTATAATTTCTCAAGAAACAAGGTGTGGGGCCTTCTGGTGCCTTAGCGCAGAACTGAATTATTCTCTGTGTTTCACATACGCTGAGATACTGCAGCAGTGCGAGTCCCACGCAGGTGAATTTAGGGTGGACAGCTGTGCAACTGTGTATTATTTTGAGGAAAACAAGTATTTTGCTGATGTTACAAAGTATGCCCAAGGGATTAGTGTTGCAGGTGAAATTTCCTTTCGGGTTAGCTGCATCATTCACAATAACATGCCTGAAAATGGTAAAAATGCATTTGCTCTTGCTTTTTTTTCCTTCTTTTTTCTTTCTTTCTTTTTTCTTTTTTTTTTTTTTAACTTTTTGTCCTAAAGCAGTTAATGCTGCAGTTTATGTTGATTTTTTTGGGCAAAAACAATACCGAGGCAGTTGCTGTGGTCTGCAGGGTGTGGTTCGGAAAGGTCTTGTTTCTGATTCCCTTTGCTAGGCTGAGCTGGGAAGGGCTAATTATAGAGACAAACTGGGGAAGGAAGAGAACGGGGTCAATTAGAGCATCCAGCACAGTTTCCTTTAAATTAGTGGTTGGGCTGGATAGATTAAAAAAACCCAAAAAACAATAAAGAGGCATGGAGTGAGATTTCAAGTGCTCTGGTGCGGAGCAAGGTTGGCAGCTACAGCAGATGTTTTGGCAGTTTTGGTTTGATTTAAGTATAGAACATGTTGAATTAGTAGTTTTATTACCAGAATTGCCAAATTGAACTGAAAGGACAGAGCAAATATTACTATTGGTTTTCCTCTTCAATATGTTTTTGGATAGTAAGAGGTTGTGATAGTGAACGAAGCGAAGAAATGCCTCGTCCCCTCTCGCCCTTGAGTAAAATGGATTTTCTGTGAAAAAGAAATTGTGTGATGATTTTAAGTCTTTTGCACTCAAGATGTTATATTTTAATAAAAAGACTATTCTGACCCCCTACATCTTATGTAAATATAAAATGGATCAATTTTGGATGTGTTTTATTCCTATTTGGAGAGCAAACTGGGGCATAATTCTTTTTCTTGAGGCTGTTTTATGGGTTTAAAAGGCTTTTTTCCCTGGATTTATGTATGAACTAACTCAAATTAGAGGACACAATATTTAAAGAGGTGATGCAGAAGTGGTACGAGCTCTTAGCTTGTAGCTCTGCAGGTGTGGAAGGCAATAAACCCCTATGCCAACTGGAATTCATGCAAGTCAGTAAAAAAAACCCCAAAACCTCTACGGCACTCTTACCAGATGATCCTCTCAGTCCCTTAACACCCCCTTGTCTCAGGTTTTCTCCTTTTGGGAAAAAAGCCTTGCTTGGCAGACCCTCCCTGTTTCTGCGGTGTATTTTTGCTTTTCCTTTGCCAGACTGCCTGCCTGGCAGTGTGCAATTACCAAGAATTGCTGTGCAGAAATGGAGATGGCAGAGTGGGGAGAAAAATCCTGAGTTTCTTATGTGCTTTTCAATCCAGATTGGCAAGTTCCTTCTGCTGGTGGTGTGACTCATCCCGGGCTTCCTCGCTGGAGGCCACTTCTGGCAGGGCATCAAAGGAGCAGCCCATGCTTTCAAACCAGAGCTGAACCAGGACCTTCCTTGAGCGAAGGCTGTTTTTCTGGTCTTAGGATCTCTTGTTGTGCGGAAGGTGGTGAGAGGCACCCAGACCTCTAGGGAATTTGTGATAAACTCGATTAATTCATCCTGAGGGTGAGAAAGGGCTGCTTCTTGCTGCTTTGAGCAAGACACGTGCTTGTCCATAGGGTCTTGCCCAACTGGGGATCAGTGATACAATCAGCAGAACAGTTTTTTGAATTTTTAATTTCTTTTGTAGAGCTGATACCTAGGGTTTTAGTGTGTCAGTTAGGAAATTCTTAGGCTTGGAAGAGAATTTTTAGTTTTATTTTTCCTGAGGTTAATAGGTAGAGGGCTGTGATGCCAGCAGACTTCTGCCCTCCTCTCCTTCGTTCTCCTAGTAAAACTAACCTCATTTTTGGTTAACTCAAGTTAACTTTAAACCTTTTAAAGAGTACATTTTTTTTCCCCCGTAAGCTTATTTATTGGGAGCAAGGAGTGTGAGCAGTTTCACCAGGAGAAGTTTAGGATGGTGCTGCCAGCCAGGAAAGACACAGCTGGGCTTGGGAGAGGAAATCAGATCTGCAGGATATGTCACCAGTGACTTGATGCAAGAACCTCCTTGTTGTGAGCTCTAGTCTTGTTTTTAGGCTTTTTTTTTTTTTTTACTGAAACACGTCATCAATGTTTTGTAGGTTTCTGATATTATTTTATAAATGGTTTATAGTATTATATAGTATTTTTAGGCTTATTCTACTTGTTTAAGGTATTGCCTGTGTGCCCCAGTTACAGCCCCAGGTTTCTTGCAGAAGTTGCTCACAACTGTGTCATTTGAGGTGGATCTGTAGGGTCTACCAAGGAGGGTGACAAAAACCTAAAGGTTAATGCGGGGTCTTTGGCACACCTACAGCCTTGGCTGTGGGGTATTTCTGTTTCATAGGTGTCGTGTGAGGGAGAGAAAAGCTTGAGAGAATATGAAAATGATCTACAAATATTTAGAGGCTGCCTTTTTCAAATGTGTGACAGAAGAGTCTTGGAAAATCACAAAAGTGGCGTTGTGTTTTGTTTTCGTTTGGTTTTTTCTTCCCCTTAATGGGTTGGAAGTGGGAGATCGGCATCCTGAGCTGGCAGAGGAGTCAACCTCTTGATAGTGATCTCGGGTTATACATAAGGAAGAGCCTTAGAGGTACAGATAAAAAATGCAAATTCAAGTCAGTAAGGATCTATTAGGATGCAAGAGAAGAGTAACGTGGTCATATAAAAATAATGATTTTTGCTGCAATGTCCTGGCAGGTTGGGGCAGGGTAAGATTGCCTTTCTCCTGGTCAGAGGGAAGCTGCTCCACCGGCTGAGATAAGTGCCTGAGAAGGGAGTTTTACCTTTCTTGTTTTTCTGTCTCCATTGGATTTAGCCCCCTCAGTTTTAATTTAGACAGTGACATTTTAAATACCGCATCACTCTGGTTCCTCTGTTGCTATCACATCATGTACACGTTTCTTTCCTTCGCCCACTTCTTGGTTATTTCTTGTGCCTGACAGTCCACAGCGCAGACCTGTTACGGTTTTCATATCACCTCCTTATTCTGCATCTATATCGTGCAATCCCTGAAGTTTTTGGAGGGCTGCTGTGATACTTATATTTAAGCAGTTTTTCTTAGTTTTTTCAGCTGGTGTTAATGCGCCGGTCTGTGCATTCCCTTCTTTTTGTTGCACAATGTTTTGTGACAATTTAGGACATTTAAAAACCAAAGTTCCTACTCTTTTTTTTTTTTTTTTTTTTTTTTTTTTTTTGCAAAGTCATCAAAGCTTCACATTTTTGTTTCGGATTGTTTCCTGCAGAGCGCCGAGTTGATTTTTCTCGTGTCTCTGGTCTGCCAGCACAACTGTTGAGCAAGTGAAATTTCACTGCATTGCTGAGTTCTTTTTTTTTTGCTATTCAGCTTTTGGCTTAGTCCTTTCGGTAAGAGCACTTGATTGCAAGGTATTGCGGTTTGCGAGGTGCTTGGTATATCTTACAACTAAGTTGGCTCTATTTGAAATTAAGATTTTTAGATGGTCACCTTTAGGTAGTTATATGTGAAAACTGTGCCCAAGCGTGGAAAGTGGCTTTCTGTGCTGTAGAAGGTAATTCTTTGTTAGGCTGTCTTAATTATTTTAACAGTCTTATTTAATTTTGCATGGGTTTAGATTTCTGACCGTGCTCAGTGATGTGAACAATTTACTATTATCCCCCCCCCGCCCCCCGCCCAGTCAAGATGTTATACCCAGCTTTAATTTTCTCCATTTCCTATGATTCTCGGTTAACCCTCTTTTCAGGAAATTAGTGGCTTCCTGTGGACTATTTGGAGTTGCTGTTGGCAGAAAGAAGCGAGGTGATGTCTATGCAATGAAATATGATGAAGCTTTTGGGAAGATGAGTTTGGAGGTACTGGGGTGTTTGGGTTTTTTTTGTTTACTTAAGGCATTGGCGAGGTGAAAACCCACAGCAGCGGCACTCGCATTAATCTTATTTACTGGTGTTTAAAGAATAGCTGATGCTATTGTCTGTGCCTTCGTAAGTGAAATCTAATCTCTGTTTGAATTAGCCTTTGTAATAAGGCTACCGCTTGATAAGTGAGTAGACAAATATTAGGCCATTGCCACCAAGGGCTTTATCCTTCACCAAGATAAAGTGGTTGAGCTTGAACGTAGGTTATTTATGCACAGAAAACAAACTTATCATTCCTGAATTACCCCTATTGCAGAGAGCGGCCACTCCTGCCCCTGAACAAAGCTGCATTTAGCTGGATGGTTTCTTCCCTATCACAGAAATAAAATATTCTCCCATTTTTCCAAGTGGACGGTATTTCTGGTGCTGCCTACAGCGTGCACGCAGAAAATGCATAAAGAATCTGGTGTCTGTGGGCAGCTCCCGCGTCAGCCCAGGGCTTCCAGTGCTGTGGCTGAAATATGTGCAGCCTGTTCCCTCAGCGCCTACACGGTCCGGCGACCTGGCAAAGAGAAGGAGGATGATGACAGGGGACAGAACCAGATTGTTGCTGTTGCAAATAAAACCACTCATCTGTCCCGCTCCGGAGCGGAGGCATCCCAGAGGTCGAGCACCTTCTACTGTGGAACGTAACGAGGAAGTCGAGCCGCACCGAGCTTCAAAGCTTGAGCAAGATACTGTACCGGTGTCAGAAGGCTGGTGGTGTGGGACTGGTGGCTGTTATTTATTTACTCGTGCCTACACCTTCCAAGCCTGAACAGAAGGAAAGACAAAAATCATGTTAAATGAGGTACTAACTTCATGTTAAATGAGTCTTTATGACTTTCCAGGGTGCTGACGGTTGCGACATGGATTTTTTTGGCTTTTCTGGGGGGCAAGTGGGGAGACAAAATTGTTTCCAGGGGTGATCCTGCAGCCAACGAGAAAGGTAGAGCTAGGGTAGAGATGGCAGGCATTGCAGACAGAGGAGGTCTTTTTTTTTTTTTTTTTTTTCCCCCTGTCCTTATGTAAAATTCTTGTCACAGCTTTATGTTGCAGGGAAATCCTTGCAAAATAACACTAGGACACTCTCCTTGGAGAGCACTTCCTTGTTAACTCTTGTAAAGCATAGCAAGCCAGCCATTGAAATGGCCGCATTCAAGGTGAATCTGAAAAAACTTCGAAGTTCTCCATCACGTTATGGGAGATGAAGTAAACCATTCACTTCATCATATTTCTATGTAAACTTATTAGCTAACCTTCTCCACTTTATATTTCTCCTGATTCATATTTTAAATGCCCTAATGTCACCATTTGGTGAGTTTGATATTCATTTGGCTTAATCGTTCTTTGCGTTGGCGTATAATGGTGCGTTGGTTTGGTCTGCTTGAGGTGCGGAGCGAAGGGACCTGCAAAACCTCAGGGAGACAAGGTAGGGTGCCAAAACAGATGGGAGTGTAATGTAGCAGGCTCTGCAGTTTGACAAAATCAGTAACTGAATCAGCGTGTTGGAGTTAAGTTGCATGATGTACAAAGTTGTCATCAATTTAGGTAATTTCAGTGGAGGTAATTCAAAATCCAATTTGAATGGATCATAAAATATCCATATATTAATTTTGAAAGCTTCTATGTGCCCGGGTCTTGCTTGGTTTTCCTCTCATTTGTGCTCCTGCAGGCATTTGCCAGCAGAACTCATGGAGTTAAAATTTCCTAACATCTTCTGGTTGGTCTCGGTCTAGTAATCTTCTGACTCTGTCATCCACCTTAAAACTGAACTGATGACTAGGACTCCTTAGGCATGGAGAAGACAGAGAAACTGATGCATGCTTTCTTTTGGAAATTTCCCCTATCTCTGTATCGGTTGCTTTGTAGGCCTCTCAACCTAATAGGATTTCTGGTGGTTGGTGTGATGGACCTCCACTTGAATCATTTGGAGGGAGTCAACCCATTTTCTACCTGCCTGATCCAAAGTCAGAGTCACAGTGTGGACGTGTTCAGCCAGAGTTTTGGCCAGTTGCTTGTACTGTTGGCACATGAAATGTGAAAAACGCTTGCCATCCCTAAAATGTTCTCAGTTGACTAGTTGACTGGCTCCATGGTAAGCCCACCTCAAGTCTGTCTTTCCTCATTAGCAATCACAGAAAGCAATGGCCAGATCATCCCAGGGAAGGAGCGTAGCAGAAGATGTTACCTCCTCTGCAGGAACGTGCTGTACCCTTGATTTAGTTGGCTTGATCCAGTGCTTCTTATCTGTTTCAGTGTAAAACCAGCTGGTTTAACTTCCCCTAGTGAAGATGGACACTCTTTCACCCAAAAAAACCAAAATCTGGCAAACTAGTAAGGGCCAACCTGAAATGAGATGTCATCCATTGCATACTTGTATGCAGGGCTGTGGCAAGGACCTGCTGGGATCCAGATTATTTGTTTATAAAAATGAAATTAGAAGCATGTTTTCCATGGTTGTTTGTGGAAGAAGCCTTTTTGATTTATGTTCTTGCATCTTTTGCATCTGAGATGAAAACCAGCATGGCTAGATGATGAGGTTCAGGGTGATACGAGCCAAACAGATGCACTTCAGAAAATGAAACTTCAATCTTGGGTTTACTTAGCTCATTTCCTAGTGTCATTACATTATCCGGATGATGAATGTGCTTTAGTTGTGTGATCCTACACTGAATATATTTTTATACATTTTTTCACGCTCCCTTCTGTTTATCTCATCACATAGCCAAGTTAATAGATTTGAGACAGTTTGATTTCCATACCATATGTTCTCTAAGGTGTTTTGGAGCGATAATTATGCTTACATATTTTACTTTACTGTATGATGCCAATATGTATCCATTTTTCAGGCAACAGAGGTAGGCAGACGTGTTCTGAGAGAAGCTCTGAGGTAACTTGTGTTTTCTGAAGGTGCTATCTCCTGTTGTCTTTTAGAGGAGCCAGGAAGGATGACACCTTGGATGTGAGGACAAGGAGATCATGCAATCACTCTGGATGCGTTTATTAGACGTATTTAACCCCCCAGCCCACTAGTGGGATGTTTCCTTGAAGAGCAACTTCTGAACCATTATTTCTATAACATTAATTATTGGGGAAAGTAGGAGATCATGCTGTAGCTCTAAGTATCGCAGTGAATTTAAAGGATCGAGGCAAAGCAGGATCTTTCCTGCTGTAGTTGCCATAGCTGACTGTAAAGGTAAATTATGAAACTGAATTATGTACTCACAGAAAGCCCAATTCCTTTTGGGAAGGTGATGACTTGTTTCCTATCTAACAAATCACGATGGGTGCCTGAAGATTAAACTCTGCTGCAATTACAAGCTGCTGCTAAGGCTTCACTAATTTACCTAAATCTCTGGAGCAATGTATTGAAGTTGACAAATCTGACAGCATCTGGATGGTACTAAATATGTTGAAACTTTCTTTTTTTTTTTTTAGAACAAGTGTAGTAGTTTGTTTTAAGTGGTTGTGTTAGAGGTGAACATGTTGTCCTTAGACTAAAGATGTGACTGAAGTTTGGAGGAAAACATATTCAGTCGGATTATTTGGTTATTTAGGCTGGGAGATTTCCTTGCCCACGCTTTCTTAGGGTTTGGTTTTTTTAATTAAAATTTGATTTTTCTATAGTGAATGGAGCCTGGTAGAATTCAAACCAGAATGCCAGTATAGATTTTTTTTTTTATTGTTTAGAGAAGTTGGCATTTGCTCAGTTAAACTTTTACCTTGACAAAACAGTGCAGAGAGAATGCCTATTTTCCCATAGCAGTCTTATTTTTACTGCTTTTGTAGAAATTAATGTCCTTTAATATAAATGCTGAACTTATAGTCTTAGTAGAGAAGAAATCTTGAAAAGTTACGAAAATATGGCTGTTAATAATTGGCGTTAGAACATAAATCGAGCAATTAAAGAGAGATTGGTATATAATCACTGGGAGTGACCTTATTCCATCAAATCCATTGGTATATTTTTCAGTTCTTCGAGCTGAAACCTCTACCCAGTTGATATCAGGACTGTGGCTGTGATACAGGGATAAAGGTGATGAGGGAGACTTCCAAAGGGGAATGTGAATGGGTTAGATGATAAAATTGGGGAATCCCTTTAGTGGTAGCTGTTTGGAAGATGGAGGTGCAGGAGGTACCTTCCTCAGGGAAACCAGAGAGCCTGGGTGACTTCTGATGGGGAGGGAATCCCAAACCAGCAAGTTATGGAGCATGAGGATGAATAAATGTGGTCTTGTGTTAAGGATGATTGTTTAAGTCAAATTGCTGATGAGTTTCACCGCAGACTTGATTGGAAAGGCTGAAGGAAAGTGGAAAATCCATGATGCTTAAGTGCAAAGTTGATGGGGACAGCCAAGAATACAACAAATGGTATCCCATGTGTCACACCCCAAATACTAACGGCTTAAAAAACATCCATGCCCTTAAATGTCAGGAAAACTTTGGATTATTTTCTGCCTGCAGCCAAGGTACAGATAAAGATAATAATCCTAAACTGGTTAAAATGCACTTTTCTGTAGAAAGTGACTTTTGGGCTCAGGACGGAAAGAGAGGATAAGATAGGAAACAAGATTGCTTTCCTGAAAAGCCAGACAAATCTCAAGATTCTGATCCAAATAGTGGTCTGTGATTCCTGTGCATGCAATATACGTGGACTTGGTATATCAGGGACAGCATTTTGTGGGGGACACACATGAGGATGTGACTGTTATGAACAGAAAGAAGAACTTTTCATATCATATTATGTCTCTCTCTCTCTCTCTCTCTCTCTCAAAAAAAAAAAATACAGTGTATAAATGTCAGTGACAGTAAAGAAATAAGGAGATCTATTTCAGTCCTCTTTGAACAATGCACATTGATTAGCAATAGCTTGGCATTCATCCAGTCAACTAAAATGAGTCCTAAAAACCTCTTTGTGCGAGAACGATGTGTCTCATAATTTCCTTTTTAGTGCACTTTTAATTTTTCCTTCGTGTATTTTTACATTTGCAAGAGTAACACACCCGCACCTTCTTCCAACCGTGTTTGTGCTGACAGCTAATCCTGGGAGCTCTTAGCGCATCAGAGAAGCCCTGTGTCTTCATGTGCCTGATGAGAGCTGAGAGGTGGCATCTGCGTGGGGACAGACCCATTGTTGCTGCAGGGCGATGGTAGAGAGGGTGGCTTGTTGTGTGTCATGGCCCCAGGCAGCTGCCTGTTGTTGCCAGCACCACTGTCCTAACGTTTCTAATTCTGCTGGTGAAATGGAGTGCAAATAATTGCAAAACCCAATAGGTTAATTATTCTGATTTTTTTTTTTTATTATTTTATTGCTGGATCTCCTCTTTCCCCCTCCCCCCCGCCTTTTCATAATGACCTTGCTTTGCCTCCAGCGAGAAAATTGAACTAATTTTGTTGACTTGTCTTTCTAAATACTCGTTATTGGATTTACTTGACCTCTTTTTCTGACCTAGGCAGTAGTGCTGGCCTTTTGCCAGCTGAATAATTTGTAGTGATCCGAATGTGTTCAGTTAAAATCATTTATGGTGCCCCTCACCTAACTTCTGCTTTAAAGAAAAGGTTTCTCATGAAACTTCTAGGTATGTTGATTTAGTTGGGTGGATGAGCATTTTGAAATAAATCCTTTGAGTATGGAAAAGATAGAAAAAAATGCTGAAATATTTGCAATGTTGCTGAATATGAATAAAAAAAGTAATAACTTGAGAAAAGTAAATGGTGTAACTTTTTTAGGTAGGATCTTGGAAGGTGTTTTTGTATTGAAGTCTTGTGACTTCAGGGAGAGGTTTGTGATCTTACATCATGTTTTAAAGTGTCTAGAAGTATGGTTTCTCATTTATGACTGATGCTTGATCCTTGTAAATCAGGTTCTAGTATCAGGGAAAATGCAGTATATTTTCTAGGTGATGATGTTCTTGTGGAAAACCATTCAGATCTGGATATTGTGGAGTGCCTGTAGTTCCCATCTCAGTTGTCCTTCATGTAAGTAAAAGGTAGAAATGAAACCAGCTGTGTTATCTGAGCCTGCTCGACTACAATCAGCATTGCATTTCACTTTCTTCAGATAACACGTGGCTGACCTTGGCTGTGTCCTGTTCCATTCCAAGGGCAGGGATGCCAGGCTGGTGCTGTGTTCTGTCTTAAATACAGGTCCTGCTCTGTGCCTGTTCCAGGGTGCGAGGCTGGGGTGGAGATATGCCCAGTGGTCCTCACTTGCTTTTGGGTGGACTCATGCTCGTGTTTCTCATCACTGATGTTCAATATACCTGATATAACAGTAAGAGTGACCCACTTGTGGAAATAATTTGTTTATAGGTGTTGGATCAAATGAAAGGTCCCCTACAGAAACAGGTGAATGTTATGAGGACTTGATGCAACAAGCCCTTCTCCTAGGACACTTGGAGATAGAAGACAAGGCATAGACATCATTTCAAGCTTACGGAAGCTACTGGGTTGCTCTCTAATTTAAAAGTCATAATTTTAAAAAAGCTTCAAGACACTTAAGGATTATGTTGATAATAAATTCCTCAATGCAGATTTGTTAAATGCAGCATTGTCTTTTTCTGTTACTGGTGGTATCTTTATACTAGCAAAGAAAGTATCTAAAATACACTGCTAATATTCTTTACAAAGGATGAGGCTTAAACCCCATATGTACTGCAGGTTTTGGAGGGATGTCTGTATTTCATCTCCTGAGTCAGGTGGAATTGATGGGTTTCTGTACCGAGCTCACTGTATGTTTTGTGGGGAAGAGGCGCCTCTGCTTCCCCTTGAACATGGAAAAGAAAAATTGGAAGAGGCAGGTCAGCACGTGGTGGAAAGTAAAAGGTGAGAGGGCCTGATGACTTTCTGTGGGAATAACCCTGCAACTGCAGATAATAGGCCTTGGATAATTAGAAGAATCACCTCAGAAATGTTCAAACCCAAAATATCCTAGGGGAGGCTTTAGAATTATAGCAAGTTTTAAAGAAAATGAATATATGAGGTGGAAGAGAGATTTTTCTCATATTGCATTTGGCACCCCATTTCAGGATAAGTGCGATTATCCGCTGACTGCAATTAGGGCAGATGCCATCACCGGAGCTGCTTTGTGAGCTGCCCTGCAGTGAATGCACAAACAGATGTCAAAGAAGCAGTTTTGCAGACCTGGCTTAAAAGAGCTTCTCTTTCTCCCCATGATGTTTCTGCTTGGGATGTGGAATTATCTTTGAGATGTTTAATACTTTGCTGCTGCAGCCTCTGTCATCTAATTTCTTAAACCATCTGAGAACGCTTGATCTCTATGGGTGCAGACTGCCTGAGCTGTGTGCTCAAGGACTATTTGTTTTCCATTTGTTTTAATCTTTTCTTTTTGAGGAGGGACGGGGTCAGAATTTATCTTTTGTAGCGGTGCTCTATCCTAATGAAAAATCATGCCTAACAGTGGAAAAAAGTGGGAAGCTCGCCCCCCACCTCTTATTTGGGATGGAAAAATAGTCCTTCTAAAGACAAGGGAGGACACATGGAAGTGCAAGACACTCTGAGCAGATGAGAAAAAGCAAATACATTATGCTAGTTTGAATTGAATATGCTCAGTTTTAATTTGTGCCCACTGAAGCATTGAATTCATTCCACTGCCAGTCTTCTGAATATTTCTATTTTTGCTGCTTGATCTCCAAAGAAACCAGATCTTCAACCTCCAGACAAGATGGTTTTTTTTTTTCCAGAGAATTTAATGAGATTCAGGCTGTTACCTCAATTGGATTAATTCTTACCTTATTGGACTAATACAGTGAGGTGTTTTTTTTTTTAAATTATTTTCCAGAATGTGCTTTTGAATTTTATTTGCTCAACGCCTGTATTCCTCTGCTATGTTTTTTTATGTGGAGCTCTAGCTTGGCTGGGTAAGGTGGAAGCTGTTATCCACATGCAAGAATGAAATCGTGATCCGAGCTGCTATGTTGTTCTAGCCTTTGCCCAAAGCTGTGAGGATTCAAATGAAATGCAAAGTCCACATATGTCTTTGTCCCCTGGTGCCATCTTAATCCTTGTCTGTAGATGCTGCTTGTGCTGCTTCGTGTCGGGTGACCCCATGGAGTTACCTGCTTGGCAGGTTTGGAAATTAAGATGCTTTCTTCCTAATCTTTATCGGTTGATGTAGAATTAGCAAAAGGTGTATCAACCCCCATAAACCATCTTTAAATAACCTGGAGGGTATCAGAGGCACCCTAAAATACATGTTTATTACAGCAGTGTTCTGTGTTACAGCATCTGCTGTGGATCCTCAATCATTTACTGCTTGTTTCATTTTAAAAAAGTGAATTATGGCATCCCTAATGGGTGCATTGATTCCCTGATACCGGTCACAAAACATTGTTGAATTTCTGCAGACTTCGGTCAGCATATCTGATCCATCAAGAAAAGCAATAACTTGATAACCTTCGGGAGAAGCTGACTTTCGCTCAACCGGGGCTTATAGTTCCTGTAGACCCATCAAAAGATCTGGTCTTTGCTTGGTCAACGTTTGTCTTTTATACATGTTGTGTTTGGATGCCAGCACTGATCCCTTGCTGGCCATCCCTAGCACTGTGCCTGGGAAAACAAATACCCTGCACATGTTGAGACTTTTCCTTTTGCTGCTGTGTTGTGGGTGTTTGTTTTTTGTTTTTTGTTTTTTTTTTTTTTTTTTAAATAAAGTGGTCTTTTCTATGATATTCCAATGCTTGTTTTAACTGAGCAAATAAAAAGTAGGTCTTGGTAACAGTACCTCCCATCTTGCAGAGGATAGCAACCTAGTTAGTTTATTAGTTGACTCACCTCCATTTTTCAAAATGCAGCTTGACTTCCTCCTGTATTTTTGCTCCTAGATGAACAGTGGAGGTGGAAATTTTCTCTGCATTGCCATACTGCACCTCTGTTTATTAAAAGGATCTCTAATTCCCCAAAATAACCTCATCTCCATAGTCCATCTGGTTCTTGCCTTCCCTATTAAAGATGTCGAGAGTGATGCCAGGATAGCATTTTGTTTTCTTACTCCTTCACATGAAATTCACAGTTTATTTCATGAACAATTAAAGTAGCCATTGATTGCAGTTCTGTGTCCTCATGAGAGCTGCAGCTACAGAATTCAGAAACAAGATAAAAATTTGGGAAAAAAGTAAGATTTGCATGGGAAGCTTTGCCCCCCGCCTTAGGGCTAAGTCGACAAAAAGACAAGCTGCAGTGCGGAGATTCATGCTACAAGCACTAACTGTGCTAACGGTGGTGGAATAGATAATATATAATACGTGGTATTTCAAACAAGTTGTCCCTTCAGTTTTAGAATATCAATATCAATTAGTGACATATCAACCTTGAAATACTTTTGATGACATGCATTATTAAATATTTGGATAGCTCCCCCCCTTTTTTTCCTTCTCTTTTCAATATTAATATTTTCAAAGAACTACAAAGCTTGTGTTTTCAGGTAGCTGACAATAACTATTTTTAGTGAAGCTGTCATCTATAATTCAAGGGATTTTTCAGTACTTCTTGGATTGTAAGAAGACTTTTGTTTTTGGTTTCGTGTCCTGATACATTCAGAAAACTCTTCTTCAAGTTTAAAAGCCACTCTTGTGTTGTGGCACTTACCTGACAGCTTAATTTTGAGATTGAATATGTTCTTTTGTGGTTAGTTTATATGCAACATCCTATTTTGCCTTTGCTTGTAAATTATCCTAATCTATGGGATGAATATTTTTAATAAATATGGCATTGAGTGGAAAAAGACTTTTTTTTTTTTTTTATAAACTAAGTTGCTGGAAGTCTTGTTTAATGTATGACTCATCCTGTTTGGTGTTTGTTTGCTTGGTTGTTTGGTTTGGTTTTTTTTTTCTTCTTTGTAAGGTAACTAAACAGATCTGGCAGTAGTTTTAATATTATTTTCTCTTAGATGGCACACTTCTGAATGCTTTAAGATCTAGTCTTCATGCTAGCTAGGCTATCTATAGAGTGTATAGGTTGCTACCAGCTGTGCCTAGGCTTGCAGTCTGTGGATAATGGGATCAGGTACCTGGCACCTGCATGGACCGGGGAGCAGAAGGAGGCTTTCAGGTTGGTGCTACAAGCTGTTGTGTAGTTCTGCACCGAAAAGAAACACTAATGTTGTTGGATTTCTAAGTGCTCAGTTTAAAGAGTGGAAACTACCCTTATGGTCTGGCCATACAGATCAAATTTCTAAAATATCTAGGTTAAGTGATGCACTAAGCTCTTTTGGCTGCTGAACTTCGAGAGGAGACGGGTAACACATGGCATCATCTCCTACTTAATACGAACCTAAATCTAGTCATGAGCAGCTGCTGCTTTTTTTTTTTTTTTTTCTGACGAGGCTGCAGTTATTGCTGCTGAAGACTGACTTTCATTTATTGCAGCAAAGATGATTCTCTTTGGGGAAATGATTTCATCTGCAGATGGAAAACGGGAAGGAGGTGCAAGCAGAAGTGGCAAACTGGAGGACAAAACTCACATGCATTTTGCAGTTAGTTGAGGGTCTCCTTCATTTAAGGAGGTTGTTAAAAGAACAAGGATGGGCTTGTATGGAAGCCTCGGCAATTTGTGTTTTGGAAATAAGAGTTATAGCAGAAGAAACCACGGCTGGCAGATGCCAGCAGCTGCAGGGGTAGGTGCTCATGGTACTGTAACAATATGGACTTCCAAAATTATTCCTATTCAGGTGCTTGAGGAAAGCTGAATTGTAGTGTTGCTTAAAGAATATGAGACAGGGTAGAAAAAATGGAGTATTAGCTATTTAAACTCTCGTTCATTAAAAGGTATGCTTTACCTAAAATGTTAAAAAATGGTATTTGGCTTCTGACCAGCCAGAGTTGCTTTTTATCATTTGTTTTAATCTTGAGGAGTATATATCCTATCGGAGGAAAGTTGGAAAGGTCTTTTTGGCAGAAGAGAAAGCTCAGGGTTTTGTGTTGATGGGTCACCGGGAGCAGGCAGGAAATAATTTTTGTGAAATGTAATAAAATTGCGTTGGTACACTGGACAACTTTACTTGAAGTGTATTGCTTGCCAAAAAGATTTTTCTGTGAGAAAGCTTTAAAATTATGCCTTTTCCCCTATCAGTTTCCATCCATAAAATGAGGAAAGAAAGGACGTCAGTAATGACATTATTGTAACAGGAAAAACATTTGAAATTATCAAAATATTATTTGACCCAGTATTAACTGAATGTCACCACATTATTTTTTTTATTAGGGAAATACAGCACAGGTATTGTCACTTCCAAAGTGGTTTAATGTTTATTTTGGTGTGTGCGTGGGCTCTGTGGTAAGCAAGGCCAAGAAGCCTTGGTTTGTCTTGGGTTGTGCTGGAAGTGGGTTGAGCATCCTGAGGAAGGAGACCCCCCCACTGAGGATATGCTGAACGATGTTGTTTTCTAACCCAACAAGATACTTTCAAAAGGATTGATATATTGATACATATATCAGTTATCATCGATATATATTAGTATATAGTGAGATATCAGTACTCAAAACACTCTTACATTATGATGAAATTGCAATGTGAGAAATTATTTCTTGATGATAGCATATAAAAAAGTAATTTTTAAATAAGCTGCCGTTTATTTCCCTTATCTTCAGAAACTTTCTAATGCAGCGATATGGTGGGATTTAGGTGCTAGTGTAGTGTATTTGTCTAATCCTTATTGCTTCTGGAAAGGCAAGTATCTTCTTCCTCAGCTATTATTTCAAGAGTGATGCTTGTGGAAGCTGTAAGTGGTACTGGAGTGCTACGCTGCATCCTTTTCGGCACGGCAGTAGTCAGGTTTCTCCTGCAGGGCTGGATTAGAGGGGAAGGATGCCTTTATTTCCCTGGCTTTTGTTCTCTGAAGCTCTTGAGCTCCTCTAGGATAGAAGTGCCTTGTCCTTAATGTCGGTGTAATTCCTAGGCTCTGAAAAAGTTATTGTCTGCATCTATTTTGCGGCTGGCAAATTGATCCTCAGTGTGAATTCCTGTAGTCCTTGGCAGTGTCTCTCTGCTCTAACACTTCATATCCTTCGTTTTTAATAGGTTCAAACCCACTTTTATTGTAAGCATTGATTATTTTTTTTTTCAGGCTCTATATGTGAAATTTTTGGCTGCAAACAAAAATATTGATAGCTAGGCATGTGTTTCATGAGATAATAGGAAGATCTTGTGTCCATTTGCAGTTCATACAGCTGTCTCCCTGCTAGCTGGCTCTTCTCCACACTGATATTAATGTGATATTTGACAGTGATTTATGCTTTCGGGATATCAACTCCAGATTTGTTTCCAGTTGGGTTTCCAGAGGCTGAACCACTCTGTGTACACCTGTAAGAAGCAAATCCAACCAGCAAAGCTGGAAAATCAGATATTTTGGCTGTTCATGTGAACGGAATTGTTGCACTGGTGAGGGATGTGCTGTCAGACAATGATGCTCAAGCCTGGAGTTAATCTGGTAAAACTTGAAGGTGCTCTAAAGGTAATTTTGCCACTTCTATAAATGACAAATTTATCTTGGTATTTGGAACAGGGTTGTCATGCCTCTTGTCAGTGACTGCTTAATTATTCATTAGAAGAAGCAAAACAACCTATAACAATGATCCCCCCCTCCCCGCTGCCCCAGAAGTCTCCAGACACTTGGGATACACAAAGCATTTCCTTAGTTTCTGGCTTTTTGCTAGTCCTTGCCATTCAGTGTACGGTCCTTGTTAGTTATGTAGGGAATAAGAGAAGAGTAAGTTCAAGTTAAATGAGTACCACCCTTGCAGCCTGAGAGAGCATTCGACAATTTCCTTTGACTTTTTAAATTTTACTTCTTCTTATTATTTTTTTGGTTTCTGGCAAAAAAAAAAAAAGGCCAAGAGAGCAGCTGGAGGGTATGGTGTCCAACACGGGCTTCGTTACTGGTTCTCGTTTGTCAGAACAAAGCTTTTAATGATGCTGCATTTCTGCTAAGTGCCCAGCATTTCTTGCACCCTTGCTTACTTGGATGCAGTTTCATCCATGAAGTGCCAGGACACAGAGAGAATTAACTTCCAAGTGCTGTCTGTTCAGCGAGTACCAAGAAAAAAGCTGATTATTTGAATACTTTAACACCACTGCTGCTATTTATGTGTAGGGCGCACATTTTGGGAGAACTGTAGTGCTTCCAGAAATCAAGATGATTTCTGGAACCAAGTGACTCAAATCAGGAGCTCAAGAAAGAGGAACAGTCCAGGGCAAGATTTGTTTGCACCATTTCTTTGGGTCTCCCAACATCACACAAAAATGCTGTGATGGAAGTGAAGATGGAAATCACTTCTCCTATTTGGTTTTCTCAATCACAAGACCTCACCAAGCCTTCCTGTAGTCCCTTTTTTTATTAAATTTTAATTTATTTTGCCCTTGTCTGTGCCTATGGTGGCATCTCCAGCTGCTGAAGCAGGAATCCCATAGACAACAGTTTTGTTCGCCGTGTAACCTGGATTAATTCCTTGGACGCTGATTCAGTGCCTGCACAGAAGGGGCTTTGACCTTAAGGGGAAGAGTAAGTGATCATGTTATTCATGACCTAATTCAGTTCCTTGTTCGTCAGAACCACTTGCAATGGCTTCTAGGAGTAATTTGTTTTGCAACAGTTTTTCCTGTAATCTTTTAGAGATTTTTTTTTCTGTTTTTTTTTTTTTGGCTTCCCACTTTCATTTTGTCTCAGATAAAACATTTGGTAGAAGCTGACAGTTGTCCACATGAGATGTATCAGCAAGAATGTGATGGATGGGTAGCAGCATCCTCACCTGTCTTCCAGCTGCTAGAAGAGGAGGAACCACTGAGTCGTTGGACCACAAGGGAATATCAAAGCCTCAAGACATGGGGTAATTCCAGGCTCTGGAAGGGATTATCATATACTGAGGTGCTTTATGTGTCCGTGGGCTTCTTAAATAGCCAGAAATGTCAGATTAAAGTATGGGTGAACAGAGCCCATCTCTGAAAGAGAAGAAAGTCCTCCGGTGCACAGCAAGAAGCTTTCAGGTGGCAAAATGAAATACAAGTCTCATCCTCTAGTATAGAAGTGAATAGACAAGAAGCTGATAGAGTTGTTTGAAGTGCTGAATAAAAATGAAAAATACAGGAAAAAAAGAGCTTGATAGAACTTTTCTGAATTTTTCAAGCCACAGGTGAGCTTAGGAACAACTTAGAAAATGCTTGTAACCTAGTTTAGGTTATACTTGGTGTGGGCAGCTATATGTCTTTGGGAATGATTTACACAGTTTGAGATGTGTATTCACAACTTCTTTTATATTCTGGGAAACGTCCTCAGAGGCTGAGCAGACATCTCTGACTGTGCAGGCATGTCAGTGTTGGGTCACCCTTACTTGCAGAAATATTTCCCCCTACCAGAGGCATGGTGGTTAATGCCGACCAAGTGCAGTTTCTCCTTTTATTATTTTTTTGACAATAACAGCCAAAAATCAGTTTATGAATCCGACTTGGATTGGTGATGTTGAGAAGGTTTACCTACAAAATTGTTTCGGTTTGCAGGAAGTGAAGGGACACCAGATTTTTAGGTTCACCCACGTTTACTTTGAACTCCAAGCAAGATGAAGTGGATTTAGCAAAGGAGCAGAATTCTTGATTGCAGAATTGGGGCCAAATGGAAAATTTTAAGGGGAGAGGGAAGAAACCACAGAAGCAGTAAAATGTGTAGTTGGGGTGCTTCTGCCATTGCACACTTGTCCTCGCTGTTGCAGGAGGTGGGTGGTTTGGTGCCTGCAGGGGTTGTGTTTTAGTTGTGTGTTGGCACCTCATCATGCCAGGTCCAGCAAGGACTTCTGTTGCTGCTGAGCATCTGCAAGTGTGTCTCCACTCCTGCTTTCGTTTGCTGTTCTAATTTAGGTTGTCTCGCTTAAGTGCTTTGGTCCAAATAAACTACTCTGAAATCTATCCAAAAGACCTTTCTTCTGTGTATGGACAATCTTGGAGCGCTGCTGTGTTCTTTTTTTTCCCCATCCAAGCTTATCATCCCTTTTGAAGAAGTAAATTTGAATTGTGATTACACATGTAGTTGAAGATATCCCTGCTCATGGCAGGAGTGTTGGACTAGATGACCTTTACAGGTCTCTTCCAACCCAAACCACTGTGTGATCACTATAACACTTACAAATCTCACTTTTCCTGCATTAGAGGTTTCATTCTTCTGGATGGAACTCATTTTGTAGGGATTTTATTGCAAAGCAGTCCCCTTGGCACCTCCTGCCCTCCCTGCATCAATACCTGGGTCCATAAATCTGTGTTTTAGGTAGCACTACCTCAACCACTTGCACCACGAGGTTCTTTGAGATGGACCAACGTAGATGATTAAGGAACGATAATGACGTTTCTCTCCCATCAGCAAACAGCAGGAAGAGAAAAACATCGTGTGCACACAGGAGAAAGATGATAAAAAGGAGAGGATGAAGCATTATATAATGATCAAATGAACTGACCTGTAAAACTGCAATAATAACCAAGATGTTGAGCATCTACATGGGCTGTCACCGATGTGTCAGTCTGGCATGGGTTTTGATCTTGTGGGAGTGTTATTTCAGGTACCAGCAGCACGAGGCTATTGGCTGCTGCAGGAGAGAAATTCAGAGAGCTCTTGTGCTGATATATTCAGATTAAGCAGTGAAGTATGTTTAAATTGGCCATTTCTTAATCAGATCTTTAAAGTTTATCTATTTCAAGAATTTCTGTCCCATAAGGTATGCCTTTTGACGTACCAGTGGATGGATAAATCCAGGCTGTCGTGAGCAACAAGAGCTGCCTTGAGCCTGTTACAATTGCCTGAGGATTGGGAAAGGGGAGAAAGTTTCACTGTTTTTGTAGTCCCTTGTCTGGGTTATAGGATGTTGTGATAAAACCAAGTGAACTTTGCTTCCAGAATTGCCCCTTTAGCAGCCTCAACACTGACACTAATCTCTGTTTTTTCCAAATCATCCAATATTTGGCAAACTCTATTCATGATTTCAGGCTTTAGCTGTCACAGATTATTTATGACGGGTACTGATGCTTCCAGTGGAAGGTTTATTTTGGATTTTTGCCACGTGTTTCTTACGCTGTCCCGGAAAATGAAAATACTGCAATTGGTCTTTCTGAACGGAAAAATAAGAACCGTCATGACTGAAAGCCTCCATTTCAGTTACCTTTTCAAAGCTAATTGGGGTGTCCTTATTTGTTTGATATCCTTTATATATGTGGTCATGTATTTATATTTAAATTGAGAAAGCACGTTTGCTGCCAGTGTTTCTGTATATTAAACTGTGGTCAACTAGTAAAAGATTGCATATAATGTAAAAATAAACCACTATTTACAAGTTTAGTGTATGCACGAAGCCTAGTTGACCGTCTTAATTTCAGTATGCTTTTTCTGTCAACCTGCTGGTAATCAGATTATTACTGCGATTTTTATAAGGGCCTCTGAGCTCCTTGGAAATATCAATCTGTTTTGTTATGTAGGAGGACACAAGGCTCATGTTTGTTTGGAGATTGTGCTTTTTACATTGCAAGTAGAATTATGTTATGGTAGTAAAATTGAGCAAAATCAGCATGCAAGGTCAATTTGAATAAGAGTCTTCATTCAAACTTAGACAATGGAAAAGGATATAGGAAATATTAGACTGAAAGTATATTGGCCTAAAATGTCATAAATTCTTCCTTTCACAGGCATGCATAGTCCACAAATTTTGGCCGGAGTGTTCACAGGAGTTTGCAATTTTTTCTGGCCTCTGAGGTCTGATGTATCCTCTGGGTCTCCGTCTCCCGTGGGATCAGCATCCCGTTACTGCTGCCTCCATCCTTGCCAAAGCCAGGACATGAAGCAGCTGAATGGTAGTTTAGTAGTAAAGTCAGGTCATCGCATAAGCAGCCACTTACTCGGGTACAGAGACAAGTGTCCCCTTTCAGTAAGATACTAGCTTTTCTTTTCCCTATAATGGACTTAGGTGTAGCATCATTTTTTTATACGGTCTCATTTAAATTTAAACACGTAGCAACGCGAAATGTCTCTAATTAAAATAGTGAATGGAGCAAGTATTCATGGGTTGGAAAATACTTATTCGGGTTTGTTCTTTTCATGTTCCTATTTAATTTTTTGTGTCCGTACTCAAAAATATCTTTAATTTTAAAAGTCACGTAAAAGCTAATATGACAGCCTGCTTGAACAGTTGTCATTAGGAGAGCCTTTCTCCCTGACATATGCTAATTAGCTAATTACCTAATTATATGTATTTCATTGCAATATTTTCTCCAAAATAGTTTGGAAGCTGACTGTCCGCAAGAGGCATGTTTGATGTTGAGCAGAGCCAGGCTCATGTGCATCAGCAGTTGGGAGACCACAAGCAATTATCTTCATTAAAGTTTCTTTGACCTAACATAATACTCCGAGACATGTTTAGCGTTATTAAAAGTAAATACTGTGGCAAGCCTCCTGTGATTTATAAGGCTCAAATTAAGAGTTCTTTGCTTTCTGACCTTGCTAAATTTCTTAGTCATTAGTGGAAGCTTATGGCGTTTGAGTGGTTTTGGTGAGGAATTGGCTCTTCTGCATTCCCAGAGTTACTGGGGCTTTTAGCATCTCCATGGGGTTCATGCTTGGCTCGTAATTCTGCTGAATTCAAGTTGTTTGGATGCAGAAGGCACAGATGTTTGTTATTCTGCTGAATCCATGCAGAATAAGCATCTATAGAGAAGTGAGGAAAGCTCTTGGGTAGGCGGGGTAGAGCAGCCTGATGCTTTATAGAGGATTTATTGAGCTTATGCATGTTTGACAGGAGGGAGGAGGTAGGAAAGGAAGGTTGGTTTGCTCAAGGTAACCAACTTAAAGTCGTGTTTGCAGTTCTCACATGAGTCAGCAGGCTTTGATATGCTCTGATAACTTGAATAAAAATAGCCAGCCCTCTTGTCGCAAGCTTTGAAGTAAAATCTCAATGAGGAATTATCTAGCTTAAGTGTGGTGGGGTTTTTTACCCTTCTTGAAGAAAAGCTGATGCTGAAGCCGTAGAGCTAGACAAAGAAAGCCCAACCCGGCACTTAACTGACATCATCCCTGTTGCATCTGTGCCTATACTAAAGCTATAGGAAAGAAGCTGGAGCGTTTCCCAGTATATAATATATGTCCTGCTACCAAGCAATGCGCCGGGAGTCCCTGCCAGATGTATTTCACTGTGACATATTAACTTCTTTGCTTTGAATAGTGCATGGCTGGGGATAATATACTTAATGAAACATTGGAGCGAGAAACAATACAATGTAAAATAATGCTTTTCATGTGAGGACCACAGAAATGCTTGTAGTAAATGAAACAAACTTCCAAATCCCAGCCTTGCATGGATGTAGGTGATGAGGGTGGCTGTGCTTGGACTGAAGGTCTTGGAACCATGTATGTAAGGAGGAGCGTGAGGACAGGGCGACTGTGAAAAGATTCCTCTGAATATTCTTCCTGACATCAAATATCTGAAGCTCAGGAGCTCTATAAACCTGACATGGGTTTTGACCTCATTTTTTGACTGTTCTTGATCACCCATTGATGTCATCAGGGAACTCTCATAGTCATGAAGCCTTGCTCCTGTGGGGCAGTGCTCAAGGAAAAGCTCAACATTATACATAAAATTAGGATGTGCATCACATAAGCTTTTATCTATGTTAAATGTCACCTGTCACTTTATTGCCCAGATCCTGGCTCTGAGGGTCCTCTGCATTTCTTCGTAGTTACCTTTTGTCTGTGTATTGGAATAACTCTTAACATCTTCAAGGGGAGTTTTGAGTTACAATCAAATTGGTGGAGAACTGAGGATCATTAACTCTGGAATTGCTTTCATTTGTGGCTGGTCGTGGGGTGTCATCTTCTTGTAGTGATTAAGTTTGAGAAATTAGCTGTGCATTTGATGTTTCAGCACCAGAGACTTGTGTTCTGTGGTTTTTAAGCAGTATGAGAGAAATAAAGCGAGATTGTACGAGTGAGTTGTCTGTAATACTTCATATCTCATGTCAGATATGGACATCTCAGAGAAAGGCTGACTTAGTGTGTGGAAAAATGTTGCTGTTTGAATCCCGGTGGGTTGAAAATCTCCTAGACAAGAAGAGAAAGGAGTATTTACTGTTCGCTGGCACTGGACCATGGGATAATGTATCTAGGGCAAGGACCAGGTCCACTGAGGAAGGTGATGATCATTTTCTCTTAGCAGCTAAAATTTGAGGGTGTTGTATACACCACACCCATGAGAAGCTGATGATTCTTCTCACAGTCTGGATTTCAGAGCAACTGTAGGAGTAGGTAAATTCAATCAATACAAGGTCCTCATCCTAGGAGTGTTGGAGCAAAGCATCAGGCGTATCAGCAGTTTGTGCTGTTGGAGGGGCAACACTGCAGGAGTCATGCGTCCCTTTATAGTGTGAGAGAACTTGGAGCTTGTGACCACTGAGTAATTCAATTTATTTTTTTTAAACTTGTGACTAGGCAAATCATTGTGTTTCAAGAGTCATTTTGAATGTTCTCAGAAAGACCTTTGAGTTGACAAGAGGAAATGGCCTCAAGTTGCTCCAGGGGAGGTTTAGATTGAATATTAGGAAATATGTCTTCATTGAATGAGTTGTCAAGCACCTGGAACAGGCTGCTCAGGGAGGTGGGGGAGTCACCATCCCTGGGGGTATTTAAAAGATGTATAGACGTGGTGCTGAGGGACATGGGTTAGTGGTGGACTTGGCAGTTAGGTTAACGGTTGGATTTGATGATCTTAAAGGTCTTTTCCAACCAAAACATTTCTAGGATTCTATGACAAAGAAAGCATTTTCCTTTTGGTTGGAGTATGCCTTGAAGGTGATATTTTGAAGTTGAGGGTTCTTTTTTGTTTGTTTGTTTTTTTAAGTTAGCACTTTATGCAACTGTTCCAAATCTCAAAAGGTTTAGTTCTCTAACAACATCTAGAAAATGTGTAATTTATGTGTATGGGTAAGTCAGTGTTGGGAAAGTCAGAGGGTGTTTTCCAAAGTCACAGTTAGCTGAATGATGCTTTCCCTAAACTGGCATGAAGTATGCAAACATGGAAATAGAGGCACTAACTCTTAAATAAGTTACTTGGTAATACTAAGCAATAAGGCTGTAGCAACTTCTGACATGAGGAGAATGCCACACTGTCGATTCAGTAGGCTGTCTGGTATGCTGCTCACACAATATTGATTTCATTCTCTGTAAAGTACACTGAAAATCAAAGGGTCTTTTTGAATCTTTGCTTCAGAGTCAGCGAAAAGTTAGCCAAAGCTTGGGGTGCTGTGGGTAGTTACATCTAAGTAGAGGGAAGCCTGTGGTGTAGGTAGTGTTTGTGTGTTAAATACCTTTATTTATTACAGCTTTGGTGTATGAAACCCCTGCTCCGTTTTCAGATGTCATTTGGGAATCATCATTTGCTTTCTTTAAGGCAGTTGGTATCGTCACTTGAGTTGCTCCCATTGCATCTCATGGTGCTTTTTCAAGGATCCCTGCCAAGATAAATCACCTAACCTATTTTTGTTTTGCTTTTTTTTTTTAGTATTGCTAACATGATGACCTGACAAGATATAGGACAGTCCTGACTATGCAGCGCAGGTACTGATGGGAAAGGATCCAATATGAGTGTAAATGATGTTGGAGGAAGACGACGCTTTGAGGATAGCGAGTACACGCTGCACATATACCCGGGGAGCATTGCGGAAGGGACTATCTACTGCCCCATCACTGCCAGGAAAACTTCCACGGCTGCTGAAGTGATTGATTTGCTCATTAATAAACTTCAGCTCGAGAAAACAAAATGTTACGTCCTTGCCGAAGTGAAGGAGTTCGGTGGGGAGGAATGGATCCTCAACCCTACGGACTGCCCGGTCCAGCGCATGATGCTTTGGCCTCGCATGGCCCTGGAGAACCGCATCAGTGGCGAGGATTATCGCTTCCTTCTGCGGGAGAAGAACCTGGATGGATCTATTCACTACGGAAGCCTCCAGTCCTGGCTGCGGGTGACGGAGGAGCGGCGCAGGATGGTGGAGCGTGGCTTCCTTCCCCAGCCCCAGCAGAAGGACTATGATGACTTGTGCAGCCTGCCGGACTTGAACGAGAAAACTCTCCTGGAAAATCTCAGAAACCGCTTCAAGCAAGAAAAAATCTACACCTACGTAGGCAGCATCCTCATCGTTATTAATCCCTTCAAGTTTCTACCTATTTATAACCCCAAATATGTCAAGATGTATGATAACCATCAGCTGGGAAAGCTGGAGCCCCATATTTACGCTGTGGCAGACGTGGCTTACCACGCCATGCTTCAGCGGAGGAAGAACCAGTGCATCGTGATTTCAGGAGAGAGCGGCTCAGGAAAGACACAGAGCACCAACTTTCTGATTCATCACCTCACCGCCCTCAGCCAGAAGGGATTTGCCAGCGGAGTAGAACAGATTATTCTTGGAGCTGGACCAGTGCTTGAGGTGAGATGAAAACGATAATAACGCGGAAGCTTTCTAATGGTGAAAAAAACCACCTCAGCCTAAGTAGTTGGGGTTTTATTATGTCACTAATCTGGGGTTATCTGCTGAATGCTGGTAATAAAGTTACAACAATATTATCAGGAAGAGAAGGTTGTGTTTCCGTCTACAGAATTCTACCTGTTTTGTTTTGTTTTTTAAAAAAAAAAAGAAAAGTAAAAGTACAACAAATGTCTTTCTGACAAATTTATTAATGCTTTGTTTTCACTCAAGTGTTTCTTAATACTGGTATATTGGTGATTTTTTTCAGTTAGAAAACGGAAAAGAAAAAGCCTTTCTTGAATTTTTGGTAGCCTTTCTTTGTAGTGCATTGAAAAGAGAATTCATTGCACATAGTGTATTGATAGTGTTGTATTTGTGCAGATTCTGTGCACTCAACTTCATTGTGCTGGGGAAGAGATCAAAGGTAAATTTCATGGTCAGTTTTATTTTCTAATCACAAGTACTTGATTTGGCCTGTGTGATTAGTTACTTTATGCCTTACTTTTCCTGTGCATGAAAGGAGATTAGATGAACTGCACCATTAACTTTGCAGATACGAAACTCTAAAGTGGGATACAAGCATTCATTCATTAATTTGCCTTGAGTTTGCCCTGTAACTCTTTGAAATGGTTTTCCTTAGAATTGCCAATTTTGCTTGTTTGAGAGTTTTGTTTGTTAAAGCCTGTCTGCACGTGGGTGACATGCCCATCGGCTTCAGCCATGGCGTTGTTCTTCTATGAAGCTGCAGTACAGAGAGGTGGCTTGATGGCTAAGTTTTCTTCTCTTAAAATAAAAAGTGGCTTTGACTAAAGGATAGTAAAACTCACAGATTTTGGGGGATGCTTTCTATTTTGAAAGGAGTTTTTGGCAGTTGTAGACAAAGGTATCTTCTTTCTGTGTCTATATTCCATTAATGAATCTTAGGACGTGGGTCAACCTGGAGGTGTTCTAAGACTAGGCTGGACGGGGCTTTGAGCAACCTGGTCTAGTGGGAGGTGTCCCTGCCCATGGCAGGGGGTTGGACTACCTGATCTTTAAGGTCCCTTCTAACCCAAACCATTCTATGATTCAACTACCAGCAGAAGATGGAGTCAGTGGAAGGACTAGTGCTCACGGATGTCTCAGCTGAGGATAAGCGAACAGCTTCATTTTGCAAAGCCAAGAAGTTTTTTTTTTTTTTCTGTTTTCATGTCTGGTACAATGGGCTGAGCTAATTTAATCTGGAGTTAGCAAATGATTAAAGCCATTTGGGATGGGCTTTGCCCTGTCCAGTAGCAAAGTTGTATAACAAACTGAAGGTAAAGAAAACTAGAAAGGCTTTTTTTTTTTTGTCAGTCTGCATGGAACTGTGTGTTATTTCTTTTAAAGCACACAGGCAGGTGGACTCCCAGCTCTTGCACTCGCCAGTGTTTCTCCTGTCATAGTGCAAGAGATTATGGAGCTCTTTCTTGCTGGAGTCAATGAGAAAATACCAGGCCAGGCTCTGGTAGTCTGCAATTAATGGTTGGTGACCCAGTTAGGAGACCACATTAACTTAAGAAAACAGGTATGAAAACTACTGCGTTCCATCTCCAATCCTGTTATTTGAAACATTTGCATGCCTGTTTGGTTTTTGGCATGCTTTTTAATGTGTCATGTTGGACCAAGGTCCACTTTCTAGTTCTCTTAAGTAGTATCAGAGAGAGCATCTCTGTCTAGCTTAGATTTCCAGTGGTGGAGAAGAGAGATCTCCATGAAAGGGAAGGTAGAAGGAAGTTTTGGGAATTTTCTTTTTTCTTAAATACTGCTTTTTTTCAGGAATAGGTAAATAGTCCAGTTGTAAAACTGCCTGAGCATCACTCAGTCCACTGATGCAGTCCCTTAAATAAATGAACTATTCCTCCTACTTGAAAGATAAATTATTATTTTTTTTTTCTTTTCCCCCCAAAACCATACACACTCTCATTGCTTATAGTCACACAAGCTTGTTTCCGGAGGCAAGAAATAGAGGCTGCCCGTGAGCTGCACATTTCTTTGCCTTTCTCTCTCTGCTTGCTGTTATTTTATCTTATGGAAGAGGGAGAGGGGGCGCAAGCAATTTCGGGGTGGTGCAATTTGAAAATCCCAGGTCATCAGGACCCCTGTTGTTACCCCTGTGTTTCAGGATCTGAAGTTTAAGCCTACTTGCTTGGATCTCGGATGGAAGGCAAATAGCGCAAATGGTTTATGGTAACACTGCTTTTCTTCCCGGGGACTGTTGTGTGTGTTGGGATTAGGTATAGGGAAGGGATGCGCTAAGCTTCTCTGCTTTCCTTTCGCAAGATCTGCAGCTGTTTTTAAGGAAAAAAAAAAAGTAAATCTGAATCATCCCTGTTATTTCTTTTGCTTTTGGACCAGAAGTTTGCATTCCTTCGCTCTGGCAGCTGGACGGCTGCTGCTGCGCTTCTCTAGCTGCCTCCAGGTCTCTTGGAGAAAGTGAGGGTAATCCAGAATTTCTTCTGCTCGGGCAGCGCCAGTCCCAAAGAGTCACAAATTACGCAGCCTTAAAACGCGCATTACTTCTGCTTTCCCTTCCCTTCCTAAAGTTTCTTAAAAAAGGGACCTTTGGAGATCTGTTGTAAAGGGCTGTGTTACCCTGCCACCCGTTTTCAGATTTGACCTTTTGATTCCCTGCACTTGTGGTTGAAAGGCACTTTTCACTTCTCTGTAGGTTTAGACACCAAACTTGTGTATTTTTTTCCCTCTTTTTCTTCATTCTTATTCCCTCCTCCAGACACCTTCTTGGATCCCCTTGTTTTCCCTTGGTGTATTTAAAATGAAATGTGATAAATTATATTACTTAAATACCGTTACTTATGTTCAGCTCACGTGTGTCTTTTAGGAGGCAGCGACACACCTCTTTGTGTTGTGACTTCTGATTTCAGGAACAGAGCACAGCAAATAAGAGTTTACTCAGGCCCATTAATCTCTTTTTCTTTCCCTGCTTGCAAAGCATCTCTGGTAGCATGAGTGTTTGCACCGAACCGCCCGTTCCTGGGAATGCCTTTGCAGTCGTGCTCGCACAGCAGGAGCGGAAGCGGAGCAAAATTAAGACACCTTTTTTTTTTTTCCTGCAGCTTCGCTGTTTTCCTAATTTACCTTTTTTTTTTTTTTTTGAATAGCCTCAGGCTATTGTTTAGGACTTTTTTTTCTTGCACAAGATTCCTGTGAGCCTTGTCCAAATTGCACCTTTGGGGACGGCTGTCAAGGCAAGCTGTTACTGCCATCTAAACGTGGTACTATTGTCCAGCAGTTGTATGTAGCAGCGCCTGCAGTGAGAGGTGTGTTCTGAGACCAAATGTCTCCTTTTAGAGCATGTTTCACATAAATCCTGTGGATTTTCCTTAAATGGGACTTAATAAGCAAACTTGTTTTGTAGCAGTGTTCCTTGGAGTGGTTCCAACATGCCTTGTCTGTCTTGTGCTAAATGATGTTATAAAATATTTACATATTTATATATTACTTATTTGTGATAAATTATATTACTTAAATACCGTACTTATTTTTCTAATAACAAGGTTCCAATTGATTTAAATATTTTTTTCTGTCTTTTTCCCCATTTTCTTATAAAGCACACTTTTCCCTAGAGAAGATTGCTTTTTCAGCAGGGTATTCATAGGCTTGAGTTTACCAAAGTTTTGCTCTCTGGCTATTTAGTTGTAGGACCAAACTTCTCAAATGAAATATTTTGTGTAGCTATCAGAGGCAGAGTTGAACATGCTGCTATTCAATTGTGTTTCTGATATACTTCATGCAATATGTTAGGTGAAAACTTAATTATTCTTGGCTTGATGCTCCATCAAGTACCCAAGGTGTGTAACTTTGCTGCCACGTAGGTAGTTTTCTTTTCATTTAGATGTCAACCCTGATATTACTTAAGAAAGCATCAAGAAAATGTGCTGGTCAGGCAAGCACTTTAATCCAACGTTTGCACTTTTTTTTGGAGAAGGGAATACGAGGATCTTCCTATAGGTAACTTATGCAGACCATGAAATGTTATTACTTAATTTCTAATTCCAAAAGCTACAATTAAAGGTTTGCTTTAACAAACCCCAAAATGTTATCATAGGATTTCCCATGAAGGGTGGTGAGACACCGGAAGAGGTTGCCCAGAGAAGCTGTGAATGACCCATCACTATGTTCAAGGTCACGTTGGACAGGTTGAACAACCTGGTCTAGTGGAAGATGTCCCTGCCCATGGCGGGGTGGTTGGATTAGATGATCTTTGAAGGTCCTTTCCAACCCAAACCATTCTGTGAGTCAATTAGTGGTCAACCTTGAGGGCTGTGGTTTGGCCACAGGGCTATTTTACCCCATAGGTGACTAACTTGTTCATCTGAACTTAGGACAGTGCTTTCAGACCCTGTTTTCTCTTTAATTAGATTAGCTAGAAACATCCAGATGAACTCTATATTGGAAGCCCAGCTTGTTTTCAGAGACTTAAACTTTTAGAGGTGGGATGTTGGTGTGCTGCTTCCCAGCCTTCCCTGGCATCATTACCCTGCACTGGTGCATGATGCCGCATGCGAGCATCCTCCTCCGTTCGGTGCAAAGCGAAACATAACCCATGCTTCAGCTTGCCAGGGGGGTTTGAATGCAAGTTAATTTATTACATCATCTTGCAAGTTAATTTGTTACATCATCTCACCTTTTCCTGCCCGCCCACCCCCCCCGCCAATTCTCAGCAGAAATAGCAAGTTTCTCCCTGGCTCAGGTATGGCCAAAGGTCCCCAGACACGTATTGTCTGAGTCTAGATCTAAAGGAGTCTGCACCAGATCATTTTATCATCCCTAACTTTCCCAACATCTCATTTGTCACAAGAAGTACTGCCGATGGCAGCTACGAAAACCAGACATGTTTTCTAAGCAGCTGTTTACATGCATCTTCAAATGTCCCAGTGGGGATTTCTCAATTGCTTAAAAAAAAAAAGGCAAAAAGAAACGTTTCTGTGAGAGGCTGAGGAACACTGCCAGTGGTGGAGGCTAGCTGTTGCTGTCCTTCACAGATGATGTGCATCTGCAGCATCCATGCTGGAAAAAGAAGAGTTGATTGCTTTGAATTGCTTTTGAAAAAGATCAGCTAGCCTTTTCTAGTGGCAGCAATGCTATTTGTGTTCCCAATTGGGGGTGGTTTGCATAGAAACCTTAGGAACGGCAACTGGAATTCCTTTTTTAATTTCTGGAGCAATATCACACAGTATGCGTGTGTTGGTTGTATGGGGAAGTTGTAGCTTCAGTCTTAAGGTTAGGAAGTCTAAAAGCTGTTGTTTTTCTTTTTCTTTTTTTTTTAATCCTGATTGTTAGAAGAAAATGTAAGCAGCAACAAAAAGATATTGAATTTTATTTTCGAGGACTTTGCTGTGGTGATGTGCAGCCTCCCTCCCTCCTCTTCCTAAGCTGCATTAAGCTCTCGCAGCAGCAGCTGAAGAGCTGGCCGCTGTTAGGTGCGGGTGAAAATGATACTGCGCTGCCAAAATTTCAGTAGATGCTGCTGAATGTTTCCAGAGTTAAACAAAGAGCTATTGAGTGGAGTTAAAAAAAAAAAAAATAATCAATTAACTAGAAGAATCAGGCATGTCCTGGACTTTCAGTGTATTCGAGTGGTGTTGGACAATGCGGAGATGCTAAAGCTGAATGTGTGTGCGTCCTCCGCTGCTGTTCCCAAGCAGTTTGGCCGGAGGAATCCCAGGTAGGACCCAGCTCCGCCAGCAGATCCCACCCTGTTAACTCCTGCAGTGTGTCACCAGGATGAGGTCTTGCTGGTTTTATATGGCAAATTATGGTGCAGTTATTTCCCTGTGAGAAAAGACATTATCAAATCCAACATATCAATGTTTTTGCTTGGAACAGTATTAATTAGAGGTAAACTTTGAGCATATTCCCTTTTTCTTTTCCCTATTCATTCTTGATACAGTATTACTGGGAGGTAAAATTTGAGTATATTCACAATTTTTTTCCTACATGGAACAGTATTAATGGGAAGTAAACAAATTTTGTTAAAATGGACTTTAAAAAAACCCCAAACAGATCATCGGATCTACTTCATGAAGTTCAGTTTCCAATACACTGATTTTTTTAAGTAATTAGGATGTGACGTGTGGCTCTAGAGGTTTTATATCTGAAAAATGGGTTTATATGAAGGGCAGAGGATTACTCTGCTCATTGCTGACTTTTGATCATTTTTAACCTATAATATATACAAATATTATTGATCTCTTGTGTGATCTGGGGTTGGGGTAGGTGTTTAATTGCGGCAGCCGGGATTTTTTCACCTCGCATTCTTCCCTCCCCAGTGCAGGGAAAGGTTCGGGAGGGAGCAGCGCACAGAGATTACACAGATGATGCCTAATGTGGGAAGAATTTGTGCAGGCCTCCGCCGGCAGCAGTGACACAAAGGAGTCATACAGCAGGGCTCATGCACCAAATGCTTCTCACCAGCGCTTTCAAAATGCTGTTATTCTTTAGCTGCGGATATTTTACAGTTTCAGGCTCCGCATCAAATAGTGTCTTGTTCATCCATTTCTCTGATGTTGAATTTTTCAATCTTTTTACTTCAGAGGCTTCCTGCAATATCCAGATTGACTGTATTGGTGGCTGAGTTTAATTTTCTTTTTTCTTTCTTTTTTTTTTTATTATTTGCTATCTTCAGCAAACATTTTGTCACCACCAAATCCAGTTTATTATGCTTAAATGACAGAAATTGTTATTTCTGACCTGAGAGGACTGCAGGGAAATTGATTAGTTATTAAAGCAGGTTTATGAGAAGCTGCCTATTTCTCCACGCTTAAGAGTTAGCAGCTGTTTTGTTTCCAGGAGGGAAATGCTTAATAAACCCCTGCTTTTGCTGGGTGGAGCGCTGGCCTTACAGGGAGCATTTTATTGGACCTACATGTCCAAGCATCTCATCTTTTCCCTCCTTCCTCTTGTTCTTAACCCCTCACCATCTCTTTTTGTGGGAGTTGTTTTGTTTTGCCATTTGTTCTCATTCTTACCCTTCTATTTTTGTCCTTTTCTTTATTTTTCTTTCACTGATCTGCTTGGGTTTCACTTTTTCCTCTGTTGATCTAGATCTAGAATTTATAGATATCCAGATGTTTTTGTCTCTAGAGATCTAGATTTTATAGATATCTGGATCTCCAGATATCCAGACTTTATGGACGCCTAGATATCCAGACTTTATGGATCCCCAGATATATGGATATCTAGATTTTGTAGATATTTGGCTGTATAGATATCTAAGTATTTATACAATATAATCCTGAGGCTGACCTGAGCAGGGACTATGTTCGCATGCAACCCTAGCGAACCCAGGTGATGCTCAGCATTACACAGTATTAGAGAAAAGTTGACTTTCTTATTAATACCATTCTTTTACCTACTGACTTACTGCGCCAGTGTATCTGTTATTGGGTTTTGTATTAAGCCTTTTTTTTTAACCTGAATATAAAACTGCATTTTATGAAGCATGAAGGAAGAACCTCTTTCCTGAAAGCTTTTTGTTTCTTTTTTTCCACTTAGATATATTTGTTAAATATTATAATGATAACGTAGCACTCCGATAAGTAATGTTTTTCATCTAAGATCGTGCTGCTGCTGCCCAGTGAAACTTCCATGAGGACTAAATATTGATAGTCAAGTTGCAGACTTTTTATTCCTAATGTGCGTAGTTAATACGGCACTGTAATTTTCTAGTCACGGAATGAGAAATTAATGCTCTAGTGTAGGGATTTTGTTTCTTTCCCCCTCCCTTCTCCCCTTCAAAATACAGATTTATTTATTTATTTATTAGGACCATTTACTGAGACCCTTTTGACTTTCTTCGTGGCTGGGGAACCCATATCGGATTTTACGCGCTGGGCTTGGGTGCTGGGTGGATGCCAGATGGGTGGTGTGCTGCAGCTTGGTCACCCTTGGTGGGGAGCAGAAGTACCTGAGAACAAGGAGCCTCTGTAGGACAGGGACTACACCCAGCTCCGGTGGCAGCAGTTGACAAATTTTAGCTTTTTAACGGCTTCTGCTGTCCCCGGGCACAAAGCCTATGTGCTGTCCCCTAAACGTCTCCGGTGAGAGCATTTTGGTTTGCTGCCCAAGGAGCACTACCCTCTCTTCTCTGCTCAAGGCCAAGGGGATGGTGTCTTATGGAGCTCCAGGAGTTTGAACAAATGGTTTTCTGAGGCAGCAAATAAAATTTTCTGAATCTGTCCTCAGTGTCTTCAAATATGAGAGGTGTTCCCTTGCTATTTATAGCACAGAAATTGCTATTATCACTCATATTATGCAGACAGAGAAAATTAGATTTGTTTCTTCTTTTCTTTTTTTTATTTTTAATGTCTACAGTGACTGTTGATGTGTATAAACCTAAAGGAAGAGGGTTACTTCTAGAGTCTGTGCATGTGGCTGCTGCTTGCTCCTGCCTTGTCTTTGCTTTGTTTTCCTGTATGAGCCTGGGCAGGTCTGCAGGCACCGCATTTGTAAGGGTAACTGGAGTACCTAGCTGTCCTAGATGGGAATTAGAGAGGTGCATATATACCCTACATATACATTAACAAGTGGTTCAGCTCAACAGGGAGCTGTTGTGTGGAGGGAAGCAGCTGGTGCCGAGCCCGCGTGTGCACCTTCAGGGTCTTACTGCGGACGAGCTCCCATCTGGTCCTGCAGCAGAAGACCTCAGTTGCTTACAGCCAGGATTTAGTTTGAATAGCAGCAGTTTCAGAGCATAGGAACTGAAGTGGATTTAGTAGTTCCCTTTGAAGATCTCCTGAGCCAGCTACAGCACTGCGGCAGTGTGACGTATACGCTTTATTTCCCCATATGCTTCCTGTGGGAAGAGAGAAGTCAACACATTCTTTGATGTCCGCAAGTACAGCGTGAGCATCGGTGGGAATCGTGGTCGTCATTTAGGATTGTACCAACGAAAATGTCTAAACCCAAGAATTGCTGGGATGAGCGCTGTTGACTTAGCTTAGAGAGGATTGCTTTTCTTCGTGGTCTCAGTGTCTGCCAGATATAAAGAAGCTTAACCAAGTGCCTTCTGCTTTCACCAAAGAGCTTTGACAAATTCAACAGACATCAATTAAGCAAGTAAAGCAACTTAGCGAAGCATAGGCAGGTAGTTGCTCCAGAGCGATGATCAATTCGTTCAGCCTCTGAGGTTAAATATCATATAGAAGTTAAGTCAAAGCTTGGCGGAGTGCATGGCAGAGGGCGATGGAACAATCCTTCCCCAAAACCTCGTTGCATAAGTCTTGCTTAAACTCATAGCAGCAATTTGGGGTAGGCAAATAAAAATCATTGTCTTCCTGTGTTTGCAGAAGGGATCTGCCTTAACTGCAGCAGCCGATTGCAACTCGCTTTTATGCGCTTAATTAAGATGGATGAGGGATAAAAGTCGTGCCAGACAGTTGAGCCTCTGGCTTTGTCACAGTGATTGGGGATTTGGATTTTTATGGGCAAAGGCTGAGATAGAGGAGATGAAAGGACAAGCTGAATCTTAAGACCTACTGTTGAGCTTAAAACAGCAGACCGTTTTGCAGATCATTTATTTCAGGACATATGAAACATTAAAACCCAATAAAATTATGTCCATTTTGCATCAGTGTGGGCAACAACTTAACGAAGCTTTCTATCAGTGGGATGGTTGATGCCTCATATGCATCGCTGCTCGCTCCCGGGAAGCTTCGTGCTGTAGGTTGTCACTGCCTCTGTTTTGTAGGGAGAATGGTACCACCTCTGTTTTGCCTTGGAGAATGAGGTGCTGCTCCTTTGCCCTCAAGGATGGCCACAGTCAGCAAGGGTTCCCCTCATCCTTCATCCCATCCCGGGGAGAACATGAAGCAGGGCAAGGGTGATGCTTCCCTGCCCTGTCCCACTGCTTTCAGTCACCTGTGGCTGAGAGATCTCCGAAATTGATGTCGACCTCTGTCTAACAAATCTGGATGGGTTTTTTTGGGGTCAACTTGACTATGTGAAGCTTGTGATGGCTACCTTAAACTATCTTTATTCCAGCCAGCAGCATAGGAACAGCACCACGCCACTTGCTTTTTGGCTTACACCTGGATGGCTCTACCGCTTGCTGCTAAGCCAGTAAGGATTTTCATAAAAATGTATCTTACAGCTTTGTAAAAGCTTAAAATTTTGGTAGGTCTTAACGACATGATGGATAAAATGAGCGGTGTCTACGTTATATAGCTGCCGTCCGCCTGGGCTGGTGCTTGTCAGCTGTGGGCAAAGCTGTCTGGATGCAAAACGAATAATTTAAACTTCCTTGTAAAAGCAGAGCATTTTTAAAATGATATATTTCCATTTTCAAGAGTCCTAGCCCTACCAACACCCACAAGTAAAGCCAGAATAGAGGAAAAAGGTGGTACAATATTGTTTAAGAGTCAAAATAATTCAAAATTTAGCACAGCACAAGACAAATCGGGATGGCTGGCTCTTAACAAAAAACATTGTTTCTAGTCATGAAATTGTGTCAGTTATTGCCATTGTAAAAGGTACCAGGAAACCATATAATCCACTATAGGAGAAGTAGGGATCCAAGTAATTGTGATTATTTCTGATTTGAAGCATTACTGGATATATTAAATACTTTGTCGTTCACCACGTTGATTAATTTGATGTGGACCAGTTCATGCTGTTATGAGCAGACTGGTAGCAGGGTGTAATGTAGTGGATTCCAAGCAGTTCTATGAAAATACTTAAAGAAATGCTAATGCCGCATGCTGAGAAAATATGTATTTTGAGGAGGGGAAAAAAAGAAATAATTTTTAAAAAAAGACCTTTTCAGAGTAAGAAATGCTTTTTAAAATTGTCCCCTCCCCTCATTACCACTTTCAGGCGAGGTTTTGAAGGAGGAGAGCACAGGTCTTGGAAAAAGGGGCATGTGTACCAAAAATGCTGGGGATGAGGCTGACTCTTTTAATTAAAAAAAGAAAAAGGAAAAAAAAAAAAAGGAAGGAAAATAAAAAAGAAAAGTTCAGCAATTTCTGGCCATAATGCAATTAAAACTTATTTTATTTTTTTGCCAGTGTTTTCCAGATGTGTAATATCCTCGTGTTTGATAGCAGGGAATAAGAACAGAGAAACAGGATTCCTACGCAGCAACTTTGTGGTAGGGATCAAAGATTTACTGATTGTCCCAAAATAGGCAGAATTACTTATGGTTTTTAATCGGGAGAAAAATCTTGGACCAGGAGCCATGAGAGGGATGCCAAAGGAGAATGAAAGCATGTGGATAAAAATGCTCATGTCCAAGATAGGGCAAAATGTTAAAACTTTAATCTGCTTTATCATGGAGGAAATTGGAAGGTTTTTGGAGAAATGGCAGGTTTGGGGAGCAGAGGTTTGGCGTGGTGGGTCGGGGTGGGAGCTGTATCCCAAATATTTGATGCTTGAGCGCTTTCCAAAGCAGAGCAGATCTAATCTCTCAGGACTTCAGCGAAGCATCTGACGTGCTTGGAGAAGAAACAAAAAAGAAAAAAAAAAATGAAGGAGGGGAAAAAAAAAAAAAGAGATCAAGCAGATTTTAATAACGTGAAATCTTTTTACTGCTTTCTGAATTTGGAATAACTTAAATACAGGCTGATAGGTATAAAGGTAGCACTGACTCTATCCTGTGGGGAAAACATGGGGTTCAGTTTGGGGTTTTCTTCTTACAGTTTACAGATGTCACTGTGAAATTGAATTACCTTTCAATTAAGGAAATCCAGAAGATTTTCCTGAAGAGTAGAAAATGTCATATTTTTTTGTTTGCAAAACGTAGGTGGCGTGGGCTGCATCCAATGGAGCCGGGGAAGATTTGGGGTTGCCTCCTTAAAACAATCTTCTCTACAGGGCTTATATCCACTTCATCGAAAATACACTTTGTGAGCTTTAGAAATACACGTCTATGGTTTAATTTAAGGCTCTGAAAAATGTGAAGCTGGAAGCATTGGAGTTTATTTCTTTATTGCCTAGGCTACAGCTGCAGGAACGGCGATGCTCGGAGGAATGTATTTGAATTATCAGGCTGAACTCTGCATTTCTGGGCCAGAGTTTTCTTGGTATTTGGAGGCCTCTGGGATAGAGGTAACCTTGCCAGCCGTTCATAAATTTGAGCCAGGCTTTTTTACCTTAGTCAGGAAATTCATGTTGGAGCTTTATTTAAGCTGGGATTCACGGTGATCTAATCCCAGCACGCTGCCAAACCCAACCTGCAACTTCTATTTTTCTGGCATTTTGTTGCGCTTTTTTTTTTGTTTTTTTTTGTTTTAGCCTTCGTGTTTCGGATTGCTTGGTTCCCTCTCTATCGTGGTTTTTCCCCAGAGCTGTTAATCAGAAGTGGATGAATGTATGCAATCACCCTGCAAAAAGCCTCTCTGCTAATTGCAGGCGCGGCGATGGCGGTGGCAAGCAGAGGAGCAGCCATAACCGCAGGCACCGCTCTGACCTGCTACCCAGCGGGATGCGCTTTCCAGGAAAAATTATAATGAGTAAATATTTTTAATTTTTCCAAATTGCAGCTAGAGGAAAGCATGTGCTGGTATTTTCCAAGTATTGGGAGATTGTGTGTGTGTGTGTGTGTGTGTGTACATATATATATGTATATATACATGTATATATATGTATATTTATATACACATACAAATATATATATACACACACAAAAATGCATTGCAGGTGTTGTATAGAGGTCCAAAATAATATATATATTATAATATCATCTACCATAATATATGTAATATAGTATTAATACAATAATACACACACAAATCTGCATTGCAGGTGTCACAGAAGTCCAAAGTAATATATATCTCTAATATAAGATTTACAATAACAGTATAATAGCATGTGGTGGTATTTTGCAAGTATTGGGAGGTTGTGTGTGTGTGTACATACATATATGAGCATAAGCACACACAAATCTGCATTGCAGGTATCGTATAGAAGTCCAAAATAATATATATAAAAATAATATCTACAATAATAATATATACAATATAATAGTAATATAATAATATATATACACACACAAATCTGCATTGCAGGTGTTATATAGAGGTCCACAATAATATATCTAATAATAATATCTATTATAATAATATATGTAATATAATAATATACACAAAAAGATCTGCGTTGCAGGTGCCCAAAATAATTAATGAAGTAAAATCCTGCTTTGTTCTCTGGGTTGTGGCTTGGCGTGAAGCTTAGCATCCTCCTTGTAAAAAGCATTATTTTAACTTAATTCTTGAGCTTCAGAAGGATACACGTGATAATATGAGTAAACCCTTTTTGCTATGGAAAAGCACAACCATGATGGATAATTACAATATATTGGAGAGGGGTTAGCAAAGGAAATTTGTCAAATATTTGAATTAGTACATCTGTTCATGAAAAGGCAAGGTGTGTTATTTATTGCTTGTTGGGTATGAGTGGCCCCGTCGGATCACTGGGGATGCTACTCCAGTACATATGTATATAATTGGGAGTTGAAAAGGATGTCAAAGCTAATCTAAAATTTTATGTATTAAATTGGTTTTAAAGGAATTTAAGTGAATCCTTCAAAACAGCAGCTGGCCGCTACTGGGCTGATGATCTGTAATTCCCAGCCTGGCGCCCGGAGCAGTGCTGTTGGTGTGTAGATCGCCCGTATACAATCCTGGACCGACCGGGCAGTGATTTTTGTGTAGCAATTAGAGCACAAGGAGGCTCATTTTTCCCCCTTTTCTTTTTCTGCAAATTGAAGCAAAGAATAACCCGCTCTTGCATCCTCTCTTAATTGCCACCGTACATTTGCTTTAAATCAGAATACTCTATTGCCAGAAGTTTTAGATTAGCATTAAATAGGGGAAAAAAATAATACCGTGGAGAGAGCAAAGCCCTTGAAAGCCCTTTCCTTACTTGTGAGGTATGTCTAAAAATTCAACAAGGTAGGTCATCTGCTATTTCAGTCGCCCATGCATATGGCCAGTCAGTTCTTAAATCACCCATAATTTACTTTTACTCCTTCTTTTTGCTTGAAATGATAAATAACTCCAGTCCTGCTTCTCCACTTGTGCTGCAAATCACCTAAACAAGGAAGCAAGTTTTTTTTGCCAGTGGTACACACAGTGATACTTCCTAAACTGCTTTGTGTGCATGTACACAAACTCCTTTTCTTTTTTAATTTTCTCAGTATAATGAGCGGGCATCCAAGAGCCGCTAAGCCTGGATTAATCCTGGGCTTGGGCTGCTTCAGGGGGGGATTATAAACCATAATATTGGCATGAACGCAGCAAGATGGGAGCAAAGCTTCCCAAAGTGCTTATGCAGGACGAAGAAACTTTCAACTCGCGTGCTGCTTTCTACTTTGGGCTGCGAAGGAGAAAACTGCGGTTTCTGGAATTACATCACAATTATAATATTTGTAATAATAGAGATGCAATATAAATAGCCTCGTGGCAGAAGGGAAATATATGGGTAATGAATGGGTGCGACCTGCCTGTTGCTGCCTTGGTTTTTCCTTCTGGCTTGTGCAGCCCGTCCCTCTCTATAACATCTGGTTTTCATCTGCTACAGGAAAGCCAAATAACTTCAATAAAACCGGGAGAAAACCTAACGCTTTAAAAAAACCCCAACATATTGATGTTTGTCTGGTTTTCAAGTGGGGTTATTAATTAAATTTATCTGCCTGGGTTGTTGACAGAGAGGACGCTGGCTTGCAGGGGCAAACACATCATCAGCCAGAGGACGCAATTACAGTTTAATGAAGTCGCAGAGCCGCGTTTTTCCTTACAAGGGTCTGAAATGATAAATAACACGAGTTGAGGTTACTCTGGATTGGGGTGCATCCCCCAGCTGAGGTCTTGGCAGGGTGCTGGAGCATGGAGGTGATGCTGCTGCTCAGAACAGCCATGTTGCGGCAGGACCAGCCGCCTTTGCGCGAGGGTTAAACCTGCAGCAATATCTGCTTCGTGTTAGCCCACAGCAAAGATGCATTTCCTAAATTGTCAAATATGAGATATATTGATATAAAATAAATATATGTGAGATCTCTTAAAATAAATGTAATATATACAAGATATACTAATATAAAAATATAATATAGGATATATAAATATATAATACATACACATGAGGTATATAAATCTATAATAAAATATATTATTTTCTTTGCATCTGCCCCTCGTAAGTCTGATTATGGTTGTCATTTAGGCTAATTTTGAAGTTTAGAGGTAGCATGGGTCAGCGTCTGCTTAATCTCCATCACATTAATAGCCCCCCTTGATGAAGTTTTTAAATTGCACTTTATTGATCGTCAGGCTTTTAAAGAAGTCCATAAGCTCTTAGTGAGCGCTCGGCGGCGTGCAAATGGGGTATTTGTCTTGCTGCGAGTAGTATTGACCTGAGCAGTCAGGCACTCGAGGAATATTTAGTAATTTATTTTTTTTCCATTTATGCCTCAAAACTCTCGCGGATCATTAGATCTGCTGTTCCTGCCCTTGCTGGCTTTTTGTGGCTGTGAAAGCTTCGTTAAGGTATAATTATGAGGAAAGAGAATATTCCAGGCTTTCTGTATTAGTCCTGTCTGTTCGGCAAGAGAAATGTAGCTGGGAGAAGCAGCTTTTTGAATAACTAGGTCGTCTTACCTGCTAGTTTATTAAGGCATAAAAGATCTGTGTGAGCAAATATTGAAGTCTGTGGGAGCCATAAGTTTTCATTTTGAATTTAATGGTTGTAATTTTTAAATTGCTTTATGGTTATCACGTCGAAAGATCTTAAGTGCTAATTTTTCCAAAGAGTTTAATTAAGTTTCTAGCTTTCAACTGGCAACTCAAAAAGTAAAATAGGTTAGAACTTAATAGTAAGTTCTATGCTTTGAGTGAAAACACTATATTTCTATTTATTTGACTTGATTCAAACCACATTTGATTTGACTTCAGCCCCTACTGCCAGATCCATTCATTTTGCATAGGAGCAAGGACAAGGATGCATGATTGGGATAGGGCACTTGTGATTGCTGACAGCGTTTTCAAATTAATTACAGAGGTATTTTATTTTTATCTTTGATGCATTTCTTTTCTAAAGTAGTACTGGAAGTATTGCAGGTGTAGTATTAATCCCCAAACCTCTTATATCATATATTTTCAAGCTGGTTCAGGATCTTGATCCAGTTGGGAGTAGGGTCCCCCATGTATTTGTGCCACGTGTCCCAGGGAGCAGCAGTCTAGATGGGTGTTAATGCTCAGCTTTGCTTTTCTTCAGACTTTGCTTTTTGGAGCTCCTTAGCACCAGTTCCATCCTTTTTTTTCCCTTTTTTTGTACAGTCCCTGATAGAGTGTGATTTTTTTTCTTACATCCTTGTTTCAATTTCCACCTGGGTTTTAGTTATCATAGTGACTTTAGACTAGACAGCTGATGAATTTCCAGTAGCCCATCTGCCTGGATGTCATCCAAGGGGAGAGACGGGGAAGAAATGGCAGAAAAAAGGAGGCATGACCAGGATAATAGCCTCGCGTATCGGATGCCGGAGGCTGGGTGACCAAAGCCTTCCTGCTGAAATCCGGCCAGCACGAGGTAGGACAATAGTGCTGCTGTTCTCTTCGGGAGTTATAAACAATTGGATGAGGCTCAGCAAGAGAAAGAAAGGTTTCTTTCTGTATTTTTCCTTTTTGTCCATTTCTTAGCTTCCTTTTTCCATCCCTCCTCCTCCTCCTGAACTGCAGGCAAAGCTAGTTAGAGAAGAAAAGCTGTTTTCATGAGTTCAATTTTTTAACATAGTATTTTACTTGCTGATTAAAGTCAATAAAGAAATACATTTTATACCCTCTCTTTAAAGATGCAAACAAACCCCTCCTTAGCTACCACTAATGGTATTTTTGATTGGGATTTTATAAAGCTGCTTTGAGTGAGCGAGCAGAAGCAGTGTCCCCATCTTTCCTGTTCAGGATAAATAGATGCGCTCCAGCAATTTCTGCTACATCCTGCGTGCATCTTTTTATGCAAAAAGGAAAGAGAATAATAAGCAGCTTAAGAAAAAAAAATAAATAAATTCACATCATCCCAAATGGAAACAGAGTGGCTGGGCTCCGTGCTTTAACCCTGCTTTCAGGATAACATATTCTTTAATATTTAAGGGAGATATCCTCCAACTCTACCCCTGTAAAACCTTTCCAAACTGCTCCAAGCGATGCCTGCCGAGACATTTTGACTGTGTGATGACTATGCTGTGACCGCTTGATGAGCGGTCATCTCCTTGGTGTTCTCATTGGGTTCAGGTTTGGGTGGTATGTAATGAGAACAAACAGACTGCTGTCTGTCAGCGGTAACTTTGTAGCTCTGTGTACAGAGTGAAGGTTTTGGAAGTGGATAAGAAAGTGAGACCTGGATCTAAGATACCCTCCAGCCTTTTTTTCCCTGCTGAGACTGATACCTCCACATACACACGCTCCACTCAGTTTGATTAAAATTAAATAAACCATTATCTCTGTAGTTCTGCCTTAATTGAAGGGAGATCCAAGACATCAAAACATATAGTGCTTTTTGTCTCGTGTTCTTTCTTGAGAGCACAAAAATTATGTCTTGGATCAGACATCATGAAGTCACGTTCCCCCTCTGGAAGCTCTGTCATGCAAGAGTGGTATGGGCGGTGGCTGCGGAGCTGGGCTCGTGTCTTTGGGCATCGGTCTTCTGCCCTGGGTCCTGCAGGGAGGGATGCTCCCATGGTCCTTCCCCTCTCTGGGAGTGAGTGCAGGAGTGCCGTCAGCTCCTTTCCTTCCAAGTCATGGTTCTTGGTTTGTTTTTACAAACCAAGCGTAATTAGTAATTGTCTGATCTTTATTCTGTTGCGTTGCTGGGTGTTAAGTCACAACCCGCTTCCAAAGAATAGATGAAAATGTGTTTTTATGTAAGTTATAAATTATATATTGCTGCTCAGCACAGGGAGTGCTTGTTTTTGTCCTTTGTTTTTCGCATCCCTGTGGTCCCCTGGTTCCAAGATCCTTTTCTTCCATTGGGTTAAACTGATGAATGTCTTGCTCAATTCAGAAAAAATACTCTGAATTTGTACTTGAGCTTTGCAGTTTGTCTCAGACTTGTGTACTCGAAAGCTTGTTGGGTTTTCCAGCTATTCCAGTTAGTCTGGTTAAAGATAATGTTTCATCTGTCTACAAAATTTGTCTTGCCTCTATCTTTATCCCATCACAGCTAATATAATGCCAGCGTCAGGCTGTAAATGTCATTTATTTACGATATATTCAGTTACAGAAGAATTACCAAAAGGTTTAAGCACTCTGTAGTGATTCCTCCAAGCTTGAAAGAAGAAAAGCTGGCCTAGACATTACTGTTGTAGAGCTTGCATGTTTCTGCAAGGGAGGTTGTACACCCTTCGTTTAATGATATGGCGATGGAGAGGGAGCATGTCAGGTGAATATCTGCAGAGTCGGAAGCAAACAGAATTAACAGAAAAGGTGTTAAAAAAACATAGTCGTACAGTACCTGTCTTCAGGAAAACAGAAGAGGAAGAAGTTCACGAACATTTACTCCAAGGAAGTCGACTTTGGAAGAAGGATTGCTTATTCACATGAAATTAATTGGAAAATAAAGTCTGTCCTTACTATTTGCTCCAGCATGCAATGCCCCTGTGAATTTTCTGGGTGTACCTTCTGTATTTTTCCTGCTATCATCTGTAGAGTGTCGTAGCGTGGATTATTCATCCATGATTCCCACTGCAGCAAACAGAGGCACATCGCTCATTTATTCTGAGCAGAGCACCATCTGTCCATCCATTACACACTTTTTTTCTGAGTATCTTGTAACTTAAATGCAGTACTGCACATACACCTTATTGTTGTGTTTGCTCTATTCTTCTAAAAAGCAAAAAAGTTTGAAAAGTTGGTGTTCCCCAAAACATTACGTACAAAGGCTAAAGAGATTGTAAAGTTAAATGCTATTAAATGCCTTTGGAGACTTAATTTGCACTTTTTAGGCATCGTCAGCAGCACAGCATCCTCTTCCCTCCTCCCTGCTGGGTGGAGCTCTGGGGATGGGCTCGTTCACGCAGTAAAATGAGCTCACATCTGGGAGAACCCCAGCTTCATTTGCTGTGAAATTTGGAAGACGTGTCACAACTGATGGAGGGGGATCCCCGAAAGAGGTTCAATGGCTCTCGGATGCTGCTCTAAAAATTGGGACTGCGTTCCTTCTCTAGCTTTCTGTGTTTTGGGTCAAATCTCTGATGCAAAGTGTGTGGTTTGCGCAGGCTTTTTGCTACTTGGTGTCTGAGTACTTGAAGTTTTGCAGCAATATTGTATATGTGCAGCTACCATAAAAATTAATATTTGGAAGTGTAGTTAAAAATCCTGCCCATTAATGGAAGATACGGCCTCAAGATACATTTCTTAATACATACATGAAAAAATTGAATAGAGTGAAGAAACTTGAGTCTCTCCTTCATGATGTCTCTTGCTTGGCCGAGGTGGATGGTGAAGAGCTGCTGCTCATCTTCACAGGGGGAAATGGAGCAGCAAGGGATCTGCATCCTCAGCACACCAGCCAGGATGTCTGCAGGGGCGCACCACGGGTGGGCTTGGATTGACTCCTGCCCTTTCCAAAAAGCAGGGGAACATGCTCCCAACACACCATCCCAACTGCTTGGCATTTTGCAAAGCTGTGCTAGGAAAAGGTGGATGACAGAAAAATATCTGTGTTGATTTTGCACAGTACTTTTTGTTGCGTGGAATGTTGGGGTACAAGATCTCACCATGTTTCCCTTAATTTTATTAATTCAGGGCTTTCTTTTTTGTTGGAATCTGAAAAAAAAAAAATCCCAAAAATCTCAAAGACTATTCTCAGAAATATTAGCCTTGGCAGTAGTGAAGAATACTGTGCAAAGCTAAATAAGGTGATTTTGTCAGGGTGGGCTTTGAAGTGACAACTCGTTCTCTGCTGGGGGACCTCTTGCATGACAAACTGAATTACGAGGCTGTGCCCGTCTTGTGCCACGGGGCATCGGCTGTTCTGCGCTCGCTTTGCAGCTGTTCCTTTCTCCGCAGATAGCGGATGCTGTGGTGTCGTGTTTACCCCCAGCTTAGTAACCTTTTTCAGTTTATAGAAATCCTCTCCATCGTGACCTCAACAATACCCACATTTAATACTTTCAGAAAGGTGACGAGTGGCACCTCTTAAATTGTCCTATTTTGCTTTACCAAACAGCTGAAATTGTCCATTTAAGCAGTTGTATCCTCTCCGAAGACAAGTGCCTGATAGGAATACATCGGTTTATGAGACTTCTCTTTTGCTTCCTAAAAATAATCAGTGCCAACTGTTGTTTTTCCTGGCACTTATCAAGTATTATGGTCACTGATAAGATAATTATTTTTTTCAAGGCTACACTTCCGCCAACGAGATAATTCTTTTTTTTTCAGTGCTACCCATCGGTCTGGCCCCTGCAGGTGTCGTGGTCCATCCCCAGTACTTAGTAATAAGCATTTTTAAGCTCCAATTTCACCATTTGACCTGTGCTAAAAAGGGGAAAAAGATATTTTTATGGATCAATTGGGTGTCCGAAGCTGCCCATGGCTACTGAAAGGTCACAAGCGCTGGAAAATTGCTACGATGCAAGCGAATAATCTTAACTGCGTACAATGCATGGAAATTAGGTACTGCAGTTTGATAGCGCTTGAAACTTTGGAATTGCATCAAGAAGAGTTGCAGATTATTTATGTAATCCCACAGAAAAGCAGGGACGAGCTGGAGACGTGTATGTTCACGTTTAACCTTGTCCTTACTTGTGTGATATTTTACGTGGCACAAAACACATGTGGGTTTTATTCTGTTGATTTAATGGCAGAGGTCTGATAGTATTATTTTTTTTTTTCGGAGAGGAGGGCATGTATTTTTTTTTTGTCTGTAACTAGCAGAAAGTAGCTGAGGTCTAAGAGGAAGGATAACACAGTCAGAAGCCAAGATGGGTCTCATATTACAGTGGTATGTTTTTGTTGCTGCTAACATGTTTTTGTTTTTCTTCATTACACATATTTCTCTTGGGAAAAGCAGGAAAAAATATGTGTGTAAAATATACATGAGAGCTCCCGGCCTCTGCTAAGAGGTTCCAGATGGGAGGCGTTACGGTAGGGACACTTTCTCCTGTCTTTTGGTTTGTGGCATTGATTTTGGTGACAAACTGCAGGAAAACTTGTATCTGGCCCAGAGCAGAGAATGTTTCAATTTTTTTAGCATTTTTTGGGTTATCCAAGTATGCAGTGGGAAGTTGAAACTTTGTTTCTAAACATTTATGGCTCCATGTAGAATCATTATACTAAAAAAAAAAGGAAAAAGATAGGGTTTTGAAGGGACTTCGAGAGGCCTTGTCTGGGGCTGGAGGGCGTCCAAGGGTTGTACACCAGACCAGATGCCTCTGCCTAATTTAGAGGCTGATGCTTGGTGCAGAGGGGATGGAAGCTGGTGGAGATGCCTCTCCAAGGGATGAGACTCTTGGCGATGGGCAATGTTTCACTTCTATGCTAGGCAGCAGCTCTGGGCTCCAACGGAGGCTGGCGTTTTGTTGAAGATGCTTGTCTTCAAGAATACCTCCCCCAACTTTGAGGATGGTTTCCAGACCTGTCCTCAGGCTGAAGGTCCACGGTTCCACCACCCAAAGCAAGCAGTGTTGCAGCAAGAACCGCAGCCTGGGCTCGGGTAGGCCGTTGGCAATACCAACATGTCATCACCAGCTCTTAGTGTGAGTGAGTCACAGTTTCAGTGAGAGCTGCTGAGTGCTACTAGAGCCGTCAAAAAGTGACAATGGAGATAAGAGCTTGCGTATGGCAAAACATATTGTCCTACAATGTTGTCCTAACGTAGTCTCCTGCATGGATGGTTTTGCATAATGAAATCATGTCTTAAAAACTAGTGCTTGGTTTGGGATGTTGTTTGGGGTGTTGTGGGTTGTACCATTTGAAACATCAGCGCTTCCAAGACAATGTGCTTCTGGCCAAAAAGATCTGAACCATGTTACTTTAGGAAGTATGTGAAGCCATGGTGAGGACTGCCTTTCCACAGGGTCTCTCTAATGCTTGACACATTAAAAAGCTGCGGGAGTTACTTTGGAGGCAGCAATTCGCCCCCGTCTTCTGCAGAGCACTGAAACACGTGGATATTTTTCTGGTTTTGGAAGTGGAGAAGTTATATTTTCTTTAGTAGTGGCTTCACAGCAGGCAAGACACAAGTGGTCAACAGCTTTGGAGACTCAAAACCCTCAACCTTGGTAAAAAGGGCAGTCCTCGTGCCGTGTATGTCCTCTTTTCCTTGGCTCAAGGGACGTGAGCTGCTGCATTATTTGCAATAATACTTTTTTTTTTTTAAAGTGAAGGAAATCAGCTGCGGTCCTGTCACACTGTGAGGTTATTTCTAGCAATTACAGAGAAGTGTTAATTGTGGCATCAGCTGTTTGTGATGCGTCGCTGTACTTTATCTAGCTCTGTAGAAATGGATTATGCAAGGTGGGGAAATTGTGCTATGACTCAATGCTGTAATATATAGCATAATCTATTTGATAGTCACTTTAAGTATATATTAAGGGGGTTTTATCTGTCAATATTCTATTAGTGCAGTTTTGTTTCTGCTGTAGTACTTGTTTATGGTACTTGTATTGCCTACTGGAGGAGTATAATGTCTCCTCCTTAAGCCATGACTTGTTTTCAACTGGTCATTTTATGGCTCTGTGATTATTTTATATCTCTATCGGTGTGAAAAAAAACATTTGAAGCACCGATTAAGGAGGTTTTGCTCAGACCTGGGACCTGTCAGACACTTGCTATCTGCACCTGAAGTCATAAAGCTTTGGCTGCGGAATATAAATGTTGGGAGCTGTAAGCATCCCCTGGGTTGGAGAGACCCTCATAATAACGCCAAGATACCCCCCTTCATTGTGGGATACTTCTGTGAATCCAAAGCTGAATCCGGGCTGAAGATTTTTTTTCCACCCAAATATTTGCTGGCTGATGTGGGCGAGCTTGCTGGAAAACACTTGTGTTTGGCTGCTCTTCCCAGAGCCGTCCACCCTATGTATAAAAAATAAATAAATGTATGAACAGAACACCGAGGGATGTGAGCCAGACTTTACGGATATGGCAGCCTCTGCCTCCAGGATCCATCCATACTGGCATTTGCCAATGACCAACTGCCAGCTTAGTTTGTTTTTTTTTCCTGTTACGGCACTTGCATAAGAAAACTTCGGGAAGGGGACTCAAGTAGGAGGCTTTGGTTTGGTTTTGGGGTTTTATTTTGTTGCATCGTGGTTACACGGTAATTCCTTTTTTTTCCAGAGCATTGCTTAAAATGAAGAAGCTGAAATGAGCTGATCCCATGCTTAAATGTGGGAAAAGGAGGACTATTCTGCCAATGTTGAGGCGTTTGCCGGGAATGCAGATGCTAAATCCTATTTCTTACGTAGCTGATAGAGCATCTGCATCAGCAGAGCTTTAAATTTCCCAAAAAAGTGTCTGTTGTAATGACTTTTATAGTACTTTATCAAGGGTATCTTACCCTATATTTGATGATGCCGTGATATTTCCATTATGTACACTGCCGCTTCTTTTATTCAGTTAAATTGACCCCAAAACCTTCTCTAAATCAGCGCTCTCCCATTAAAAGTCATTTTCTCCCATATTTGAATTAGGCAGCACAAAGACAAGCTGTCTTAACTGACCCTGTATTTTAAAACTAATTGCTGCAAAAGGTTCGTTGATTAATTGCTCTGTCCCAGGATGGTGACCTGATTCGGTAGAGGGGGGAATTGCTGTCCTTGAGCAGTCTCAGTTTTGCTGTGGCCAGGTACGTTTAGTGCAAATGTTTTGCAATGATAGGGCATTTCTAGTTGGCACAAATGATCTATAACAAAAAAAAAAAAAAAAAAAAGGCATTTCATAGCCTGTATCATGAGAGTAGTATTTTACACTTAAGTTAAACTGCAAGAAAGGGTGTCTGTTAATATGGTAGAACTCGCTTGGCTGCCATTCAGTAATTGTAATTTGAAATGATGTATTTGATGTGCCTTATGTTGAAAGAATGTGGCTGAGTTTAATTTTGTGTAGTGAAGGGTGCACTGTCATTGACAGCTGGATGAAGAGTGTTTTAGCCTTCGGAAATACAACAAACTGAACATTTGTTTGGAGCAAAGAGACACCTTAAACATGGTTTTGGACCTTGGGGCAGTCTTTACAAGCCTGTCCATATGGAGATGAGGGAGAGGAAGGGTCTTGTCAGCACTTCCCAGGTGTCTTTGTCCATTAGTCACTTCCCAGGTGACTTTCCCCATCTGAAATTATTTGCAGGTCTTGTATGTGAAAGGTTCTTTGATGGGGGAATGAAAAGCAAGGAGAGGACAATGTTGCATCTTTTGGTTGTGCCAGCTTAAAAAAATTGCATTACTAATTTTATGGGAAGAAACAGAAAACGACACAGTTTTGAGAAGCTTGTAAGCAAAAAAGTTGGAAGAGACCTTTGGAGATCATCTAGTCCAACCCCCTGCCAAAGCAGGGTCACCCAGATCAGGTTGGACAGGAACACAGCCAGGCAGGTTTGGAATGTCTCCAGAGATGGAGACTCCACAGCCTCTGGACAGTCTGTTCCAGTGCTCTGGCACCCTCAAAGGAAAGAAGTTTTTCCTCATGTTGAGATGGAATTTCCTGTGTTCCAGTTTGTGCCCATTGCCCCATGTCCTGTCACTGGCCACCACTGACAAGTCTGGCCCCATCCTCTTGCCACCTGCCCTTGAGATATTGATGAGCATTGATGAGATATCCTCTCAGTCTTCTCTTCTCCAGGCTGAACAGACCTAGGAAACTACAGAAAGCAAACACCACCAAAGAAATGTTCTGCTGTGCTTTGCTATCAAAGATTTTGTTCTAGGCAATATGTTGAGACATGACTGTCGTGTCCCTGGTCTCTCCATGCCAGAATAGCGAGGAAGATGGCTGGGTACTTGAAAACTGGAGAATAATTGAGGTTGGTAAGGACCTTCAAAGGACATCTGGTCCATCCATGCTCAAAGCAGGTCAAGTGGGCTCAGGGCCTTGTCTTAGAACAGTTGTTCTTTCTTGGCTCGATGGGAGTTGGAATCCCACCATGGATCAAATGACCGGCACCTTTGAAGAGCCAGCTGCTGCAGGCCTTGTAGAGGTTGGAGTGTTTTTCATTTCTTCTACCACCTGCAACAGACTTGTATTGCAAGAAAGGAAAACATAGATCTAGTATTAGTATTTATTTTTTTTTTCTTCTTGTGGTACAGCAGCTGGAACTTCACAAATACTTTCTTTCAAAGTTACCGAGTTGTTTTATTTCACGCAACCTTCTGTGTGCTGTAGGTATTGCCAACCAGGAGATGCCATGGGGGGATGCATTGAGAGGCAATACCTTAAAATGGGTTGTGAATCAGTCGAAGTTGTGTATAAATCCTGATATGAGAGATGGGGAGATTTTAAATATATATGTTGTGTATGTGGTCTTTTCAAACTCCTATTTGCCATTCAAAGCCTTTTACTCCTGCCAGTAGCCAGGAGAAATTTTTTTCTAAAAAGTTGGAGAAAAACATTATCAGTTTGTAACGGGGGGGGAAAAAAAAGGTATTTATTTATTTTGTATTTATTATTAGACCTTGTGTTTAAACTGCTTTGTCACCTTTGTGGGTTGCAATGGAAAATTGGGTTTTGGCTCTGCAATGTGCTTCAGTGGCCCGTTGAAGAACAGAATAACAAAAGAAAAAGCTTTAAAAGATTTTAAAGGTCAGTATTTGGCAGTTCAGCGTTGTGGGTCATTTTTGGTGAGAGCTCTGCTCAAACGTCGCAGCACGAATGCTATAAATACATTGTGGTTTTTGCTTTTTACTGTAAAAGCGTCGATGGTTTCATTATGCAGCATGGAACACCTCGCCACAACCAAGAGAATTAAAGAACAAAGTGTCAGCACTTGAACTCCTATTTAATTGCTGTAAACGAGATATTCACTATTATCGCTTGGCCACGCAGAACAGCGTCTTGGAGGATTCATGTAAATGCTATTTTACTTTGCAAGAATTCAAATTGTAGCTGATACTTTTTGGCTTTGGTACTTATTTAGGTGTTGTGGTCTCTGCTGCACAGAGGTGGCTTTTGGGGCTCCTTATGGAAACCAAAAGGTGGGGGTGATACGTCAAAGTGGTATGGTTTTAGCAGCGCAATTCAGGTTGATAGGTTTTATTGGGCGGTGAGCTGCAGATTTAAAAGAAGTATTTCCCAGGGCAGGAACAATAATGAGAAGGGATTTAGCAAGGCTCTAGTTTAAGTAGTCTAGATGCATTTTATGTTCTGGCCATAACTCAATATATTTCTGCTAAAAAGCAATATAAGAGGACAAGAAGAGTGCTGGGAGCTTGGTTGCAGGTTGAGTGAAAACAAGCGAAAATGATCTTTATCATCCAGCTATTTATGTTTCAAGATGCAGAAAGGAATTTGTAACTACAGAGAATAACTTAAAAAGCCAATGAATGCCCTGGTCACAGAAAAAAAGACATTAAATTACAAATTTTCAATATGCTATTTTTTTTTCCTGTGTCCTTTCTTCTTTTGGAATAAAGATATTTGTGAATTACTATTTTTTGCAAGCATAATGTACAGAATATTGGGAAAATTTGCCTTCAAATCTGGAACTGTTTAAAGGCGCCACTCTTTGTGGAAGCATACACTGGGCTTCTCTCCCAGAAGCTATAGGTGACGCCTGCAGTCCCCGGGCATTAGTGCTTGGGCTCTTTGGGCATCGTGTGGACTCTGCACCCCTCTTGTCCTTTACCAGCACCTATATAGGCAAATATTTTAATTCACAAATATTCTCGTTAGCTGCATAAGTTTTATTGCCCTGGCTGCTATACTGCTGGCTGATGCTTTGAGTTTCCACCTTGCTTATACAGTTACAAGTCATTCATACTTTATGAATGCATTTGATTCATGAATTCCAAAATTCACAGTAAACCAGGGAATATGAGTCTTCCAGCAGCCTCTTGTCTGACATTAACCTATTTCTTGTCCCTAGCATAAATGAGCATGACTGAATTTTGCTCCCAGTCCCTTCAGTGCCCCGTGATGGAATATAACTGTTAATATAACGATTCCACGGTGGAATAGCCTGTATTGAGATTTAAACAGTTGGCTTGCTTTTCTTCTCGCATATTCATGGTACAGCTTTCTAAAAAAAATAAATTTACATTTTAAGTAGACGATCAACCATTTAAAAACTCTTTGTCTATTAATACTTTTGTCTTTCTATATAGAAAAAATAAAATTATATATTTATTTTTCTCGCTAAGGGTGATTGCTGTAGGCTTATTTGAGAAGGACTGGGCTGGGGACCTTAAATGCACGAGAGAAGTCACGTACTTCCGCTAGCGCTTTCCCTGCAGAAGCTGTTATTCTATAGGGCATGTGGCTATTACTCTATATAGGAATGACATTCAATTACACTCATCTCTATTATCTATATAACAGCATTTTATCGCCATTGTCATATGAGGACAAGTCACTGCGGTGTTTTCCTAGCTGCAAGGGTTTGGGAAATAACCTTATTTCAGGAAAGACATTAAAATAACACTTATTCCATCTGTTATTTGTCATTAATCCAGATTGCATTAATATTCAGTCCAAAATAAAGAGACCATGAACCTTTGGGCTCAGGCAAGGAGGAACGTGTGAAGTATTTGGCCACGAAACTGTTAATTATTCTTTTTTTCCCTGCAGTCCACGATAAGCATCTCTTTGTGCAGGAGGGTGGTAGGAGGCAGGAGGAATGGAGCTGCTCGTTCCTCCGTTGACTCACCAGCGCCGGGTCCAGAGGGATGCTCGGCTCCGACAGAGGAATGGATTGAATTTTGTTTCCTTCGAAATGTTGAGCCCCGGCCAGTAAAAGCTTTGGTCTCCCCGAGAATTTTAGGAATGCTGTTACGGAGTTTTGTCCGTTGAGCTGCTCGGCAGCTTCGAATCAATGAGTTAGTAAAGGGAAATAATATTAACAGATGATAATTTGTTTTAGGGAAGTAGTTATAACTCATTTTGTGTTTTTCGAGGCTGAACTATTATATTATGCCTCGGTTGCAGAAAGACGTGATGTCCTGTTCAAGTATATATAGATTAGGCATGCATAAATTGAATTAATAGCACTTTTTTTTTATAGCCCAATAGTTCTTTTAAAGAAACACGGTGATTAAACCAAACAAAAATGTATTAAGTTGTCTCAAGTTAAACATCAGGCGTTTCTTTAGCTACTTGTTGGCCCTTCCCCAACGTGCCTTTGCCATAGTCAGCCTGAAATTTTAACAAGACGTGATCCAAGGAGCTTTCTCATTTACATCAGCAATAAAGAAAAATGCATGAAAGAGGCATATTATGGGTTATGATTTCTGTAGGCGTTTGGGTTATAAAATATAACGTGGTCTGGCATGTTAACGCAGAAAAAAGCTCATCAAAAAGAGAGGTCTCTTGCAGTTCCCCACTCCTAGATTTGAAATGCTTTCTCCTGACTCTAAATGTTCCTTGTTACAGAATAAAAAAAGATTTATTTCTGGGTGAGGCTCTTCCCGAAGAAATCCTAATAAATAGACCTTATTTCTCTCCATGAGCTATTACTTAAGGAATAAGCGCAGGGAACCAAACCAGAAAATCCTTTTGTTTTCTGATTAAATTCTTTATTAAATTTTATGAAAAGGTGATTAAAGTAGGCTGATTCCATATAGTCTGTTGGACTTCATATTGCTGCTGGCTCGTTTCTTCTCAAGTGAACAGCAATAATTAGGTATATAGAAAATTTATCTTCTTGTCTTCACGTGATGTCTTAGATCCTATTGCAGGGAAATATTCATAACGTAATGAATATTATTTAAGACAAATACATAAATATATGGCAATGTGTTAGCTTGCATTGAATATCAACGTATTCTGCTTCTGAGCTTCTTGCTGTGCCTCTGCTTGCTGAAATATCTGGAGCAGGATGAGTAAATCCTTTGGAAATATTAAATAGCATCCCATCTTTTAATGCCAAAATGCCTGTTTTTGGGGAGAGGATGCCTGGATTGTCGTCGTCAGGGCAGTTTTGGGGGCTTCAGTGGTCACCTGGAGGTGTGGGCACCTTTGACGCCCCCCTGGGGGTGGCGTAGAGGAGGGACACTGGGTGCGGGGAGGATTTTGGGGGGAAATAAGCAGAAAACAAGTGTGAGGAGCTCTGTAGGGGAGTGTTCCTTAGCTGTGTGTCTGAAATCATCTCTCAAGTATAATCTCCTTGCTCGGCAGGTTCCGCTTATCCCAGAACTTGTTTTAGTCAGCTAAAGGGAATTCATATGCAACAGCTTGAGTTTAAACAAATCCCCATATTCAAATAGGGGGAGAAAAATCACGTTGTTATTCTGTTAGCAAACCTCCTTTGACTCTTAAATCATTAAATCTAACCAGATTGCTAAATAAATCTGCCTGGGAAGATAAAAGTAGGCATGAGAGCGCTCATCATGCAGATACTGAAGGTGCCAAATGCCTTTTTGCCAAGGTTTCATTTAATTTGGCCTTTATTTTTTGCTTTTAGTTGCAAAGTTAAATCTGTACAGGTCATTTGAAAAGCTTCAGATTATAGCTGTAAAGCCCTTTTAATCTTTTCTAATAAATAGCTGAGATAAGGAGTAAATCTATTGGGAGCTTGGAACTGAGCTCTGATATTAAACCTCAGCAAAAAAATGTATTTGTAATTGTAATTCAGTGTCCATACACAAACAACACTTAGAAATCATCTTGCGTATAATTACCTTAAATAAGTTTGGCTTAGAAGAAGAGGTGAACGATTATCAAAACTGGTTTAATAAATGAAACATTAATTGCACCTGGCAGCTTGACAGATTCGATCACTGTGGGCCGGATTATTATTAAAGTGATTTAGGCACAATTGAAAATACCAGTTTTTGGTGAAGCTGAGCTGCAGTTCTCAGTTCAGAGATTTCTTTTAAATGGCAATAAATGATTTTCTGTATTAGATGCCTCAATAAGGCAGGGTTTTAATAAAAGCTTTGCATAATAAAGACTTAAAAGCATTTTGATTTTGGAAAAACAACAGCAGGAAATCAAAACGACAGTGTCTGAAATGCTGAAAATATTCTGGGTTATGCCGGTGCTGTATATGACATTGTCTAACATCTGAGTAGCCTTCAAAGCATTTTTTCCCCTAATTCCATATATAATTAAAAAGCAGCTTCCTCTAGCTCATTAAAATTTAGAGTCTTGTTGGAGCAGTGTACTTTTATATTTATTTAAATGAATAAAGCACAGCCTTAATATAGACTATAATAACTTCAAATATTAAATCTCTCTTGTACAGCTAACACTTTATTCTAAAACAGTGTTTATCTGCCCTTCATGAATACCAAATTGAAAATGAATCTGGTCCCCAGAAGCTCGTCGTATTATTTTGTAGTCCATTCAACTAACTCTCACCATATGCTTCTTATTAATTATATATTGATATCAAAATCCCCATAGTTGAGTTGTTAGTGATGTGCATCTCGATAAGGTAAAACAATGGCTTTTCGAAGGTAATGATGGCATCTCTCTCTTTTCACAGGCTTTTGGAAATGCAAAAACAGCACATAACAACAACTCCAGTCGCTTCGGCAAATTTATTCAAGTGAACTATCAGGAGACGGGCACAGTGCGAGGGTAAGTGGGAATCTGGTTGAAGATGCTGTATGTACTCTCACCTGCACAAGAAACCAGAATAAGCTGTTCGGGGTGTAGGCGGAGCGGGGGATGTATGTGAAAAAGAAGGTTAATTTTTGTGGCCAATATGTTTCCCAAAATAGAGAGGGGAAAAAACCCACAAATTTGAAGTGTGTCTAAATCCATTGGTATAAAAACAATGTATCTGCGCCACATATTGAAATGTGAATATACCTGAACTGGCTTCAAGCCAGTTGAGCCCTCCTTCATCACGATGTCAACTTTCTAATTAAGCTGAAATGGAACTTCTCCTCTTAAGATAGCAGTTAAGGACGGAAAGTGGAAGGTTTTAGCTAGGATGGGTTAGGGGCTGGAGCATGTGATAGGAAGTAGAGGCTCTGCTCAGGCTCAGGAAGAGAAAGCCAGGGGGAGGTTTAATCCCCAGCTGCCTGATGGGTGTTACAGTGGCACTGGAGCCAGATTCCTCTTGATCGCTCTCTAATTCCCCATATGCTTCTGTCTCTACCCTGAAGTGTCTCTTCAAGCCAGTTAGGGCCACCTTTTTTCCGTGGACCTTTGCAAGGAGATGCTTGTCTCTATTGTGGTTCTCTGCAGTTTATTTGAGCATCTCTTCTGCTCCCGGAGCTCGTGAGCCATACAGCCGTGACTGCAACCTTCCTGCTCCTGGTGAGGGCTGCACCAGAAGTGCTCCATGGTTGGAAGCCTATGGATGAAACCTTCTGGGTGGGCTCCCCTGTCTCTGGTTTTCTCTTTGGCTTTAGACAATTTACACAGCGTCAGGTCATTGCAAAGTGACTGCAGCTAGCTCTAAATGAGCAAGGCTTCCTTAACTCTGCTTTTTGTCCAGGTTAATTAACTCAGTTGGAAAAACGGAGAGTAGAAGTGGCATTCCAGGGGTTGTATAATTTCTGCAGCTAGCTAAGAGACCTCTTGCTGGGACTTCGTTGTTATTTTAGAGAATGGCTTTCAATTTTTTTCTTTTTTATTTTCCAGCAGAACAGTATCACATAAATAGCTTCCATTAATTTTTCCAATGAGCTTGGGTACTCTGTGTACCTTCCCGCTGTTTTTTTCATCCTGTGTCAAATCTGATGTTCTTTTTTTTTTTTTTTTTTTGTCTTCTTTAATTCTGGTGAACAGTTCTCTTACAAGAATAAGGCTCAATTATTTTTTTTAATATCTACTGAAATAGAGGGTAACAATCCAAGAGACGCCTTAACAATGTATTATCTTGGCAAGCTATGTCAGCTCTGTGGAAGTGGCCTCTATTTATACTTGGCAGACAGGTGCAAGTAACATTGTATTCATGTACTCTAGCTCATAAAATCAGAGGAATTTTCTCTCTTCTTTTAAAAAAAAAAATGCACTTTCTTGGTCTTTGGTTGTGTGGTGTGATGTGACTATCTTTGTTCTATGTTCTTTGCTATAAGCTTGCAGTGCTGCCCCAATGAAAATAAAAAACTACATTTAAAAAAAAAAAACCCTGTGAGCTGTTCCTGGCATACATGACCACAATTTTTTTCCATAGTCTTACAAAGAAGATCACAAGTATTTTTATTTTATTAAAAACTTAGCATAGATTTTAAGCACTGCCCGACTTGGCTATCGCCCGGTATTCTGCATAGTATTTGTTTTGTTAATATAACTGTCATTTGCAGCCCCGAATCAGAATTTTGCTCTGTTCAGAGGTTGAAAATAGCAGTTGGATATTTGGTTACAAACCCTATGAATATAATGACTCCAAACTTGAAGTGAATTTAAACTTAAGAGATGTAATAGCCAAGAGATTTAGTAGCAGCCAACCCCGCCCCATGAAATGAAGTCTTTGAAGATGTCTTGAAAATTGATGGAGCATGAGCAATGGCTATAGTTAAGTGCATTCCCATAAGGCTTTATGAATTTATTATGTCCTGTTCGATGATAAGCGAGTTCTGGAGGAAGGTCTTTGCAACCTGTTCAGTCCTCGTAAGATGATCAAAAGCCTCAACATCTGACACGCTCCATAAAATTGCAGAAGAGCCAGCTAGGAGACGTTTTAATTAAAAGCACCAGGGCGCTGGTACGGTGGTAAATCTGTGCGATGGCATGAGGCTGTATCTCAAATACCATGAGTTGGCGCTTTCAGACATGCTGTGCTTGGGTGTTTTGCATGTTGATATTTGTGTATGAAATTCAGCCTCAGATTTCAGATGTTACCTAGGACGCTAAGTACAGGCTCTGTTGCATGCTTAAATGAGTATTTCACACGAAATCATGTTCTTAGAACTGCTTTTCTTTACTCTTAAAGGTAGCTTTGGCATAATTGACAACAGTAAATAAAAAGAAAACATTTGGAGATGTCTGCTTTTTTATATTTAAATTGGTTTTCATTTTCACTATCCTAATACAAGGGGGAATGTATGTTCTTCCTGGGACATGTTTTTGTTAAGACCTTTGCACTAAGCAAAGAGTATCTTAACCAAAACCAGCATTTTACTTGCGTCTACAAAAAAAGATTAAAAAATAAAAATAAACATCAAATAATTTGCCCTGATTTAAATAGTGGTTTGGACCAGATGACCTCTAGAAGACCTTTCCCACCTCAATTACTGCATGAGAGTGATTTTATTTTGGGGGGGGTCTATAAGAAGAGCAGAAAACACAGGGGAAGGGATGAAAAGTCAAGGGGGGTGGAGGTGATGCAGGTTGTCGTACAGCAGCTCCCCAGGGCTGGGAGTGGGATCTGGGACAGTCTGATTCCTTTTTCGCTCATCTCGTCACTGAGCCTGCAGTGAATTTATGGAATGGCTTGGGAAGGAGAAGTTGGTTTCAGGTTAGAATGGGGATACAAAAAAAGCCTATTGGTGAGGAACATCCATAGACTGTTCTCAGCCTCCTTGCAGGGAATGAACAAGAGTTAACCTTTTTGGTGCACATCATACAGAGGAATAACACTGCTTCGCTCTTTGTCTTTCTTTACTCCTCCTATCCAGCAGGATCATCCCATAGGGGGCTGGATATGCCATTTCTAGTAGTGTCTCCTAAGAGTTGTCACAAAACCTCTGCAGCACATCCAAATGATTTATTTCATATTATTTTTTAGTGAAAAAAGGGGACAATTACTGAGATGCGAGTAATAAATAGCTCTGTCTTCCCCAGCTGGAGACTATGGTGGAGAAGCAAGTGTAGAGTCACCTCCGCATCCTCCCATGCCCAAGGTTCATTGGGTTTCCCGCTTCAGACATGGCTGCTCATGTCGGTGCCACGTCACTGGGCGTCTGTAGCTGGAAAAGCACGGCTACATCATCAAAATTGCCAATTCTAACTCCGGTTTCTAAATCCCTATCATTACTGGTTAGTATTGTTTGGAAGAAAAAACCTGTCGAAGCTTGTTTAAGCTCGACAAGCTTGAAAAAAGTATTTAGTATGTAAATCAAACATGTTTATTGTGGAGGCTCTTAGGATAAAATGTAAACTCCAATAAGGAGCTTTTGCAATTGTTTATTTTCTGACTGTAGCCACAAGTTAATAGCCTGAGTTTTTGTCGAGAAGTGGCTCCTCTGGAAGAGGGAATGGTGATTTGGAGACTGATTCTGCAGCTGAATCTGATCTTGCAAACTTTTGCACCCAGATATATTTCTTGTGTGCACAAATCTTGGTCTGCAAGCAATTTTATATTGCTGGCTTTGGATTAAATAAGTATCCGAGATTCTTCCTTGCTGTCAAAATTTCCCCCTGTGCTCCCTGCCCATAGGCTAACACATCTGAGATCGTGTTTTTCATATCCAAGTTAGTGTTGGCTTTGTATCAAACCAAAAAAACCTCAAAAGCCAAACATAATATTGGGCTTGTTCTGCCTAGGAAGAAATTTATATAACTAAGTGAAACAAGGCTGAAACTTTTTTTTCTTTTTTTGTGTGCGTACTAAGACTGAAAAGTCCTGGTAAAGCTGTGTTCATTTAAGTTGAATGTTGGGTCAATGAATAACGCTTTTATTTTTTCCTTCCAGAGCTTATGTTGAAAAGTACCTCCTGGAGAAATCAAGACTAGTCTATCAGGAGCACAATGAACGGTAGGTGCCCATATTTTGCTTACGGGGTTGGTTTTGACTTCTATGCATGCCGATGGCACAGCACAGAAAGCGTAAACCCCTCTTTGAGCTGGAACTGCCAATCAGGATTTTCATGCTCCTAACCCTGGGCTTCAAAGAGAAACGATGCATTTTATATCTTGCTGTTTAGGGAGGAATGTACTACCCAGGGAAAATAAAGTCATAGAATTTTTTTCATAGAATCATAGAATGGGTAGAGTTGGAAGGGACCTTAAAGATCATCTAGTTCCAAGCCCCCGCCATGATTTTCCTTTGTGTTTGTGATTCACGTCATATGGATTATTATGTACCATTTGTTTTCTTGTGCAATTCGTAAGCTATTTAGTATCTAATTTAGGGGATTGGGAGGAAGGTGGTATTTTAGTTCTGTTTTACAGTTCTTAACACATTAAAGCCATCAGAAGGACCTCTAGAAAAAGCTAAAATTATATAGACACCAAATTTAAGCAAATTGTTCTTTCCTAATTGCAACATATTATTTGTTACATACTCCTCTCTCATTAATTGTTACTCTGATTTTAAATAAATTTGCTGCTTCTAGTTATCTTTCAACTCTTGGAACTTCTGTCTGTGTTTCCCTTTTGAGACAGACGTTGTGCGAGAAGTTTTCCTGAGTGCTCATGGGCTGATCCCGAAGTTAAACAGCTCCTACAGCCTTGACAAATGTACTCTTGGGTGTTGCAGGATGATTAAATGTGGTTCCTCTTGGAAAACATCCAACCTAAAAGCAAAGTTTTAATTTTAGAAATACGGCTAAGCTCTTAGCGTTAATCCATGTTAGAGTTGTCTTGAAGCAAAACAGATGAGTGTCATTTGGGGTGTTTTTAGTATTAGTAATATGCAAGTATTTTGAATATTTGAGTAGCCGTAAAAATTGAAGATTTTTCCATTCTATCTTACAGAACTGCAACTGCAAAGTCCTTACCTCTTCAATGGCAATAAAGTATTAAAAATAATAATTTCTGCATCGCAAGGAAATGCGTTGTTTTGATTCTAATAAATATGTAGGCATTGCACATGTTTCTGGAGGAGAATGTGACGATGTTGGCTAGGAATTCTTTAAGTATATTCTGGGGCAGTGGATGTTCTTGGATGGAAAAGGATTTCGTTCTCCATTACTCAATTTAATCTTTTACATTGCTGCAAAGTGGGTACGGGACATCTCTAAGCAGTGTTCAGGTCTGAGTTTGGAAGCTGGAAAATCAGGTTATGAAGTTTACATGCGCTTCTCTGCTTAATACTGCTCCTTGTTTTGAAGTCTAACTTCTTTTTTTCCTTTTCATTTGTCACCAGGAACTACCATGTATTTTATTACCTCCTGGCAGGAGCGAGCGAGGAAGAGAGATCAGCATTTCATCTGAAGCAGCCTGAGGAATATCATTACCTCAACCAGGTGGGAATACTATACAGGAATACAATACACGGTCTTGCCTTTTCTACTGCTGATATTTAATGCTAATAAAGAAAATGTGTGGGGTAATAAAAGTGGGTTGTCTTAGTGCTCTACGAGCAGCCTTCCATCATTGAAAATAATTCTGCATTGGCAATCTGAACACCTGATAATATGGAAAAAAAAATAAGAAAAATCAGTATTTTCTGGGTTTGTTCCCTATCTGGGATATGTTAAATATATTGTGGTTTTAATTGTGGAAGGGAGAAACAGCAATAATTTACTTGTTATGTGTGTGAATGCCATTTGCTCATTAACATCTGTCTGCTGAGTAGGAGGAAAGGGGAAAATGTGTGATACTTGTATCTCTTCAGGATATAATGCCTTGCATGAGGTAGTCCTAATTCTGTAGCTTCGTGGCTGGCTGTTAGCATGATCCTTTGAATTTAACAATATAATAAGTTTAATATAAAAAACCCCACAGCAACCATTGAAAATGTGTGAATTAATAATAAGTGAGTTATTACCAATGGCCAAATAAACTCATGCTTTGGAAAATCTGATTTACTTCAGATATTTAAGATGCAATTGTCCACTGATCTTTGTGAATGGGGACTTTACTGCTTTTCGCTGACAAAAAAAAAAAAGAGTAGGAATATGTGGAAGAGTATTTCGGTTATACGTTGATTTTGACTAATGGCAATTTTCTTAGGGCTGAAATATGTTTAGCAATAAAGACTGGTTTAACGCACAAGCTGGAGAGAAACTTGTATGCGCAGTGCAACCCAAATAGCCTTCAGTCTTTCTAGAAATATAATTTAACTCTGGAATATGTCTCAATTACCCAGGGCTTTTTAAAGATTTTTTTTAATGTGGGCTATCAAAGCCCAAATCTGTTGTAATATTAACGACTCCCACCCACTCTTAGCAGGATCAGGAAATTCACACAAATGAGTACCGTATTAAGAGCTGGAGGATTTTTGCTCGCTGCCTTTGTGCCTCAGGCATTAGCTGGGGAACGTGGTGTGATCTTCACCACCATCTGTGCTGCCGTTTTGCAGGAGGAAAGTGCCAAGATCGTTTGGATTGAATGTTTTGTCAGATTCTCGGGTTTTGTTGGGCAATCCGGTAGTTTTATGTTAATTGAAAACATCGCTTTTAATTACAGTCCTTCTTTTTTTTTAATAACCCTTTTAGTATTTAAAGTAAAATTCAATGTATAATAAAGTAAATTCAATGGTATGTAGTGTGTAGAACTAGTAGGAATCCAATAATTTATGTTGAAATGTTTCTTTTACTCTAAATTATGGTGTTGGGCAAGTAGGCTGGAGAAAGATGCTGAGGCAGGTCCAGTGGATCAGGGAAGCAGACCCTGGACTTGCCTGAACACAGCATATGGACAATAGTGACAGTCTGAATTTTTAGAGTTTTTATTATAATAATTTTTAAAATTTTTAGTAATTAGGATTAGTCTTAGAGAGACAATTTAACACTGACAACTATGGGAAAAAGGCTCCTTTAGATGCGTTTAGGGCATTGTTCCATATTAAAGCTTTCTGACAGTGTAGTAACAGCTTTCCTGTGCCCTGTAGGCAAAGGGGAAAAAGGAAAATAAGGAGAAAAAAGGAAAAACAGGTAGCGGAGGAATGGGAGAAGAAACTTGGGAAGGATAAAAGGGGAAAATTATAAAATGTCCCTTGAGGATTTACAGTAGCTTCTTAAATGTGTCCTAGAGAAATCCCTGCCTTTCTAAAAGGAAAAAGAACAGGTTCAGAAATGAAATCAAGTGTTTAACTAAAAATTAAATATTAAAATTGAAAAGCTATAAAATATTGAACCAGACCCCTTAAGTCAAGGACTGACTCAGTCCTTGAGTCAAGCATTATTTTCGTTCTCCCAGGTTCCTCAGCTCACGTTGTGTTATGCAGAACAGACGTGCATTTTACATTGCAGATGAGAAATAATCTATTCAGCTATTTCACCAAACTGTGCTGTTATTTTGTTGATCTGTAAATGCACAGAGCAGGTTTGGAAAAAAATAGATTTTTAATCTTTTTTGAAAGCAAATTCACTTAAACTATCCTCTGAGTTTGGATGACTTCTCCATGTCTCATACCAAAGGCAGGTATACCGACCATTGCATACCCTGCAACTTGTGCTGGTTATTCACATTTATCCATTTTGAAATTATTGATTTGCAGGATTCCATCCTTATTTTAAGTTCCTCAGGAGCTCTGGTGCCATGTGTCTCTTCCTCTCTGGACTGGTCACTGACATGTACTTTGACTTCTCTCAACTCCATCTCTGTCTGATTGGAAAAAGATACAAATTCCTAAAAAGATGTTGCTTTCTAATTGGTCGGAAAATCACACTTTTGCAACATTTATGTGTGTCTAGAGCAGGGGTTGAGAGTAGAAACAAAAAAATCTGCTTTTCAGTGTGATTTTTCCATCAGTAGCTCTTCAGCTCCAGGTAAACCAAAGCTTTCTCCAACTGTGGAGAAAAAGAAAAGATCTTAAAATCCACTAAACTTATTGCATAAGTCTTGAAAACACTGTAAGGAGGAATCAGAGTGTCATAAATGCAAAAGCGCTAGAAATCTTACCTTAAAAATAATAATTAAAATAAGGAATGACTATGCAGAATAACAACATTTATTTTCCTTGGAAACTCGACGTTGCTGCCCTGGTTAAGGAGCAGGTAGTGGGAGTTATTTTTGGTCTGAACGTTACTTAACCCGCTCTGCCTTGCTTTCAGATGACAAAGAAACCCCTCAGAGAGAGCTGGGATGATTATTGCTATGACTCTGAGCCGGTCAGTACGAGTCCCCGCGTCTTCTGTGTTGCTGGTGCAGGGCTGCTGCTCACTTGAATTTGTTAGGGGCACCAAGACCTGAGCAGAAAACGAAGCCAAATTAAGTTTAACCTATTAATTACCCTCTCCCTCTCTCTGCCCTGCAGTGGTGTCGCTTATGTATTAGCTCATGACAATAGAGGTGTGTTTTCCCGTGCCCTTTTTTGGTTCCTTCCATCTGGAAAGCTTCGTCAACAGTTGGAGATGGTCATCTAGTTTTAGCAAACTAAGAGGTTTTTTTGTTCCTTCTTGATCTAATACATGACGATTTATGGAAAATGTGATGCGGCAGCAATGTGAAAATTGAAATTCCTTTCTGATAAAACAGCAAATCAGTCTCTTGAATCCCTGAGAGATGCATCAGTGTGTGATGGTTGTAGCAGCGTATCTGCTCTCCAGCTTCCAGGGGAAAAAAAGACAAAATCAAAATCATCCCCCGCAAAACATCTGCAAGAAAATAAAATCCTGATATTATTCAGCATGCAAAACCAATTCCTTCTCCTAAAATAGTTCTGCTGACATGTTCATCGTTTTCAAATGGATTGACCCAAAAAAGGGAATGGTGAAGCTTCTCCCCCTTCCCCAGTTTCTCCTGTGCAACGGAGTCGGAGGCAGTGGCTCCAGTTGGCAACGTGCTTTGGGTGTCTGTGTGTCCTGTGATGGTCTCTGTTGGTTTCATCTTGCATGGGGAAGCATGTTTCAACTGCATGTTGTTCCTGATAATTTTGCTGCGTCCTTAATGGTTGCCGAACTCTAGTTGATGCATCTGGAAGGGTAAGAGGTAATCTGTGAAAGAGCTGGGTTTCACTCAGGCTAAATAAGCATCTTAACAACAAGATTTTGGCTGCAAAATCCTTAGGAGAGGAGGAGGGGGAGGGGAGTCTAACCCGTCAAGGTTTAAAAATGTTGAATATTGTATTGACATCTTTAATACATCAACACCCTTAACACATGAGCATCCTTAGAGATCCTACAAGAGCAAGGAGTGAAGAAGGGCAGCTGCTTTTCTATATACCTTAGTATACTTTACTATGTTGCAAAGACCTTAATTGCCTAAGGAATGGGTAAGGACAATTTACTGGAGGAATTAAAATTAAAACAAACCCCAGATTTGCCACCTTTTCCTGGAGGGGCCGATAATGCCCTGCCAGCTCAGGAGCTTGGGACTTACCATGTTACAGCAAAGCCGCGTGCCGTTACAATTTGGCTATTTATCTGGTATTTTATTTTGCTCAGGATTGTTTTCTGTGATGTTTGTAGTAAATCACATCTTTGCTTCAGTTGATGACTCACTCTTAAACATACCCTGGATCTCTCCCCGTAACCACAGTCTCAACCCACTGCAGATGTCCGGTTTATAAAGAAACCCTATATATTATATCTTCTTTCAACTTTCCATGGAAATCTACGGATTGCTTCAATGTAACGACAGTAAGCAGGGGACTCACTTTTGCTGGGAAACTAATTGCCCCGGCAGAATATTAATGACAAGTTTGGTCTGTGATCATGGACTTCGTAATGCTTGTCTGCCCCAGTATCAAGGAAACTCCTTTTTTTGTATAATTCTTATCCTTTTAAAAAACAGCACAGAGATGAAACACTACAGACAACATTGGCTTTTAAGCAGATAATTTGCAAAAGGCCTTTCCATGCAGATTAATGAGTTTGGCAATTGTTATGTAAATCAGTAATTAAATTGCCTTTGGCGTAGATTGTGCTACTTCTTAGTCGTCTATGGAATTTTGCTGTTGACTTGTGACTTAATTTTGGATGAATGATGCCACAAAATGAAATCATCTCCTGGAATGTGGAGTTCTCCTGGAATGTGACAGAAATCGTCTCCTGGAATCTGTTTTTAAAAAGATTTATATGCAGAATTTGTGGGTATATTATTGTCCTGCAGACTCCAGGTCCCACCGTGGTGGGTGTGAAAACTTCTGCAGGTACTCCTCATCGTAGGTGTAGTGGCCGAGGAAGCCAGTTGGCCAAGGTTTGAATTTAGGAGGGACAACTTCTTATCCTGATATTTTATGGTATAAATAATTGCCTTGCTGATGCCTGCTGATCTTACTGATATATAGTGCAGATGTCTTTGTTGCATTCCTTTGGATAATATATATTATATATAGGGCTCTGGAGCCTTCAGCACAAGAAGGACATGGACCTGTTGGAGCGGGGCCAGAGGAGACCACAAAGATGATCTGAGGGCTGGAGCCCCTCTGCTGTGAGGACAGGCTGAGAGAGTTGGGGGTGTTCAGCCTGGAGAAGAGAAGGCTCCAGGGAGACCTTATAGCGGCCTTCCAGTACCTGAAGGGGGCCTACAGCCCTTCCCCAGCTTTCTTGTTTGCAAGGGCATGTAGTGATAGGACGAGGGGCAATGGTTATAAACTAGAGCGGGGCAGGTTTAGATTAGACATTAGGAAGACGTTCTTTCCAATGAGGGTGGTGAGACACTGGCCCAGGTTGCCCACAGAGGTGGTGGAGGCCCCATCCCTGGAGATGTTCAAGGCCAGGCTGGATGATGCTCTGAGCAACCTGGTCTAGTTGAAGATGTCCCTACTGACTGCAGGGGGGTTGGACTAGATGACCTTCAGAGGTCCCTGCACACCCAATACATGCTATGATTCTATGATATGCAGACAAACACCTTATACATCTCTTAAAGGGTAATTTTCAATCGCTATTAATAAAAGGTGGAAGTGTCATTTTTGTAATGAGTATTTCCTAAGAACATGCAGGCATGTTACATTCTTGTTAAATTTAAAACCCCACATTCATTGATGCTGTGCATGGTTTTAAATGGTCTTACAGTTCAACATCTCTAAATTCACTTTGTCCTGCAGTATTCAGTTGTTGTCCCCGAGGAGCACTGATGAAAAACTTCCAGTTTTCTTGTCCAGTGGAACTTTTCTAGCTTTTGGTCGAGGGGACAAGGCATTGTGTGTGACTGGTCTCCTATGTTGAAATAAATATCTTAAATAAGAATTCCCCCCTATAATCAGTAGCTATTGCTGTAATGATGCTATGGAGTGGGATGAAGATCGTATGACTCATACAGTTGTGAGGCTTTAAATGCGGATATGTGCTGTAAGACACAAAGCTGATACTCTAAAATAGCTTCATTCTGTATATTCTGTCTTTGTGATTTATTCTATGTACTCTATAAATGAGTACGAGTGGCTTTGCAAGTAACACTCATCATACTGTGACTACTTGGTACCCATTTAATAACATTCACTGTACTGTTCACGTAACCCCGTTTAGTGCAGAATTTCAGAACTATTTGTGCAAAATTTGTGCAGACTTTCTTATGTGGTAAATATGATTTACAGACAAATGACCAAAAAAACCTGTGTGGATACAGCTGCTTAATTAATTGTCACTGCAACTGCAGTTATAATTGTTACTTAACGTACCTGGATTAACGGTAGAAAGTCTCTATTTAAGGGTTAGTAAAAATATTCTGAGGTTTAAGATAACACTGTATTGTGTGATGCACAATAAAATAATTTTGATTCAGAGATTGGGAGTCTTCATAGGCAACAATGGGAAAAAGTATTAAGTACGGGCAACAAAGTGAGAGAGAATAATCGATAATCCATGCGGCGGCCCAAGGTGAGCCAAGGCAAAAGGAATTTGGCATTAGTACTTTATATATTCATTTAAGGAGCATTAATTTAGCCATGTTCCCTCAATATCGGTGCAGGACAATATAAGTTGGGTCTAGAATGTCATCAGATTTCTCTGAACGTATCAGTGACACTCATCAGGTTGGGAATAATCTGAAAAACTAAACTGTTCAGACAGATTAGTTTACAAAAAATATAAAATGTAGTGGATTTCAAATTCCCTCAATGCTTACATTTTTAGAAAACTTGTTGGTAGTTAGAATAAAGTTAGTGAAAAATATATTTAAAGCTTCCCCTTTCCTATGCAGGATTTAATTTACTGATATTTTACATAAAATTATGCGAATTCTATTTTAAAACTGAATTCTCCCTCTTTAGTTATAGGAACTCCTAATGGACCAGGATTTAATGTGGAATAAACTGCCTTTAAATGTGTAACATATTTCACCTCGTTGTTAATTCACGTCCTTTTTTATGCTAGTTGTTGCACATTGACGAACTCTCACTGTACTGTTAGAATGGTGCGACTCACCTCTTGTGTTAGAGATTAAGCCGAGGAAATAGGAAGGATCTGCAGGAAAAAGTAGCCAAAAATGTTGTTTTGGAATAGGTATGCCAATGTAGTCCTCTCTGAGGTCCAGGCTCTTCAAACCAAGGCAATTGTGGTGGAGATGTAGGGTCCTGTGAAAGCCCATCTCGCCACTCTGGATAAAACACAGTATACAGAAAAATGTTTGTGCATACAATAAATAATTATTGTAATGAAATTTGCGCTCTGGTTTTCCATAAAGTCCTTGCAGAAGCAGATTCTCCTAAACAGCTTGATTTAAAAAAAATAATAAAATAGTAAAAAATCAAACTTTAAAAAAGAATATTTTTTTTAAAAAAATCAAGCTTTTAATTGTGCATACGCTTTCTAATATTTAAGAAGAAAAATTCTGCCTTACCACTGGAGCTAATCCTGGTCTTTCATTGTATTGCATATGTGTTTCTTGCTGTATCTGCTATGGTGCTGTCAGTCCCCCTGTCCCTGGGCTGGGTGTCAGGGGTAATTCGCCAGTTATTCCCTGTAGTGTCAGTGGGGCCTCCTGGATATCTCATTTTCTAGTGCCAGATTGGAAATATTCCAGTTGCTGATAAAAGGCGCGGAGATCACTAAATGACATTTGTGAAGTGTTGACTTGGCCATCCGCACCTGTTCTGATCTTAATTTCTTTGAATGTTTAATTTTTCTATTTGAACCCACCAGGACTGCTTTTCCGTGGAAGGGGAGGACTTGAAGCATGACTTTGAGCGATTACAACTAGCCATGGAGATGGTGGGGTTTCTTCCCAAGACTCGCAGACAGTGAGTTTATTTTCCCTATTGATAGCTTGGAGATTATGTTAACTAATATCGCCTTCATAATCAAATTGGCCTGACTTGGGCTAACATAATTGTTGTGCTCTACATAACGCATTGGGCTGCTGAGAAGGAATAATTGGTAAGACACTGGAAGAGGTTGCCCAGAGAAGCTGTGGATGCTCCGTTATTGGAAGTGTTCTCGGTCAGGTTGGGTGAAGCTTTGAGCAACCTGGTCTAGTGGAAGATGTCCCTGCCCATGGTAGGGGGTTGGACTAGATGATCTTTGAAGGTCCCTTCAACCCAACCCAAAATTTAAAGATATAAACAAAATATGCCCATCGTTACTGTAGTTAATGATTCTCTTTATGCAAATAGAGCGTTGGCATGAAGTTGGCACCTGGAAGTATTTTTCAATTGTTCATGAATAGTCATGCCTTACTCTGCACGTTATGAATCCAGATCCTGATTTAATCAGAAATTCTAATTATTAGTCATCATACTTAATCCTTTGCATGCAATTGCCGGTTCTGTAGACCCATTTCCAACTGGCCTTCCTTCATAAATTCACTGGAAGTACTGGTTGACAAACTGGATGACTTAGTTGGGTTGCAATACCGCCTTCCTCTGACTGTAAGCAATTACATGCTTGACAAGAGGGTCGTCTCCAACTGAAACCACAAAATAATTCTTCTGGTGGTGTTTCTTGGCTTGCAAGTCTTGAGTAGATTTGAATGAATTTGACAAATACGTTACTTGAGGTTAGTAACAGGCGTAGAAAAATTAATATTTAAAAAATTACCTCAAAGTGGGTATGGATTTGATGTTGTAAGTACTGCTGAGAAGCACGTCAGTAGCTGGAACACAATGAGAAATCTTGCGCTTTTTCAAGTCAAAATGTTCAAACAATAATTTAGTGAACACGGTTCCTTTCTGTCTGAAATCCTGGAGGTTACGTGGGAACAGAGAATTACTGCTCTGTGCTAATGGCACTTGAAACCATATTCATCACATTGGGTAAATGACATTTAAGATACTAATATAGAGCTTTTTTTTTTTCCCAACTGGGTGGATTACCTCCTGTTTTTTTAAACACCATTTTTCTTGCCTTTTAACAGGTGTCTGAGCCACTAGTTACGAGCTCTTAACTGTGAGACGTTGTCCCACCTTCTGCTACAACAAGAAATTTTCACCCAACCGAGAATCTTTTTCAATAAGCTCATGCTTTATCTCTAACTAGTAACCAATCGATTAGGAAATTAAGACTGTTTTTTCTCTGTCTGTTCCACACACATGCATAAACCCAAGTATACATACTTCTAGTGTAAATATGTTATATGTCAGTGTGGTTCCTTATCTTTCAAGAGTCAGATATCAGTGACAAGGTTTCTCTAAAGCCTGTTTAGGGTGCAGAAAGGGAATTTAATTGACAGAGTACAGCAATCAGTAAGTGTCAGGACTGAGCAGAGTTGGATGTCACAACAAATTCAGGCTTTTGATTTACTTTTCTTGGCACACAGGTTCTTGTATTTCTCCTAGTGAATTTTGCTTGTCAAAAAATATAGTGGATTCTTCACTATACAAGCAAATTTATTCTGCTTGGCTTTGTAGAACTGTAACAAGAATAAGTAACTGCCTTCAGCTGAGTATAAAAAGGAAGGACATTTAAAGTATTACTTTGCTTTCATAAGTGATTGTTTATAGCAAATCATGGGGTTTTACCTTTGTGGAAACAGTTACAGAAGAGAAATGTTTGGAATTGTATCCTTGTAATTCATGAGAAGGAATCAGTATCCCTATTTTAGAGATAAGGGAGGATGGATTGGAGAGGTGAAGGTGTTGTCCAGACAAGCTGATGGCATGGCCAGGAATCAAATTTGATTTCATTCATTTTTAGCCCCCCAGAGAGTGTAGAAATAGGAACAGAGTTTATTGCTGAAGTCAGCCATGACTCGATAGTCTGAGAGCTACTTTTTTAGAGGATTTTTTTTTTTTTGAGGAGTGAGGCTATCACTTAAAAGTGATCAAATTAAATAAAAAATAAAAAAATTGGCTGCATAAATCTACTTGAAGTGTAGCATCTTTTCTCTATCTCAAATTGCTTATAGATTATGAAAGCATTTATGTTTTTTTGTATAGGCTTTCCACCCGGCACTAGATCTGAGAAGGTGATAAATCCATGTGCTAGGGGACTGGGAAGGATCACCTGCGTGACTGAGTCCAGTCTCCCCCTAAATTTAGGCAATTGCATGATAGGTATTTAATCTGGGTATCTAGATTACTCAAGGATTTCTTTTTTTCTTATAATATGGGGAGTCATTTTGTAACCGTGGTTTTGATGAGTTAAATAGTTTTCAAGAAAGCCATAAAATGCAAGTTTGGTACTTGACTAAGTGAAAATATTTTTTACGTGAGGTGAATTGGATGTTTCATTTGAGCATTGTTTTTGAGGAAACATTTGGAGATTTGGGACATAAACTGCTTTGGATTGAAAATTAGAGGAATGAGTGAAACATGAAAATGGCACTTGATTTTTGGGGACGTGGATTGCTTTTTCATTAGCTTTAAGAAAAAACAACTGAGTGAAAATGACTGCTCTCTATTTTCTTTAGAATTTTCTCTCTCTTGTCGGCGATACTACACCTGGGTAACATCCGTTACAAAAAGAAGACTTACCGGGATGACTCCATTGATATTTGTAACCCTGAAATACTACCTATCGTGTCAGACCTGCTGGAGGTAAGCCTTCGCTTTCCATCCTGTAATGTTCACACCTAATGAGCCACCTCTGGTTTGTAATAGAATTTATTTCCAGTTTTGCTGAAGGGTAAGTTCTCTCGTGTTACCATTAATATGGGCTGTTCATGTTTGGCGGTGAAAAGTTATAAAGATTTTTTTTTTATGAGGTTTTTAATGGTAGGGTTTTTTCCTCTAATCTTCAGCTTCAGGTGTAATTGACTGAAAATACTGTTTCTGTGATTACAATTTGAAAGCTTGCAAACCAGTTCTAGGTGGAACGAAAACCTGCCATTCAACGCAGTAGTTTCTTCAACTGCCAGCCATCAGCTTCCTCACCAAAATTCCCCAACGGTTCTGATGTCTGTTCCAGTATTTGTGTAAGAAATTGGAGGAATTGTAGGACCATCAGCCCACTCTTCTGGTTCAGGTGGTGGCCGGAGTAGGTGCTGAGTGAGCTCACCATATTTAGCTGCCTGTTGGTACCCTGCCAGCATCCACAAAGGTTGTATTAGAGGTGCTGGAGGGTGCATCTCATCCCTTTAGTAGCCATTTACGGACCTGTTATCCATGCATTTATCTAGTTCTTTTGTGAACATCTTGATGCTGTCTACTGTTTAGGACCCTGTACTGACAGCGCTTTGTCCTCTTGTGAGTCACCGTTGTGCCAGTATCATTTGGGAAGGGTTTGTGTGTCTCAGCCTGGATGGCCCAGGGCCAGCTCCAATTCTGTAAATCAGCACAAAAGCACTAGAGAGCTGCTCTTAGCCTGAGCAGGTTATGGAGCTGTGGCATTTTTTGTTCGTGAGAAAAGCCTTCATTTCTATGAGCCATTGTGTCCTGCGCTTGCCTTAAGTGTTCAAGAGCTGAGGGCAAAACCTCATATAGGCGGCCAGCAGCTCTCCTTGCTGCCTCACTTTTCTCAAAATGCTCTAAACCTCTCGTAATTCCAAAGGATACTGAAATGTTATACTTGTAGTTGATTAAAACAATCTTTATCTTTATCCCTTTGTACTTGCTGGATTGCGTGGAAGGTTAATTTTTGCTAATTTTATGATAGCGTGAGAAGATAACCTGTAATTTTGTGTACATCTGATGCTCTTCCCATTCCTTCCCTTAAATAATGGTTGTGCTATCTCACTACCTAAAGAACCTGGGAATTGGCTCGCACAGATTTTCATAGCACTTCATTAATGCTTTGAATTTAGGGAGGGAAAAGCTTCTGTAAAATATGGGTATAAGCAGCTGGATGCTCTTTGCATCTTGGCCTTGGAGATTGCAGAAATAAACAGAAGGAAAATATGAGTTTGGAGACGAATGTTGTTGATCTTACCCTGTTAAAAATGACCATAGCGAGAGCGCCAAGTCATTTAAGAAGTAATTGTTTTTTAAAAAAAGCTTTGAATAAGAGAGTGACTTAGAGATCTGAAAAAGTTCCAGGCTTTAGGTCTTTGCCCTGGCTTTCCTCTGCAAACAAACTCTTCTGCACCATCTGCATGCTGTAAGGTATCGGGTTATTTGTTGCACATGTACATGTGAAACGATGCATTGGTTGAGCCCTATAGATCTAACGGTGGCTGAGTGCCATGGTCTGGTAACAGCACAGAGCATGGATACCATGCTCGCTGGCAGATGGTGTCAACAATATGTAAAAAAAGATAAAAAAAAAATATATATATTGAACTGCACCATTTTGAAAAAGCACTAGAATCTGGTGTGGCTGAGCAAAGCGACAGATTTCTGTTCATCCTGGTAATTCTTTTGCGAGGTAAATGACTGTATACAGCATAAACTGCTTGTTAATTAGATCAGGCCGGTGCAGATCTGAGGTATGATCTTGTGAAATACATCACTGGGTTTGGGTAAGTGCTGTTGCTTGTCCTTAAAGTTGCGTTTATATCGTAATTTATCCATGGAATTGGAGACATTGGTTGCCTCCAAGTGTAAAGTTTCCAATAGACCCACGCCCCAGTCAGCTGAAATAAAGCCAATAATTTGGCTTTATAGTCGCATTTTCAGGAGAGGCTTGGTTTCTCTTTCTGAAATGCTCAGTCTTTGCAGACCTGAATCTTTGCAGACCTGAATAGATTTTTATATTTTTTTTTGGTCATTCTTACTCAATTTTGACCAAAAAGGAGAGCTGAAGGGTTCAAACAGGTGAAACATCATCACAAAGAGCATCCGTTGCACTTAATTTGTTAGTTAGCTACTTACAACTCTCCAAATTAAGTATGGTGAATTCTTCTTAGCCAGAGACCAAAAATATTGCTTGAAACATTTCACACTTTGCATTTTGTCTCATTCGAGTAATTATTTTTATTACTTTTTTTGTGTGTGGTCACCAAACTGTATACAGTTTTGCTTTTCACACCATTGTTGCTGAAAATATGAATTGGCTTGAAAAAGTTATTAATCCCCTCTCTAGATCTTGGCATTACTCACTAAGACTGAAAAATCATTGCAGTATAAAAATAATATTAGTTGACAAATAGTTTAACTTCTCTTCATACAGCCACTGGGGTCTTGGCAAGGGATAGTCTTGAGCGTAGCAAAATGATGCAAGAAACCAGCTCTGATGTGGTCTGATACTTGCAGGCAAAGATTAGGGGGGTGTTTGGGTTTTGTTTTTTGTTTTTTTTCCCTTAAATGACTCACTGGATTTGTTCAGTCAAGGATTTGAAATGGAAAAGAGAATTAAAAATCCAAGTGGACTTGGTGGAAAGGCTCTGAGAAGCGGGAGCTGAATTGGCCATCTCCGAGAGCAGCAAAGAAGAGGGGCTGTGGAGGTCCTCCCACGCAGCACCAATGGGGCGGTGGCCTTCATGGGGAGGAGAGGGACCAACAGCCTGGCTGAAATGAAAAATTTAGGCAAAGTGAAGGTGTTTTCTCCCTCTGAAGGAGAGTCTGGCCCAAATTCTCCTGAGTTTAGCAGGTTTATGTTGGAGCTTCTGAGCCTCTAAGGACAACAGGGGGAATTTCCCTGCTGCCGCGGTTCATGCAACAGCCCTGACCAACTGTCCTTCCTCTGTAAAATGAGATTTGCATCCCTATAAAAACGAAGCTAATGTGCAGATTTTTTGAAGGAATCTGGGAGGACATGATGATCTGTGATGGATTTGATTTTTCTTAGATACTGACAACCCTGTCCAGTATGCTTTTGGTTTATTAAAACACTCAGAGCAGCATTTGTTGAAAAAGCAAACTGCAATATAGGATTTTGGCCAGACTCTGTGGATCATTGTTTCATTTACAGTAAGACCCTGATTCCCTGATTTAATTTTTTTTTTTTCCAAGAGTAGACATAGCGTGTGGATTATGTGGAGGCTTTTGGCAGGTTTTTCATGGCCTTTGTTTAAACTTTGCTGAAATACCATGCCGTAGCATGATGTCAAGGCTGCCTGATGGATGGAGCAGACGTGGAGTCCCGTGCAAGCGCTGTGGATATCATGGGTCCTTTGCAGAAGTGGCGGAGGATTGTGTAAAACTGGGGAAAACTTTTGTGTTTCTGGGGAAAAGCCAGGAAAGGCTCATTTGTGGGCTTATTAGCAAAAGCAATCTATTAGAAATCATCTAGTGTCTATTCACCTTGAGAGACCTTTTTTTCCATTAGAAGAGCAGGAACATTGTAATTGTGTACATTTACTAATAGGGGAAATCATTTCTGTGTATGGAGCATTGAGCAGGGAAGGCAAATTCTGTCTTCGCTCAATGGAACAGTTTTATGTTCAGTTTTTAGGCTTAGGTAACCAACCTCGATGCAAATAAAGATAAATATGAGTTATCGGGTGTCCTAAATTAGTTTTGCCAGATCTCTTTTCGCATTGATGATGTAAGCTTTTGGAGCTAATGTCTACCTCCCTGGGAGACTTATGTGCTCGAGTACTTTTTCTACTAAAATTTGTCTTCAGCTTCCCAGAGGGATCCCACAGACATTACGCTCCTTGTGTGATAAACATCTTGGAAAGTAATTGGGGAGCAAAAGGGAGGTGAGGATTACAAGGCAGCCAGTGCTTGCATCTAGACTTTTCTTCTGCATCCACTTTCTGGACAAAGTTTTGGGGATCATAGAATGGGTTGGGTTGGAAAGGACCTCCAAAGATCACCTAGTCCAGCCTCCTGCAATGTGCAGGGACATCTTCATCGGATGCAAAGCTCCGAGCCAGAACTTGAGTCAGATAACTTTCTGGTTGTTTGAAAGAAAGTCTGAAGAAAAGGTTCAGATCTTTTGCAAGAACTGATAGAAATCTGAATTTATTTTCTGTTACTCCGCACCAGGCAGCTTTGGAACGAGCGCTCAACGCTGTAATCCCTTTCTCAAATATGGGAGGAAAGACAAAAAACGATGTTTTCTTGCTTTCAAGCTGGAAATGGTTCATTTTTCTTCAGCTGCTATAACATAATACCCTGGCGTTACTGGAGAAGCAATCTCCGCCTGCCTTGGCTGCAGCCCAGCCCTTGCGGGAGCCCGCCGGCTGTCTGCTCCCTGCCGTGCTCCGCTGATGTTTATAGCCGTGGCGGCATTGCTGGTCACCCTTCGCTGGCTTTTAGAGCTCTAGTCATCCAGCCCTCTCAGCGTCGGTTTGACTTGCATGTGGCAGTGAAGTCTTAAATCTGTATTTTGTCCCTGTAATTAAGATATAAACTCCTATAGGCCATGTAGCTTTTTTAAGGCAGAGAAAGCAGGACTTGACCTTCAGCACCAGAAAGCAAAGAATCCATGAAATGTAACAGAAGTGTAACTCCTGGGGCACGAACTAAAGAAATAAATCGTGTTTTCCTCTTTGCTAATCTGCTGGGATGTTTTTTTGTCTCTATTTTAGTGTCTTATACTTACTGGGGGAGGAAGCATAGGATGTGTGCGATGGGGAAGCTGCAAGTATCTCCATGCACCAGGTGTCCTTAGTCATCGGCACGTGCAGTGTTTATCTTTGAAAAGCTCCTAGGGTTCCTCGTTGCCATCAGGAGTCAGCTACCTTCAAGCTGTGACCTTAAATGAAAATTAGGATAATTTGGCTGTACCCATGGTGTTGGCTCTCAGAGGTGATGAAGCAATCAAGATCAAGCTCCACTGGGTGGTAATTGCAGATGAAGACCCAGGGAGATGCAGGGATTACAGTCCCTTCCTTGCCAAGTATGTTTTTGTATGAGAAGATGACTCGGTGTGATCCCTCTGGATCAGCTCGCAGCAGGTCTGGAGATGAAGGAAGCACATCTGCAGGTCTCACCTATCAGGAGGGCAGAGGGAAAAGGGAAAACCGGGGTGAACATCAGATGGGGATGGCGAGGGACAGTGCGGGTAGTTGTTTAAACCATTTAAAATCCCTTTGTTTGCTGACAAATCTGGGACTTGGAAGCATTTAGGCTGTTTCAGAATATTACATTGGACTGTTTTGATTAGTAACCATCTGATACCCCTCTGCCTTGTTGCCTTTGATAATTAAAAAAAGCCAGCATGCTGGCTGTGGATTCGCAGCATCCCTCCTTTGTGTGGGATAACGGATGGTGTAAAACTCACTTTTCTTCCAAGCTGCTCAACTGAGGGAGGGCAGCCCACGGTCCCTCAGTCACAAGCTGCTGGAAAAACGTCCACGTTTTGCCTGCAGAGATGAAGTTTTTAAAAAATTGCCATTTTGCTGGATGTAGAGGAATAGAAACCAAATGTGAAAACTTACTGCATATTTCCAGGTAAACCAGAAGATCATTTTTTTTCCCCAGTTTTTTTTGAAAGGCCAAATCAGATGATAATAACTGGTGGCTCTGCAGTATTTCTGAGGATAAACAAAATGAACCTCAAGGTGCTGACATTCAGTTTCCAATGACATAGGACTTGCTGGTGGGTGAAGGTCATATACAGGTGATGGTGTTTTCTGCTTTCCATGCCACAGCAACAAGTTCTTATTAGTGGGTGTTGCAGGGAAAGTGACTTACATAAAAATGCGCTGGAGTTTATCAGGGAGACTCCTGTGACAGTATTTTGGTAGAGAGAAGTAGCTTTCTGTACAGAACAGCATCATTATTGCAGTGGTTTGTAAGATTTCTTAGGTTCATCTGCCTTTTTTGCATGCTCTTCCTGCTAATTAATTGGGTTAAAGGAGTAAGTCAAAGTACATAAACCACTAAGTTTCCCATCGTCTGTGTCAAATTGTAAATGAAATGGTTTCCCTGGGATAAAAATATGGCCTTGTATGGTTTCAGAAATGTGGATTTGGTACTTCTAGTCTTCATTAGAGATGTTCTCAATGGGTCTGGTGTCTATGTGGAGTCCTTCGGTTACGATAGGCAGCTTCTGTAGACTTCACTGTGGCTCTTCAAGCAACGTCGTCTCCATATCAGTCCATAGCTACTGACTCCAGGCTCAGAGATTGACACCCAGACTGACAGTTTCTTTTTTGACCCTTGAAATTTAGGAAAGAGCAGTCAACAACTCAAAGTATTTAGACCTAACTTATTTATAAGCGTGTCACCATCTATTCTGGTAGAGAGGTCATGCTTCTGAATTTTTCCAGAGGATATAAAAGTAAGAGGGACTTGAATCTGGTTGGAAAGGAAGCTTTGTCCCAACAATTCATGGCAGGTACTGCTTAATTTGTCGGCACCTTTTACCTATTTGCTGAAGTGTCTGTGTCTACACAACTGATTTTTTTCTGCAAACTGGTTTCTGTTACGGGCGATTAGAGATTGTCACTGGCTGGGACCTGGCGTCTTTGGGGACTCTAAGTATCAGGTGTGAATAGCAGAGTAAATATCAGGTGCTTTTCAAAAGGTTTCTTCCTCCTTCTAATTCCTCCACACCCTGAAAAACACCAAAAACCCCCTTGGTTATCTCTTAAACCGATGACACTATTTTGCTTGTGTTAGAGTAATGTGTATGATGTCATCTTGACAACAGTAGAAAGTTGACTTATTTTGCCAACACAAAGTGTGGGAGGGAGGAGCTGCACCGGGAATGAAGGATACCAGTGGGAAATTGCTAGAAATGCAGTGACTGAATGCGGAAAATCAGGTTCCCTTGAATACTGTGGTGTCTGATTTCTGATGCTGGATTTATGTGCTGAGTTGTCTCCTCCCAATGTCTAGCTCGTTCTTGGGCATTGAACATTAACTCTGCAAGGGCTGGCAAAAGTGTTTAAAGCTTTTTTTTTTTAATTTACAGATTTTTAATTTTTGAAAACGTTTACCTTTACAAATTTTAATTTTTTTAAACAATTAGATTTTTTAAAAAATTATTCATAGAATAATCATTAATGTCAAGATTTTTGTTTTAGGTGAAAGAAGAGATGCTGTTTGAGGCCCTGGTTACCAGAAAGACCGTGACAGTTGGAGAGAAGCTGATCTTACCGTACAAACTAGCGGAGGTCTGTACATGGTGCTTATTATTAAAAAGGCAACTCTTGGGATGGTTTTCAATGCTTTGAGATGTACACTCAACTCTGGTAGATATTCTTTCAGTTTTTATTTATTTATTTACATAAAAATAATGTAGGAGAGACTGATGTGTATGAATCTAGAAAGTGATGAATCTAGAAAATGACTTTACTTTCTACACTGTTCCTGGAAAGCAGGTTTGCACATTATCCTGTGATAGTCCGTAACTCTTTTAATGCCTTACGGCTGGGTAAGTGTTCTCTAAAGCAGAATGTCGCTGCATGTGTATGATACCAGTAGTAGTCTTCATACGTCGTTCCTTAAAATGTAGCACTGATTCATCCCACAGCAGAGTAATGACCTAAGACCTCCAGGAAATTTTTGGTGGGGTCCTAGGTGCCTACGTTAGTCATGATTCCTGTACGGGTGGAGCTGGAGATCTTCTGTAGAAACTTCCCGTTATCTTTTCTTCAGACCTCTCACAGGCTGGGTCTTCGCGTGATGCTTTGGAGCAGCCACAACTCCATCAGCCACTCTCAAATTTGAGCGTAGTCTGTGCCGCTGATAACCGTGGGGATGGCACTGCACGTAACATGTAAATTCTCTGTTATGGTCTGTCTCAGGATTACAGTATCAGCAAACCCGTTTATTTTCTAAATACATGATTTCCAGGAATTTTAAATTATATTCTGTGGCTCGTAAACAGAAATACCTTTGTTTTCTTCCATGTTCATATAAGCTCTACTCTGCCGCAATACTTGTTTTTATCTGTTTCTGCATCTAGTGTTCTTGTACCTCCGCCCCCCCCCCCCCCCCCCCCCCCGCCCCCAGTTTAAGAACATTGAGCATGGCACCACACCACGCTTGGTCCCTCAGTTCCCCCTTGTCATATGGTTGTGTGAGAATTTGCAACATCTTGAATAATGTCTCTGAGAGCCGTCTGTTATGTCGTAAATAGATAAGCACATGATGTGTTGTCATTAGGGTCAGCTGTAGATATTTTGATTCCTTTTTTTCCAGAGAGGGGGAAAAAACGTAATCTTTTATCTCCTTTTGAGATTGTGTGTTTAAGCTCAGTAACTGTTACTGAACTTTATTCCTTAAAAGTTAAGTGTTGCCTTTGTGCAAGGCTTGAATCTCCCCTAACAAAGGGCACGCAAATGCTCTTATCGCATCTTTGTGATGGATGTATAATGGGTGTGGTATTTGTACTTTTTGCCTGCGTCTTAGGCACAGACTTAAGAAATTGCTAGAAAAGTTTAAAACGTAACTATAACCACCCTTCTGCTGGAGGTTACTTCCCAACAGCTGTTATGACGGAACAGCGTGCACCAAAGCACCTTCAACCACCTCACTGCAAAACTTGGCAGGTTGGATTAAACTGGTTCTTGTAATAGTTTAACCTGGGCCACCAGGTTTTGTACTGAAACAGCTTGAAACAATCTTACCTAGATGCTCCTTCTGTTGAGATCAAAGAAGCCCCACTTGCTCCCTAAAATGTCTGACCATGAATTTCTCAAGTGCTTTCCAAAATGTTTTTGATGATGCCTCTGCTCGTGAATCTCAGGTATTCACTTATAGAGGTCTGTCACCAGTATCTAGTACAAGAAATGAAAGATCAGGGTGTGGTGATTGCGGTGACTGTGGGGGAAGAAAAAGGAACACAAGGCTCTGCTGGGGAAGGTTGATGTAATCTCCATGACGAAATCATTTTGTAAGAAGCTGTCAATTGCGTTCCGAAAAGGTAGGCACCACCCCATGCTTTTTATTCACTGTCCTTGCAACATTAGCATCCTGACCACCAAATTTTATCCAACAGTGACCTCTCTCAGGTTCGCTACTGACTTGCTCACGATCAACATAGCAGAGCAGAATTTGAGATGCTCTAACTGGAACCTCACCGTGAGAAGAGGTCTCCTCCTGGTCTTCCTCTGGCTGGGGAAGTGGGAGAGGTGGCTTAGTTTCAGATCGATCTGAATTAGGAAGAAAGAGTAGGATTCATTTCACATTTCTGGACTTTACAAAGAATACCGATGTCTGATAATCACACTCATGACTAATTGGACTGTTGGAAACAATTGGGCTGGTTGTGCTTCTTGCGTGTTTTACAAAAGAGCATTATAGTTGGCTCAAATGGATGGAGTGATTGAGGTTTTGGGGATTTTCAGACATGACTGTCCCACTATGACTCCTATAACTCATAGGCAATGATGTATGTAGCAGCCACTTTATTTTCCAGATGCTAAAATGCTTGATGTTTTTTGTATTGGTTGTTGATACACTGAAAGATTCAGTGGAATTTGTCTGGAAAAGACTGTGCTGCAGTGGCTCTCAAAAAAGGATTGTAAAAATGTCATTTTGGCATGTGCTTGCTTTTTTGCACCATCAAGAAGAACAGCTTGGATCTACCAAGTGCCTTCCAAGTCTTTGAACAATTTTATATAGGCGGCCTGCACAGTGTAGCAGTTATTAAAAGAAGAGCAAAAACTTGGCAAAAGAGGGAGTTCTAAGAAATTTTATTTGGTTCTGAAACCTGTTGTCTAAACTGTGAGTGGAAATAGTAAATTATTGGGCTCTATGGGTGAAGTTGGGAGTAAGTAGCATTGGGCTTCTACCTCCAGCATCACTGATGAGATCGCTCGGGATAGCGGGAGAGTTTGTTGTTGGGGAGATTATGTGTCTCCTGATGGAGCCCCTGGCTCTGTGGGTGGGGCACCTATAGACCTGTGTTTCTTGGTTGTCTTCTACCTCTTTCTGAATTTTGGGTTACTAGCAAGGAGTTAGATGTATGTAGCTTTCATTTGAAATAAACATTCTTATGTAAAAAGCCTCAAGATCTTAGGATCTGGGTGGGTTCTTGAGCTTTGGTGAGGTTCCTGCGTTCACCTACTCAGTGCTACAGAGACACGTATCGTATTGAGTATGGGTGGTTGGACTTGCCCGTAGGGCTTCAAGCTTTGTTTCACTTTGTGCTCCACACGGGGGCTGACATTTGCTGATCCCTTTCATCAATTGGTGTTGGAATATATGCCGATGACAACTCAACGTAGAAATACTGCCCATGAAATGGCTAATGCTAATGTGATCATTCTGTGATTGCAGCCTGGCTGCTGTGAGATCTGTAACCTCAGGGTCCCGCCGTGACAATTGTCGCCCCCCCTTAATAATCTTGAATGGGCAGAGGAAACGCAGGCAGCCTGTCCTTTGGAGGTTTGAAAGCATCAGAGCTGAGATTGGACTTTATGATACCAAGTCAAGCCTTTTCCCTTTTCCATTTTCCCGAGCTGTAGCCCCACAAGTGCAGGGAGAGGATGCCTTTGTTGGATTTGCAGTGATGCCGCATTCCTCTCTGTCTGCATGCTTCCTGGCTGCATTGTTATTGTACGCTGATTAGAAACACTGGCCTGTGGTCTGGGGCTTTTTTTAAAAAAAAAAAATAAAATGGTTTGAGCACTTGGCAGCTCCTTATTTGAAACCTTCTCCTTCATGACAGTTATAGATTTGTATCAGGTTCTCTTCCTGGGTTTGTTCTGTTCATCTTTGCAGTAATTTATGTAAAACTAGATATTATATTACAGCACATTTTGATGCTTGGGTAAAATGTATTGCAAAATGCCCTTCAATAGTATTTGTGGGGACAACTTGCAGCTGGACCTCCCAGCAGCCTGAAGCCTATGGTGGTGAAGATGACAGCTGCAATTTCCTCTGCATTTGTTCATATTTTACTACTTTCCTTATGGCTTTTCTTGTTGGCTTTGCTCCCATGGGTTGCATTGGGCTTTACCCCCATGGATTATGTGCCATTTTTGCATTAGGCAGAAAAGTTGGCTTTTTCAACTCCGTTTCTTTTAATAAGTCAAGACTTTTTGAGTCCTGTCTGCATACAACTGTTCTGCTGGATGACCTTGGAGGATCTAAATCAAGTTAATGGGTTAAATTGAAGTCCAACAAGAAGGTAGGACTCCAACAAAGCAAAAGCACTGCCTCCTGCGTACCAGCAGCTGCCAGTGGTGTTGCCTTCAGTGGAGCAAGTTCTTCCCAGCACACAGAGATTTTGTTTTACTCTGTATTTTGCAGGAGGATACAAGATGTGTGACGGCAGCACCTGCTCGAGCAGAGCTGTAGCCAGGAGCAGATAAACTGTTGTGACCTGAGCTCCCGTTTCTAGCTGTGATCTGTTCTTTCTTGGTTCATAGTCAGTGGCTGTCCTCAGGGTATTACAAGGATTATGGAATGAGCTTGTGGATCTTCAGGAAGACCCTGCAAAGTGTAATGTGCCATCAGGTTTTTCTGATTGTTCAGTAAATCGGGGTGTATTATTAAATGGTTGTGTCTGACCTTGGTGTTAACATTTGGGTACAGCCCCATGTTGCTGGAACTACTGGTATTTATGAAATTAAGGAGAGGCAGTCAAGGGGGGACCTGATTTTGAAGGTAAAAATCAACACTGCCTTGTAGTTTTGACCCTTCCTTGCTGTGGCACCCATGGCAAACATAGATATGTAGATTGTAGACCCCACACGTCTGCAGTCCTGCGGGGAGAGCTGCCTGTCTGCTCCTGCTCTGCATCTCCAGCCCTTGTCGAAATTTAAATGAGCAAGGACACCACATCCATAAATAATGCTTATATTTTCCTCTGGCAGCTGCCTCTTATCTTCAGAGCCACGCTGGCTTGTCTGCCGCAGAGCTGCCTCCTGGAACCATTCATTTTTCCTTTTATAGTAGCTGGATGGTATTTTAATGCAGAGTTTGAAATGACTGCGTAATTTGGTCGAGTGCTAAGGTTTAGAAGCTTTACGCTGTAGATAAACTTAGAAAAAAAGGTTGCACGGACATGAAAGGCTGCAGTTGTGTTCAGAGGTCTTGGTTCGTTGTCCAAAACAGCTGCTAATGTCTTTATCAGGAGTGAGATGGTGAATTAACAGAGCCAGCAGCAGTTCATGGATTTCCAGAAAACCCCCGGTGTATCCGTGCAGGGTGAGGGCAGTATTTGGTAACAGTGAGCTGGCCAAGTCCACTTCTTTCAGACATCGGATTCAGTTCACAATTCAGGTATCCCAAGAAAAAAACCAAGACACACTGAATATTAAGCAGTTTGACTGACATTTGGTAGGAAACATGCAGCCCGTGCAGGAGCAGAGAACTTTAATCAAATCTGTGTAGAGAACTTGGGATCTTTCTCCTGTTCCTGGATGAAATCTGAGCATCATCTTAGGCTTAATCTGTGCGAGGAACTGCCCTTCTGGGCCACGTCTGTCTTCCTGCTTCTATCTAAATAATTCAAAGAATTCATTTTTTTTTCCATCTCAGACCACTGCAAGGGTCCAAGGCCAAGGTTTATGCCTTGACTAATACAGTCATGTACCTCTCTCAAATCCATTCAGCATCTTGACTCCCCCTTTCCAACGCGCCGGAGACGAGCCCTGTGTCTGAGCTCCTCAACCATCCCCGCTTTGTTTCCATCCTGTTTGTTCTGCTTATCAGGCTGGCGTCTGTCACCTGCCTCTCTGGTTTTCACCAGTCTCTGCATTTTTTCCGTGTTCTTCACCAGATGAGGAAAAACTCGCTATCCAAGTAAATACATCTGCTAGTGAATTCTTTTTTTCCATCCCTCCAGAAAACAGATTTTTTTTTTTCCATGACGCTTTTGGTTCTTTTAGTTCTGTTGGTATTTCTTAAGCTAATGACTTTGCAAAAAAACTTTGTTTTAACAGATCTTTATGATTTTCAGCCATTTTTGTCCAAGGGCATTTTATCCCTAAGGGTTAGTTAATGAATTAATTCACACTTTCGGACAAAGTCTGATGTGAAATTGCCCAACATAAGGGAAATAAAAGATGTGAGACAACTTCTTGGGCAACAAGTGACCTGATTCTTTCCTACCTTTAATTTTGGAAAGCTGTTAGGAGCCGGTTGTTTGATGTGATGAGTGTCACCATAAATATATCTTGTATTTAACTTAATGTGTATTCATAATTGTAAGTGGAAAATGGCTATCTTAAAAACCAGAGGGACTGAAAGGGACTGAGTTGTAGGTGTAGGTACAGGGAGGTCCCTGCAACCAGATGTTGTGAAGCACAAAAAATAAAAGCATGTTATTTCCTGCCCCTGTGGCACTCTTCTATATTGTGATAGCAAAGCCTGGGATGCAAACATATTTTTTTAAGTCCCTTTGCACTGCCCTAAGCGTCCTTGGTTCTTGGGGCCTGCTAAAACTCTAGGTAATGCCAAGATATTTTGAAAGATTTTATTTGCATGCTTCTATAGGATATAATGTGAGACCCCACCTGGAGTACTGCATCCAGCTCTGGAGCCCTCAGCCCAAGAAGGACATGGACCTGTTGGAACAGGTCCAGAGGAGGCCACGAAGATGATCCGAGGGCTGGAGCCCCTCTGCTGTGAGGACAAGCTGAGAGAGTTGGGGGTGTTCAGCCTGGAGAAGAGAAGGCTCTGGGGAGACCTTATAGCGGCCTTCCAGTACCTGAAGGGGGCCTACAGGAAGGATGGAGTGGGACTCTTTATCAGGGGGTGGGACTCTTTATCAGGGAGTGTGATGATAGGACATGGGGTAACGCTTTCAAACTGAAGGAGGGTAGATTTAGATTAGATATCAGGAAGAAATTCTTTACTGTGAGGGTGGTGATGCAGTGGAACAGGTTGCCCAGAGAAGCTGTGACTGCCCCATCCCTGGAGGTGTTCAAGGCCAGGCTGGATGAGGCTTTGAGGAACCTGGTCTAGTGGGAAGTGTCCCTGCCCAGGGCAGGGGGGTTGGGACTAGATGATCTTTTAAGGTCCATTCCAACCCGAACCATTCTATGATTCTATGATCATATCTTTGCTTAAATGGCTATATACTGCTTAGCAAATGAGTGTTACATGCAGGTGGTTATGTGGCTGTGGAAGGACACCATCAAACTGTTCTGCGGTGGTGTGCAGAGCATCCAAATTGCAATTGAATCTGTAAAATGCTTTTTATTTTGCATAAATACATGCAGCTATAGGTCTATGTGGAGTCAGCTATGATTAGTTGGAAAAGCACTTATGCAATTCAGGTCAGATTAGCTAACAAAAATATTCAGTCTCCTGCAAATCTGCGACTTGCAGAAAAAAGCAGAGGGTAACAATCATCAAACCTGTGTTTTTAGTGTGACAGTGAAGACATTTCAGGTCTTCTGTCTGCCTTTGCTGAGGGCTGTGCAGCCTTGCTCCGTCCTTTCAGCACCTCAGATGTTCGTCATTGCTGGGTCTGTGCTGGCTCAATTAGCTAACCTGGAGAAGGTCCTTGGAATGGAAGGAGAGCTGGATTTGTGTCCTTTTGCAAAATTCCACAGAAGTCTAGTAAACAGCTGCGTTGGGCTGTATGAAGAAAGGGGCAGAGGAGGGAACCTTTGCCCAGGGGTGGTGGGGCAGGCACATCTCTCCTTTCTGGTGGCACGAAGCCATTGGATGTATTTTTTTCATGTCAGAATATGTCACTTCAGCCTCACCTCCTTTACCTGGGATGAATTTTCTTGCTGATGAATACAAGATGCTCAGCATGTTTGTGAATAACTATCACAAGATAGTTATTTCGGATGATAAACTGCACTGCGTTAGTGGCTTATGCTTGGGGAGAGCATTTAATTTTCAGCATGGTAACAGTTAATTGGCAGAAACACAAGACAGAGAAGCCTTGCGGAGCAGACCTTAATGAGGGGAAAAAAGTATTTCATTACAGCGAAGAGCCGAGTGATGTTTCATTAGCTGACGTACTAGTAGTGGTACTGTCTAATGCCTTTTTCAGGCCATTATAAAGAGAAAAGGAATGGAGTTCCAGGGCCAAATGGCGTAACATTACCTAAGATGTTAAAAAAAAACCAAAACAAAACCCAAAGGAAAAGATCATAGTTGCAACTAATCATGAACATTTAACTGACTGCAAATATTAGAGAAGAAAAAGTGGGAAGCAGACAAAATAATTAAAAGCATCAAGAAAGTGGAATGAAAATTCTCAGTCCTGAAGTGTGAAGACAAGAACACTTAATGGAATAGAAAGTAGCAAAACTGCTGGAAGCACCTACTTATGCCAAACCCCATTAGCTTAGGAGACTCATTGTCACCACAGGTTATTAGCATCAGGAGCTTAGCAGATTCCTTTGAAGTCTTGGGACGTTGATGAGTGTCTTCAGAATTAACAGAAAAATATTAATAGAATAAAACTGAAACCCCACAAAGCTTTTAAGAGCCAAGCAAGCGTCTCTGCTTCAGGACGTGAGAGCAACCTGTCAGCGTAGAACTTCAAAAGAAACATTTTCGTGAGGTTAGATTTCTCATTTTTTTCCTTCAAAATTCAAAAGCCAGCTGTGCTTGGTGACAGAATATGGCTTAGGATGAGGCTAGTGGTTTTATAGGACTGGTGTCCTGCGTGTGTTTCTTCATGGGATGCAACATCCTTCCATTATTAGGAAGACAGAGTCCATCAGTGTTGGGTCTTTTCTTTTTTCTTAACCAGTTTCAATGATTTTTTTCACATGATGATATGATTATATGCCCTAATATTTGCATGAAGCGGTGCGTGGGATTTGATGCTGAGGTCTGGCTGAACAGAGTCCATGTCTACAAGGATCTTCCAAACCTGCAGAACTTCATGGTTGACAACATACATCTGAACATCCTGAGAACCCATGTTGTGGTTACTCTTCTCTGTGCCACCATGGAAATTCTTGATGTTAGCTGTGTTCATAGTATTTATTTGACACTAATGTCTGGGGGGGGGGGGGGGGAAGGAAGACTCTCAGGTGTCAAGATTTCTGAGCAGAGTCCAAAATAAGGACTTTAAGAAAGGAAATACTGACTTTCCATGCACTGCTCTGCCCATAATCAACCTCCCCTCTGCAACTGCCCTTTCTATCATCAAATCCATTTTTGACTCTTTAAAAGCCTTGTTTAATTATATCTGAAATTATATTACTGAAAAGACGCTTTAATTTCACACCTCTTGTTACTTAAAGTTAGGCTACGCTCATGTGAAAAGTTTTATGAGTGGAAACGAACTATTCCTGGGTTAGGAAGTCGGCTCTTCCCACAGAGGGTGTAATTTTGGTACAGTTGCTTGGAATATGAGATTTTTCTATATAATCTCAATCTGAATAAATTTAGATTGTTTTTTTCTCAGCCTAAGGCTGTTTATCAATGCTTGACGTAGGAGGAGATGTAGGAGGAGACGTAGGAGCTCCGTGGCTGGACAGGGTCTGTTGCACAAACAGGTCTGTAGCAGCCGAGTTGTGACAAGAAATCATTTCTCTTTGAGGAAGCTTGCCAAAAACAATAATAAAAAAGCCTGTAGTGAAGATGACGATACACTGGCCGAACAAGTTTTTCTACGATAGTGTCTTCTGCTTGGGAAGGGACAACAGAAAGGCAGGATTTGGCTTATGAAAGCTCAAGTGCTATTTTTGGTGATGCGTTGGGCTTCACGGTAGGAATGCTGGTACTTTGTGCCCGTCAAACGGTGAGCGCATTTCCCTAAACGTAGCCTACAGGTTCTTTCTCAGGTCAGGTCACACATCTACTTCTTGTGCCACTAAGTAACCCATTAATTTATTTCTGTACCAGTTTCCCTGTGAAAACATGGTCTGAATGGGATTGCAGTTCATGCTTTTGACAGACTCTGGATGAATGTAGGTGGAGGAAAACAATTTTTTGTTTGAAAAAGTGTTTGAAACCTTTGCGGACCTTTCAAATTTGGCTGCCTGGTGACTCTGTTCTTTTGCATCTCTTCATGGTGGGCTCATGATTGCTCTGTGGGAGCACCTTTCAGTAGGGGTGCTCAATGCCATTCTTTCCTCCACAGGGAGAAGCAAGAACCGTTGACTCATTTTCTGGAAGAGTTTTATTTCGGGAAGAGAGAGGATTTTTTTTTCTTTTGATTTGTTACAGATGACATTTTCTAACCACACAGTCCAAATCAGAAGGCTGAAGGCTTTGACTGAAATCTTTTTAGGAAAATGGCACTTGTAACCGCATGACTGCTCAGTTGAGATGTTGAGAAAATCGCTAACAAGATTTTTCTTGGTTTAATTTGGTTTTGACTGTAACATGGGCGATTTTTCCTGCAAGGCGTGACCGCAGCATGTTACAGATATTCAGCTACGGTATGACAATATTACAGAAGGGGACTTGCTGGTTTTTAGAGATGTTTTATCTCTAAAAATAAATCGCAGGCAGGCTCTACTCTGTGATGGGGATGACGGGTCTCCCATCTGTCCTTTTCCGAGTCCTGCCTACCACCAGCTGAGATACAATAGTTGGGTCCTCGACACCCACAGAAGACATTGTTCTTGTTTCAGATTTTCCACTTAATTTTCCCTGTTAACGTTGGTCTTAACACCAGGAGGATGAGTAAGGAGGGGGGCAGGTTGCGGGAATGTGCTGGCATCCCTGTGTTATTCCTCAGGAGTCATGTTAGCGCAGGAATGGCATGAGCCATTTCACTGGGAACATACGCGAGACAGGGAGTGGCGTTAAGATGAACACATCAACCCATGATGAAAAGAGGTCAATGACATTAAAAGTGTTCCCTGTGATAATTTTTAAAAATAATTAATGATTAATGGTTTCTTATTTCCTATAGTAGCAAGTAAGCTAGGAGCTCTGAAGGGCTTTCTTGTCAGCCTGATGACATATTGATGCAGGAAGATTGTCTCACTGGACAAATCCATTGATTTGACTTCTCCTGTTGTGGTTGGGGTTTTTTGGGAAAAGTGTCGGCATGGTTTGGGAAACGCCCTAAAATTACCTCTGAGTAATACAGGTTGGCAGGTTGGAGGTGGAACTTTATCCAAGGAAGGTGATCACAAAGGCTCTGGGAAACTGGTACTAGAGAAAGGAGAGCACAAGCAGCATTAAAAAAAGCTGTTTGGTATGTAAAGTTAAAAGTTAGTGCTCAAAAAATCGCTCTGAATCTGAAAACTTTATAACTGGTTTAGTGAAAAAGATTCTTCAGTGCCTTCTTATTTCAGTGTTGTATTGGAGAACGATTGGGTATTGTATTGTAATGACATTCCAGTCTATTTTTTCTCATTGTAAAATCCACCCAGAAGTTCTGGAAAACATCATTGACACTCGCATCTCTTGGATAAAATCAATTGGCAGGACACCGCGCTGCCTCCTGGCTCTGGGGTGATAGTGGAAGGTTTCTGCTGGGCCGTGGCGGCCAGCCGGGAAGACAGGAGCCAGCAGTTGCAGTAGTGCAAGGCTTAGTGGAGATTTTTGGGGTATATTTTTTTGCAGGTACATTCATGGAGATAAAACGTAAAAATGAGCCTTTGCAGGAAAGTTTAGAGCATTTTAAAAGGAACTTTTCTGTTTCTTTTTCTTGTAGTTAGACTCCCTTTGCATTTTTCATTCCTCTTCTTTCAATGATGCTTTTAAAGATACTTCTGCTGCTCCTTAATCAAACATAAAAATCATAAAAAAACCCTTTTGCAGGCTGGAGTCAGCATGATGCCTTGATGATTCAAGTTCTCTTAGGAAAAGCAAACATGAGAATGACAGGATTTTAATATGATGCTAAGATAAAATACAAGTATGGAAAATTACATCATACTTATCCAGCCCCAGTATGATATAATACTCCTTGATGCCAAGATAGGGATTAAGCTAGAGTCTGATATCCTGCAAGAGCACTTTCCTCTGGGTGTAAAGCCTCTGTTAAATAAAAAAAAAAGGCAAAGCTAAGCCTGCTTGTCTCGGCCTGTGTCCCGTGACCCAAAGGGGAACCACAAAAGCTGCTTAATCTATCTCCTGCCGCAGGACACGGCTGTGAATGTAAACCAGACGCACGACGTATTCGGTCATAAATAGAAAGCAAGCAGAGCAGCAGGAAACCGTAATTCTCCGTGCGCACACACGTGTGACTTGGGACCCCACGGAACAGGCTGAGCCTGATGTGAGATAAGAGTGAGACACTAAAACCTGTGTTTGGACAAAAAGTGGGATTGAGACCTTGCCTAATTCCAGCAATTTAAAGGTTTTCATTGAATTTATTTTTTTTTTTTCAAATCCAGAAATGTTCTCCCAACTTCGGTGGTGAGGCGTAGAGTGGATGTGATACGGTGGCAGGTTTTGATTGCGGTGCTACTATACTTTGTCACCATCCTTCTCGTTTGCTGCTCCTGTCCTGATTTAGCTCTGCTTCACACCTACGTGTCTCTCCCTTCTTTAGATGTTACTCCATCTCAGATCAGGAGTGACAGACCCCAAAGCCATCCCTTGGCAGTTGTTCTCCTGTCCATATAACTACAAACCCAAGCTGAAGCCACCTCACATAATGGGTTTTTTCAGCCCTCATGGAGCGCTAACAGTGTCAGAGAGAAAAACTGGATTTTAATAGTATTTTAGCACACGCGTTAGCTCCTCCTCTGACACTAGTGCTCTTAGTAGTAGCTGGCAGCCCTAAGCCCTATTTGAAATAAAAGTATATTTTGAGTCTGTTTTATTTAATCATGTAATTCATGATTGCAGCAGAGATCATCATCACCAAGATGCCTACGTGTGCTGTTTTCGAATGACTGCATGTCCAAGACATACTCAGGAGGGAGGACCGGCTTCTCTTCCTGTCCATTAGACCCCTTTAGGAGATACAAATCAAGTGTGTTAGGAGAGCTGGAATTGCTCTTGGTTTTGCTTGTTTGGTCTCAGCTAAGTCCTATCCCTAGCAGCAGGCTAAGCTGCTCTTCACACTGGCTAAGCATTGCTAATATTTATTTTTTTGAAAAAAGAGGCAAGTGTGGATTTTTTTAGAATAGAGACTGATTTATGTCATCGTTTACTCATGCATGCAGCATCATTTTGTTGAATAGATACTTTGAGTCAAATAAGAAAACAAATACACTTTTTTCCTGATTTTTCACCCTATTTGACAATTGTATATATCACTCATACCAACAGAAGTGGTTGAAGGAGGGAGGCACCATCAGAAAATGTTAGGTAAATACCATGGGCAAAATTCAGTAGGTATGAAAGTGTGTTTTTTCCTCTGAGTCATTTTGGAACAAGACATTTGTGTTACAGTAAGTACAAATGTCATTATGAAGCCAAATTTCACCTTGGAGAATAGATGCGGGAAAAATGGGAATGGCTGATAAGGATTTTAAAACAGACATCAAATGATAACAGAAATCAAATCCTGTGTATGATAAGAGCTCACTAAATTATTTTTTGGTTGGATATCAACAGGTTCCCGGGATTTAGTGCCAAGTCCTTGTGGGCAGAAATGCCAATTGATTCATTGGGTAACGCACTGAAAATTTAGTCCGCATATTTAAAGAAAAACAAACAAACAAAGCCCCAATAGAGCCACTAAAAATACGTATACACATTTAATTTTTGGAGGGATTTCCTGAAGAGGAAGAATCCTAGTGCTGCTTTTTTTTTTTTTCCTGAATATTTCATTGGAAGCACCTTTCATCCTTGTATAGAAATTATAGGAAGTCTATCAAAGGCCCTAAGGGAGAAGGGGATATTTCCTTTCTTCCTGTGTTCATATCTTATTTCCTGAAGAGAAGAGGAATCTCCATTTCTGTTATACACAAGCAGAAAATGTATTTTGTGGTATCTGGCTTTACTTAAAGAACTTAACTCCCGTCTTTGTGTTTTACATCAAGTCTTGCAAACTTTGTACTCAGAAAGAAATGTTTCTTGCCACCCTGGAATTACTCCAATTGGTTTTCTAAGTATTTGTCTGTACGGGTCTGAAAGGAGAGTGTACATTGCTTGTTTTCTTCCTAGAGGGCAGGAAACACGCGCAGAGCTGTGTGTTCATGTACGTGTTACGGAAGAGCTGTTGGGACAGTAGGAGAGGAAAACCATAGGTAGCTTCTACGGCTGTATCGAGATCGTTCCTATTTTAACAAATACATTTTTGGAGACTGTTGCAAGTTCTTATTGGGAAGTTTGCAAGGAGAGTTGCTTTTAAAGGTTTTGTTTTGGTTTGGTTTTTTTTGATGTGCAGGAGTTTTGCATTTGTAAGGAACACAGGCGCTGGCAATGGGTTTATCCAGTGGGAGAAAGTAACGTTGGTAATATCCATCATGAGATAAACACACACACGGTCTCTACGGGAAATGCTGAAAAACTGGAGATAGGAAGGACCACAGCCAACAAGCCAACAAGTCATCTTCCAGGCTAACAACAAGACAACAAGTTGTCATTGTCTTCTAACAAGTCTTCTGTTCTAGATCCAACAAATTTTCCAGACTTGTGCCTGAGAAATGGCTTTTAAACATCCCATTTTCAAGTACTCAGAGCTTTTAGCAATTCTGGAGAGGGTGCACTGACCTCGTTCCCATGTCTACATTGTCCCCTGATGACAAATTGGAGAGGATTTAATAGCGTTATGTTGACTGAAAATTGTTGAAGGTGTACTAACAATCATGCTGACCAAGTGAGTCGTTCGGCACGTCTTCATGGATATTTCACGGATTTGCATAATGCTGAAGAAATAGGATAAGGGTCACACTGTCACAGATAATAAACTCTCTGTCACAGTTAATAAACTCTAATAGGGTTTTAATCCTCATTAGGGCTTTAATTCGGTTTGGAGCTTACGCTTACTCTCCAGTTCTACTTTTTAAGTCCACCTCTCATTAACTGAGTCTGTACTTAGGAAATGGTGTCCAAACTCCCAGCTCTGGGCGCACGCACCTTTGACAAGCTGCATTTTTAAAATAGTGACCCAAAATAGATTGCTGCTCTCCAGTATGCCTGTGTTAAAGGGCATTTTTTTCTGTGCAAAATGGTCTTTGGGTTTTTCCTGCCTCGCTTTTCTGTAGAGGAGCATGCGGTGCCTCCTACGCTCAGGAGATGGTGATGATGGAGGGATGCAAAATTGGTGCCTCTTAAAATGCAATATTAATTGCTTTTGTGATGATCTGGTCATAAGACCTGCCAGTACCAAAAAATCCATCCCCCGGCCTTTCTGTTTTGTTGGTCCAGGATCAGTCTATCTTGTCCTTTGCATTAGCCGTGAGGGAAGATGGGCAGATCTCTCCATAAGCAAAGATGTTTAAAGTCTTTAGAGGTCTGTAGCTGGCTCTTAAATACCACTTGGGAGTAATTTCTTACCCGGAATTGATCAGTGCATCAATATAATGCTCTTCAGAAGTGATAACAAAAGGGAGGAGATTTGCTTTGCTTTGTTTCTGCCTTCTTCTAATTTTCTGAGTCTTGCATTGAGCGATGCACCACACAGAAATGGTTATTTATTTTGTGCAGGCTTTTTTTAAACAAAATGTTAGTGGAAGTGTTTATGGTGGTTACAAGAGCCCTTCATGCTATGTTTTTGTCTGGGTCAAAAATGTTTGAAGTTGAAGGTCAGAGGCTGGTTGCTGTTCCAGATAAGGTCTACGCTTGCTTTGGTTTGAATGGAGTAATTGGGGAGAGGATCAGATTTTTGCATTTCGATATCGCTCCGGATCTCCCTGAAGCTGGTGGGGTCCGCGCTCCAGAAAATACTCACCTGTGGAAGTGTTTGATTAAACCCACATAGCTTCCAGCAGCATCTTGATGGCTTTTTCTTCAGCAGGATCTGTTTGCCTTCTGCTACCTGGGATGTGCAATCACTGGGATATTGCTATAATTACGTGTGATAAACCAGCGCTCTTTGCCTTTCAAAGCCCTTCAGCATTTGTTTCCACCCATCCTCTATTCTCCAGGCTTTATTTATTTCCCTTAGTCTGAAAAAATTATGAATATTTGAGGTTTTGTTGTTAGAATGGAGCTATTTCTTGCTCTTGCTTGAATATTAGGTTAGTCAACAATATAAGCACTGAATGCAATTGCAGGTGGTATGCTGGGGAACTTTTTAACCCAGTAGACCATGTGAAAATGTCTGTAAAAGATTAACTTGGCGTCTGCTGGGAGGGCAGGTCACCACCATGGCCTTTCAGGGTCTGCAGCAGCTCTTGAGGGGGAGAAGCTGGAGTCAGCAGAATGAAGACCAAGGGGTCTGTCCATTGGTTTGTGGGCATCTCTTCACCTTTCAAAGTCATTGCTGGTTTTAAAAAGAGCCGATGTCCAAAAGCAGAGCAGAGCTTGTCATCTCTTCTCTACTGGGCTACTAAGAAGACGAAATCAAGATCTATGTTTGGTAAGGGTATCTTGAATTAAGGTGTCATTGAGGACCAAACCCATCCATACGTATAAATGAAAAGTGGATTGAGCTCAGCTCAGTTGTGGTGGGTCACCTTGATGGCAGCCTGCATTCCATTCAAGGTGTATTTTGGGATAGAAGATTCCCCATTAGATTACACCCTGGTAGATACTCATATCTTAAATGCTGATGTTGCCCCTACAACAACTTGTGCTTTGCTTCAAAGAGCCAAGCTGGAGATTTCTCCTGGTCTTGGCTCCAGGACCAAGTCCAGAGTCTAGAATATTTGTGGCATTGCAGTGCCAGCGTGGACTTTGCACAAATCCAAGCCTGAGTTTTACTATTTCTGGCAGCTCTGCAGCTCCAGGAAGGCCCGGGGAGACAGGCAGGGGAAAGACCTGAGATTTGAAAAGAAATTGCAAGCCAGAAGAGTTTTTTTCTAATGAGTTTTTCAGTCGGTACATCCAGTGCCTGAGCTTTACAGCGAAGGGGCCCATCTGCTTGTGAAGCGCTACATTTGTGGCAGTCTATTTGGTTTTTAGTATTTAAAGTCATAAAATTCAACTGGCAACTTGTAGCATGAAAGTGCTCCCTTAGATTTTTTTTTTTTTTTTTTTTTAAAAAACCGAGTTGTGGCAGGGTGAATAAAAGGTGCTGGTTAAACCAGAGTTTTAGGAAGTGAAAAGGGTGCTTTAATTTTGATTATCTGTGTATAAGCTGTTGTGGTTTCTGAATATGTAGCGAAGTGAAAGAAACCATCGTTCTGGCATTTATTTTTTCTCATGACAGCTGTATTGACTCTGGCCTTTCAACCCCCTGCACAGGCTTTAACGGCAGCAAACAGAAGTAGTGCAAAAAAAAAAAAAGTATATTAAAATACCACCCTTTCACATCATCACATACAGCTTTTTTCTCGTTTTTGCTCTTCGTGGGTCATTGCTTCTGTGGGAGAAGGTATATGGGACTCTGTAATGCACAGATGATATTGTTATAGCAAAGAAGCCTGTCAGATTCAAGTTTCAGGGATGATAATAATTTTTTAAAATGATTTTTGGAATGTGATTGCAACTAGCAGAATTAATTTTTTAGGGAAAGGGAATAAAATTTATATTTTCTGTCTTTTTTTTTTTTTTAAAGTAGGCATACAAATTAGAGTGTCAATGCTTTCCCCCCGCCCCACCCTTGATTTCCTCCTTTTTCCATTTGGAAAAAAGTGTGGGGGGGTTCTAACCCTTTTGTTTTCCCTGGATTATTCTGGGTACCAGCAGATATTTTGAATAATGCTGGCAGAAAAAGCCCTTTACTCAGTTTCAAACCCGGGCTGAGTGCAGAATGGCAGGAGTAAGAAATCCTGCCCCTGGGGTGGGGAGCAGTGGTGACGCTGTGGGGACGGCAGCAGACGGAAGATGTGCTTGTGTGTGTTTAAACAGTTTGTCATCTTAAGAATTGCGGATCTACTGCACTTCTACAACTGTGTTTTATGGAGGCTTTTAATTTCAGCAAGTTTGGTTTTCTTAGATTATATCTTTTGCCGTCTCTAAAAGACAGACTGTTACTGCTGAAACTATAAGTCCTGGCTCCAAAACACTTCAAAGAGAGATTTTAATTCTTAAGTCTGCCTTCCCCTTGTCCCTTTTGGCAGAAGATGCTTCCTAAAATATATCTATTTTTAAGGTAGCCTCAATCTGATGCCCATCATGAAAACTTTCAGGCCAATTCATTTGGCAATGCAATCTTATGAAGAACCCCAAATATGTTATATCAGGATCTTGGCAAAAGTTGGCCAAGTCCAACAAGTGGTGTTATTACCACATAATAAATAAAATATTTATCCTTGCTAGCCTGATATACAGGAAACCTATTGATTAAAACCTTGTCTTCGTCTTATTTCCTGAATCACCGAGTCAAAGTGCGTTTGATCTATCTTGTTTTCAAATCAGCAATATTTTTGCGTGTGTGCAAGATGTTGCGCTCCCTTTGATCCCTGAGAGATTTGTTTTGGCATTGCAGGAGCTATTTTTAATATGCTTTGTGAGCGAAATAAAAATGGTTTGATGAGTGCCACGGTGTTCCAGATCTGCCTAAATGTCACGTAAGACTTGCAGAAGAGACAAGAAGCTGTAGGTGCCCACCTGAAGACAAGCCATATATAATATGTGAGATATTTCAGAGAATAATCACATTTAATATATGTAGGATAATAAATACAGGAATGAATAAATACCCTGATAAATATATGAACGAACGTTTAAGCACTTATTTTAAATGTTGTGCTGCGGAGGAGAGGTTGTACAATTTTTTCTTGGATAATGTGCTTGTAATTACAAGAAGAATATCGGGAATATTGCAGACCAGGCTGTGATGTGAAGAGCAGGGACAGCTGGTCAGGCTGAGCATCCTTTACCTGCCACTCTTCTCTGTTGAACAGAGAAAATAAGAGCGAGACATATTGAAAGGGACAAACTGCTGTATGGGCTTTTATTTATTTCAAGGGTTTTATGGACTAGTGGTATCTTAAACCATCTGCATGGTGGCATATGGCAATGCAAGATGAATGGCTGAAATTAAAAATGAAAGTGGAAAACTTGTTTTCCAAGTTGACTGTTCCAATAATTTGGGGGGAAAAGTGAAATCATACCCTTGAAATTGCAGCAGCACCTTAATTTGGAAAGAAGTAATGTTCCCTGATGGTCCTTAGATTAGGTACTTTTCTATCTAGTGAGGGTAGTGAAGGGCTTTATCTATAATGTGATGTTATCCAGCATCTATTCTAAAGAATAAATACTTCATTGAAATGAAAAAAAAACTCCCAAACAAAACAAAAACTCGAGTCATATAAAATGTCTCTACTAGTATTTTATAAACGTGTGTTGCATGAAGGCAAAGTGCTGCCTTCAACTCTTTAAGCCAATTAAACATATCTCATTTTAGAAAGCTGCTGCTGGTTTGGGTACCATGGACTTCATTCCAGTGTGGGACATCACTCCCCAGGAGCAGGTCCGTCACGGTGCTGGGGGGTAAGCTGGTGTTGGGGGTGAACCCATAGCACCCAGCAGCACTGGAGCAACTTTGGTGTCGGAAACCAGATTTCTTTACTGTGCGTGCGGTGGAAAAGCTGCCAGGAGGAGACCTCACGTACGATGAGGCAAGGCGAGCATCCCGGTTTCATCAGCTGGGGGAGCGGGCGAAGTGCTGTTTCCACCGCCACAACCCGTCTGTGACGACGTGTCTGTCCAGGAGTTCTCCGCATTTGTCTCTGCAGAGAGAAGAAATTGGCGGATAAGGGGCCAACAAATTTGCAAATGAGATCCATGTGTATGTGTGCTCCACCCTCCCTATATTCTCTATACATTGCTTTGCCAGGAGTTTCCTACCAGCTGTTATGACACAGCCATCACTTCTAAAATTAACCATTGAAGAATTTGCGATCTGGGCCGTTGATCACGTTTTTGGGCCCCAAGCGTAGCAAGGAGAGCAGCTCTTCATGGGCTTCCCAGCTTACCATGTAGCCGAGCCCATCTTGGGAAGAAGAGAGCGATGGCTTATCACCCACCCTGCACATCCCTGGAGGAAACTGGGCAATGCTGGGGCGGTGCAGGCTTAATGATATCCTCATCTATTTTAGGAAAAAAAGAGGAAAATTCAACTGTTAAGTCCTGCACAACCCCTGTAGCCTCTAATAAAAGGGAGAGGAAAGGTATTGCAATATAAACCCATACATGACTGTATAAAGGAAGTGATCCGTTCTTCATTGGCTTTAAATAGAAATGATTTTCATTTTTAATTGTGCGCCTTTGTGTAGGAGCAGTTATTTGGGCTGGTTTACATAGGACAAAGCATTACGGCAGCGAGAAACCTTCCTGGGTCTTGGCCTTTGTCTTTCCCCAGAGACTGATTTTTCTGGTGTGAGAGAGGCACTGATTGTTTTCCAGCTTTATCCGATTAAATAAGCTGAGATAGACCGTGGGGGTAGAGAATTTGTCTTGAATTTTTCTATTTATTTGTCACTGAAATATTTCCCCACATTTTGGGAAAATGTAAAAAATAAAAATGGCAAAAAAAGCCCAAAAACGAACCCAGGTTGCTTGTAATAAAAACAGCAAAAAAATCCTCCCCAAAACCTTTACTGAAGAAAAGGGAAGAAAAAGCAGTTACTGGAAGCTAGACCTGTTTGTATTTCTAAATGCCGGCTGCTTTCCAGCACTTATTGGATAACTCGGACATTTCAACAGCTCACACTCAGTCTTTAAAAGCGCTATTTTGGTCTCCGCTACAACAAATCCTTTTGGTCTCGTTGCTCATATATTTTCATCGTACACTTGTTTTTGGTGTGTAGCAATGATTTTTTTGGGGCAAGCGAGTAATTCCTTCTTAATTGTTGCGATATTTTGTAATTATCCTTGCAACATGGCTTATCTGACAGCATTTTATTGCCACTGAGCACTGGTTAGCAGCATCCGGAGGCTTTTGTACGCTGTGAGCTTGTGAGCATCCTCAGGCTGGCGTGGTTGGGATGACGGCAGGAGTCATGGACCATCTCACTGCCTCCTCCTCTTCCAACTCCACAGGGAGAGAAGGCAAAGCCGTGGAACCATTAATTGCACACTAAGGGCAAAACATTGGCAGAACAGCATGTAATCCCGCTAAAAGATGGTATTACAAAAAATCCGAGGGAAAAGAGGTGGGAACAAGCTAATAGAAGATAAACGGCACTACGTGAGCTTTAGTCTTTTGCTCTGGATCAGTGGAATAAGGCCACTCAGATGATGTACCTTGATGGGAGGGCTGGAGAGAATTTTTTTCAAGGCAAAGTGTGACAAGCCACCAATTTGTTATAGTTGAAGGTTTTATTGAAATAGTTATGCCTGAACCTTCTGTTTCCTTGTTTATTCTTGTACAGTGGCTAAAATGAACTGAAATTTAATGGTCATGGCTGGTATCTTAAGATTTTAAGGGATTAGTATGTACTGAAGCACTGTAATGCAACTCAAGGTAATAATTTAAACCAAGAATCACAAGCAGCAAGAACCAAGGATAGCCCTTAAATATGAATTACTGCTTTACAGTTATGTATGTCGGTGTCTGTCCCAAAGCACGTGTGTTTGGGAAAATGCAGCCCTGGGCGCCGTCCTTTCATCTTGGTTTTCATCGCTATTGATCAAGCAAAATCTCTTTGCATCATGGCCGAGAGCACCATGGAGGGGATGGCACTTCAGAGGTTTTATTCCCCTTTCTAGGAGAGCTGTTGGAGGAGCAGCGTATCTGCTTGCTGTGATTTGTAGCTCCTGTTGGTAGTACCTGGAAAACTTCAAGTTTTCAGTAACATTCAGAGATTTACTGTAGGGGTTTTAGCCTCCCTCTTTGCAAGCTTTGTGCTGGTACCAGGCGCTGCCTGGCCCACCGTGGGCCTTCACATCACTTGCTATCATTGCTGTGCAATATCCACCCTCTTTCCTTCTCCCTGAATAAACTCTGCAAGGATCTTGGTGAAGTTAAACACATATTTTTTTTTGTATATATTTATTTTTTTCCTTTTGTTGCCGGTGATGGGATTTATGGTGTGATCTTGTGCATCATCCGCTTGAATGCACCAAAGGAAACCAAGCCAAAGTCAGGGGCACATCTCATGGCCCTGGGATTGCAACCAACTCTCGATGGCGTCAGGATGGTTGGTGTACGCTGTGTAAATTAAAATAGTAGACAAAAGCTTTGGCAAGGGAGAAATATGAACGTTGGACGGGGAAACTTGAGAAGCAAGACCCATTTTAGTGCAGAGCAGGAATCATTTCCAATCACCTTTTTTCTGTTTCTCTTTCAGGCTGTGACCGTGCGAAACTCCATGGCAAAATCGTTGTACAGCGCCCTGTTCGACTGGATAGTGTTCAGAATTAACCATGCGCTCCTCAACTCAAAGGACATGGAGGAAAGCACCAAGGTAACGTCTTGCCAGCTCTTTTGGCTACAGTCTTGGGTTTTTAAAATAGGTAACTACGGGATAAAACATTACCCAAGCTCCTAACAGCATGTTGCTTAACATAAAGTTAATTTTTCCTTGGTTAATATTTTAGACTGAGTTTTTCATTGTTTTAAGTTGGGTTTGCTGAGCCGGAAAAGGTGAAGCACCTCGAATAATATATCCTCCAAGCAGCTGGGGAAGAGGTTTTGTGGTAGCCTGTTCCCCCACCCACTCCAGGAGCAATGCCAAATAATTTTCCTCTTGTGTGTGAAACTATAGGACTGCATATAATTGAGGAGAAAAAAGGGAAATCTTGCTAATGCAAGGTGTTTTGATGAAGTTGCTCCATAAAATTAATTAGAAAAGATGAACAAGCTGTGGTGTCCGTAAGTACTGAGGTAGGACATCTATAACGAGCAGAAAAGTGAGATTAGGGGAAAAAAAGGTCACGATGGGAAGAGCAAAGCCAGCGCAGTGCCCAACTGCTTTCCCAAAGAATTTATGGAAGGGATGTCATGACGTTTCCTGCGATAGCGGGGCTGGATGCCGCGACCCAGGACATCCTTTCCAAAACCTCTCATGTATTCGTCCGTGCTCATCATGGTGGGGAAAGGCTGACCCCAAAAAGCGTGGGTGTACAGATGCGTCCAGGCACGCAGCCGCTTGCAGCTCGCCAGCTACCCTTGGCTTGGAAATTCTGGGCATGGGCCAGCAGCGTGTGTTGGGTTTTTTTTGGGAGGGGATTGTACATCCAAGCTGAAGCTGCAGCTGCCAAGAGGAGGATTGTTTTGCTAAGCGCTAACATTACGTTTGAATTGTGCCGTACGACCAAAGTTGCAGAGGCTTGCAGTGTAGCTGGTCCTTTATTTAACTCTGTAGAAATGCTTGCGGAGTGTGATTATAGACTGGAAATAAATACATGCGTATAAAATTTGGTAGTATGCTTTTCTGACAAGAATGGTTGTTAGCGGGGATAACATCTAGTGTGTCTTCTGACTGCACATGCTTCCTCTCCCTCTGTTTAATATTTTACCAAAATTGTTGTGTTCTTTCCTGATTTATTTTTCCAAGTCATCAAAAGTTTTGTCTGGCTGTCAGGAAAAAAAAAACCCACTGTGTATTTGGTGAAGCAGGAAAGGTGGATTCATTTTGACAAGGAAATGCATCTCAAGTACTAATTGATTATTTTTTTCTTTAATGATCCAATGATTTTTAAAAAATATTATCTGGTCTGAAATATTTAAATACAAAATCAGACTAGGACACTATTGCTTGCTTAGTCAGCATGTCTGTAATAGCAGGGCACAACGGTAGGTGTTTATGGGCCATTAAACTTTGATTCCCAACCACAAATCTCAGCACGTAAAAGCCAGAACAGCCCAAATTCGTGCTGTCTTCCAGCATCGCCGCTGCGTATTAACCCTCTGCTTCCTCCAGCCAAGACTGCTGTGCAGCATAACCACCTTCCCCTTGTCTGTCTCCCTACATCATCTCATGAATTCCCAATTCCCAGTTTTCTGACCCGTTTCTTTTTGCCCGGAATTGCACAGGGTAGCAAAAGATCCAGGTCAGGCAGCAAGCACCGGGAGCTGGGAGTGGCGTTGCCCTTGTGCTGGAGCAAATCCGCCTGGCAAACACCCAGAAACCGGGGCTGCAGGAACATGCGAGGCGGTCCTGGGCTGTACGCAGGCCAGGTTTTCTGAAACGGGAAGGCAGTGCACAAAATTCCAAGAAATACATATTTCTAGAGGCAGGAGCGTGATTAGGTTTATCTTCAGAGTGCTCTATGAACATTTATTGATTTTCACAAGTCTCCCAGAAATCATGAAGATACATGAATCCTGCCTGGTTTATGGGTAGAGAGGTTAAAGAAGAGAGTTTATGTGCATTGCAGAGAGCAGCTTTGTTAAACATTGACTAGCCAATTTTCTCTCGAGTTGTTCTATGGCGTCACCTCCTCACCCCTTTTTGTAGCCCCTGACTTGGGATCCTTCCAGCACAGAGGGAGGAGAAGCACCTGCCTGGACTGGGCAGGGCTGGGAATAGCTGCTCCTTTGCCCTCAAGGAATAACGTCGCTGCCAGCAAGCGGCCAAGGGCATCCCGGGCTCTGCGGCTGCTGCTGAGACACCAAACAGCAATTGCCACCCTTCTTTGCCCTGGAGGAACTGAGCTGATGCCGATTAATTTGTTTTTTCCTACCACTTCACAATCCTCTTGACATCCTTTTCAGCTTGTACTCGGAGAAACCCCAGATGAGGGTATAGGTTCTTCTTAACCTCCCATGTGTAGTCTCAAGGTTGGGCAAACACCAACAAGTTAACTGGAAGGTGGACTTGGGAGCAGGGGCATCTCCAGACCCTGGGATTAGGTCCTCTCTGCAAGGCAAGGTTTCAGCACTTGGATGATGTCTGCTTGCTGGCATCTACTAGCTCCCTCAAAAAATCTCCTAAACACACCGAGTCTCCGATTTATGAAAGAAAAACACAGTCTTGCACCTCCCCACGAAAGGTTGCTGGCTCCCAAGTTTGCAGTGGGCGAGCAACATGCAACTCACCTTGCAGCAAATGTCCTGGCTTAATCCCAGCTCACAATTCCCACCACTATTCCTCTGACTTTTAAAATAAATTTTGAAATAATCCCGCAGGCGGTGAAGGTTCAGAAGGTTGTTAGATGATGGATTTTTGGCAGAGGGCTTGCTTATATGACAGTCATGTTATGCAGAGTCATGTAAGACTCAAAACCATCTGCATTCAGAGTGCATATGGGAGGAGACCTGCAGCTGAAGTTGGTGAGAAAAATGAATATGAAACTATATCTCTTCATGAGAGTAAATTTTGATTTTAGTAGTCATCCACAGCTGTCCTATAAAAAAAAGCTCATGGAGAGCTTGTATAGCCTTCACAGAAGTTGACTTGACCAGATCTACCATTCACCTGGTTGTGGTAGCTTGGGGCTTTGACGTGAAGGCTGGAGGTTGCAGAAGGCGGCGTTGCCCCAGCTATCTAGGACAACCTCATTGACCAAAACTCATCCTCAGTCGAACCAGCAGTGGACATAATATTCCTCAGTGCAGGCTGCACTTGCCGAGGAGGCTATTTATAGCTAGTTAAGCCAATTTAATTGCTGGTGGGTCATGTAGTTTGGTGATAGGTGGGAAGAAGACCTAGATCCTAACAAAGACCATGCCCCAAGAGAACTTGGGATAATGGGAATGGAGGCAATTTTCATATCCCAATATGTGTGTTTATTTGATGTCAACAGTAAGGAGAAGATCAAAAGATGAAGCTGGGTAAAAAAAATAAACACCCGGCAGTTGTTCTTCCACTGTTTTTCAAGCCAGTATTTGGAAGATGTAAATCAGACCTTTGATATCCAAATTTAGTTAAATGTACAGTGAATTATTTTGGGAAAACGCAGTGGGATTTGGCTTATCTTGCTTGCTGACAGGATCTGTAGCATATTATTTCTGAAGAGAGTTGTGAATAAGTTATTTGATACTGCTTGTTTTATGCTGCTGTGTATCGGTTTCGCTCCAACTCCGCTTTCCTTGGTCTTCGCTCTGTCGCTTTTACCTTCTTTTATCTTCTCATGATCCCCTACAAACTGTCTGAAATTTAACCTTTATTAATGAGGTCAGAGACTTTTCCTCCTCTTGAGAACTGGATTACAAAACCCCAGAGTGTCTCATATTTAATTCCCTTTCCATAAATTAGATTAAGAATTGCTAGAAGTCCGTCTCGTTGCTTAAAACGATGATATAGTGTAAACCGTGGTGGACTAAAAGGCATTTCTTCTGAGGTTTTTTTTTAAGCTTTTCCCATTTAGTTCTTGTCAAGCCTTTTCATTTCTACCTAAATAACCCAGCTGCTGTTTTCAAATGAGCTGCTGCACACGTGGTGATGATGGTGAATGCCAATTCATGGCCATGAAGAAAATTCATGGCTGAATTCAAGAAGAATTCATGGCATGAAGAAAATTCATTTAAATTTAATCAACTAGTTAATTCTTGGCTATCTGACCTCAAACAGAGGAAAAATTGCTGAACGTGCAATGGGTTTCATGCATATCTGTTCATTATTTTTAGGTCCCAACTTCTAAATTTGTAGCAAATCACTACCTCTCACTTTATACAATAGTTCATCATATATATTGTGGTGATGTAGGTTGGAGTAGTCCTCTTAGATTTAGTGGCAATGGGGTTTTGTTTGGGGTTTTTTTACAGTATTGGCTTTGGAATATTGTAAAAAAAAAAAAATTCAAAAAAAATTTAAACGGATAAAAAAATAAAATTAAAAAAATTAGCTTTTTCCCCAGAACTGGAAGCAAACCTATTTGTGATTGCCAAAATATACCTCCCTGGTGGAATGACATCACCAATGTGTGTTTGGGGTGACATAAATCAGCTCCAACGATTGCTATTTATTGGTGGTTTGGGAATCGGAGAGCACGTGGACGCAGCTTCAGGACTGCCATTTGCCCTTAAAACTTGTGATTGGTATTTAAATGTCACGACTGTGACATTTTTAGGAAAGCATGAGGTCAATTCTGTCATCTCAACCAGAAAGCGGTTCCTAACCCAAGGTTAGCCCAAATTTTAAAAATCCTTGTAGATGCACACTTTTTAATTGCAGAAATTTTGCTATAAATTTGATATATTAAGTAATACAGTCGTCTGCTGCAGGCTTGTCTGTGCTGCCTACTTGTTAATTTTCAATATTAGTTTTGATAAAGGAACAACATTAACATATAAACTAGACTTCACTAACTGAGGTCTAAATTAGATTACATCTTTGCATGATTTCCTTATGGCACACATTCAAAGTGTGAATTTGAAACTGAAGAATTAGAAGATTTGTAAATGTAAAATTGCTTTGGTGATTTTCTTTAAATATTGAACTGCCAACTTAATCTTAAAACCCGCCAGATTACATGCTATTGTCAGGCAGTTTAAAAAAATAATTTAATTTACACGTACCTCGGTGAAATAGGTTTTTTCACCTTGCTATAAGAAATGACTCTGTACTGGTAGATTTGGGCTACTTTATAATGGAAAAACTGATATAACCCTTTTGAGTAGGTACCCTGAGATTTTTTTTTTTTTTTTGGCCAGAAAGCAGAAAAATAGCCATAAATTCCCAATTTCTCATTTTTAAAAGTTTTACCCACTTAAATGCATTGACCTCTTTCTTTCGGGAGCTCTGCGATGCTGCCTTCTGCAGCAGTGGGCAAACAGCCTGATTCACCCTGGAGCTCTGCCCCAGTTTCTCTGGCGTGAAATTCTGCAAAAAAAACCCCCACATCTTCAAATTGGTGTTTGGGAGGTGTTTGGGAGTTATCCCCGCATAGAGATGTGAGAAAAATGTTGGTTTTCCCCATGTAACAACCACGGTAGAATTAACCATCCTCATCCGGTATGTGCAGTTTGATACCGGGAGTGATTTTGTTAAATGCAGGTTATTAATTTTTTTGAGTTTTGTGTATTTTACCTGTCAGACCTTGTTTAATTTTGTGTTTCAGTAAAACTTATGAAAAGACAGCTTCAAAATATAATCTTTTTAATAGAATTCTTTTATAACTGAAATAGCCATTTTTTCCCTATATATAACTGTTCTATTTTTCTTTATGAAGGTACTTACATGCACACTTTAAAACACATTTTGTAGCAGTTTTGACACAGTAAATGAACCAGCATTGAAAAAAAGGGGGAAAGTTTTTTTTTGTGCTCAGTTATTTCATATTAAATTATGTTTGTGAATGTTTGAAAACCCCCTTTAAAGTGTTCACTCGTGGCAGGGGCTCAACTATGTCCACAGAGCATCAGCACGTCGCATGTGAGAGCCAGTGTTGGTAATTCCATAAGAATTCTGGAAGTGTGAGCGTTTTATCTTCTAAGTCTTGTTTTTATGTCATGCAATAGAGACTTTTATCTAGGGTAATTTTGGGGAGCTCTTGGGGATTGTAGGGAGAAGCTTGGAGGGCGGTGGGGTCAGGATTTGCTTATAGAGGGGAGATGCGAATGGAGCATCGGTGTCGTAGATGAGAAAAAGTCACTCTGTGGTGTTGCCATCATCACTTTTTCCGTGTATAATACAGATAAAATATGAGCTGCTCGTTATACAAAGAGTTCAAGGAGAATTCTTACTGAAATCTATTTTCCAAAAAAATGAAGCAGGGGATTTCTGCTTGTTAGGCTGTCACTAAATGAGCGTATCTGTGAACGAAAGGGTTGCCACGTTCATTGGGACAAGCAGGAGAAGGATGCTTGACCCTCAGGAAGCAGCGAGTGAGAGCGAATCCCTCTGCCAGGCTCAGTCCTTGGTCCAGTGGCTTCCCATTTTCCATCTTCTGGTCAAACGGCTGTTTCTCGTGGGCGTTTTGCCAAGTGATGCAAACGTCTGGGACGCTGGCCAAGGGCCTTCAGTAGTCATCCTTGTCGTGGCACGGGTGGGGATGAGGAGGTAGAGCCTGGCCCTGGAATAGGGAGAAAAACCTGGACAAAGGATAAAGTAGCCAAAGACCTCTTGGGAAAATGGGTTAGAGTCTTATCGTTGTGCTTATATGCTTTTTTAAATTGTGTTTTCACTTGTTCCAGTAGCTGAAGTCCGTATCATACAAAGCTTCAACTCACAAGCGGGGTGGCTGCTCTGCCCACAGCAGGTCTGTCTGTTCCAGCCGTAGGTGGTTCCCTGGTCAGGAGTCAAGCACAGAAGGAATATTTTCCTCCCACGTTATGTGGTCGGTTGAAAACGGACAAACTGCAGCGCAGAGAGACTTGTGGGTAGTCTGGTTTATATTTCTGGCAGTGGAGTTAGGCTAGTCTCGGGAAGGGAGTCTTAGGAAATCCAGAGTGCAAGATAAGAGCAATAAAATTAAAACCAGGGTGCCTGGCAGCTCTCAGGTTCTTCTGAGGTGGAGTTTTTTCTCCTCCCTGCTTGAGATTTGGTTCATTTGAGCAGTGCTAGTGCTTTTACCTTGCTTAATATTTTTATTTAATTAATTGTAACGTATGAACAGAGCCCATGTGTAAGTGAGATGCCTTTGGTTAGACCCCAGAGTGTGGTTCACTGACGAACTGCTGATGGACCTCTCTGTGCATGTGTCCTTCAGGCTCTTCCCTCCTTTTCTGATGACAACAGGCTTGCTAGGTGGACAGAGCCTGAGTTTTATTTATAACTAATTATTAATTACTTGTTTTAACAGAACAGTAATATACATGTTTGGAAGTTGCAGCAGAAATTATACCTACTTAAGCTTGTTTTTCACCCTGGCTCCCTGTGTCATTGAGGTTTATTTGCTGTCACATCCCCATGTCCCTCTTCCCATGGGTTTATCAAATCCATCCAACAGGCAGAGGGCTCAAGTTTTATGAAAACCAGTACCTACACGAAGCAGAAAGGTCCACATTTCTAGTCTCATTAAGGGAAGGAAGGATAGTTTGAGCTGGGGAATGATGGGTTGCACTTGCTTGTGGCCATACATATGGCTGGGGGTCCCCTACCTCCTGCTGGTATAGGGGAGCAGGGTTGGTTTGGGTGGAGAGGAGGGGGCCAGGAGGTTGCAAAACAAGCTGTAAATTCATCGTGGTCTTGGCCTCGTTTTGCCAACACAGAAAACTTCGGTGCGTCCACATCTTGATGAGCATCTCAAGAGGTCTTTGCAGGTTAGAGGAGAGACCAAGCAGGCTTTGGCTCTCCAATTTGGAGAAAAGGCTGATGTGGGATACAGCTGATGTTTACAAAATCATCAAAGGGGTGGAAAAAGAGGCAATTTAGAACTGTAACTCACCAAAACCTGCAATTTATGTTATGGGGTATGGATTTAGTAAAAGGAAACACATCTCTATTGTGAACTTCTAGAAGTTGACCTGAGAGACTGTGGGAGATCATAGTGTCAATGGGTTCCAAAAAAAATTGGATGATTACCTCTTTACACATCTCTTGCCCATGAACTAAAGGGAGCACAGAGGTGCCTCTCCATCTCCATCATCCCAAAACTGTGGGTGCTAGTAGAAAGGGGTGACAGGCCACAGAAGAGCCGTGTTGACATAATGAGGATGGGGTGTTCTGCTGCCATGGTTGGAAATGCTGGACTGGAGCAGGGCTGGGCTGGTCCTGTAGACCATTTCTTGTGTCCTGGTGGCAGGCGCTGGGATGGCTGTGCCGGAGCATGGGGCCCTGGGACAGCATCCTTGGGAAATGAGGCTTGGATCCCTTCCCTGCCCAGACACCTTCATTCAAGGCAAGCAGTAGCTGAGTCTTCAAAAGGGCACAGAAGGCAAGGAAAGCAGAGTCTTCAACAGTCTTCGATCATTAGGATAGAAAAAGAGCTTTTGTTTTATTTGTTTAACAGCTCTGATACCTAAATTTTTAATTATATAGGAACCTGACTCAGGGGATGGATTTGAGCCCTCTTTTTCAGCAGCATTACTATTTTTGCGTTACTTTCTGTCCCTTTCAATAAGGCGAGAGAGAGTCAGCGTTTCCAAAAATCAGTCCGTCTGGGTTACGCTTCTCAGTAGGAGACATTCACCATATCCATCTTATATGCAAGGTGGATATTTTCTATTTGATACTATTTTACTTCTGAACAGACTTATTTTCTTTTGTTGCAATGGATTATTTCTGTGCAAGCACCTGCCGTGGAGGTGTTTCATCGTCAGGCTTGCAGCTGCAGCATGTTTGCTTAGACACCCTGTATTCACCTTGTAGCCATGTTTCTGTGGACTGTCTTCGTGGTGTAAGCCTTTTTTTCCCAACCCTACCCCCGTTTTTTCCCTCAAAAGATAAGTATTGTCTTACATCCACTAGAATAACTTGGAACTGGGTTCAGGTTTCTTCAAAGATGGCGGTTTGTTTATAAATTAAAAAAAAAACACCAACTCTATAAGGACTTCTCTTTTAAAAAAAGGCCATCTGTCCAGATGTTATGTGCTGTTTCTCTGATGTAGGTGATGTCTTCCAGATGGCATAATATCAACAATTCCAGTAAAAATTAAAAGTCCTGCTATTAAGTATATTTAATTCTGTTTGTATGCTTTTGATTATGTACTGCGTACAAATAATCCATTTACTTCATGTGATTTAATTCGCATTCTTACTTTTCTTGCAGACTTTATCCATTGGAGTACTTGATATTTTTGGGTTTGAAGACTATGAAAATAATAGTTTTGAACAATTCTGCATTAACTTTGCCAATGAGCGCTTGCAGCACTACTTTAACCAACACATCTTTAAACTTGAACAGGTAAGTCTGGAAATATTTACTCTCTGATGCCAATGAGTGTTGACATGAGTTTGTAGCACTGATAAAGTTCTTAAATTGTCCCTTTAATTCTTGTGAATTAAGGAGCATACATTGAATTATTCAAATTTAACTTCTAATTTACCCTATGACTTACTGCTACCTGTAAAATAAAATCCAGCCAGAGATTTGCAGGTTTTAAATAAACATTTTGGGATACAAGTATCCTCAAACATCCTGAAGACCTTAACCGTTGCTCTTATGTCTCCTTGATGTGTGCTCAGAGGGCTCATCCGTCAGCACTTTCTTTCTTGCTTTTGTCTGGTCTTGCTGCTGTGTCATTTAATATCACATAAAAGTTATTTTTCAGCATCTGTTGAAAATGCCAACCCATCTTCTGCTTGTTTTTTGCTTTCCAGTGTTAATTTGTGGGGAGGGAGGGAAAATGTCACTCTCATACATGTTCTGCAAGGTCAGACTTGACATCCTTACGACCTCCAATAGCCATGGTAGATGAGGAAAGGCTGAACTTTAAGCTTTGCTTTAGGTTTGTTAAAACTAGGTGGTGCTCTCCAGCCTCAAACTAGTGTGCTATAAGAGAGATAACAGAAATACAGGCCATAATTTAGCAAGTAACATATATGATAAGATGGCATAGTCTATTAATTAGGATGGGAGGAGGCTTTTCCAAACATCATTTGTTATCTAACAACACGCAGGACAAGAAAACTGCTAAAGTACACGCTGTTTCATAGGTGCACAACATATAATTGGGCTCTATAATACACTAAATATGTTATAGACCTTCAAAGTGCCTTTTTTTTTTTTTTTTTTAATGCCAGTCTGCATGCCCTCCCTTCAGGTGAAATTCTTCTTTGGGAGAGGTCAAGGGAAACCCTCCTTAGCATTAGTTTCAGTAGGGCTGGTATTTGATGAGCTGCGCTCTGCGGCCTGAGTCCAGCTGAGATCAAAGAGTTAAACCAGGCCTTCCCAGAAACCCTGGTAGTTTCATTTTGGGCCTCAACAGTGTTGTAAGAGAGCTGAAAAGTCAGAAAGAAAAGTCTCCTTGAACGTGAGGATGGTCAAAAATAAGCAATATAGCCCTAAGTGGATCATTTGGGGGATGATTGCTCTGGAGTTTGATGCTCCTCTGTTAACTCTCCTTTTTTTTTTTTCGTCAAGAAAGTGTAGCAGAGCTGCTCAAAGCCATTTTATTTTGTTTTTTTAACTGGTCTTTGTATGCTGATGCGCCTTATTCAACAGATGCCTTAAGAAATTAATGGGAAAACCTGTCTGTATTTCTAGAAAGTGGTCGCTTTTACCATTAGGCGCAATAAAAGGGCAAACTAAAAGACTGATGCAAAGCCAATATACTTATTTTTTTCTGATACACTTTTGAGAAGGCACTTGAGGAGGGAAGACCCTTCTTGAAAGCTGTAGAGACGTGATACCTTATTGAGGTGGGATGTCAGGGCACTCAGGTTTCAGCAGCCTCCGCTGGCTTTGCGGGAGCCAGCCAAGATGCCGTCATCCATAAGGGAATTCCTGTGCTTGGGCTGGGATTTCTTAGCAGGTTGGTACTCCTCCCCAAGCCTGGGGTATATGCAGGGCTCCTGATTGCAGCAATCTGTAATTCTCCTTGGACCAGCTTATAACCGCTGACCTAATTAGCTTTCTCCTATAAACCTGTCAAGTGCATGAAGTCATTAAAGGCAGTATTTGCTGTATGGGTGAGAGAAGTGGTTACGGAGGCATCTGATTGCAAAGGGCTCATTCGAATTCTTAATGCCGGAGCATGTCATCCATCTAGGGCTGGAGCACTGCGAGCTCTGCTGGTGGAAAATGTGGTCATCTCTACATAGTTTGCTTTCTATAAATATAAATAAACTGTACAGCTGCATGAGCGCTAATTTTTGAGTGGCTTATTTATACAGTTTAATCATTTGGTCTTGCTCTCCTTGGAACTGTGTGCTGTGAGTAGAGGAGTGGATTTGGTGGTAAGGAAACTGGTGATACATACTCAGATCTTGGGAATTCAGAATGTCCTTACTCTACCTAGCTGGCCCAAAGATTAAACTGCTTTTTAATGATAGCTGCCAGTGTACAGATGAGGATTTGGTAGTTAATATTTTTTGTGTTTCAAGATGGCAAAATGGCTTACATTACCTTGAGTTGTGAATTTATCTGAGATATTGTTGCTTGATAAGGGTTTAATTGATGTCTAAATGGCTGAAAAACAATGGGGTTATTGGTGATGGGTACCTGAAGTGGAGGGGTCCCCCTTTGCGTCCAGAGATAGGCTATTTGTATCTCCAAAGCTTGTAGGATGCTGAAGCCAGATTGCTGAGATATCTGGGCATTTCTACTAGAATCACCAAGGATTTTTGGTAAAAATCATAGTAGAATTTGTGTGCAAGAATGGTATTTAGCCATGATGTAATTGTTGCTGTGGCATACTGCTGATGTTATGGAAACCAAAATACCTACAACAAAGTCATCTAACAGAAGCGTGGGATTATTTTAACCTTTATTTACTTTCTTTTTCCTGGTGAAATCTAATACAATGCACATTGTGAATCTTTTTTTTAAACCTTCGGTCTGAAGACAACGCTATTTCCAGCGGTTTGCAAACAACCGTCCTCGAGCAGTCTGACTTCAGCCTGATGCCTCCTATAAATACAGCTGCTGTCGCACTGCGTTCCGAGGGTCTGCAAAGGGCTCTGCGATAGCAGCCTCCTTGCTTTGAACCAACCATGAGAACAAGGATAAGGCATCTCTGCCTGCTGCTTATAGAAAATAAGAGAAGGCAGCAAAAAATGGTAAAAGTTAGAGTTTGGCCTTGGATAAAGAGAGTTATTGATGTTCGTCTACTCTTGTTGGTTTTTTTAAACCAACTGTTCTGGATTGCTGAGGGAAATTTAGTGACAGCTGGTGATGCATGGGGACATGCTTTAGCGGATGATGGAAGAGTACAAGAGACACAAACCCTAACTGGGTGGGTAAAGCCCAGGCTCCTAAATCCCAGCCTGTCTCTAAACTCTTGGTTTTGGACACATAACATTCTATTTATTAATCTAGAAAGATTGCTATTGCAGGAATCCTAATTTTATTACGGCCTGCCCCATCACGTAACAAGGGTGGTTTTCTCCTCCCTGTGTAACTCACCGGTCTATGAGGTGGAGGCTGGATGAGGGGCTGTAGCTGGTGGCTGCAACCGCTGCCTGATGTGGTGCTTGCTCTGGGCAGCAGGAGGATGGACTGTCCTTCACTGAGCCCCATGCAAATGGCAGAAGCGCTTAACTCTTCCATGCAGCATGGTCTCATCCCTCCCTTGGGCTGTTGACTTCAGGTGAGACATCCTTGTAGCTCTCGGACTCATTAGGTGCTATCGGAGCATCACACCTTGGCAGCTGTTCTCTGTTCCCCAGTTCTGCGCCATCCCCATGCCCTCCTTGAGTGGCCTCCTCTGCAGAGCAGACAAGCCCAGAGCTGCTGCAAGGTTCGGATAACGCCCGGGTGCTTCTGGGAGGGGAAAATAGTGTTTCTACATTGCAGCCTGGCTTTTTTTTTTTTTTTTGCAATTGAAGGCATTGCACAAAATAATTGCTGTGTATGAAGATGTAGTTTGGAGGTCACCACTAACATTAACACCCATGATAAGAGTTTCCTCCGAATTTCCAGATCTTTGGCAGTTTGAGGGCCAGGAATACAAGATTTATTTCTTTATGTATCCCATTCTCCAAACTTTGTCCTCTTTGACCTCACCAATCTTCCTCCATCCCTGCTCACACTCGTCCAACGCTCAGCTTTTCAGTTACCCCCACCCCACCCTCCTTTCCCTCTTTTCAACTGATGGTTTGCAAAGATTGCAAAGTCATCCCCTATCTTTCCATCCCACAGGCATTGCTGTTAAAAGTTCTTTTTTACTCCATTTTCTACCTTTAGTTTACTCACCAAACCTCAATGTCAAGACCATCCTTTTACTGTTTAAAAAAAATGATGAATAACTGAGGTTGAGACTGAAAAATACCCTGTATTATTTGGAGCGTGATCAACTGGCATGAGCTCAGGTGTTGAGCAAAGTCTGGCATGGTCCCTGGTGAGCTTGATGTCCCAGCCAGCAAACCTCAGCCTCCTCACACAGAAAAACTTAATTTCATAAAGATAATGCGTCCTATGAAATGTTTGCTCTGACATCTAAAGCTCCTTAAATATTTATGGAGGCATGTAGGTTTCATTGTCCCTGTGTAATAGGTGGAGAAATCTGGCAGTCCGGACTGAATAATGAATGTTATAACAATCTGTTCATCACAGAGGGAGTAAATTAAGAAAAAAAAAGCATCGATTTGTTGCAGGACACGGTGATAGGTGGTTTATTTAGTCAGTGAAATGGCTGTAATGCCCGCAATATTTTAAAGCATCTTGGGTTTGTGGGGTTTCTCATGCCGTGCTGCTCCATCTCCCAGCGGCCATAATTGTTGTTTAGAGAAAATAAAATACAAAAAATTAAAATAAAGTAGCTAAAAAATAATTAAATTAAAAATAATTAAGATAAAATTTATTAAAATAATTAAATTGAAAATAAATTACGAAAAAGGGTCTTCTCCTGTTGCCTAGAGCTCTTCTCCCCTTCCCTCCAGTGACGGATTTTTTGGATCTCATGGCTCTAGTTAGGCATGAATGTATTTTATCTTTGTCACCACTGAAAACAAAAGTGAACCACCAGAAGTCAACCGTTGAGCGCTGGGAGGCTCAGTTCAAATTTCTGTTTTCGCTGGAGAGTGCTCTCCGAAAAATGCTGCCATCAGCTGTGTGCCATATGACAGGCAGGGAGATAACAACCTGCACGAGTTATTGATTTATTATTTGGCTGCACACCATTGTATGTAACTCATATTTTTTAAAAAAAAAAGAGTGCTTACAGTACATAACTCATATTTAAAAAAAAAACAAACTATGGATGCTTAGAGTTGTTTAAACGTTATCTTTAGGATAGGAAGATTTCAAACTGCAGGATTCAAATAAAACACTACTCTGGTTGTCATCGGTCCCCCAGAGCATTGGCTTGGGTCATTCCTCTCCCTGGGGAATGGGTCTGGAGGGGCTTGATCTGCCACCCCCTTGTTCCTGAATGTCTCCAGATGATGAACATTCACAAGATATAATATATAAAATACAATATATTATATTATACACGAGTGGTGTTCCCCAGGGGTCAGTACTGGGCCCAGTCCTCTTCAATATATTCATCAATGACCTGGATGAGGGGATAGAGTGCACCCTCAGCAAGTTTGCTGATGACACAAAGCTGGGGGGGGGGTGGCCGACACACCAGAAGGCTGTGACGCCATCAGAGAGACCTGGACAGGCTGGAGAGTTGGGCAAAGAGGAACCTTATGAAATTCAACAAGGGCACTTGTAGGGTGCTGCACCTGGGGAGGAATAACCCCCTGCACCGGGACAGATTGGGGGTGACCTGCTGGAGAGCAGCTCTGTGGAAAGAGACCTGGGAGTCCTGGTGGACAACAGGATGACCATGAGCCAGCAATGTGCCCTTGTGGCCAAAAAGGCCAATGGCATCCTGGGGTGCATTAAGAAGAGTGTGGCCAGCAGGTGGAGGGAGGTCATCCTCCCCCTCTGCTCTGCCCTGGGGAGGCTGCATCTGGAGCACTGGGTCCAGTTCTGGGCTCCCCAGTTCAAGAGGGACGGGGAACTGCTGGAGAGGGTGCAGCAGAGAGCTACCAAGATGATTAGGGGACTGGAACAACTCTCATATGAAGAAAGGCTGAGGGATTTGGGTCTCTTCAGTCTGGAAAAAAGACGGCTGAGGGGCACCTTATCAACGCTTATAAATACGTAAAGGGTGGGTGTCGGGAGGATGGATGGGGCCAGGCTCTCTTCAGTGGTGCCCAGGGACAGGACAAGAGGTAATGGGCACAAACTTGAGCATGGGAAGTTCCACCTAAACATGAGGAGGAACTTCTTTCCTGTGAGGGTGTCAGAGCCCTGGCACAGGCTGCCCAGAGAGGTGGTGGAGTCTCCGTCTCTGGAGACATTCCAAACCCGCCTGGACGCGTTCCTGTGCCACCTGCTCTGGGTGACCCTGCTCTGGCAGGGGGTTGGACTAGATGATCTCCAGAGGTCCCTTCCAACCCTATGATTCTATGATTATGTATATATACTATAACATCAAATGGTTTGAGTCGGAAGGGACCTTAAAGATAATCTAGTCCCAACCCTCCTGCCGTATTTAAAATATAAAATATTAAACTCCCAGAAGCAGTATTCTCAAATCTGTATAGCAACATCCTGGGTAGGCAAGGTAGAAAATGTGTTTAAAATATCATTAGAAAATATTCTAGAAAGCTCTCCTGGTGTGATGTGCTGGTGTAAAAGACTGGGAGCTTTTCTGCATCTTTTCTACTTTAGAATTAGGTACCCTTAGGAAACAGGTTTGGGTTGCTTTGTTGTTTTTGTTTTGGTTTGGTTTTTTTTAATTTGATTCCCTGGCCTTTAGTTTAAGCCCAGTGCAGAAAAGTACCGTATCTGTGAAGCCCAGCTTTTGTGAAAATATCATAATTGCAGTTGACAGCATAAAAATCTTGTGACAAGTGCACCAAAAGCTCCTGTTTGCAAGGTGGGTAATGTGTAAATTTGAGATTCAAACTCATATTTTGCCTAGGAGAAAGAGAGAGAAAAGCAGAATTGATTTGGGAGATGGACAACAGAAGGTCCAAAATTTGATTATTTTTTTCTTGAAGTTAAAACCAAACACGATTGTGCTAGAAAAGAATTTTTTGGGCAAAAAGCTGGTGAGATGAACAGGCAGGTTCAACACGTGGTTGTCACCCCTTCATAATGCACGTGCCTTTTTGTCAGCGGGTTTGGTACATTCCTTTCCTTGATGAAGCTAAGGAGGTGACTGGAGGTGGTTTGTGCTGCAGATGATCCGAAGAGGGCTTGGTGTTCCTGCGCGTGTTGGAAATGTGTCAGGGAGGAGGAGGAGTGTGGTGGTCATAGTCTCTTCTGCTCATCACCTGCATGGGACAATCTTGCAGTGGTGACTTAGGAATGTGGGCTGCTTTAGAAATTAAGTGTCCTGTAGTGAGCAAAAGCAAAGGTTATATCGATGAAGAGATCATCTCAGTGCAGTCCCCATGTCTTGGCCTTTGCTGATGCTTTTCATGAGCTAAGCAAGCTAAGGGAACGTCAGCAGGCGTCCCATACATCCGAGCACGCAAGCGCATGCCCGGGCTCAGCTTGCAGCAGTGCTGTGTCCTCCCCAAACCACCTTGTTCCCCCACTCAAATCCCCTCTTCCATTCTTCATCCCACGCTCCTTGCTGGAGCTCTCCAAGTTGCAGATGCCTTGCTCCAGGTGCTGTTATCCCCCTCCCAAGTCACCGTCATCTCTTGAGCCCTTTTTCCCTCTTCTCTGAGCTGGTTCCTTGACTTTTTCCAGTTAGATGATGTTTTCTACTCATCGTGGTAGAATATATTGGCTAAATATCTGTGGGTTTGGACTGTGCCAGGGGACAGTCCTGTCACCTTAACCCAGCTGGCTTCCTGCATCTTGGGGTCAGGTTTGTCCTGCAAAAGCTGAAGACTGACTTTCCTCTGGGACTTGCTCCTGACATGCGATCCGATATATGTATATTTATTTATTTTCAAATAATGTCCATGTCCCAATATTATGTATGTTATGAAGCATCCCCTCCAAAAAAAAAAATTAAAAAACAGTGAGATGAAGATGAAATAAATGTTAATTTTTATTCATTAGTCATACAAAAAGTATTTTCTTCCTGCACCCCAAAGCACACCCTGTTTTGGAGAGCACTAGGGGTGCTCTAGGGTGATCTAGGATGCTCCTATACTGGTTTCTGGGTCATAGTCCAGAACCACAGTCGTGGGGAAATTCTTGCACATTCCTTATAGCTTTGAGCTAAGTTAGGCAATGACGTGATGAAATCTTCGGTTATTTCGTCAAAAAAGCACCAACAATGCTTGTGAGCAACGGCTTTTCTTTAAAAATAAAAGACCTCGATGTATGTTGGTGGATTTTCATAGGACAGCATTGTGCAATGTGAGCTCCCTTCTTCTTAAGCAAGAAGATGAGCGAGAAGCCTCTGAAATATTCAGCAATACGATCCGAAAACATGTCATATTGAGGTCCATCCTGACTGCGGCTCTTCCACTTGTCACATGCAGAATTCCTGCCTGGACTGGTTTGGCATGGTAACAAGATTTTATAGGGGTAGCCTGAGACAACTATATATATGTTTGTGTGTATATATACACATACATATATATAAATGTAATAGGGAGTACTGTGAGCCTGTTGTAAGTGGGAATGAATGAAAGAGGAATCGGGAACAAGTGTATTTATTGGCGTGAGTTTGGAGTGGGGACTGGAAGGGGAACATGATGTTCAGCGTGGAGGACCCGTCTGGTGTTGACCGTGACCACTGTGGAGGTCCCTGTCACGTTTGCTAAGCCTGATACATCATGCAAGGACGGCATTGATATATATGTATATAAAATTATTTTCCTCTTTAATTTAGATAGCAAGAAATTAAAGAAATTAATCTCCCAGCAGATTACACAGCATATTTAGACTCACGCTTCTCCTGGCTGTTGTAAGGCAGGTTGGGAAGAAGGATGCTCCTACACAGGGAGCGAATGGGACCGTGGCGAGGTGTGTTTTGCCAGCTGCATCATGCAAAACCAATTTTCCCCATTTTGAGAGTAAATTATAATTTATGGCTGAAACCTGCTGTTGCCACTGAAGCGTAGGGAGCTGATTTGAGCTCAGAGCTGGGTGCTGCAGAGCCTGTGTAGCAGCGAAACCCTGGGCTGAACTGACTATTTCAAAACACTTTCTCTGATGACGGACAGTCCAAATTACAAGAAATTAAAATCTCAGGCTGCGCATGTACAGCAGGCGGGAGGTTGTCAGTGGGCGAAGTTTCAGCCTCAAAATAAAGCCAGATTCACTTGCCATTTGCTGAGGAGCCACTGAAATGGTTGCCTCGAAGATGACCATCAAGGTTTGCAACTCCAAATGGGTGGCAGAAGGCGTGCAGGAGAAGGCTGTTTATCAGAACCCCTGCACTGCCAGACGTTACCATTAAAATAGAGTGGTTTATAAACCCCTTTATAGATTGTGTATTTATAGAGCACGTGGATACACGTTTATATATACTATGTCTGTGGGCGCATTAGTAAAAGTATATATTATATATATATTTTTCTATATATGGTTGTGTGTATGAATTCCTTTTCTACTTGAGAACAAACATAAAAATCCATGTTCATAAATGAAAGCGTCGGCATCGTCAGCCCTCGGCATCCTCATCTGGAGGGATGTCGGGAACTCGAGGCATCCATGTCGTCTGCGGCATGTAAACGCCGGCACCAAATAAGACGGTGGTCTCGTTCATTTGGGAACTCTCTAATAATAAGGTTTTCTCATCTAGACGATTTGTCGTATCGAGCCCATTTTAATTATCAAATTGCACTGGGATGTTTCTGCTGAATGCTGGGGCTCACGATGCCTGTCTGCATTTGCTGAACAAGCAATTAATCCTCCACGGGAAGGATTAATTCCCAGATGGACAGATCCTGCATGGATCTCTCCTGGATGGAGAGATTCCCCCATGTCTTGCTGCCGTTTCCAGACTTGGAAAAGCTTTCCCAAGATGGAATTTAGGATATATACATATATGGACATATCCAGAAAAGAGCTTTTACAAGGTTTAGCTCCTTTAGTTTATCATATAACAATGACCTCTTTTAATGTAATTTTTAAAACATTAAACATTATGTTCTTTCCTGGAAGGTTTTCAATATAGTTTGCAGAATACGGCTTCGTTTCTAATATTTGAGCAGAGCTTTTTGATACTTTATTCATATCTTCTTCTCCATTGGCACCTGTAAGGTTGATGGTACCTTCTTACTGGGTAAGAAATCAAGAGAGAAACAATTAATATGCTTGGCTTTAGTGGCTCTAAGCTTGGATTTGCAAAGGTTTATATTTTTGTGGGTGTCAAATTGACTTGCAATGTTTTTTTAAGGATATTTTGAGATTATTTTGAGCTGGGGAAGTCAGCTGGGAATGGAGAGAGGTGTGGAAGGAGGGTTTGATTCCTAGTTTCTCACTTTGCAAACGCTGCCCGAAGCTGAAGCAGATGGTGTTAGAGCCAAGAAGAGAGGAATTTCACACCCTTCTGTTTAGTCGTGAATTTTTAGGCAAAATATGTACATTTAGACATCCAGAAGTATCTGCCTGTCGATCGCACCACAGTGTGCGGCTCTGGATTACGAGAGTATTTACGATGGGAACACAATGGAAAGCATTCCCACATGGAGCTATGCTGGAAAAAGGGATTTTTTTAGTTGATTTCCCCTTTTATTTTGGGAATTTTCATTGTGTAAACAAGGTTTTCCCATGCCTCGGTAACGAAAACCTTGGGCAGGTAAACTCCTGGGGTTTATCTAGCTCCGTCTGGGAGGAGGTGAATGAGCTGATGGGGTTTTCCTCTGCTCTTGTGATTTACTCGAGCATTTCTGAAGCAGGGATTGCCGTGCTGCCGGGAAACACAAAACCCCATATTTCCCTTGCACGCAGTTCCATGCAAATAATCAATCATTTTTGTTTACATTTCCTTCTTACTATGCTTTAATTTCCTAGTCGGACTTGATAAAAGCTGAGACGGCACTGCATGCTATGTTTTACCCCTGTTTTTACCATCAGTCTTGCCCCATCCCCAGGAAAGAGGAGAGAGTATCATCCCTGTCTGTGGGTTTTAAATAGAATTTTTTGGGGGCTGCTTCTCAGTTTTCACTGTGACTAATGGCAATATCCCTATGGTATAAGACGGCTGCCTCCTGGGCCCTGAAATGCCGGGATATTTTCAGGGCTCTTGGCTTGCAGGCTGTGTGGATGGGTGCCCAGCACCCTCCAGAGCTCTTTAGATCATGACACATTTTTGACCTTTGATATCCTGTGATAGGGCAACAAATGCCATACATTGTGGAAAAACACATGCCTTTGTATTCAAGTCTGATTTTTCACTGCCTTTTGATTTGAATTTTCATAATCCCTGGGTTTTGTGCTTTAAGACAGATGGGAAACTTATTATGTTTTTCATTTTGTATTTTTATCACGTCTCCCCTGCTTCGTTTCTTCTCTGGGTTTCTATGCTTCTCTTCTTGAAGTTTTTCAAGCTCCTGATCACTCCCTCCAACCACCTCTTAATTTTACCATATGATTTTGTGGAGCAATACCCCCGGTGAGAATGATAGTCTAGATAAGTGTGAGCTTAAAAATCATATTTAATGCTTTCTTCTCCAATTATGCTTTTTAGCATTTGGTGTTACTTACTGTTGACCATGGCTGGGTATGGAGTAATTCATAATGGAGCATGTGTGGATGGGTAGAGCTGTTGGATTCCAGCACCTCCAAAACACTGCTGGGCTCGTGGGTATTTTCTCCCACTCACCATATATAAGCCTTTAATTCTGCTGCGCATTAGAGCGTGTTTCTCTTTGGCTTAGCATCGAAATAAAGTCCCAATAAAAGAACTGATCCAACGCTCCTGTAAAGATAGTGGGACTTGTTTCTCTACTTTAAAATTACAGATGTTTTCTGTGCCCAGCAGTGGGGTTTCCATCAAGCCTTGCGGCCCAGTTGGGAAGGTTTTCCTGATGCTCAGCACCCGTATTTTAATCTTGAATTCATTATTCTGCGTGGCGTAAGCAGTGTTTGTACTCGGGGATCGGTTGTAGGCAGGCAGGGTTCTCTTTAATAGTGCTTAGCCATCTCTTTGCTAGAGTTCCTTTAATTTTCATATATAAAAATGTTGGACATTTTGTTTATTTGGTACCACAAATCTTACACGGTAATATGGCTCACGTAATGTTGTGTGATATTCAGTAAAGATTTATACTCATATTCTGAGTATATGCATTTCAAAGTCTGGACTCACATTTTGTCGTCCTTTTTTATCACCTTTAGGGTCTTTTTTTTTAATGTTTGAACATCACAAATTGAGTTTGTGCATTCAGGTCTATCTGAGCATTTTAAACTCTAAAAATCCCATCCCTTGCAAACAAGAAAAACTCAAACTAATGCTGCCTTTTCTTATGAGCCACCTCCCTCCTTAGACACATCTTTCTAAATATCAAATACAATAATGAAATACATATATAAATATATATATATATATGGGGTTTTTTTCCCCTAAAAAGAGGCGAGGTCAAGTCACTAACCTCCTTCTCTCCTGAGCTTCAGCTGAGTCCGAGAGGCCAAATCCACATTCCGCAATTTTGCTGCCCTGGCTGCTGCAGCGAGCACCAATGCAGCTGGAGCAGCACACCCCTGCTCTGATCTGGGTGACGCCGTTTGAGAAGTGATTGGGCTCACGCCGGCAGAACGAGTCCCTTCGGCGACGTGCGGTGCCAACGTTGACGTCCTGCCAGCATCATTGTGTTCGGGGCAGCAGAATCGCTTCTAAATGCACAACTGGGAAGCGTTATTCTACTCGTGGTGGCTTTACAGGTCCCCTGGAGAGCAATGAGTAGCATCTCACCCAATAATTAAATGAAAATATGGAGCTGCTGGACCCTAAAAAAAGCCCTGAATGTCTTTTTTTGGTTCTTTGCTCAATTCCTTTTGCCAAGCTCAGTGCTCTCCTCTCCAGTGAACTTGCATCTCTCCACCTTCCAGCAGACCAGGTTTCAGCTATGCAGGGATGGGAGGAGTAAGTCTGTACATTTTTGTTGGGAGTAAGGGTGCAAAAAAATAGGACTCCATGGACTTTACTATGCTAGAAACTTTTGCAGATAGTGGTAATGTCAATGCTTTGGTTCTTGATGTAAAGTTGGTCTTCTAGAAATAGGGCATTTGAATTTCCCTCTAAATATAACTTAGTTTTAAGTCAAGGTATAAATTTAAGCTGATTTTTAATTAACCTCCAGTTTGAGGGGGTTTTGTTTGAATGAGCTGTAAGTGTTTCGTATCATCTTCATCTTGATCGTATGTTTGTTAAATGAAAACCTCTTGTTGTTTGGATCTAATTCCTTAATAAAGTGCTCTGCAAGGACCCTGCATCCATCAAAGGGTGGCAGAGACTTTATTGTCGTAAAAGTGAAGAAATATTTGGAGGTAACTTTTCAGGATATGTCCTGAATTCTGCAGAAAAACGGTCATTAACAGATGAATATAGAAATTATATAGAAGATTAATAACTGAAACTTAATTGAATAAGTTTAACATATATATATGGGCAGCAATGATTTTACTCTAAACCTGCTGCTTTCTGTGCATAATTTGCATGGTGTCCTGCAGACCAGGAAACACTCAAGGAATTACATCCCTCAATCACAAAGCCATAGTTATTTTTCCTGGTCTGTGATTCTTTCTGAAGACAACAAAACCCATAACTGGAGAAATGCTAGGAAAAAAGAAATAAAGGGAATTTTTTTCCACCTCAGCTTTGGAGCAATTGCTCCGGTGTAGCTTCTGCTGCATACACTCCTGCTGTGAAATGAGAGCGTGTATCTGAGTTATTGTGGAAAAGGTTATTAGTTGAGGACTTTAATCCCTCTTCATTTTTGGCCAACGCAGCCTGAGGTTGCATGGGGGATGGAAGGGAGGGAGCAGCAGACAGGCAGATGTGGGGAACAACTGCATGGCCTGGGAGTGAGTGTTTCTGACCCGTCCCAGAGGAAAAAAGAAGAGCCGAGGAGGGAAAATTAGCCAAAATCATGCAGCTGAAGTAACCGAGGCCAGGAGGTACGTGATGACCGACCTCAGGTCATGCACTGTCTGTTGCAGAGCTGAAGATGAGCCTAAAGAAGTAGAGACCTTGAACTCAGTGGTCTTTTATGGTCGTTTACAGGAATATATTAAGCAAAAAAAAAACCCCGGCTGGCATTGCCAATTAGTTATTTTGCACTGATCTTTGGAGTAGTAGAAAATTTTCTGTGTGGTCATAAGAGTTTCATACATGGATGTCTAAAGGGCTTCTAGAGCAGAGTTGATGATGTGTGCCCAATGGAGATGTATGCAAACTTAAAACTCTAGATAATTGGGGGGTTTTGTGGGGGAAAAACAAAGTGTAATGCCCCCATAGTTCAAAAAAGAGCCACGAGAATAATAGGTAAGCCAAGCAACATGCACCAGCTGCATATCACCACTAAAATAAGGCTCTTCTTTTAGCATCGTGGCAAGGTTTATTGCTCTCTGAGTGCTCAGGACCAGGTCTGAGCGGGCCACGCTGGGACTAATGGACCCTGCGTCCAATTAAGCGGCTGTCAGAAGCAGGCGGTTGATAAATGATGCTGACTCCCATTACGGCTGCACGCATCGCCGTCTCTCTCTTCTAAATCACTCAGGAGAAGCTTATGCTTGCTCAAGAAATATGCAATCTTCTACAGTTGGCTGGGTTGCCGTATAGAAGCTTTTTTCCTGACTTGCACTAAAAATACAACAAATCATAGTGAAATATATGACTTTTAAATGCCTATAGTTTAGCAGGGAGCTGTGAATGCTATTCTGCATGCCTGCTGTGTCCTGGTTCTTCTATAGGAACCTGAGGAAAAAGCAAAAAAAAAAAAAAGAAAAAGTAAAATTCATAGTGTGGAGTTGTTCCTTATTTTCAGGTGGTTATTTTTTTTCCAACGGGATGTGTTCTGTTTTGAACCTGAAAGGCTTTAGAGCCATTAAAAACTCCTTCTCTGCATCCACACCTATGGATATAGTGTGTATGGTTGGTGTAAAGGTACATGATGTCCCAAATACTAAATTCAGGACCTCGTAATTTTTTAGCACAAATTTCCTTGTGAGGTGTCTCAAAGCACTCCAGGCTCTGTAATTCTAAAAATAATATAGGTAGTCTTCACGTTAATTTTGGATGGGGGTACTTTGGAGAGTTGGAAGAACATACTTTTTTTATGTTTTTTGCTCATATTAAAAATAAAAGCAGAAGCAGCAATAAAAAATGAATTGGATTGTTATAAAGGTGTATCATATTAGTACATTTTTGAGGATTTTTTTTCCTTTTTTTTCTTCAATTATGCCATCAAAATGTCTTACAATAGAGAAGTAAAAACACAACTTGGATCGGTAGGACTTTTTCCAACATGTGGAGTAAGGTGCACTTCCAATATCGCTGTTTCGAGAGTGAGTCACAAGTCTTAAAAGCATATGATAAAAATTATGGGTTTTATGGACAAACCAGCTTGACTTTATTCCAAACACCCTAAACTAATTTCTGCAGAAGACTTCTCGAAGTAATTCAGCTGAAAATCTGTCTCGGAGGTGATAACCTTTATTAAAGAGCAAGAGTCGGAGTTATTTTGGTGGAAAATAAATAGCTTTTTTTTTTCTCCAGTGTGAATTTGGGGACAGATCCTCACTTTTACTGTAAAGGGTCGTGACTCTGCTGGTCTTGCAGTGGTGATTTCTGCTAGCTGGAGGGCTCTTCGTTAGCCCTTATACCACCAGCCATTAATAGTGGGAGATGTAGAAGAGTAGAGCCCAGTGAAGCAGGAAAAGGAGTTTTGTTCCTTTTTCTCTGTAATTAAATGAATATGTTGTATCACCGTTTTCTTCTAGCAACTAAATACTAAATATTAGTTGATGCAAATACATTGTATAATGCTTTAACAGCAAGCCAGGCAAAGGAAAGAGAGAAGCAAAGACGCGTCTTTGGTAGGCATGGTGTGCCGTACAGCTAACCTGTGTCTGAGCAAAACCTTGAGGTGCCTGAAATGGTAGAATATCCTGCGATTCCCTGTGGTTGAGATTGTTCGAGTGGTTCTTCAATCGTTTGCTTTCGCATCAAGACAAGTATCGGTGGCGTATTAGCAGAAGAGGTGTTCGCTTGAGTAAATGGCGCATCGGTTTCCATGAAAACCTTTGAATTTCACCTTTCTTTTTCTGCTTGCACCCAACATCATTATAATATCTGTGGGGTCTTTTTAGGAGGAATATAGAGCAGAAGGAATTAGCTGGCACAACATCGACTACATAGACAACTCCAGCTGCATCAACCTGATCAGTAAGAAGCCGACAGGACTGCTCCATCTGCTGGATGAGGAAAGCAAGTGAGTAGGAAACTGTTGGTTTTGCTATAATGATATTTGTTTTTTCACTTACAAAGCGTTTATCCTTAAGTCTTTCCTCTTGTGATTCTTCCCAGAAAAATGCTAATAGCTCACTGGGATGATTTATCTTCTGTCTCCAGTTTTGTTTCTGAGGTGGTAATGCAAACAGTGGAGAATCAGCAAGCTGAGCAAAATGCCTTAACAAATAATAATTAAAATTCTGTTTCAAGAATTTCTTCCATTAAAGGGAAGGGCAAAGGTTTCCTTGACTTCTCTCCTCACTTCTCTCCCTGTCTCTTGTGGCGTAACAATGTGAAGACGCGTGATGCTGAGCTGACTGAAGGGAGAATCCAAGTGCATGAGTTAAAGCAGGTTGTGTGGGTGCTGAGGTTGAGATATAAGGTGGATTTATCAATTTACTTCTAAAAACTAAGCCAGAGTGAACTGGGGGCAGTTGTATGTAGGGGCTGCAGGGTTTCATGAGCAGCTGCGGTTGGCACCCTTGGGTATTTATGTCCATCCCACTGGTCTCAGTAGAAGTTATCAGATGAGCTTGTGGCTTCTGGGTTTGCCTTTGGGTGGAAAGTTCTGAGCGTAAGGCACCTCCCTTCAGATGCACGTGCCAGTTTTCTCCCTGAGAAGGTCAGAGAAAGGCCAGGTGGATCTTCTGGTGTCGCCTTGGATCTGCATGCGCTGGTCCAAGGCACGAGCTCTCCTCCCACCATTTGCAGCTTTCTCCTCCGTTTCTTGTCTCATTGACCAGACACACAGCATTGGTAATGCTGTCTCACTGATACCACACTAGGCTAAACCAGCTTAAATTAGGTAAAGCTGGGAAATATACCCCCAAGTTGCAGATTTACATGAAGTTTGAGGATGGAGGATTGGCTTGCTCTTACCAAGCTGCTCAAGCTCTCTGTCCTTTATCTTCCTCTCTCCTATGCCAGCGTCAGTCAAGTAACTCCTGAATGTGAAGTGAGATTTGTAGGCAAAGCAGCTCAATATTTCCTAAATGTGTGAATACCCCATAGATATAGGTGCAGTCTAAGCTGTCAGAAACTTGGGGTTTCAGATAAAGGCGGCTACTCTGAAAAATTTCCATACAATAGGCATACAATGCAGTATACCACAATAAAAATATACCTGTTTATGCTTTTATAACTGATTTCAGACCGTCACTAAATCAATTAAGAGTTCGTCAGACAACAGATACACCTTGCACTCGTATATAACCACACGACGCATACAAAATAGTGCTTGCTTAGTATCTGCAGGCACAGAAGTGGAAGCTCAGGATTTCTCTATTTTCCCATTGGTGTTGTAAAAGCTTTTTCGTTGGGTTTACGGCTTTCTTATTTTTAATTCTTTCCACTCAGTTTTCCTCAAGCCACAAACCAGACGCTGTTGGACAAGTTTAAGCGTCAACATGAAGGGAACTCCTACATAGAATTTCCAGCGGTCATGGAGCCGGCTTTCATCATCAAACACTATGCGGGCAAAGTGAAGTACGGAGTGAAGGTCTGTCACCCAGCTGTTCCCCGGCAGTTGTTTTCATTTAAAGCATCGAACTGTGATGGGGAAGGAGAGCCCCAAAGGCTCCATGGAGATGTTTTGGAGAGGACTTGGCTAGAGAAGAGATGTGAGGGTCGGGAGAGAAGTGTTTGGTGAAAAGCTTGGCTGAAATGAGAAGGTGGTGGGGATGGTGTCTTCCTGCTCTCCTCCACCTTCCAAGCTCTGCGTGTTGGCATTTAGGGGAAGAATTTAGGGTTGTGCACTGAGGTTAATGACATGTCCCAAGCGATGGCTTGAAGTTGGGTATTTGGTAGCCTTTCTGGGCTTGGTTTGTTTAGAAAACCCAATGTTTTTTGCATCATTAGCCATTTTTAAATAGAGGTTACATGAGCATAGGTCTTAGCATGTCACTGCTGCAGGTACTTCTTAAAATGCCACACAAATGATTTCAAACTTGACCTTATTTATATTCATGCCAATTATTAGCAGAAACAGTTCTGGTGGGCAGGTGAGCCTGGATGATTTACGACTCAGGATTTACGACTGCAAATCCGTAATTGTGTTTCTGATGCAATAAATGCACGTGACACACTTCAGCATCAGCTTCAAGATGCTTCAGAGAACAGGACTTTGGGATAAAACATTTATTTTCTGGACATAAAGAGGCATCTAATATGGGGACAGAAAAAAAAGATAGAAACAGGATTCAATGATTGTGCTGTCCCAAGGATAGCCTGGCAGATCTTACCTGATGTATCTTGTAGATATTGTTTATTTTCCTCTTTTCTCCCCCTCTTTTTTTCTCATTCCCTAGGATTTCCGTGAGAAAAACACAGATCATATGCGCCCGGACATTGTAGCTCTCCTGCGAAGCAGCAAAAACGCCTTTATCTGCGGGATGATTGGGATCGACCCTGTGGCCGTGTTCCGCTGGGCAGTCCTGCGGGCCTTTTTCCGGGCGATGGTTGCTTTCAGGGAGGCTGGAAAACGATATGTGGAGAAGAAAACCGGTACGTGTGCCGATCTCCTAATCCTAGCGCCTGTTTTTCACCTGCAAGCATAGACCTAATATATTACTACAGTATTTTAAGTAGCCTGACTTATTAGGAGCTATTAATCTATTTTTAAAAACCCATTAAAATACTGTATAGATTTTTGCTATGCAAAAGTTACATTTAAAGGTACATTTGGATTTTAACACATCGTAAGAAAACATTTTCACTTTACTGGTGCTTTAACTTTTCCTTTTTGTAGGATGCATGCGTAGAAAATCCCGAACTATTTGAATAGAAACATAAAATTTATTCAGCAAATCAGGCAAATTGTTTTTGCTAGGAATTCTTGAACTGTTAGTTACAGCTGGGGGGGAAAAAAAAAGGAAATAATTCTCCTCTATAATTTTTCAAGCTGTTCACCCTTTAAGATGCAGGAGACCGTGTCTCTTGTCTAGCAAAATTCATTGCTTCGCAGTCATCCAGAACCACCTCATGCCGAACGCGGGGGCATTAAATTGAAGGAAAGTAATGGTGCATCATCATGCTGTGGCACGCGATACCTGGCAGTGCTTGTCGACCATTTCTCTGCATAAAGCAATTTTGCAAAGACGGGTACAAGCTATTACTATTAATTTCTGGGCACAAGAGGGCTTGAAATTCATGATGAAATTAGAGCCTCAGCAGGGAAAATGTCAGCTGAGTTAAAATTAAGTCGGAGAGCTGTGCATCAAGGAGAGCCAAGGAGCTTTGGTGGAGGAATGTAGATATGGAAGCAGTACAAGCAGAAAGAAAAATTTTCTTGTTTGGGGCAAATAATAGCATCCCAAGAACAGCAGGAGGCAAAAATCAGCTTTCAGCTCTTGAGGCTTTTCCTCTCAAACTGCTCGGATGCAGCGTAAGAGAAAAAAAGATGTTTCTCATGAACCTGGGTCTATCTGGCCCATCAAGGCAGCGGCGTTTCGAAACGCCAAGAGGTAGATGGCATTGGGAGGAACATCACTCAAAAGAGCTGGCTTCGGGAATCCTGATTTGCATATTTGCCTTTTTTATCTTGAGTAAAGCCTGGGCTGAACTAAAGCGAGCTGGTCAAGGAGATAAAAAATATGCATTCAGTCTTGGGAAGTAAGAGATAATTTCAAGCCCTCCTTCGCTTTCTGCGTCTCTGGCAATCGGTCATGCCTGCCATGCTCCTCTCCTCACTAGCTACCTTTCTGCTTTTCAGTCTTGACTTTGTGGCATTAACTTGCTTATATCTATAGATATCTATAGATATCAATATATAGGTATAGAATAGAGTCCAGGAGGTTTTCAGACAATTCTGGGAGACTCACCTCTTGCACTGCCTTCTCTTTCCATACCAAAACTAACACGGTAATGGCTGAGTTTCTAAACCTTTTCTGGCACACGTTGCTGCTGTTTTATCTATCTGGTGTCCTTTGGCCTGCTTTCAAATGGCTTTGTGCTTTGTAACCTTTGGGGTTCGAGTCAAAAAGAAAGAGAAAAAAAAAAGCGCCAAACCCCTTAAAAAGCTGGATAAGGTTTATCTTAAACTTCCCAACAGTCCTCAGATAAGTCACACGCTGAATTTCTATGTGCATCTGCAGCCTAAAGTGGGAAAAAGTCATGAGAAAGTCACCATGACATAGGCAGAACTAGTGGGAGGAGATTACCTAAATCTAATTCCTATACTGAGGTACACCTTACCTGTTGGGCAAACTTGCCCTACAAGCGATGGCGGAGCTGCGACCACTCTTGTTCAGCTGCCTCTGAACTCTTTGGAGAGGTACCCATCGTCTCCTGGCATGACTTCTGTCCAGGCAGTGGTAGCATTTAGCAAGGTGAAATCCATAGCAATGTTTGCATAGAATCATAGGATAGTTTGAGTTGGAAGGGACCTTTAAAGGTCATCTAATCCACCCTTCCTGGGACATCTTCAAGTAGATCAGATTCCTTAGAGCCCCATCCAACCTGACCTTTTCATCATGCTTTTGCTGGTGAGACCTCGTGCCCACCTCCCGTTCAGTTGTCCTTCTCCAAAATCCCATCCGTCTTGCCAAAGCACCACAAAGCAGATGGCTTTAGGAGAGTTGGACCTGAGCAGAAGGCTTGGCCGGTGTCTGGAAGGTGGGACGGGCTGGTGTTGCACAGCATGTCCACTACTGGATGCTGGTGGTCCTTCCTGCTTCCTGAAATAACCCAGAAAAGTCCCAAACTGATGCTTTGCATCTATTGCAGAAGGCATTTGTCAGTTCTTAAAGAATCAGTAAAATTACCCCACCTCGATAGGCAAAAGCAGACAACCAAAGACAGCATATATTTTAGGTCTATTTAGGTTTTTTTTAACAAACCTTGCTGGCTTTATTTAGCCTGATCTGAATGCCTTACTGCCCACAGATATGGAGCTTTCGATAAAATTATGGTAGATTAGCTGAGAATAATTTCACACACATATGTTCATCCAAGTGTGCATGCTTAATATTTGTGTATAATATTTTAAAAGGCGTGCTGCCCCGTTCTTGGTTTCTGAGGTCCCGTCTGCTGCTGCTACCATCCGTAAGGCGGGTGTAATTATTAATGCATAGGGGAAATATATGAAGCGTGCTTTCATTTATTTATGGCTCTTTGCCCTCTTTTGTCTTAACCCTGAAAGAACCTTCTTTGCTTTTACCTCTCTGAAGGCCTGTCCGAATCACGCTTGCAATGCCCAATGGGGATTTTAATGAACAATGGGGATTTTAATGAAAAATCTCTAGCTTACGTATAAGCAGCTGTGCAAAAATCTGATCTGCTTTCTTTTTGCATCATCCTTTTGGTTATCTTCTCCACGCCAGCAGTGACAACCAGTGCTACAGTTGCTTCTGTAAAGATAATCAGCGTTTTTTCCTGCTGGCTTTAGGGACTCTCCTTTTTTTTTTGTGCTCCTAATGTCCTTGTAGCACAGCTTTTAGTGACTGCCCGATTGCCCTCGTTAACCTGGAGGTGAAGAGCAGCAAAGTGGTGTCACAGTGAGTTTTGGTGGGTACCTTTCTTTCTTGCCTGAGAGACACCTCTTACGGTGCTACCAACCCTCCTTGGGTGAAACATGCCAGGACCTAGCAAGATGCAATTAGATGAAGGGTGGACTTTTCAATAACTTGCTTTTTTATTATTATTATAATTGAGTTTCTCAGGGAGGATTGAGGTAGTCCAAAAGAACTACACGTTTGAACTAGATTTGTTAATGAACTTTGATTAAAGGAACATTATCAAGCTTTTTAGGAAAGAAATTTGGCTCGTTGACATTTTTTTGCTATATCAGCAATCTGAATTTATTACGCAAAAAATTCTAATACTTTGTTAGCAAAAACTTGATGGAGAGCTGGTGCTGTTCGTATAAACCAGGCTGTGGAGAATCTCAACTTTCTCATCTTGGTTTTGCTGGACAAGAACCTAAATCTTCACTCTGATGAAGGGTTCGTGGTCCTGGGGCTGGGCTGTCCCTCCGTGGGCTCTGCATTTGCATTTAGCCAACAAGGGCTGCTCCTTGGCTGGCCTGCAGGATAACACCTTCTCAGAAACAATACTGCTGACTTCTGCATATTTATTCCTGAAGCTGGGCACCAAAAAACCAACACCCCCCCCCCCAAAAAAAAAGAATAAAAAACCAACAACTGTATTTGACAAATAAAGGTGATAGCAACCAAAAAATTGGTCTTTGAGGTCTCACTGAGCCGCATGAAGTGGCGTTAATGCGAGGAAGGCGCTCCTTGACAGTGTTCCTCTGGAAAGTTCCGATTGGTCCTTGCTGATGATTTAATGTGTTGGTATGAAATGCTTCTGTACCTGGTGACACAAGGTAACTCCTCGGTGACCTCATCGCACCTCAATGGGAGCATGACATATCCCTTGACTTGGCCAGTAAAGGACGACGGGGAGATGCTGTTGGCACAGTGTCACCTGTGTAACCCCTCTGCCACCCTGTGGTCAGAGCTGGGCCATCAGAAGTCCTCTTGAGATGGTTTCTTCCAATTTTTGACCTCAAACCCATCCTGCCTAACTCCAGACTCTGTGTCCTCTGCCCTTGAGGAAAATGGAACCCTTGTTTAATACAAAGCATTTCTGGTTTCCTTTTAATTGCCAATATCTGAGCAAAGCATGGCACCGGGATGCAAGATAAGAATTCGAGGTGGCCATGTCTGGGAGGATCTGCACAGGGAATTGCGGATAACTCCTGGCATAGCCACAGAAAGGATTTTAAAGAGCAGTTAATAAAAGTAAAGATTTATCCAATCATCTGTTTTTTGCCCCAATAATCTCAGAGTGTTTATAAAGTGATTATGCTCCAGCTAATAAGGATTATACGTGGGGTTGGGACGTGGTCCAGCCCATCGCTCCTGTGCCACGGTGTTGTGTCAGGAGGAAACTGAGGTTAAATTGTGTCGAGCGCGAAAAATGCGTGACCCTTGAGCTCTCGCGTCCTTCGGGCTTGTTCTTTACCCTCTCCTGATTTCTGCTTATATAATCTTTCTCTTCTCTCCATTTTTTTTTTGTTGTTTTTATCTTGCTTCCCAAGGGCATGATGATGCAGTGCCATGTGCGGTTTTGAAAAGTGTGGATAGTTTTAGCTTTCTCCATCACCCAGTCCATCAGAGGAGCTTAGAGATCCTGCAGAGATGCAAGGAGGAGAAGTACAGTAAGGCTCCACCACCTGCCCTTCCCTCTCATATGACACTCACATGCCAAGAAACGGAAACCAGGTGCATTCAGCCTAGCAAGGGTAAAAAAACTGCCTGAGGAGCCTTCCAGGATCGAACCGCTGCCTTAGAGCAATTTTGAGCCTATCTGGGGAAATTAGTCGGCAGAGTTCGAAGAGTAAAATTAAATGCAAACCCATGTCTCTTGAGATATGGCATCATTTTGTTGGCCGTTTCCCGTTTACTCACTGATGCTAAGTTGGGATGCTGATGCTAGGGGTATTTTTTGTGTGTTTTATTGTTGTTATCACATGTATGATAAAAAGTTCAAAGCACCGCAGGTCCAGTGGGACCTGATATAAGGCACGTGGCTGGAATTTGACTTTATTTAGATTTCATTGCACTTTAAAAATAACTTTGGCCGGTGAAAATATTGTTTCTGAGGGCTTGTACTTAAAACTGAAGTATTTGGCAATGTTCTTTTGTGAAATGAGTTGGGTAAAGATGCACTTGGTCTCCATTTCTTCCTCCTCACTCCTCTGTCACATAATAAACTCATCCTGCATGACAACATGGACACTTCTGCCTGTGCTACTATATTATATATATATTAAAAAATATATATTTGGTGCTCGTATCCTTAGATATATCATTTTTCTGCCATTATTATCTTCCTTCACGTTGCACATTAAAACTTACAGAAATAGAGCACTGCTGTATGCAGTCTGCAAAGGCAAATCCTCAGCCTGAGTTGCTAACTTAAATATCGCATAACTTGGGCATAAATGCAAACCACCCAGGCTTTTTCTGCAGACCCAAGCACGGTAAGTACGGTAGTTGCATGTTAAGTCTTCACAAATGTGCTTTTCCTGCGAGAAACCTCATATCAGATTTCCACGCTTCTTGGAGCATGTAGCATTGGGAGAGCAGAGGTGGTTTAATTCTTAATTTAGACTTTCATTTTTAATTTCAAGTACATTGGGTTTTTCCTACAAGTTCCCACCATTGCTACAAGGAAATAGAAAGCAGTAAGACAAACACAGTAATAGATTTTCTTAAGTGGCGCTGTACTGAGTGACCTTAGTGGTACTACTAAGACACTGTTGAAAAGGAAGGTGATTATCAGTAGAGTAATTTTAATTGCAAATAATTAGTTACATTTTTTAATTTGTAAATTAGCTCAGCAACATGGGAAGTTGGGGGGGGTTTAATTTGCAGTTGCTTAGGTGTGAAGAGCGAAATTCATGAAACTCAAGAGACACTTAGAAACAGAGCTTTAATTTAATGCGACGCAGTGAAGTTGAACTCAGCGTTGAGCTCAACATGTTGAAACCTCGCTTAGTGTAGACTTGTCCACACGGTTCGGTCTCACATAGGGTAAAACCAGCAGATGGATGCGAGAGTAACGCCGCTGTAGTTTGTGAATTGGCCGAGAGCATCCAACCTGACAAACGAGTAATTCGTGTTCTGCATTCAGAAATCACTCGGCTCTTCCCACGGGGTGTGCTCCGGTGAGCTGCGTCCCCAGGCTTCAGTTCTGTGGCAGGACAAACCAGGCTTGGAGCCTGGATAATTTTTGGGTCCTGAATTTAGTGGGCTTCCGGGCCCCGCAGGCGAGGATGCTTGGGCTGAGGTTGGCCCCGGGGACTCGGCTTTTCCCAGAAGTCAGATGAGGTTACATCCGTGTCAGCCTTGAGAGAGGGACCAAATAGGTCATCTCCTTGCCTTGAATTGTGCCATTAGTTCTAGCTATGCACAAAGAAGAGAAAACTAGTTGATTTGATGAATATATTGAGATTCCCTGTAGGTCACTTGGTATTCAGCTTGTGTAGCCAACTGGATGCCCTTCCCTTCCAATCTCAGCTGCTTCGCGGCTGTCTTTGAGCCTATCAATTAATTTGTGGTCTTCCACCAGAGCAAAGCAGTGGGTTTAGACCTCTAGAGTTCAAGAGCAGAGCTGTGCTGGTTGATGTTCGTGACTGGGATTATCCAAAGCTCTTCTCAGTGAGGGCAAAGACCTGTTAGGCAAATCAGTCTGTCTTTCTAAAACACTACTGCTGAAGAAAAGGGAATATGCTTGAAAAATCATAATCATTTTCTTCCTGAAATGTAAAATAGATCACGCCACATGTGACCTGGGGGAAGGCAATGAGTGGTTTTCACTCATACCACGGTTTCTTGCATGCAGTGTATTAACGTATACAATTTAATAACCTGTATTCCCTATACAGAATTTTCAAAGCCGCGTGTGACTCATCAAGTTAAATCTAAGACCTTTTTGCTTTTCATTACTGAAAAAAAAAACCCCTCTATTTCCCAGAAAAGGGGCTACGTCAATATGACAACTTTAATTAGGCTTTGGCATGTACGTATTTCTTTTAAGGGCCAAGTCATGGCACAATGTAGAAAAGTGCTTTTTTTTTTTTTTTTGCATTTTTGTGTCCAAAGCAATCTTTAACCCAGCTTGTGCACCAGAACTTTTATTAATCAAAAAGTCACTTAAGGTGCTAAGCTGGCGGAATTACAATGTGGTTTTAAAGCAGCTATTATCTAGAAGCCTGAAATGGAAATTCCATTTCCCCGAGCAATGCAAGGTGCGAATGCCATAATATTTTGATACAACCCTGTCTTTGTAACTTCAACCCGGCTTGTTGGGTTAGACGGGGTTTGGGGCTTTTTCTTTCTGGGATTTCTTTGGTGGGGAGTGCAGGGAAGTGCAGGAGGACAGAGTTTACTCTAAAAGGAAGGGCGTGGGCTTAAAAAAAAAAAAATCTTAGAAATACCACTGAAAGGCCCTTTTTCATTAAATGCTTTAGATTAGAGAAGCCTTCTGTGCATTAATGGGCAAGTATTCAGGCATATGTACTATATAAAAAATGGATGCAGCTAGATGTTAGGTACTTTATTAGTGCAAAACTAGCTACAAAAAATACGAACACAGTATTTTAAGCAGATTCCTCATTATTCTCTTTTTTCCCTCCTTTACAATTGGGTTTCTGTACTCTAAACAAGCAACTTTTGGCACAGAAATGCCAGTCTTGAAAGAGGTAAAAGAGCGCTTCTAGGACAAGAAATGTAACAAAAAATGGCTTAAATGGCAAAAAGGGGGATTAGAAAGAGAGTTTTGAATTGTAGGCATAGCTAGACGCTCAAATAGATTATCTGGCTTGCTTTCCAAAAATCTCCAGAGTTGGAGATTGCAAAACCTTCTCAGCAGGAGTGACTGGATCCTGCCTTGAAGCACAGGCAGGATGAAAGATGACCTGTGGCAACACATTCCTGAATTTTCTTTTGCTCAGGTTTCTATTTTCTAGGATATTTGGGCACCTTTAGATACAATAACTTAACCAAGTGGACTGTCAGCCTTTTCAGGCTTCTCCTGCCCAATGTTCAGGCTTCAAGAAAGCTGTTATAATATCTTAATAGGTAAAAGAGGACAGCAGATGTCCTGTTAAAGGGATGTCACCTGTTGAGGTTTGGTAAGAATTCACCTTCTCCTTGGACATTTCAGGCTCTGAGGGTCAGCAGGACAGGCTCAGATCTCTGCATATTTGCTTTGTGTTCATCTTCAGAATAAAAAGATCCTTAGGGCACTTTTTAGCTCAGCATCTGGGCTATTATTAAATAGAAAAATGATAAATGTGGGGAGTAGGGGATATGCTATATTGCTTCTTCCTATTCTGTTATAAACTATAGTTTAGACATCTTTCTTTTTAGAGTGGGGTTTTTTGCAATGGTTTTTCCACTGCAGAAATCTCAGGGTAAAGGAATACACATTTTTCCCATGTTCAGGTTAGTGCTGCGATGTTTCCTGTCTCACTGCAGCGATTTCAAGACAGTTAAAAAATTGCTTGGCTGTTTTCATGTCAAATTCGAGCTTATCAGCTCTTTAAATATCTGTAGTTTACTGACTTGAAAAGTGTTTTGTTGTCTACAAAAATTGTCTTCTGTCTTCCTAAATGCTTGGTTACAAAACATTTCCACTTTCGGGAAGATAACAGGTTGAAATGTCTGCTTCTGTAACCACGCATGATGACTTTATTGGCTATTTATTACATATAAATTACTCTAAAGCTACCCCTATCAAAGGATATAGGTTCAATAGGCAATAAAGGTTCAAAAGGCATTAAAGCCTCGCCGTGCAGTATGTACAACTCGCTATGCATGGCCTTGTCCATATATCTGTGGGAAGGGAAGAAGTGTGCAAGGAATAAATGACCATTTTTCCAAGCGCCCTACTTATGTCTGGGTGTTTTGCCCGTGCAAGCAACTGGGTTGTCCCAGAGCTTAGTAATATTTTGGACACGGGTGGCTGGTCCCCCCCAGTCACAGCAACTTCTTTCTTCACACCGATTATTTACTAGCTGGGACAACGTGTCCCTAACACAACGTGCATGTGTGGGAGGGGAATTAGTAGGCTTGAGCAAACAGCATTAATCATAAGGGTGATGACTCTGTGGCAGAGAGGTAGAACTTCGTAGACGATGGGTATGTCAGCATCCTTGGCACCCTTGTATGCCCAGCATGTGCTATGACACGTCCATGCTCCTCCTCGCTGTAGTCAATGCTAAGTTATGGCTGTGCTAATTGCCTTTTGGTGCAGAGCCAGGCAGAAACATCTTTTTTTTTATGTGCTGCTCTAGGTATTACTCGGAAGAGCCCGCGGACTCCGCTCTCAGATCTCCAGGGAGTCAATACCATAAACGAGAGGACCCAGCGGTAAGTCTCTTGTTTTTATGTTGGCAGGGCAAGGAAATGTGGCATGGGAGAGCGCTCGCTGTTGTTATAAATGACTGTATTAATGTTTCTTCCAGCTTGCTTATTAATTTTGTTTTCTCTTCGTTCTTTCTCTGCTATGTGATCATATCTAAATATCTTTACCTGACTTAACGGCAGGCAGGGAAAGCAACTTTCCTCCCTCAAAAGGCAGCAATTGTAGGCGGTGTGGTGTACCAGGTGGTAAGAAGCTTGCAAAAAAAATTAACAAATGTGCTAATATCAAGGAAATAAAAATTTAGTGAAGATTTTTCTGGAGTGAAAAACCCAGTGGTGTGTTTGGGTGCAGAACTGCACACAAGCCGTGTGATGGTGACTCTGGGCACTGCTGAGTGTGAAGGACCTGGGAAGTTATGGGGCTTGAGATGGTACCTTGTCAAATGTTTGCTTGCTTTTGAGGGAAAGAAGCATGTTAACTTCAAAAAGGTTAATTTTTGCAATTTTTTGCAGTTTTTATGTGCAGTTTTATTTTTTTAATCCTTCCTTGAAGGCTCTGGCCATTCGAGCAACTCCTTAATGAGAGCTTTTTGTTTGAGAGTCGGGTCTACCCTTTGAGGTGCAGATCTATGCCTCTTCTGCAAAAGGTTTTCCAAATCCATTTCAGAATTAAGTTGCTCGTGAAACAAAATGTCTTCATTTCAAAGGGAAATGTGGGTGCTGACCCTCCTTTTCTCCAGCTGCTCTTGTGTGATCCCTCTGCAGATACCTGATTATCCAAATGCCACCTCTAAAGGGGTGTAGTGCCTTTCTGCTTCCCTCTGAGCAGATGTGTGTGTGCTGGGGAAAGATATGATCAGAGCACCCTCAGCTCCTAAAATGATTGCTTGGAGCTGCAGACGTCTAGGTGTAACTTCATGGCTGCTGAGTTTCACAAGTCTAAAACAAGGTGAAAGGACTCTGTCTGAAACACGTCCATCAAATCCCCTGTGATGGTCCTTGCGTCTCAGTGGGCTTCCCTTCCACAGAAAATAAAATGTCCTCCAAATATATTATTAAACCTAATTTTTTCCTGGCTTAAATACCAAATGTCCAAGACAGAAATTAGGCACACGTTGTTTCTTTTTTTTTTTCCTAGGGGAACAGAAGTGGTTTTTATTGTCTGGCTTTGTTCACCATGTGCCCTCTGAGTGCAATCAAGACTAGAATATTCCTCTTGCCCTGGATTTCTTCCCTTTGAGAGTCTTATATCATTACAAGTTGGCTTATTTTCAGTAGTCAAGAGAGGATGTGATTTCCATAAAATTGTTGGACTGAATTCATAAATTTGTGCCACTTCTCAAGTTTGGGCAGAAATCCAGCTTGTGCCAGCAATCTCACCCTATCATGAGAACGTGATGCAACCCTGGTTGTCTTCACATCAGTCTTTCCCACCCCTCCTTTTCTTTCTCCTCATGCTGCTACGGCTGTAATCTGTTGGGTTACGACGATAGTAGGTACATGGTAACATTAGGCAGAGAAGGTTGGTGTCTCCAGAGGTGTGACGTTCACTGTTTCTAGCATCTCTGGTTGTGCAGGTTTCCCTAAATGTGATGTAATGTGAAACTTTGTCCCTGTGGAGATCTTCACGTGTAGATAAGAGTAGTTCTGCAGTTTCTCTAGCAAGCCTTCAAATCTGATGTTGATATGTGAAGAACAGCTGTGAAGTGGGATGGGGCACTTCTTGACCATACAGCTCGAGCTTCAGAGGCATGTCAGTGCAGCAGCTTGGGTGCTGGCATTTTCATAGCCCAAAACATCTCAATTATCTTAGTGAGGGGCCGTTGTAAACGCAGGGAAGCTCCTCCTGTCCCAGGCAAGGAGGGGGATGTATTTGTTTACTGTGGAGTTCGGTCTGTGGTCAACTCTATTTATTTGGCTTAACCCAAGCCAGCAGAGCAGACAAGTTGCCTTAAACAGACAGGATCAAAGGCAGCAACTACTGTGTCTTCCTTCCATCATCCTCAGCAGTTGCATCCTAACAACAGGATCAGGACAGACAGTTTATTCCCTTTACTGATAAATTTGCAGAAAATGTACTTTTGAAGTTGCCCTAACTCCTGTGTTCCTCCTGGTGTGATGCTTCAGCAGCCCGGTCCATTATCTTTGCTCCTCTTGGGCATCACCAGTGACGGGCCCCCAAATGTCATCTGTGCCACTTCCTTCTGAAAGCACAAACCGGGTCTCTCGTAAGATCTCTGAAATCCATCCTGCGCTTCTGGAGTAGGCAGGTGATTTTGATACCTTTCACTGTGGATAATTTTGACCTGAAGAGTCATATCATGCTTCATAAATGCTGGTATTTCAGTTAAATTGCGCTGGTAGAGCAAGAAGGGGTAAATAGAGGGGTGAAGGTAACATGTCTAGAAGAGAGATTTACTTTAACAGCTTTCCAGCAGATAGTCCGGCAAGTGACTTACGGAGCTAAATTAAATAGGAATTTGCTTTCAAAGCCGTCTCATGATCATGCGGTCACTGATAAGTCTGCGTTGTACATCCAACCCACAGGATAGCCCGGGGCTTACTTCTAAAAGCAAATTTGAGGCATGACATCACGCAGGAAGTCACTGCGGAGGGTTTAGTGAGCCAAGCGCTCTCCTCTGATCTCAGAAGAAAGCGGATGGGTGGTTTGCACATGCTGGGGGGGAAGCCAGGCTTCAGCAGAGCCTTGGGAAGCTGGCGTGCCTTGGAAGTGCCTTCACCGGCCGTCGAGTAATGAAAGCCATGCCATCGCTAACCAAAAGCGCTTGGGCTGTCTGTTTTCCTGCTGGTTTATGTTCATTGATGAAACTGTTTTATGTGCAGCGATGTCTAAGCAGCATGCAGGAAAGCAGGTGTTGATCAGTCTGTCTTGAAACTGTTGGTAGGGCTTGGTGAGATGATTGACCTCCCAAGTACAATACAGGTGTGTTGGTTGCCATATACATGTATCCATCCTAAAGTGTCCATAATAAACACAGCTGTTGTTTTATCTCTTTTTTTTTTTCTTATTTTTTTTTTTTAAAACCACATGGGAATTTCTAGGGTTTTTGGTTCCCTAGTCCTGTTCAGAGTCCATATATCTACAGCTGATCTCAAGCCTGAGAGTGCATTGAGGTCAGCCAGGGTTAATGATGGGTTGTAGATCCCGAAAGTGGCCATTGAGGTTTAGTGGTACCCATTAACCAGTGATTTTTTTTTTTTTCCTCCTGCAAATAGGAGGTTTTTGATGGACGGGACCTTAGCTGTAAAGAGAAAGAAGATGGACTGGAGAGATCACCTGGATATTAAAGTTTCTCGTTGGCCTTCCTTGAATGGAATGGGCTGCTTAAAGAAAGCAGGTCCTGGAGTGCTCAGGCAGGCGTTTACTTTGTTGTGATTCATCCTTACTTTTAACAGTGGTTCGTGTCAAAATGCTGATTTAATGGGGCTAGGAAGGAATTTGAAAAGCACTGCGGCGAGGCAGCAAGGAGACTTGCACTCCAGCGCCACGTTGCTCCAAGGCTCTGGCTCCAAGGCTTTGAGCTGGCTGAATGAACGACTTTACATGCTTTATTTTTTAATTTCCATGTGGCACTTGGTATTTGCCCTTCCTCCAAATCAAGACTGTAAGGCAAAGGGCTGGTTTGTTGCTAGACCTCAGAAGTGACCGGTGCCGGAGGCGCCACTTAAACCACCATGTCCTTCGGCATCCCCATGACCAGAAGACTGGTGCTGCATTGAGCCTCCTCCTATTCCTTTTCCTTCTGGCTAAGATAGCTCAGGAGGGCTTGCAAACCCCACATTCTTCCTTAGATCAGTTTTATTTCATAGGAAGGTTTCTGCAAGGCGGATAGAGAATTTAAAATTAAAAAAATACAAACAAACCACCAAAGCCCCACCACCAAACCAAAAGTATTGCAGTTGGGTGCAGCCCAGGAGGGGCTTTGCATAACCCCAGACACCATAGGAAGGCTCCTCAACTCTGGGAAATATTTGCCCTGATGTGAAGTTTTGTTGCGTACCCATTTCTCTTCCTCCAAGGGGGGATTTTGGTTCCTCCCACCCTTCCCTTCAGTCCTTCTGCAGCCAGGAGAGCGTTTCTGGTGACCAAAGCAGCGCTGCTCCACAGCGCAGAGGACCAAATCGGGCGAGTGATTTGTAGTCCGGTACCAGTGAGTGATTCTGGGCTGACCCATCAGTCCAGCTGGGCTGGCATCCTTTGTGGCAAATAATTCCTTTATTGCAAATAATATTTGCTTTTTCTTTTCCTAATGAAATGATTGCATGAATTAGAGAAGACAGAGTCAGCACCAGCATCATCTGAAGTTGTGACTATTAATGGTGGCAAGGCTGACGGCAGAGGTTATAGTCTTGTATCCTTTGGACCACTGGGGCATCTGCAGACCCAAGCCTTCCGACTGGGAGAACTGGGAGCTGTTACTCTCCTACTGACAGTTTGATCCTTTTATGAGTATTTGATTTTTGAAAGGTGCTAAATTAGCCAGTCGCTTTGTGTGGTGTCTGGCGTCATGAACTCATCCCACAGGAGTGAATGAACAGTGAAAAGAATAAATTGGTGACTCTCACTTTCTACCGATGGATTATTTTATGATCTCATTTTTTATTTTGTCACAGAACCATTTTTTTTTCATATTTTCCTAACATTGTGGGGTGTTTGGTGTTGCAGCGATGCCTACGCGGTTGGCTGGAACGGCCGGATGGGGATGCGGCACAGCAGGCTCACCAGCCCTGGCGCCTTCCTAGACAAAGACGGGATATTCGTCAACACGACCAACAGCAAGCTGCTGGAGAGGGCCCACGGCATCCTCATGTCAGTATACAAGGAAGGGATTGTGGCTTTATTCCTGGAGCATAAAGAGCAGTATGGGTAGTTAGAGAAATGTAAATAGCCAGAATAAAAAATAATCAGGGTTTCAAGTAGACTTGGAGACATTTCATAGTTGGGTCAAAGCGACCCCAGTATGTTTTACACGTCTGATTTATTTGTAATGACAGACGTGGGGAAGAGAGAGAAGGAACGAGTCTGCCGGTCAAACCAGTCTCAAGATATGACAGCGATGTAATGCAGTCACATTTTTTAGCGCGATATCAAAAGTTTCCATTACATATTAGGTGGGGAAATGATGTCGATGATTCACACTGCAGCCTCATCAGAAGGTTGAGAGAACATGCTGGGGTGGCTGGAGTTAACGTAGGGTATGAGAAAGCTGGAGGGTGGTCAGTTGTGTCGCGACGCTGCTCCCTCGCTCTACCCAAATTACTGGCATCCCCATCATTTCCAGTGTAACAATTCCCTTTAATTGAATACCTTCCTCTCAAACCTCTGCCACTAAATTTGTAAAACTGGTTTGCAGGGTGCAGAAGCAGCCCCAATTTCAGTGCAGGTTGTAGGAAGCAGCTGCTGAAGGGGTTTGGGACGGGCTTGTTTCATAAACTCCTACATTCTGCAATTGCACGTGTGGATTAACCTGAGCCATTTATTATCTCCCCAGGCGAAATAAGAACTTCAAAGCCAAACCCAACCTCCCAAAGGTGAGCGAGAAGCAGCATTTTTACCTTGCCGGTCCGTGGGTTAAGACTGTAGGTACAGTGATGAGGTGAGGGAAGACCACTTGTATCTAGATCAAGACCTTGGTCAACTCGGCTCCGTTCAGGGCTCTTTAATTTATATAAAAGCAAAGGGTTTCAGCCCTGATTTGTGCTGGGAGAGTGCTATATTAGTGCTTGCATCCTCCTTTCTTGGACCTGCTCTGGCTCTTTTTTCCTACTCCAGGGAAGGAGTACGTACATACTGGAGAAATTCAATAATTAAATCTCTAAACTAAAACGAGTGAGTAGGCTGTGCAAGAGGGCTGGTACCTGATAAACAACAGGCTTGTCTAATACTCAATTTCCCTCCAACTTGGCTGCATTTACTATGTTTTAAGAGATGCCAAGAGATCTGTTGTATCTAGAAGAATAATGCTTGCTGTCTTCCTTGCCGGTGCTGTGTCGGTGGTTGGGAACGGAGGACAAAGAGGAGCAAACTTTGCTTTTACTCCTCTCTGTGTGCACGTTGCATCTGGAGAGGCACAGATACAGTTAATTGATGAACTGCTAATCAACAGTGAATAGTTTGTCTGGAGCCCTTAGTGGGTAGAGGAGCCAAATTTCTTGTGGTCAAAGATGCCCTGGGCAAGTCCTCGGAGGAACATGATCTGGGGGATCTGGCTCCAGCCAGATCAGAGCAGAGCTACATTTCAAGCCGTCCCTCGGTGTTTTCCATTGAGATTAAGTAGGGTGGACACCCTAAGGAAGCCCTGCAGAGGGTATAAAGAGGGATATAGCACATAGTATGGTGATAAAATCTAATAATCCTTACATTTATCAAGAACAAACAGAGTCTTTCTCTTCCGCAGCACATGCTGGATGTGAAGTCCCTCAAGCACCTCACCAACCTGACGCTGCACGATCGCATTACCAAATCTCTCCTCCATCTCCATAAGAAGAAAAAACCGCCCAGCATCAGCGCCCAGTTCCAGGTAATCCTTTGCCTTTGGTACAGAGAGGTGAATTAAAAGCAAATACCTGCTCCGGGGTCCCCAGGGTGCCTTGGAGGACACTGGCAGGCACAGTCTTGTCCCATCCTTGCCACCGCTTAGGACATGAATTCAGCTGAGGACGTGGCTTGGGTAAGCCGGGAGACACTCTGCGGCTATCTAAAGGGTGTAAATGGAGAGAAACAAGAGCAAGGGTGGATATCGTGGGGCATGATGCAATGGAGCAAGATGGGATGTGAGGATGGGCTGCAGAGCTGTTGGTGCATCGCCGTCCTCTGGTATCTCGCTTTCCAAGCCGTCGCGTCCTGGCGCTTTCTCCGCTGAATCGAGAAACCACAAAATCCCAAAATGACATCTTTACAGTCTTTTCACTTGCATTCAGCATCTGCAGTTCAATCTGTTTTCAAGTCAGCCAGAATGTGAATTTTAATAGGGACAGAAAGGTCAAAATATTGCTGCGCCACCTCCAGGCAGGCAGAGGAGGGATCGATAACAGCATTTGTTGTGTCGTCGGCGCTGTGCGCCAGCCAGCCATCCCTAGGAATAGCTGCAGCGAAAATAATCCTCCAATATGCGCATCAGGGCTTGGAACCTGCCACAAGACACATGCACAAGCAGGTGGTAATATTAGAAAGCAGCTTTTCAGTTAAAAATTCGGTTTCTAAGCAAGTCTGGCTTGGTTTGGACTTCTAATTTTATTTTGTTTTTTTGAGGTGCAAGTCGTTTTTAGAAAGTCTCCATGCGTAGATCTGGATAGATAAAGTAATTAAGTCTATAAACGCACACACACACATATATATATGTATATAAACCTATGTATATATAACTTGCAGAATGCGCTTCTGTAGAGAGAGAGAGATACATACATTAAGGTTAGTCTAGTCTAACGGTATGCTCTTTAAAATACGCAGAGTTTAATTCATACAATACCATGGGGGGGTTGAAACAGGGATGTCTTGGAGTGATATGCCTTCCCGAAACCTATTCATCCTTCAAACAAAACTCGGAAAAGCCTCGGGGTGCGTGACTGAGATTTTTATATACATTTTTACAGCACATACAAATGAAAGACCACTAAATGCCGTGAAGTTTCCCCCCTACCCCTGTGCAGCAAAGCAGATCGTTCAAATACCTTTCCCTTACGCTTTCTGGTGTTCCCAGGCAGTGATTTGACAACATAGGAGCTGCGTCTACAACCCACCCTTTTTTTGTGTCAATGAATAAAACCATATTTAAGTCGGAGGCAGCTCTGGCCTGACTGCCTGCTTCCCCTCCTAGACAAATGCCGGGCACTCCAGCCCTAATTTCGTTTAACACTCGTAAGAGAGAAGCATTTTCTCGAGAGAGCAGCCTTGGTGCAAGCCAGACAGATCTCATCAAGAGCAGGCTAATAAAATTGTGGCGCATGGAACTGGGTCACATGCAGGAAACAAAAATGTTTCCTATCTCGGGGTTTGAGTGGGTTTTTTTTTTTTTGCTGATAAACGCTGCCTTGTGGCTAATGCCCGAACGTCGGCTTTGCAGCTGCTCTGTCTCCTATTGATTTTAACCATGCCTATACTTACAGTAATCTGTAGGTGAAAAAGCTGCGTTAGAGGAGGCAGTAAGAGCAGCGATGGCTTTCCCAGTTGAAAACTAGACCACTGGTACCTAAACTGGGGATTTACAGCCTTCCCTTTTCCCCTGCGTGTGCTGCTGGTACCCTAGAGAAAAAGATGCTGCCCCATCTAGCGTGGGGTGATGCTGAAACTGTTCATCACACCCTGAAAGACCAAACACAGGTGGCAAAAGAGCAGGTGGCTGGAAAGTTTTGCAGGCAGAGGGTTCAAGGAGCAGGGTAGGAGGTTAATCCGGGGACCTCGCCTGTCCTTTACGGATTCCCGATGACCAGAGCTTGCGCCAGATGGCAGAGAGTGCCTGCACCATCTGCCACGCGCGGGATACAGCTGGCTGCTGATGGAATGGAAATACCCTCTCCTATGGGGCTGGCGGTCGCTGTACCACCCAATTTCCACAATTCCCAGTGCCGGGACTGCTTTTCTTGCTGTGATTTCAGCAGGGCTTTTTGGGAAGGGGGCTGCATCCCATGTGTCTCCCTTCCCTCCCACCAGCCCGATGAGGGACACGGTGGGATGCTGCAGCATCCTTGCTGATCCATATCTCCTAATAGACTTTTTTTTTTCTTTCTTTTTTTTTTAAAAAAGAGTGACTTCAGCCTACTTTTAAGAAAACCAGGAGCATGCCAGCAGAGATCTGCTGCGTCATGGCGTTCCCGCTGCTCCCCGGGCTGGGAACAACGGGGACATTTGCATGCAGTTAATATACGTGTGACGCAGCTGCGTCGCACGTGCGTGGGATCCATCCCTCGCTCTTCCCCAGATCCTGGATGCAGATACATTTTTCTAAACATGAAAGGCTTCCTATAAAGATGTCTTTAAAATGATCAGAAGGAGAAGAAAAGGCTTCCTGGAAGCAGATCATTAGGCAAAATGCTTCTTTTTAGTATCACACTGTTTTATTAACACATATATTCAAAAATTTATAACTTTGTCTATACTAAATATGCAACAGAATATCTTTTACACAACAGAGTTTGAAGCGCTGTAAAATTCAGGAGTAATGAACTCTGGTGCACGTTACTAATACCATGTCACTAAGGTGCTTGGCAATTAGAGATATTCAAATTATTTATAGGGAACAGCAATAAAAATGCAGTCGAGGAGCCTGGCCAGCCCCAGCCTGACTCAGCTTGCTCGCATTTTCAGCATGGTTTTATTCAAAGAGCTTGTGCTTCATCGCTAAAGAGTCAAAGATTTGTGAGGTGGAGGAATAACTCGGTGTGACGTCCTGCTGAAGCAGTTGGGCGTAACGATGATGCCAGTATAAATTCATTTTTATGGGCCAGACTTTTAATAATGATGCAGAAATAAGGGGAAATACAGAATGGGAACCTGGAAAACCCTCGATTCTCAGTGATCACAACTGTGCATTTCAGCAGAGGGATATGGCCAGGAATATGCCAGCGTTCTCCTGGCCATTCCATATTCATAGCATGAAACAAGCTATGAAGTGTTTAGGGTTCACAGGCGTCAAAAATCACCGCAAATTCCAGGTCTTCCCTTTGCAAAGCCCTCATTAAGAAAATTCATTTTTAGGCCAGTAATGAATTTTTGACAATTAAGAATCAGGAATAAATGCTGTGCGGAGTCGCTTTTGATGAAGGAAAATTGTATTAGTATTTAAAAAACATCATTGATATTTTGGTGGAAGATGTAAATACTTGTCTTGGAGCTCCCGCTCACATCTAGAAAAGGCTTGTTGGTGCCAAGCAAGGTGTGATTTTGGGCTCCAGAAGTGAAAAGGTCAAACCGGGGATCTCAAAATACAACCCAGCATTGTATTTATCTCTAGCGAGTTTGTTGGGTGAAAGACAAAACCAGCCCAGTTCTTGGTCCAAAACACTCATTCTGGGGAACAAGTTCCTGTTTGCCTGGTTTGCTTATCATTTATTCCAATTTTTTTTTGGTTTTCTGATTTAAACGCTTGGATTTTCATTATTCGTCGTGGTTTCTTCTCCATTTCCCAACCGAAGATGTCTTCTCTCTTGCAGGCATCGCTCAACAAGCTGATGGAGACCCTTGGCCAAGCAGAACCTTATTTTGTCAAGTGCATTCGATCCAATGCTGAAAAGGTAAATCCCATCCTGTGAAAGCGGCGCTGCTAGAAAGCATCTTGGAAATGTTTTCGAAATTTTTATAGGGGGTTAAAAAGAAAAGAAACGCCCAAATCAAGCTGGATCTAGAAGATATTTGTACGTGAGCAATGGGAAGCGTGGATGGTATCACTTGGGGGTGTTGCTCTTGGTAAACTGCACTGGCTCTTCTTGTAATTGTAGAAACATGTATATGAAAAATATATGGTTTTAATTTATATGAGAAATATATTGGTTTTAATAAATGAATTTGAGTCCTCTGAAGCTCCTGCCACCCATAATAGAGATTTACAGAGCCGTGAATTCGCTTGTGCTGTTACTGAGCCCTGAAGCTTCTTTAAAATAAAGTTTTCATAGGTGAAAGCGGATACTTTTAGAATAAGCCATGTTATTCAAACTGACCCAGTAACGCATCATATTTTTGGAATTTGGCTTTAAGGACTGATGTGTCTCATGGGCTGAGGACCCTCAGTTTAAAATGAAGGTTGCAGTAGCGATGCTCGCTTGTGGATTAATCCTTTGGAGTTTTACCCAGACATTTAAAGACGAAGCTTTATGCCTAGGAGATTATGTAGTTGCTCACAGTCTCCCCCATTAGCTGTGCCCCTGGGGGGTCTTACTCAGTTCAGGGGCACCAAAAAAACCATCTTTATATCTTTATATCTTTATATCTTTATATCTTTATATATCTAGCTATTTGAAAGTCTCCATCTGATGGCTGCTTGGAAGCAAACAGGATTCAGCTTGGTTCCTGGGGACCCGCGTTCCCTCCCTCCCATCGCATCGTGGCCAACGTGCATGTCATGCAGATGTGCTACATCTGCTGAATCCGTTTACCCATCCGTGCGCTTAAAAGCTTCAGTTAAAGGAAATACTCGCTTATCATTGCCCTGTTTTTCCTCTTCCAGCTGCCCCTGCGCTTCAACGACAGCCTGGTGCTCAGGCAGCTGCGGTACACGGGGATGCTGGAGACCGTTCGCATTCGCCAGTCGGGATACAGCTGCAAATACTCCTTCCAGGTTGGGGAAAATGTTTTCAGTCTTCTGCCACCTTTAGCGTCGTTATCCTAGTTGCCTGAACGTTGCTAGCTCATTTGTTTTAACAAAGTAATGAATTTATAGCTCGTGCAAGGCAGTGGGTGTAATGGGCTGACGTCTGGCATGGAGCGGTCCCCTGCTGCGCTGCTGGTTTCTGGCAAGCTGGTCTAGACCTAGGTGAAGGCTACGACCCCTCTGCAGATAACATCATGGGTTTTGAACAAAAGCAGCATTTTTTTGTAATATGAACTTCCTTCTTTCAAAAAGAGGTATCCAATTTGCATGCACTCTTCCGTGTTTTGAAATCACCTGGGAATGGCATTCGCCCCGTCCCGGTGGTGCTGGCTATATCCCATCGGGAGGGTGATTGGCATCCTCTAAACCGTTCTGGAGTTATCCAGCTTTTCCTGTTTTCTTCTTTTCTGTGTTTTTGCCAGGTTTTGCACACATGTCAGTCCTTTCATGCTTTGCTGGTGCTGATTTGTTTCCTGCTGGCAGCTGCCTTGGGCCAGATGTCGTGTCCTGTGCGGCAGCTGTTTAGAAAAGGAAAACTGCTCAGTGCTTTTTTTGTCTTGAGCATGGATCCCAACCACACTTGGGAGGATCTCTCCCCTCGCACCTTCTCCGCTCTTTGAGTCCTCACAGCAGTAACCGATGGAACATCTCAGAGATGTGTTGCAGATGCTGGTAACCCCCTTCTGTAGTGGCCTGTGCTGAGGATTTGGAGCATTTTTTGCTCGAGATGACCCCGTGGGTTCTGCAGAACCTCTCCTCCCACGCTGAAAGATGTTTGAACGTTGCTGAGTCCCTGCTTTGATGTCTTTCCCGTCAAACCACAAGTGGTGGAGGAAACTTGGCGTTCCCCAGTCTGTAAAATGCTATCTCTCCTTCTGCTCGCTCAATAGATCCTGTTTCATGTGGCCTGTGGAGCAAATCCGTTATTTATGGAAGAAAGGAACACAGCAGGACCCATCTAATCAAATCTTGTTGTTTTTTTTTTTCCTCAGGATTTTGTCAACCATTTCCACGTCCTTCTGCCACAAGGAATCAGCCCGTCTAAGCACAATATCCATGATTTCTTCCGGAAAATAAAACTCGATCCAGACAATTACCAAGTTGGAAGAACAATGGTAAATGTTTGTCCTCAGCTCAGACTTATGTTTAAGATAGAGATACAACATTTGCCTGCATTTCTGTAATGATAAATTAACATCTTTATATATGCTTTTAATTAATGAAGCTATTTTTCTTCTGTTTGCTAGAAGCCAATGGTTTAAACAAAGCTTTGAATAATGTTAATGCAAAATAGCAAGAAATATTGTGGCTTTGTGTTAAACTGTGGCCCAGGTCTGGTTGTAAGGAGGCAGCCTTCAAAAAACTGTGTCTGTGTGTAGACATGGCTTGACCATTTTGCCTCCCCCGAAGGGAAAGCAGAGCTTGTAATTCGGAGCTTGGACAGTCGCAGGCTGGAGATGAAACTGCAGAAACCTGTTAGAGGTGGCTTAACTGAAATCAGCAGCTGAACTTTCTTCTGGGCACCCAGGACGTGGAAACCAGTAGCATTAAAGGGGGGGCCTACAGGAATGCTGGAGAGGGACTCTTGATCAGGGAGTGGAGCCGTAGGACAAGGGGTAATGGTTTTAAACTGAAAGAAGGAAGACTTAGATTAGATACTAGGAAGAAATTCTTTGCTGTGAGGGTGGTGAGCCCCTGGCCCAGGTTGCCCAGAGAAGCTGTGGCTGCCCCATCCCTGGAGGTGTTCAAGGGCAGGTTGGACGGGGCTTGGAACAACCTGGGCTGGTGGGAGGTGTCCCTGCCCAGGGCAGGGGGTTGGAACTGGATGAACTTTAAGGTCCCTTCTGACCCAAATCATTCTATGATTCTATGATTTGTCTTGTGATGGTGGGAGCTTTCCATGCTAGTAGGTTTTTTGGGTTTTTTTGGCCAGGTTTTCGTGAAGGAGCGGGAGCGGCAGCTTCTGCAGGACCTGCTCCATCAGGAGGTGCTGCGCCGCATCATGCTGCTGCAGCGCTGGTTCCGCAGCATGCTCTGCAGGAGGCAGTTCCTCAGCTTAAGGCAAGCGGCAGTGATCATACAGGTAGGTGATGGTGCCTGATTTCGTTGCAAATTACAATCCTCAAGTCCTACAGATACCGCTGATGGGTAAAATCAGGTCGTCTCCAAGGAAGGCGCTTACAATCAAAATTTGACTCCTAGTGCCATAATAAGTTTGGAATGGGGGAGACAGAGCTGGAGGGGTTCCATGAAGGTGGATGCTCTCCCATCTTCATGCAACACCCATTACAAGGAACTGCCTGCTGTGTTTGCAGAGATTTTGGCGTAGTTACCAGAGCCGAAAGCAAGGCGAACCATCCACGGACCCTCTCGTCCTTGGCAAAGCCGCCGTCGTTCTCCAGACCCACTGGCGTGGCTTTGTGGAGAGGCGGAGGTTCCTGCAGATGCAGTTCGCAGCCCATCTCATCCAGAGCTGCTGGCGGGAGTACGCCAAACGGCGGCACGACGCGGCCACCAGCATCCAGGCAGCCTGGCGAGGACACCGTGCGAAGCAGTTGTACACAGCCAGCAGGAGCAAAGTCATCTGCTTGCAAGCAGCTTGCAGAGGATATTTAGCCCGACAAAGGTAACGCCATCGGCCTTGGTTAAAAAAGAAAACGTTTTTTCTGATGATGCTGACTGGGAAGGGAGGCGGATGATGTGAATTCAGGCACTGCTTAGACTGTGGTGACTTTTACAGAGTGTCCCTTCGTGGGATCCCTGACCCTGTCCCAACCTGCCCTGGTCCTTCATTTGTCCATGCTTTCTAACAAAGGAGTTTATTTAGCTGCACATCCTACTCCTAGAATAAGCAGGGCCTATTTCAGGTTGGAGCACGTAGGCAGTGGAAAGCCAAGGCCATAAATACTCGCGAGGTTTTTTTTCCCCCTTGGCAGCAGCACCAGTTTAAGTAGTCTATTTTTAACTCAGATTGCCTCGCCGTTCTAGTTGCTGTGCTGTCTCGCAGGGACAGGAGATACTGGAGCCAGCCGCTGTGAAGGGGAGAGGGCTTCCAGCCATGCCTTGGCTTGCTGGCCGCGGGGCAGATCTTGGTTCTTTCTCCGGAGGTGCTGCCTGCAAGGTGTGGAGCACCTTGACGTAGGGTGGAGGGTTGGGAGCTGCAAAGAGCTCTTGGCGCGGGGCACAAGTCCCTGCTAGCTGTACCAGAGGCAGCCCAGGCAGGATGGTGAAGATGGAGAAGCCGAGAGGGTGCCATGGGTTAAGATCTTCTGGCTCCGTCAGTTTACAAATGAGCTAGACCAGGGATGGAGGCTGGAGTTGCTGCTGTCAGCGCGAGGGGAGCTTTCAGGTGCGTTGGGGCAGTCCTTGAGTAGCAGAGATGGCATAAGAGGAGAAGGTTGAAAACTGAACGTGCACTCACATTGTCTTGCATCAGATGTGCAAGGAGGGTTGAGATGGTGGTGAGGTGATGGTGATGGTGATGATGATGGTGGTGATGAGATGCCACCAGTGCAGGGCCTTGAAGGGACATGAGTGGGCACGGGGGTGAAATATGCTGTTTTTCTGCTTTCTTGCAGGTTTAGAGCTTTGAAAGAGCAGCGATTAAAAGTGATGCAGCTGGAGAATGGCCTGTCAGTTAGAGAAGAGGATGGACTGGAGGCAGATGATGCTTTGGAAATTAAGGGCTCTGACCCATCTAAGTGGGAGGATGGCTCGTTTGAAGAGCGTGTGAGAGCTATAGAGGAACGTAAATTGCTGATGGAGAACAATCGGGTGAATCACATCGACCCACTGGATACTTCTGCAAATCCATTGTACAAAAGACACGAGAGAGCCAGTAGCCAGAGTGGGATGGACACTGAAGAGGAGGTCGTTGTGAGAGAGAGACCCAAGTCGCTGGAGGATCTCAACCAGAAAAAAGTGGTTCGTGCAAAAAGAGAAAGCCGGAGGATGCGTGAGCTGGAACAGGCAAAATTTAGCTTGGAGCTGCTCAAGGTCCGGTCCACCGGTGGGCTGTCACCTTCAGAAGAGCGGCGGTGGTCTACCGAGGTTGTATCCGAAGCACTTCATTCCCCTCAGGGAACCCCGGAGAGTGAAAGCTCTCAAGGGAGCTTTGAGATGTTAAGCTGTGAAGATACCCCAAGTAATAAATTTGTTTCCTTAGTTTTAGACGAGCAAGATGCGCAGACGTTTTCCACTGACTCTTTGCCTAGTAGTCCCCAGACTCATCTGCAGAAGTCTTTCTGTGCGGCAGATGTGAACAGCAATTTACCCAGCTGCAGAAGGATGCCCTCCGACTTGGAGTTACCTGATAACCTCACCATGAAGGAGCATGTGGTCCGTGACCCCCAGAATGTTATATACAAGGCGCATCCAAGAGAAACTTTCCTTTCCAGCAACCTACCTACTTTCTACGTTCCACCACAAGACAATGTGAAAGTGAAGCTGATGGAGAATAACCTGAGGAACAAAGCAGTGGAAAGAGAGGAGAGGACAGTTACGTTCTCTGAGGTCAAGAAGGACTCTGAGCCAAACCAGGGCAGAGCCTTGGGAGGGGAGGCAGAGGAGAAGTCCTCTACCAAGAGGGAGGAACGTGGGACAGCGACTGCGACACAGGCTCATTCTCCAGACTCTGTCATCCAGAGATTGGAAAAGCTCAACGTGGAGAAGGAGGAACGGCAAAAGCAGCTTCAGCTGCAAAATGAAAGGGAGATGATGGAGCAGATCCGTCAGCAGAAGGAAATTCTGGAGAGACAACGCAAAGCCTTTGAGCAGCAAGGGAGAATGGAGGCTTTGCAGAGGGCTGAGCACAGCAGAATGAAGGACTCCTCCCTCAAACCAACCAAAAAACCAGACGGCCGGCCTCAGTCGGTCCTCATCCTGTCCCCCCAGAGCAGAGGGGAGCATGGCCCCACCATGGGTGTGACTCCAACCTCGTCGGTGGACATTAAAGGTCTCACTGTTGGGACCAGGGGGAGCTCTCCAGCCCACAGTGCCTCCAAAGACAGACCTGTCAGCATGTTCATGGAGCGAAGAGAAGGTCAATCGGGATTGGCACTGGAACCCCGCTGCCATTCCAGACCAGCTCTGGACCCCAGGGACCTGCCAGGTAGCCACTTCTCAAGGACGGAACGCCTCCGGCAACCCCGAATGCCCAATCAGGCTACCGAGGAGACGAGGGCGAGCACTATGTTCTTCACACCAAAAGACAATCCCTTTGGCCTCCAGTGAGTAAAAAGACGGTGTGCTTTCTCCGTAGCTTTCTCCGTTTTGCTAGAGACCATTTTATACAAATGGTCAGAACATTGTTGCTGGAAACTGTACAGAACACCTAGCAAAATGAAAACAGGTTTCTTGAGGAATGAGTGGGCAGAGATCAGTGGAAAAGGAAAAAGAGCTGGAAATATGATTACTCGGTCTCTTATGTGATGGGCATTATGTAAGCCAGGGGAGATAATCGTGGCTGTTAGAAGAGAGTTGACACTGTTTTCATTTACCCTGGCTGAACAGGGATAGGGGTTTTATTTCTCAAGGTAAAAGACAAAGTAAAAATGCATAGGATTTTGGGGGGATTGGAGTAGATAAGGCAGAAAATGTCAGGATTTTTCTTACTTACTGTAGAATTAACACAGCCAGCAAAGCCATTCAGGCGATCTTACCATTGCAGGTTATAAAACAGCAACTGTCTGGAGGGAGTTTGGGGTATGAAGCTGCTTTTGACGGTGTATTGCTTACATGTATAATTACACATGTATATGTACTACACATGTACGTGTAGAATTACACTGATTAGCGTAGTCCTTCAGCTGAAGGGAGCTTAAATGTCCTGAAGTGGAAGCTTAAATGATGGGCTGCTCCAGCACAGGGTCTGGAGACTGCAGCAAATTCTTGGGACAACATTTTCTCCCACTTTGTCACGTTGCCTTGCCTAATTTTGGAGAGCTTTGGGCCATTTAGCTCAAAAAGGACATAAACCCGCCCAAATCCTGCTGCGCCCTTTCCAAAGCAAAAGGTACCAGTGAATGTTTGCTGTCGTAGCCCAGGTACCTCCAAGTGTAGTGGTCTTGTGGTTTATGTGCCGTTGCAACGGGAGGAGATTCCCATTTAATTTGTGCAGGTTCTTTAAGTCCACAAACACATGATGGGGAAAAGGACCAGTCAATAAAAAAATAGCCCTTGGCCCCCCCAGTAGAGGCAGCAGCATCCTCCATACGTGGGCATGGGGAGGGTTTTATTCGGAAGTGATGGTAGAAAGAGTGAGCTGAGCAAAAAGCAACTTTACGTGTGCATAGTTCTTAATGCTAAGTTAGATGCAAAGTGAGGATGCTCTCCTTCCAAACCAGTTCATATGAAAATCTGCAGGAGGCCCTGGAGAATTGGGTTCGAAGTGGGTATTTGAGAGTAGTCTTCCTCCCAGAAAAAATTTCTTTCCATTTCTTTTCCTGGTTCTTGCCCAGAACCAGCACCAGGAAAAAAAAGATATTAAAAATCCCTGTGTTTTACTTTTTATTCTGCAACAGTACAATCACATGTGGGAATCCTGAAGTGAAAAGGTACCATCCGTAACCACCGTGATGGGTAGAGTTGGCAGGCAGAACTTCCTCGCTTCTTGTCCTTTGGTATTAACTCAAATCCTGAAGAATTCCAAAGGCCCAGGACCTCAAACTTGCAATTTGGTCTTGATTGCTTGGGTAGTTGTGTGCTCCCACGAGCTGGGCTGGTGTGGTGGGAAGGCTTTTAGGAGAAGATGAAACATCTCTGTTCTCTTGTGTTTCAGCAGAGAAGCAAATCATCAATGCCTTTCCAAGGGCGAACAAGCTAGGAAGCCATTTAAGATGCCAGGGTCTGGCAGAGGAGAGGTAAGTTGTGGCTTGCTTATTTTCTCTTTTTATTGAACAGGGGTGAAATAAAACCCTTATTCTGCCAGTTTGCCCTCAAAACCTTCAAAGAAGTGAACTCTAAAGCACAAGGGCTGCTAGACATAGGGAAGGGGGATGTCACAGTATGGCAACCTTCACATCTTCTCTTTAAAAATATAAACCCCCCATAACATTAATTTGTAGCAACTCTGGATAAAAAAGAACTCACAGTCCCGATGGCAAACACTGTCCAACACAGTCTTGTCTTGGTTTGGTTTAACATACGTTTGAGTAACTTCCATCATTGTCCGTTTTCATCATGCTGTCTTGGTTTTTCTTTCTTCTGGTCCTGTTTTTTTTGCACTAGATATAATATCATGTCCCCTCCCTGGGGTGCAGTGTCACTCAGAGATGTCTTAAGCCTGTACTTGAGCTACGCTATGATGCCAAACATCAGTAGAATCTCCTTTTTATTTTAAAAACCCTTTTTGTTTTGTTTTGTTTTATCATTTGGTCAAGCAGGTTCCCAGACCGACCCATAAAAAGAAAGCCCGCATGGCGCGGACGCGCTCCGATTTCTTGACTAGAGGTACTTTTGCTGATGGGGAGGGGGATACGGAGGAAGATGATTACGATGGCAATTTTGAGTTCCTTCTCTCCTCTGACCAACCTCCTCACCCCGAGGCGGTGCCTGTGGCCCGGCTGGGGCAGGCCTGTTACAGTGACTCCGAAATGGTAATTTTTGACAAGGTGGTGGGGGAAATGAAAGGAGGGAGCGAGCGGAGCGGCGGGAGCCTTTCTTTGCTAACCTTAGCTGTACTGATCCCTCCACCGCTTCTTCTCCCACTTCCAAGGATGCTGGAGATGGGTAAACTCAGCGAACACAGCAGAAACGGATGTGAAAAGGGGAAATCACTTGTATTTCTCAGCCATGGGGTGTTTCCTGGCTTGATTTGATACCGGCTACGGTCTCCATAGCTTCCTGCAGCATTGCAACTTGTGGTGCACAGCTACCTATATTTTTGTTTGGTTTATAACCTCAATAGCAAAGTCCCTCTGGGATCCTTTTGCTCTAAAAATGATCTACACACATCCATAGAAAAGATCAAAGCAAATATTGTCCGAAAAGCAACAGACAACAAAGAAAACGATATAACTCTTGCACCTCTTATTACTTTTGATTTTGTATCCTTAGCCCCAGTACTGATGATTATTCAGTCCTCAATTATCGGAGCAATGCTGGCAGACAGTGCCTTAGAGAAAGCAAAAACATGTAAATTGGGCAATAAAAATATAGTGAGAGTGAAATAGTATTTTTTTTTAAAAGAAGAAACAGTGTCTTTAGTGGCTTTTTCAAGCAGAGTGACTGATGTCCACAGGCTGCAGCACCGTGCTGCATGAGCCTGTGCTGCCGAGCATTTGTATCTCAGGCTTAATCTCCCGCCTGGATAAGCTGCTTTCGGAAAATCACAAACCCAGAGGTTTCAGGAGTGGAAGAGGCCAACGGCTTCCAACCCACTCATGTTTTTTTCCTGACATGGTGGGGATGTTCCCATAGAAGTGTGGATAAACACCAGGAATTGTCTCCTGCCGTGAGAGCTCGGGTGGAGCACGGCGTAGAGCTGCCTGGCTCCTCTGCTCCAGCAGAGGATGTGGAGCTGAGTATAAAACCGAACAAAAGCATGAAAACTGAAGTCAGCAATTTATTTTGTGCTACAGCGTTGCCGTGGGTCCGGCAAACCTCTCATGCGATCCTAAAATCAGCTTTTCCAGGGAAGTCAGATGGCTGAGGAGGATTTTTTGGACTTTTCTGTTAGCAGCTTTTATTATAAAGGATAAATTTTTCCCAGGATAATTTCCTCACGGGAAGGGGCAGAGATTTACTAATTCCCTGAATTTTTAAGGTTGCTTTTGATAAATTTCCAGGGGTTTTGCGCCAGGAACACTCAAAACCTGATTGAAAGATGCAACTCTCTGAACTTAGCTCACTTGACTGCGTCTTAGCGCATCCCCCTGCGTGTAGATCAGGAAAGGGAGAATTTTCTGTCATATTTTACATAGCCTGACAAAAGCCCCGGGCAAGGGGCTGGGCCGTACCCGGAGTGCCGTGCTGTGTTCCTGGAGGCCACCCTCTTACAAAGCGTTAGGGTTTTTTTAGACGTAGAAATCTGTCCCACTGGGATGTGAAAGGCGCTTGGCAATCTCCATCCTTGGGAAGGGACTTGGCTCATCCCACTCTTTAGAAATGCTCCCTGGGACTCTGCTCACCTGGTTTAACAGCTCTCACCGCATGTGAGTAGTAGTAGGTGCCAACTGTGTCTCGTCTCTCCTGTATCCCTCTTCTCCTCTGCTCTCCATCACTAGCTCTAACTGGTGCTCAGCACTTTCACTCTTTGTGTGGTTGAGTTCTGCTTTCTAGCAAACGCTGCCCGTGAAGTTGTGTGCTCAGCAATACCCTATGTCTGTATGTCCCAACAACATGAGTGGTGTTTCCATCTGTGTTCTCTATTGCAGGTTTGGGGCCAGCCCTTTGGCTTGTGGCTTTTGTGGGTCAGGATCGCCACAAATAGCAAAATTTAGGGACTCCTTATTCGTATTTATTAGCAGAGCCCGATTGCATGTTGCAGATGATGGAGCAGTCTATGATAGAGCAATAGTGGTGCATGTTGGTTTGGGTACAAACTCAAGTAGGTCAATATCTACATAGACACATTTGTTGTGTCTTGTGATGTTCGCATGAAGACGAGTCAGGCAGCCGCCATGCGTGGGCTGGTTTTGGTGCCAGTGAATAGCTTATTCATACAGCTCCTGCCCCCAGCTACGACTTGCCAAAAAAAAGCTTCTTTTAATGGGCTGCTCAGTGGCTGAGGGCTGCTGGATAGACAAAAGAGAGATCACGAGCGACCTTGTGAAGTTGAGCATGTGATGGCTCACCAGCTGCACTGCCTGTTTTGCCCGTTGGTTTCTTGACCCTCAAGTCAATGATTGTGTCTCACCAGCTGGTAAGTAGAGGCCCACCAGAAACCGATGCTCCCGGCCTGAGTCTGGGGTATCCCAGAGCAGCAAAGACCAAGAGCATCTTCGGCCAGAGATGAACCCCAAGTGCACCAGTACATAAGGTGGCTGCTGAAGGTACAGGTTACTCCAAAGTGCTTTTAAGGCTAAAGGGCTTCCTGACATAGACCAGCCTTCAAAGGTTGCTTGAGTTTTTTGGCTATTGAATAGCCGAGATTTAACCTGCCTTGTGGGGAGGCAAGTGGGAGAAATAGTTCCTGGCTGTGGTCAAGGTATCTGAAAACCACTTCTTTCTTGCACCTAAGCCTGGAGAACTTTCCTGCAGCAGACAAATAGAAAGCCTTGGTTAGAGAAACCACACCAGATATACCTTCTGAATACATTCTCCTTTGGCAGAGGCTCTTAGAGAGAGGGACCTGGAAGGCGAAGCAGTCATTTTTCTCTGGCCTGCATACTAAAGCCATGAATTGACAAACATCAGTCCAAGTATCTGTCACCAGATGATCCCAAGCATGCCTGAAGAGCCAGCAATGAAAGAAGATCTCCTGTCCTAAGCCATTCAGAGGGAGCACTGCGCTTTAGGAAACCCTTCAATGCAGCACGTAACTCTGCTGCCTGCCGGGACAAATCGTCTCGCTTGGCCACGGTTACCTCTTGCTAGCGCAGGCAGGTGAAATACAAGTTGTTCTTTCAGAGGAAAAATATTTGATCCCCTCTTCAGCCGAGGGACAACTCCAGACCCCCTGGCTATTGCCACTTGCCTGCATGTGATGATTTGTGGTGTTCCCTGGCCGGGGATTACCTGGCGCAGAGGCTTGTCTTGGCATGTGAGAAGGTTTTCCATCCAGCCAAGGACCTTCTCCATCATAGCTTCTTAGAAGAGTACCTCAAATGGAAGGATCTCACTCTAAAAATGCCTTTTAATCCTTACGTTCAAAACCTGGAGAGGTTGCTGTAATAGCAGAGGAAACGCTGAATGACAGTAGGTCAAGAATTGGGGCAGAGCAGAGAGCGGTGGTGGTAGTAATGGTAGAAAATCCTTCTTGCAGTTTTGTCTAAAAAGTGCATTTCAGAAGTTTTTGACTCAGTCTTCTGTGTGAGCTAGGGGTTTCACTTGCTTTGCTCCACTCCAAAAGCTGTACGCTAGATCTGCTCGTGCAGTAGATATGGTATATGTTTTAAAAAGAAAGTGTACGTGGTGTCCTACAGAGCAAGCTCTGCATTGCTCCAGGATCCCTTCAGCCTGCCTGCCACCGCCAGCACTTACCAATGTGCTTGAAATGGCTTTGAAATAGAAAAAAGGGAGTAAATGCCCCCACAAAATACATTTTTTTTTTTAAATGAAAGCACTGAAAGTGATTAAAAGGTTGGAATTACTCAAGAACAAAACTATATAATTTGGGCAAGTATTTTTATAAGTCATTTTTAAAAGCAAGTAGTAAGTTTGGGCTGGATGGAAATCACTTTTATGGGTTTTGAAGGTGGTTTTTTTCCCCCAGTATCCATCCGCAATTTGTGTGTGATCATCACCTAACTGCAAGAGCAACAGGAACCGGAAACCATTGGATGGTTTAGGCAGTTTTTTACTTTCCCAGTGGCAGTTTTGCCTTATGTGCTGCCATCTCCTGGCTGGTAGAGAGGTTAGTTCAGGGGTGAAAAATAAGACATTCAAAGAGAGTAAATATGGTAAATGTGGCTCCCCTGCAGCCCATATTTTATATAATTTTATTTGGAATATACCTAATACAAGAAAAGGAAATGCTTAAGAACACAGTGTGTTCAGTTGAGACATTTACGTGATGGGAAAACTACAGGAGATATTTGACCATCACCTTCCGAAAGCTCAGATACAACCCCATTCCCTGCTTTCCTCATGCTGAAAGTGTCTCCTCCAGGAGTCAGACTCTGAAATCACAGCTGCAATTGGAAAAAAAGAATAAAAATTGCTATTTTTTAAAAATACGACAAGGCTATTTCATGGAAACCCGTTAGGTTGAATTATTGCAAATTAATTTCATCCTTAAAAATGATCCCGGGGCATTTTAAATGGTGGTGAAAGCAGAGATTCTCTGTATTAAAGCTGCAAAATCTCTTATTTCTAAAGGTTTCATTTTGACGTGTCCTTGGCACAAAGACTTTTGTCTTCTTCTCTGTAAAGTCCTCAACAAGAGTTGGAGGAAGAAGCTCTGCTGCGGCAGATCCATGTGGTTGAAGGTTCCTTTGGTGCAAGGAACACCACAAATCACTTTGTGGCTAACTGTCGTCGCTAACGTGGTTCTTCTGGGTTGGAGACCTGGGCTGCCCAGACCAAGATGGTAGAGCAGTTGTGTGGGCTGAGCAATGAGGACCCATCACTTGGTGCACACCAATTTGCATCATTAGTTGCTCAAGGAGAAAGAAGGTTGGACCTCGATGTAGAGTTGGAGCAAGGGAAATCCCTTTCTTTTTTATGAATCATTGAAATATTTTTCTAGTTGTAGCTAGCTCAACAGGACTGTAGGTTTTCACCTGTAGGCAGATAGAAATAAAGATCTAACAGAGGAAATATCTAATTTTTGCTAGGGAGAAAAATAATCAGCTGGCATCCCAAGAGCTGTCTTATTTTTAAATGCTTCTTGCTTGGAATTATTACAGACGGTGCAGCGACTCGCCTCTGGGGAAGGCCAAACAAAACTGCACAAAACCATGTCTCAGGGGGAGATCGGGAAGCTGGCGGCTGCGCAGAAGAGCCTGGCTCCGGATGGGAGGTAGGCAATGTGGTGGGAAATGGAAGATGAGTCCCTCTGGTGTCCTTCTTGCTCTCCATCACCTTACTGAACCACCCTGGCTCCTTTGGAACTCCACCAGCCAAAGCCAGCACACGAGTTACTCATCCCACCTTTCCTATGTAACCGTGGACATGCCCAATTAGAAGAGGCATCCTGCTTCTATCACAATAAAGTTTTGATGACATGGACCAGGCGTCCCCTCCCAAACCACCCAATTGCATGCATGAAACCTGAGCTTCTTGCTTTTCCTGAGGATGTGTAACCTGGTTTCTCTGGTAGAAGTTGTGTGGATTTAACTCCTCCTCAAACACCATGAAGGTCTGGGAGATATGGGATAGTTTTGGGTAGAAGGAAATTTCCCTAGTTAAGCTGGTTCCTTTTTTGATGACTTATTTCCAGGCCTCAGCGAGCCAAGATGAGGTTCTGGGGGAAGGGAAAGCAAGGGGAGAAGAAGACCCCACGGGAGAAGCTTGCTACCCAGTCCGAGCTGCTAGAGTTGTATGTGGAGCAAGAAGCCCCCGGCAGGGAGGTGATTTCTGGCTTGCAGCTTGGTGAAGGTAAGTGGTGGGGTGGCACGGTGCCCGTGTTGTAAGGAGCAGAGAAGTTGCGTTCACCTTCATAGCAGAGGGAAAAGCCAGTGTAAATCTGGCTTTACGCCACAACCAAGCGTATCCCAATATGAAGGGGCTTGGGTAAAGACAGACAACCAAGGATGGTTGGCTTATCTGTAGGGTTAGGGTGTCTGTAAATGGGAGTATCGTGTATGATGGTGTGGTTGAGCTGAGGTTGCTGCGGGAAAACGGGTTGGAAAGATGCCCAAATTGAACGTCCATGCTGGTTCACGTCTCTTGAATTCATGGACGGTGTGAACCCAAAACAGTGGCAAGTAGGTTAGGCGGCGGGATCCAAAATGGGTCTCAAGGAATTCTGTATTGCTAATCCTCCCAGCAGCTGTCTGGATATGGACAGATGTTTCCCCTCTTGACGGAGGAAATAACCAAAGGAGAAATGATGTTTAATTTTCCTGCAAGTACCACACGGTGCTTTTCTCCTCCTCAGGTTTATTCTGGTGCCCATCTCCCTGGTTCAGTGGCAGAATTATTTTTCATCTGCTCTTCAGTCTCATTCCCCCTTTTTAATTATCACCTGTAGAGCTGGGTCCTCACCACCTGACCCCTCCACGGAGTCCCGAGCTGTCTGGTATCTACCGGCGGGAGTTTAAGGAGAACAAGGAGCCCTCTCCCAAAGTGAAACGCAAGCGCAGCGTCAAGATCAGCAATGTGGCTCTGGAGCCCGTGCAGTGGCAGAACGACTCGCTGCAGATCATAACCAGTGCTAGCGACTTGAAGAGCATGGATGAGTTTCTCCTGAAAAAGGTAAATCCTGTCCTCACTGCTCCAGCTAAATCATCAGAGACCTCAAAGAGCAGACTGAGACAATAAAGCCAAAATTATTCTGGGGGCAGCAGTAGCAATACTAATAATAAATCAAAGGGTGGTCAGCATGCACCAGGGCAGGCTTGGGAGAAAACATGGGCACTCCGTGTGTGCACCATGTGGTCATTCTGCACGAGCACAACGGCTTCAGTGCTTCCACTGCTTTGAGGTGCCCCTGGTGGCATCAGAAATGGGTGACCTAGGAGGGCAGGAGTTGAAGGCTGTGGGCAAATGCTCGTGTTTCTAGTTTGCATGCAGGAGAAACCGCCTTGTAATCTCTATTAATATCGCCTGCCTGTGGTGGAGCAGCTGCTCGTTAGTGCTGCTTCATCTTACACATGCTATGCCACAGCAAAAGGGGCAAGGGTGCATAAACCCCTTTGGTTTCCCAGATGAATGAACTGGATAATGAAGACAGCAAAAAGGACACACTGGTAGACGTTGTGTTCAAGAAAGCACTGAAGGAATTCCGACAAAACATCTTCAGCTTTTACTCCTCGGCGTTGGCGGTAAGTGACTGGATGATGGGTGAGAACTTCCACCTTCAGGAGAAACGAGATGCTCTGGGTCTTCCTGGTGGTGGAGACATTGCCGAGCCTTCCACTCCCGGTCTGCTCATCCTAAGGGATGGATGTTTTTCCTTTGTATTCAGTCCCATGAGCTGTAAATTCGAACTAACTCTTCCTCATTAGCCAGTTCTCAATGTACGTTGAGCAGAGATTTCTGATCTCCTTGTTACAGCTTGCTCCCAGTCAAATGGGAGATGATACTGAGTCAATAAACTCCTATTTGCCACCCAAAGTGCCTGGAAACCTTCATGTTAAATTTGCAAGTGGTGGAGACACCTGAGCAACGTGGAGCTCTGCTCTTCTGCTACTTCTGAATCTGAGCAAAGATCACTGTGACGTATCATCACAGAGATCAAAAAAAGCTATTTTATTGCCCAGATTGTATGAAAAGTTCCCTCTAAGACTTGAGCTGGCACTTAATGTCCTCCTGCTCTGCGCACATGGAAGCCACCCTGCCAGAGGTCACAAAACAACTTTCTATTAGATGATCCTTTTTTCCTTCTTTTAATCATACTTGGACTTTCCCTGAGTGGTTGGAAGCCAGTCAGGCTGAAATAATTGGCTGGAGCAGAATAGGCAGTCTGGGATGTATAAAAATCGCTTTTATTTTTGCTTCTGTTTCTATAAAAGATGGATGATGGGAAAAGCATCCGCTATAAGGACCTCTACGCCTTATTTGAGCAGATTCTGGAGAAGACCATGAGGCTTGAGCAGAGGGACTGGAGTGAGTCTCCAGTCAAAGTCTGGGTCAATACCTTCAAAGTCTTCCTGGATGAATATATGATAGAGTACAAACCACTGGACTACACCGCAGTGAAGGTAGTTGGCACTTTTCTTAAGTCCCGTGAAGATGTGGGAACTGTCTTTCCGTGGGGTTGTGGTCTCTGTAGAAACATGGAAACCTCTGTTGTCGTCTTCTCTGCTTTAAGCTGAGGTGGACAGCATAAGCCAGCATGCAAAGCACGGTTCATTGGTTGGGTTTCACTGGGCTCAGCAAATCCCAGTTCACTTCTGGACTGAGCTGGGCCATGGCAAATGCCAACATGTAGATGATGTCTCCAAAGCAAAGCCGCAACCATCTGTGGATGATTGGAAAGGCAGGTTCTGGTGCTTCTTTTTTAGTTGTTTTTGGTGGGTTGCTCAATCTTTGAGGGAAAGTGAAAGAGACACAAGGTTTCCTAGTCTCTTCACCTCTTCCCAAGTGACCACGTACTTCACCATCGGTTGGGTTGCAGGAGAAGGGGACATGAACAGTGGCTGTCCTTGGAATCCACAGTTTTTAGAGCAGTCAGGGCTTGCAGTGTGCCTTTCACAAACATGATCTCCTCGCTTTCTGCTTCATATTATCTGCAAGGACAACCATGGGGTCTCAGGCTGGGCTTGGGAGATGGTGTTTGTTGTATAAATATCCCATCTTTGGGGTCTTTTGATCCGAGGCCTCCCCAAGCTCCTCTCCAGGCAGGTTTTCTTCAGAGCAGGCTGAGCATCAACTCTGGCTGCAGTGCTGTGCCACATTCTCTTGGAGTGTCTTGCATGAGATGGGAGAGCTTTAGGTCACTGATGCTGGACTTGGAGCTAGAGCAGCAGCTAATCTGAACTCTGAGATGAGCATAGGGACAGTTGTCCAGGAGATTTCTGAATAGGGGGTGATCTGTAGGAGAGTTTTCTGCAGTGATTCTTCTGGGCCTGCAGGTGCATTAGAGGATGGAGCTGGAGAGTAGTGGGCAACATCAGATATAAGCCCTCTGTACGCTTTACCTGGAGAAATTGCCCATAAATACGCTTAAATCTCTTTCTAATACCAGGTGCCAAAAACGGAACGAAAAAAGAGAAGAAAAAAGGAAGCAGATGTGGTAAGTTGAGCAATCTGTGCCTGCACATTAAAAGATTAATATCTTTGTGGCCAGAATGACAAGCATTAAGAGACCTGCCCATGACATGTCCTATGCTGAGATCTGAACATCACACAGTAATGAACGTCAGCCATGAAAGGTTGTGCTAGAAAGATGCACGAGGTGGATTTGGTTTCCTTAATCGAGGATTGCTGCACCTTGTTCTCTGAAAATGTGTCCCGCATCAGTCAAGACAGTAAATGTAATGTCAAGAGTTATTACAGAAGAACTGAGAGCAAAACAGAAAGCGTTGCTTTGGGCCTCTGCATAAACTTATAGGCTGTGTTTTACATGTCTAATATCAGAGGTGTAGGAGATTACATCTCCTTTTGTCCTAAAGGATACGATAGTACTAGAGAGCGTGCAGGTGCAGAGCAAAAAGGGGCTTTGGATGCATAGGAGACCTTCTTAACATGGAGAAGTTGACCAGCCAACCTCAGTCAAGCACAGTTTCTAACCTGCATGGTGGTTTGGTTTCCATACAGGCTGGATGTCTGTTTGGGTTGCCTATGGGGTTATTGGGCTCCAAAGGAAAGAAAAATAGCAAATAGCAGCTAAAAGTTGGAGAGCTGACTGTGTTCATCTCCCCCATTTTGCAGCAGACCAAGCTCCCATCTCCTTTTTCTCACCACCCAACCTTTATCGTCGCAGGTGGAAGAGCACAACGGTCACATTTTTAAGGCAACCCAGTACAGCATCCCCACCTACTGTGAATATTGTTCCTCCTTGATCTGGATAATGGACAGGGCTTCTGTTTGTAAATGTAAGCATGCTCTCTTTCATCTTTTTTCATGTGCTTGTATCACAGTGATGAGTTTGGGGATTTTGAAAGGTGTTTTCTTGCAACCCCACTCTCAAATAATTTGGGTTTTTTCACATTGGAAGAGCTTTTGGGACAGATGTTAAGGGTTTCTAAATTCAACTAGAAAGTCCATCCCAGCAGTCCTTGTGTGCGAGAGCTTTGTGGTACACGTCTTATCCCATAAAGTCATATGGTCAAACCATAGTTAAGTATCATCTTAAGAAGGACAGTAGAGTTGGGTGTGGCAAATGTGCCATAGGGCTTCAGCCCGTAGGATCCTGTGGGTCTCATGACCATGGCCAATTCATTTGGCTTAGCCCGTTTCAGCTCCAGGCACATGAATTTTTGGGGAGATCAGGAAAATGGAGGAGGACTGATGGGAAAGGTTGATCCATCACTTTAGGTTTTCCAACATTTCTCTGCTTAGGTTGAAAGTATCAACCTTGGGGTATTTCAGGCTGAAGTCCAGTGCAGGAAGGATACAAATTAGGTGGTATTTCCAACCTCTTTAAGGGTATCCATGTCTGATAGCTCAGTGACTCATGGATTATTTTCCCACTTCATCTGTGGGGGGTTTTTTTTGATGTTTCAGAACTTAAATATGGGACCTTTAAAGATAGACTTGGCCCCTGGAAACTGCAAATTCAACGTGCTTTTGACCTGCTAGTCCTGAGAGGAGCTACTTACTTCATATTAATTCGTATTTTTCCAGTATCATGACTTTCTGGATTATTAAATACAATTTTTCTTCATTGCAGTATGTAAATATGCTTGTCACAAGAAGTGCTGTCTTAAAACCACGACCAAGTGCTCCAAAAAGGTAAAAGTCTCTCATTCCTTTTCTTTCATTAAATACCTTTCAGATGGCTTGTATACAAAGAAATGTTTGCAGGGACAGAACTTGATATAATGCTGGCAATAACCCTCCTTCGAGCAGGAGCTTGGAGCAGAGGTCCCTGGAGGTCTCTCCAACCAGTGCTTTGGGGTGTGCATGTATTTTGGGAGTAACGCAGCGATGCATCGCTATGTACCTGCCCAGACATGCAGCAAATGTTGCAGTGACGTTCCCTGCCTTGTGACCGCACTGAATAATAGAAAGCTGCCTCGTTTTAAAACTCTTAAGGACTTAGAAATGTGGGGTTATTCTGGAAAACACGGGTTATTCTTAACCCCGCTGGTCCCTGCTCGGGCTCATGACGTGGTCCCCAGCCAGTAGCAGCACTACAGCTGAGCAGGGAAGGGTGGGTGGAGGGATGCTCAAGTCCTCACCGTCCTCCATAGAGGGGAGTTAAATATCGTTTGCTGGGTTTAAGGGTGTGGAGGACAGTGAGTGAATGCAGCAGGTCGTCCCCGCTAACAATGAATCATCAAGATTTGATGGTTTTTCTTTTAAATAGATTATTTTGTGCCCCGAAGAATGTTAATACAGCCAGGATAATAATGTGCACAAAGCTTTATCAGCTCCCTGGGAGGCTTCTCGAGGAAGAATGGCCTCCATAATATACAGCCTCCATAATATACAGCCTCTGTAAAGCTGCATGATTACATTTTCCCCAAGAAATAATCTGAATATATACATTAAAGATTATATATATTTGAATATATTTTTATTTTGAATATATATGGCATTTTTGCTGCACTCATTCTCTTTCTGGCAATATTTCTGCAAGAGCTGGGAATGCCTCATATGAGTTTCTGCTCTAAAATCTGGAAAGTTCAATGAGATCTCTGATTATTATTTTTTTTCAGAGAAGCTCAGAGATCCTTGGAGCCTTCTCGTTTCTTGGGGTTTCTCTGCACAAGGAAGTTCTTGTGCTGTACCCAAGGAAGCAAGTTCACCATGTCTCCACGGTAGCGTTCCACTTGGACAGTTGGAGGTCCTTCCCTAGGAAGGCTCTGGCTTGTCTGCGCTTGGTGTGTTAACATTTTTAGGTTTGTTTTCAGCAACAGGGAGCCACAAACCATCTATTATGCTTGGAGAAAGAGGTCTTTATTTTCTGGCAACAGTTGATTTTGTAACTGTTAGCCTTGTCCCAGGCTGGATCTGTTTCTCCAGATCTACGGTGAACTTGAGCAAGCAGCAAGCTCATCTCTTCCGATGGCTGTAGAGTTGTTTTCACCCATGCTTGGTCCTCATCTCAGAGCTACTTGACTTGAGTAAAGTAGCGCATGGGTTTTGTGGCATCGCATTTGCTGGTGGTTTGAGCAGCCAAGCAGGCTGGTTGAGCAGCAGGTGATGAATTCCAGGTGGTAGCTGAGACCAGGCGATTCTGGGGTGTTTTTTTTTTTTTCCCTAGAGCATGAAAGAGCATGGGCATCTTCCCCACATCATCTCATAAGATTGACAAGATTGATGAAAGGATGACCTTGAATGGGAAAAACAAAGATGCAGGAGTGGTTATAAGGGGTGCTGTGACCTTGATCATGGTCACTACTGTCTTGCTAATGACTGGATTGCAGCGTGTGCCATCTCACATCCTTTTGCTGGGGCTGAGCATTTGTGTCAAAATTTTATTGGGTCTTTTGACTTTTCCCACACGAAACCTTCCATGCAGGAGGACTTTGTTCACATTTGAATTTGCCAGATATCATATCTCCAGTGAGTGTTTGCAACTGGATCTTTCCTGACAGATGTAGATGGGTTTTTTCATGCTCTTATTTTGCCATCATATTTGTTCACAGACATTTTGTAATTGCCAATGCTGTGAGTTGATCTAAATACCCAAGACTCAGATTCACCTGTTCTGCATCATGCATCCTCTTTGGGGAGTGAAATCACCCCTGGAAATGGTGCCAGAGGGGCAGGAGGTGGAGGAGGACCATGCCCAGCTGCATTGGCTCTGCCAGCCTGAGAATATAACCACAGTGGGGTGGTTAAAGAAAGAAAATCCAACCTTTATGACTTCAGGTGCATGTCTGGAGACTGATTTAGCATTGCATGGTGTACATTGCTGGCTGTCCTCTTCTCCTTCATTAGACTGACTTGCACGTCACCTGGATCAGCCGAGGAAGCCTGAATAGCAGTCGGATCCAAGCGCCGCATCAGCATTGCTTCCTAAAAGGATTTTACAACTCTTGTGTTTCCTTTTCCTCTTCAGTATGACCCCGAGCTCTCTTCTCGGCAGTTTGGTGTGGAGCTTTCCCGGTTGACCAGCGAGGAGCGAGCAGTGCCGGTGCTGGTGGAGAAGCTCATCAACTACATTGAAATGCATGGGCTGTACACAGAGGGCATTTATAGAAAATCAGGGTCCACCAACAAGATCAAGGAGCTGCGGCAAGGGCTCGATACAGGTAAAGGGTGGGAAAAAAACTCCACCTGGGGAGAAAAATCTTGCAGCCTCAAGGTTGGATGTAAGGAAGTTGGGATGCTTCATCAGGGCAAAACAAGGGAGCAGTCCTGCCTTCCCCAACTGCGGGCTGTGCAAGTGATGCTTTCACATCTCCAACCAAAACTCGGGTCACCAATTCATGCTTTTTTGGGTGCAATACGTGAAAAAAGTCCTTCTAGTTGAGGGAAAATGCTGCCTTACTTAAAAATAGCAATAGATGTCAGTAAGAAAAGAAATCCTGGTCCCACCTAAGATGACTTGCTCCGGAAATGCATTTCTCTAATTTTAACACGTGGAGCTGAAATCAAGGGCTGGATTTCTTGCCATTAGACACAGTGTGATTTTGGGGTGGCATGTGAACGTTTTCAGTCATAGAAGAGTAGCTTATCATAGAATGGTTTGGATTGGAAGTGACCTTTAAAGGTCATCTAGTCCAGCCCCCTGGCTTCACTAACAGCTTCATGTTGATCATTCCCTCCTGTTTTTTTTCTTTTTCCTCAATCTGCTGCCAAACCCAGACATTGAGAATGTGAATTTAGACGACTACAACATCCACGTCATTGCCAGTGTGTTCAAACAGTGGCTCCGAGATCTGCCCAACCCTCTCATGACCTTCGAGCTCTACGAGGAGTTTCTGCGGGCGATGGGTAAGGAGCCTCCTTCACTATCCCATTCCCTTGGTGGAGGAAAACGGTGGCTGCTTTTAGTGCCAAACTTTTTATTAACTCTTTCTGCCCAAACCAGCTGGTTTTGCCAAATTATATTTACCTGGTTTCAAAGTCTGATTTTTTGGCTATAAGGGTTTTTCTTATGCAAAGCCATGGGCAGTTCGATATTGCCTTTGGTGGCATGCATTTGCACCATGATTCAGCAGATTTCAGCCCAAACTATTAGCCAGAAGAATCGTCTTTGAGTAGTAAAAGTAAGCAAGCGTTAAGAAGGTATCATTTTAAATAGGAGGAAGAAGTAGAAGCCACCCCTAAATGCTGGTCTTTTCTCCGCAGGCCTCCAGGAGAGGAAGGAGACAGTGCGGGGAGTGTATTCAGTCATAGACCAGCTCTCCCGCACCCATCTCAGCACCTTGGAGCGTCTCATCTTCCACCTGGTGAGGTATGTTGGGTCAGGGCAGCTTCGGGCAATGGGAAGGTGGTCAGGCATCCTTCATACCAAAATAGGTGAGACCAAAAGCAGGTGGGCAAGGGAAAGAGAAGAGCTTTCATGTCCATCATGTCTCCCAGGAGGTGGCCCCAGAGCTATTTCTCCAAACGATGCTTGTATTGATGAGCAACCTCCACAGCGCTCTGGTTGCTCATGGTACCTCTCACTGCTGCAGGTACAGGTTTTTTGGGTGGAAAACCAGTTGTTTCCCTGCCTTGGGAGCGCCTGAGACGTCTTCAGGTTTGGCTTTCTCCATCGAGAAAGCAGAGGGCAGAGCAGCGTGCTTGCTAGCAGACCAAGAATGCACTGTAGAAATGTCATCTCCTCTGTTCATCCATGGCCATGTAGAAGAAGTGCAGTGGAGGTGCCTTCACCTCTGACTTCTCTCTTAATCCCTTATTTTTTTTAGGATTGCCCTCCAAGAAGAGACCAATCGCATGTCAGCTAATGCCTTGGCCATCGTCTTTGCTCCCTGTATCCTCCGCTGCCCCGATACCACGGACCCGCTGCAGAGCGTTCAGGACATCAGTAAAACAACCACGTAAGAACGTGGTGCTGGATGATCCAGCTCCATAACCATTGCCATGTCACCACTCACATCTTGATAACTCTTTAGTACGGTCAAATGGATGAAGACTAGAGAGTTTTAACATGGAGATTATAAACACATATTAAATGCATCTTCATGAAGATATTTCATATTCTCTCAATCCCCTAGAGGGGGTTTTTAAGCAATAGAGGATCCGCAAGAGCAGACCAACTTGCATTGCTGCCCGACACATCTCAACAGGAAAAGATGGAGTTTGTGCTGGTGTGGTTTTATAGTTAATGCCATTTATGGCAAGCAGATCTTTATTCTTAATTTTGTCTTTTTTATTTGAGGAGGTGAGCTTGTTTGGTCTGCAGCAATATTAATGTTGCATACTTAGATTTCTTTAAAGTATTTGACATATTTGCAAAGGTTTTACAGAGAAAAAGGGAAGCATTTGCCTTAATTCAGTCTGGCTTGTTTTAAATAGACTTAAAAACAGATAATGGAGACAATTATAATAATGGAAACAATTATAATAATGGAAACCATCCAGTGAAGGGCTGGGCTTCTGAAAGAGGTGATTTTATTAAATATTAAAATTGTTGAAGACCAGAGCGTGCTTGGAGACACAGCTGGTAGGAGCACTTATCCTTCAAGAGGATTTCTTTGTAGCTTCTCCCTTAGACTTTAGCTATAGCACATGCTCTAATTTTATTATGCAGAAAGGATTATTTTTTTCCCCAAACACACTCCTGACAGCATTCAACAGTCAGCTCAGCTGAACAAGCTCGCTGCAGCACTATTGCGTGCAAGTGAGTTCGAAGCAACCTGCCTTCCCCAGGTTTGTATTTCCTTCATCTGTCTTCCAAGGGAGGAAAATTTCTCCAGTGAGATCCTTGGAGGTTTTTAATTTCTCTAGTTCGAGTTCCTCGATCCATCCATAGCCTGTTATCACTATTTTTAGCGGCATTTCCACTACTCTTTGGTTTCCAGCTGGATCTTTCTCCCTCCATGCCTTTCCATCAGGACAGATCTTCAGGCAAGACAGAAACAGCTCAAATCAAATAATTTCCTCCTCCCATTTTATCTTCTTTTGGATTTTTCCCCCATTAGTTGCGTAGAATTAATCGTCATCGAGCAGATGAACAAATACAAGGCTCGTCTCAAGGACATCAACAGCCTGGAGTTTGCAGAGAACAAAGCCAAAAGCCGCCTCTCCTTGATCCGCAGATCGATGGTGAGATGCCAAAGCCATCTGTGTCCTCTCCTTGCCCCTGAAGCAACCCTACCTTGTCTTCTCCTGCTTATCCCAGCCTCACAAACCCCTCGCAACCACCTACACCATCTCCCCCAAGACAGGGACCCTCAGGCCCGTGGTGGCTCCTCATCTTTGCAGGGAGTCATACCAAAGCACAAGGAGGTGGAAACAGTCTGTGGAAACGTGATCGCTCCAACTCAGATGCTCCTGATCAATGTTTCCACCTTCATTTGAGCTGTTTGGTCCTGGGTTGAGTCAAGCCTTTCATTGACCGGCACGACTTCGCCCCATGGGAGACCTGGACCATCCTTTTTTTGTGCTCAGTCACATTATCTAAACACAAAATGAGCTTCCCAAAAGTCCCCCCTGCTCCTGCACTGCCTTTTTGGGAGCCTCAAACCCATCTCATTGAGCTTCCATGCTTCCTGGGGGGCCGGCGGGCTGCAGATGCACGCTGCGCTTGGCTTGTTGGGCTGCAGGAAAGGGACGGACTCGGCACAGCACGGTCGTCACAGGCTTAGGCTAAGGAGCTGAGCGGCCCCTCTGCTTGGACCTGCCCGCTGTGGTCCTCAGGGATATGTTGCTCCTGCTTTTTTGGGGATGAAATCCAAGCAGGGGCTGCCCAAGGTTGTGGGGCTGGTGCTGCAGAGCTGCCCTGCTCATACCAGTTTGAAAAAAAACAAAAAAAAACAAAAAAAAAAAACATAAAAATGAACAAAAACGGGTTTTTTGGAGGGGCAACGGCATGTGCACTCTAACCTTCTGCTTTCCTTTTCATCTCCTCTCTAATCCAGAAACCCGTACTAATTGCAGTTAGATTTATGAGCATAACCCGCAGTTCAATCCCGGTATGTATTAACTGCAGCGCGCCCTGCGCCAGCCGCCGCGTCCTTACGTTGTGTGTCACCGCCGCTCATTCCAGCCCCGTCCCACCGGCCATTGTCCATGACGTTGCCCGTCTTGTTCCCGAGCGGGTGCCGCTCCTCAGGGCCACTGTTTCTCCCGCAGGTCCCCCAGGCGGCAGGAGTTCGGGACGGCCTGCACTCGGCCACCCCTGCACGCAGCTCCTCAAACAACCACTTTGCAGCCCTTTTCCCCGTCCTACTTATTTTTTTTCTATTTTATTTTCTTTTTACATCCTGTGTTTCCCTCTTCTTTGCTTTGCTTGACTCATCCCTTCCCTTCCCACCCCAATTTCTGCTCGCTCAGGATGCATTTCAGCATCAAGTTGCTTTTGCAGTGCTGCTGTGTCTCAAGATGGTGAATAAGACCCCCAGCTCAGATGCCTCAGAGACCACGAGGCATCTAAAGGCCTCCTCCACCTTCTTGGAGGAGGAGAACCACCACCACCTTGAACACAAGGTCATGTTTGAATTGGGAGGGGTCCAGCAACCCTTGTATTTCCCAGCTCCATCCCAGCTTGAGTTTGACTTCCTAGTGAGACCGCGACGGGCAAGAAGAGCGCCTGCAGGTTTTTGGGGATGCTCGTGGGGCTGTTTCCCTTCCTACCAAATTCGGCCCATGATCCTTCTCCCTGTCCTTCAGCATTCATGAGGGTCAGGAGACAGAGAAGAGCAAAATTTGAGCTCTACTCCCCTGATGCTGTTTCACAAGCACGCCATTCGCAGGGGCTTAAGTCCATGAGACGGTGGGATCTTTGGGATCTCAGGGGTTTTGGCTAATAGGATTCAGGTAGCTGCGCTTCAGCTCAGGAGCCCACGTGAGGTGTCGTCAGAAGAGCGCTGGGGCATGGGAACGGCTTTGCTGCCAAAGAAAGGTGTCTCAGATGTGACGTTAGAAGGGGTAAAATGGAGCAAATCTCGCTTTTAAAGAGAAAAAGGGAGGCTCCTTTACCCTGCAAACCTGCTCTGGGCACGTGGGTTATCAGGAAGAGCTGGGGATGCCCCACCATAGGGTTCAAATAGTACTATGGGGAGAAAAGCTGTGTTGCAATGAGCTCTTCAACCACGAGGAGATACAGGTTCATCCTGGGTGGTGGTTGTCAGGAGGAGGGCAGCAAGTGATGGGCATGACTCAGGCTGGTCGACACATCCGAAGTCCTGGTTGGTTCAGGATCTTGAATTTAGAAAATGACATGTGTCTGGTTATGATAACGGTTAAGATAAAAGCTTTTTAATGGCTGTGGTCTCCCTCATCCCCAAAAACCCATCTTTTTCTTCTACTCTGTGGAGCAGATCCATAGCGCTGGTCCTTGAAGGGTTAAAGCAGCTGCATGTATAATATTCTTCCATGCGTACTACCCCGGTTCGACTCCTTTTCCATTGCTAGTTTTAATATTAAAAAAAAAAAAAATAGATGGTTCTTCAGAGCTTTTCAGCAGGAACCGCTGCAGTAAATCTCCCTGTTTAACCATGGCTCCAAAAATTAACGTTTATTGTCTCATAATGGACCACTGGAGGTGGTCTTGGTTTATGGATCTCGTGTACATGAGATCAGAGCATGGGCAATGAGCTTAGGTGTGAATTACTGTTTGCTGAAGGAGTTGGTGGAGACCCTTGCGATGCTCTGGAAATACCAAGGGTGGACGAGGGAAGAATGCGAGACATGATCTAGTGATAAAGCAGGAGCCAGGTGCCCTGAAATCAAAGCCCTGGTGATGCTCCCACCCAAAGCCAACATGGGCACCTGGCAGGTCATGCTTCCCATCGCACAGGCTGTGGGCTTTGCGGAAACCCATCCTGCTGCTAAGCTGGGTTTGCTTTGAAGTCCAAGTTGCACTTGATCCATCAGCTGGTAGCTGGTCCATCACTGCCATCCTCGCTCCCTCCACCCTCACTCCCTCCAATGTGTTGAGTCTTTGTAGTACCTCTTCCAGCTTGGGGTGAGATTTTGGAGGGTCCTGGGTGCGACCGCTGGTGGCGCACTAAGGACCCACGGCCAGGACCGTTGTCTTTACTCCTTGGGAGACCAGTGTGGTTGGCACCTGAGATGTTTGCAAAATCACCTTGGCTGGTGGTGGTGACACCATTGTCTCTCTTCAGGGCAAGGGACGTGTGCGACGCGGTGCCTACCCCAGCCCAACATCTCCTGTTGCCATGCGCTTACCCTCGGTGACGGATGTCCCTGAGGAGACCATGAGCAGCGAGGAAGCCATGGAAATGGAAGTGACAGAGCAGCAGCAAGTGGCCATGCAGCAGGAGGAGAAGGTGCTGACTGAGCAGATTGAGAGCCTTCAGAAGGAAAAGTGAGTCTGGCTGAGGGTTCAAGTCACGTCCCCTGGCTATAGGTTACCTATGGATGTTGCTTGACATCATGTGGTTGACGTCCTACTCACAGGGTGACCTGGAGGACTCCTTCCCTCCATGATCGCTTGGCGTACATGCATCCCTTTCTTTTCCTCCCCACCTTTTTGGTCCCGTTGTGTCAATGGGACTGGGTTGGTTTTGGCAGGGAGGAGTTGACGTTCGAGATGCTGACACTGGAGCCCCGCGCCTCCGACGATGAAACCCTCGAATCAGAAGCCTCCATCGGCACCGCCGACAGCTCTGAAAATTTGAACTTTGACTCCGAAGGAGCCATCTCCGATCGTTCGGGTAAATCCAGGCGTTCTTGGGTTCATTATAGAATGGTTTGGGTTGGAAGGGACCTTTAAACATCATCTAGTCCAACCCCTCTGCAATGAGCAGGGACATTTTCCACTACACCAGGTTGCTCAGGTTTTTCGATGGCTTTCGGGGGAGGTTTATTTGGTTTTTCCTGCCCGCAGGAAAATTAAAGCCAGCAATTTAAATGGGAGTTAAAGATTAAAATACATGGACCTGGGGAGGTGGGTGGTAGCACCCAGGGTTTGGTGGGGAGGTGAGCACTCCTCCAGTGCTGCCGCATCATCATGGATGATGCTACCTACAGTGAGATGCCAAGAACGTTGTCCTGGCTTGCTGGAGTGCGTCCCCGGGGAGCAGCGCTGAGATGCTGGGTGGTTTTGGGGTGTTAATCCTCCGGTGGTCCTTCCCCCCACAGAGAGAAGCGTAGCACTTACCTCCCTGCGCCCCGCCAAGGCAGAGGGGCCGAGCCGGCTGCGAAGGCACCCCAGGACCCGGCCGGACCCAGTGGACCCAGCCGACGCCTCCATCTCCTCCTCCTCCTCCTCCTCCCAATCCTCCACCTCCTGCTTGCCCCACCTACCCCGAAAGCGCTTCCAGATGTACTCCAAATCGCCTTTCTACCGAGCGGGGGGGTCCGGTGAACCCCCCGAAACACGGGCGAGCCCCGAGGGCTTCGTGGGACCTCTCCGGTATCCCGAGGACCGGCCTCAGTTCACCACCCGCGGGACGTTCAACCCGGAGAAAGGCAAACAGAAACTGAAGAGCGTGAAAACATCCCCCCCGAAAACCAAAGAGCCCCCAGATGGGGGGACAGCGGGGGGACGCAAGAGAAACCCCGAGACTGACTGCGCTGCCGCCCAACCCCTCGTCCTCCTGGGGAGCAACGAGTTCATGGTCTGAGATGCTCCACCCTGGGGACGCGTCACGCGCCGGAGCATCCTGCCCTTGTTAACGCCAGGAGGATGAATTCTTAATTATAAAAGGGCCGGTGGGGGACGGTTTTAATGGTGGCCTTAATGGTTTTGGGGGGGTTGCGACCTTCGGAGGGGGGAGGTGGGTTGGACCTGGGGATGGAGGGGCACCAGCCGGCTCCTGCGCCCTTCCCCTCAGAGCATCCGGCATCTCGGAGCGTGGCGCCGCCAGATCGTCGTGCCGAATCACCGCCCATCGGTAGGAGAAAACCGAAGCCTAAAAATCCCATGGGAGCATCCCGAGCTGGCGCCGGCTCCGCTCCAGCCAGCCAAGCCCTCCGCGCTTTAACCACCTCATCCACGCCAACGCTGAGCGCATGGAAAAGTGTTAAAATCTGCCAAAAATCACCTTTTTTTTTTTTTAATTTTATTTTATTTTATTTTTTAACTTGACCTAACCACCTTTCCTCTCTTTTTTTTGGAGACCATCAGTATTAAAAAATAATAATAATAATAATCAAGGACTACTTGAAGCTATATTTGTTTATATGCCGGTTACTGGAGTTTGTTGTAAATATATATATTTTTATTATTTTTTTTTTATATATTTTTCCCCGACAGGACTTTTTTTTTTTTTTTTTAATTATTGTTATTATTTTTGGCCGGGGAGGAGGGAAGCGATGGGCTGAGCCATCCTGCCAATGTCACCTCCCGCGTCACCATCCGTCACTTGCCTCTATACATTGGTTTTTTTGAAGAAGAAATCCCTGGAGGTGTAATTAGCATGATGTAAAAGCGGTGCCCGTGATAGGACTAATTAGCAACGCTAGCTCTTAATCCCTCCCGTATCATCATCATCGTCACCATCGGTGGCACCCAGAGAAGCTCCAGGTACCAGAAAACTTCTGGAAAGGCAAAATTAGGAGCCCCGAGGCACTAATTAAATTAAGAAAGGCTGGATCTGGCCTTTCGGATGGGCTGGGCGTTGTGGGTTGAGACTCGTCCTTTCCCTAAACACCACCAAAAAGAGGGAAAATACAAAAAAATTGAGTCTTCCTGAGTAGCGTGTGTTTTGCTGGGCATCCCTGCACCCCTGGGCTCAGCCCCGCCGCCCCTTGGTCCCCTCTCCCCCTGCTCAAAGTGCCATTTCCTTCGAGGGATGGTTTATTTATTGGGGTGTTTGTTTGATTTTGGTTTATTTTGTGGTTTGGGGTTTTTTTTTAATTTTTTATTTTAATTATTTTTTATTTTGATTTTTTGTTTGGGTTTTTTTATTTTTTTCCGATGGGGGAAAGCGATAGGTGCCACAGGGCAAGCTGGGGTGCGGGAACAGCATCCCCCGCCGCGCCACATGCCGGGAGTGGGGCAAGACCCAGTCAATTGTCCCCCATCCACGGGGGAAAAGGGGATTTCATCAGCCCCCAAGGGAAAAAACAGGGATTTGGGGAGCGCCCTGGGATGTGCTGGGAAGGAGGGTGGTGGCCACCAAGGTGCAAGCTCCTGGGGAGCCACCCCAAAACCCCTGGAGATGGAAACAGCGGGAGCGTCCCCAGCACTCTGCGCCAAAACCAGCCGGTTTAGAGCCTCTTTGACCAAAATCCTCGGAACTGGCCTCAAAGCGGGCAGGCTGCAGCCAGGGGGGCCGGGGGCGGGGGGAAGGGCTCCAGCCTCAGCATCCCTTTTCTCACCCTCCAGTGACGGCGGATCGGGCTGAGGCTGCACCTCCAAATATATATATATATATATATATATGTGCGTGTGGGTATATTTCTTTTGTCTTATATATGTATTTCTCTTATATATATGCATATATTTAAAATATATATATAAAGAAAATATGTATATAAGACTATATATTCTATATATAAAGGAAAATGTATGAAAGAATATATATATTCTATATATGAAGAAAAATGTACACAAAATAATATATATAAAGAATATGTTTCTTTACGTAATTCGTGTTTCTTTTATACATATAAAGAAACGTATAAAAAGATAATAAAGAAATATATAAAAATTACATATATACACTGTATAATAAAGAATACATACACTATATATAAATGTATAATAAATATATAAAATAGATATATATACTATATACAGTGTATATAGTAACTATATAGTATATATATTCTTTATAGACAGTATATATATTTACAAATTTTTATATATTTCTAGATGTAAAGAAATATATATAAAAGTAATATATGTCTTTATATATACTTCTAGATGTAAAGAAATATATATAAATAAATATATGTGTTTATATGTATTTCTTTACATGTATTGTATTTACATATATGTGAAGAAATATATTCTTTATATGTAGTATATATTTCTCTTATCTGTTTCTATATATTTCTTTATATATATATATGAAGGAAAATATGAAGAAATATATATCCTTTATATATAGAGAGAATATATAGAATATATATACCCCAAAGATATTTCTTTATATATGTAAAAATATATATGAAGAAATATATATTCTCTGTAGAGAGAATGTATAGAATATATATAGAAAATACATTTCTTTATATATATATTTGTTTTATATATATAAAGAAAAAAGATAGAAAAGAAATATATATACATATATATATATATATATATATAAAAAAAAATCGGGGGGGAGTGGGGTTTTCCAGGGGCTCGGGCGCATCCCCAGCCCCCCCGGCCGTTCCTCCGGCAAAGCGCTGGCTCTGGGGGCAACAAATTGGGATTTTTTCCGGAGCAGAGTGAATGTACTTACTACTGGAAAGGAGAGGGGCTGCGTGCTGTTAATTATTATTATTATTATTATTATTATTATTATTATTATTATTATTATTATTATTATTATTATTATTATTATTATTATTTTTAATGGAAATTTTTTTAAGTAATTTATAAGTCTGCTGCGTGTAAATTAAAAACAAAGTCTGTATTGTACGAGGATATATTATCCTGTGTCAGCGCGCTAGAAACTGTCTAAAAAAGGAAAAAAAAAAAAAAAAAAAAAAAAACAAAGAGAAATAAAAGTGTAATTCTATAAAGGCAAAGAATTCCTGGGCGGGGGGATGCTGCCACTTGGCCCACCCCCGCATCGCTGTCAGGTTTGGGGGTGGGGGGGTGGTTTTTGGGGGCGTCTTTTCCTTCTGCCGTCAGACCGTGGTGTGTATAAAGTGCAATTTGTGGATCCTGCCTCAGCCCCCCCCCGGCTGTACGCAGCGGCTTGGCACACCCCCCCCCGCCCCCCGCTAATTAAAGAGCTGTAACGAGGAGCGCCTGGCGCTGGGTGCTGTGTTTGATGCTGGGGGGGATCACGGCGGCTCCCGGGGGCCGAGGCTGCGCTGCCTCCGGCCCCCCACGTCATTCACTTCAGGTTATTTATAATCAGATTATTTCCAGTTTATTTCTATCCAGATTATTCCTATTCAGATTATTTACAATTTATTTCTCTTCAGATTATTTGTAATTTATTTCTATTTAGATTATATCCAGATTATTCCTATTCAGACTATTTTCAATTTATTTCCATTCAGATTATTTTTATTTCTATTCAGATTATTTTTAATTTATTTCCATTCAGATTATTTGTAATTTATTTCTATTTAGATTATATCCAGGTTATTCCTATTCAGATTATTTTCAATTTATTTCTGTTCAGGTTCTTTTTATTTCTGTTCAGATTATTTTTATTTCTATTCAGATTATTTTCAATTTATTTCTGTTCAGATTATTTTTAATTATTTCTATTCAGATTATTTTCAATTTATTTCTATTCACATTACATCCAGATTATTTCTATTCAGATTATTTCTAATCGGATTATTTCTATTTATCCTGGTTCTAGTCAGATCATTTATTTCCAATTTATTTCTATTCAGGTTATTTCCGATCATTTCCCTTCAGGTAATTTATTTTCAATTCGTTCAGATTCGGATTATTTCTTTTCATTTTATTTCTATCCACGGTATTTCTATTAATCTTATTTCTGCTGAGATTATTTAGTTTGGGTTGTTTATACACATCTTATTTATATTTAGTTACATTTTATTTTTATTAAGTTACATTTTATTTTTATTTAGTTATATTCAGACAATTTGTTTTTCGGGTTTTTTATATTCAAATGATTTATTTTCCATTTTTTTGATATTCAGATTATTTATGCTCAGCTGGTGCTTCCCACCACCCACCCCCCCCCAGTGCCACCCCCCGGAGGACGGGGACCACACGGCAGTGGCAGGAGGAGCCGGGCTGCAAAACCCCTCTTTATTTGGAGTATAAAAGGGGGGGGCAGAGCAGGAGCCCCCTGGGACGTGGGGCGGAGGGTCCGTCGCCGCGGGTCCCCTGGGATCATGGAGCTGAAGTCGCAGCGGGGGGGCCCCGTGCCCTGAGAGTGAGGGGCAGTGATTGTGCCTGGGGGGGGACAGCCGGCCCCGGGATGGTGTCACCCACCAGCCACCGTCACCTCTGGGCTGGTGTCACCCCCGGGCTGGCATCACCCCTCACCAGTGTCACCCCCGGGCTGGCATCACCCCTGGGCTGGCCTCACCCCTGGGCTAGTGTCACCTCTGGGCTGGCATCAGCCCCCAGATGGCATCATCCCTGGCCAGTGTCACCCCAGGGCTGGTGTCACCATCACCCCAGCCAATGTCACCCTTGGTCTTGTCTCATACCCTGGGCTGGCATCACCCCAATGTCCAGTGTCGCTTTGAGGTTACCCTGGGCTGGCATCACCTCCAGGCTGGTGTCATGCCCCGGGCTGGCATCAACCCCAGGCCATTGTCACCCCCAGTCTGGTGTCACCCTTAGGTGGCAGTGGGTCCCATAGGTCCTGGTGCCACAGCAAGGGCACCTTGCCAGGGTCTATGGGTCCCCAACCGCTTGGGGTCAAGGTGCCCACCCCAATGAGGTGCTCTCAGTGCATCTGGCACCTTCTCAGGGACATCACCCTGCCACCAGCTGTCCCCAGTGAAGCTGGTCCCACGTCCCAGCTGCCAGCAGCATCCCGGCCACCACCCTGGAGATGGGACCACGAGCACCTTGACACTCCGCAGCATCCTGGGGTGAGGAGGCGCAGGGTGGGGGGTGACAGGGTGCTAATGCAGGGTGACAAAAACCTGGGTGACACTGGGGTGGGGGGAAGGTCAGTTCTTGAACATGTCGCACAGCAGCTTCTCCATGGGGGTGTTGCCGATTGTCCGGCGGAAGAAGAGCAGCTCCACACGCTCGGATGAGATGAAGCGCAGTGCCGGGAGGAGCAGCAGCAGCTTCCCGAACCTGGGGGACAGAGTGGTGGCTATGGGTGAGTGCCCCCACCCCGGCGTCGCCCGTGAGGATGTGGGGATGGTGGTACCTGACGGGTTGCCCTGGGTAGTGAGAACGGTTGTGCTGGCCCAGCATCACCTGCGACTGGTCCTGCAGGTTCTCCACCTGCTCAGGGTCCTTCAGGCCACGGGTCTCTGTGGGGACAAGGGGGTGATGGCGCGGGGTGGGTACATGGGGACGGGCAGCAGCAGGTGCTGGTGGGTCCTCTCACCTGGTTTGAAGAGCACCACGGCCTTCATGCAGGCAAATTCGGTGGGGTCAACGGCCAACGCCTTGAAGCGACCGAGGGTCTCCTGCAGTGCCCGGATGTCCAGCGTGGCTGGCAGCAGCTTGCCAGGGGCCGGCTCGGGGACAGCCAGCAGCGGGCAGCTCTCCAGGGGCATGGACCACTGGATGGCACAGAGCAGGAACAGCTCGCTCCACGCTTCCTCCAGCAGGATCACCTGGGGTGAGGGGGGAAGCCCCAAAAACCCCTGTCACCCTCAAAGCCTCTGGCACTTGAAGCCATCACAGCTGGTTGGGCTGAAGACCATCTTCTGGGGGGGAACCCCAAGACCCTGCGGTGAATGTTGTGGGGATGCTCCAGCCATCCCCATCCCGCTGGTTCCTTACATTCTTTGGGGTTCCCACTGCCCCATAGAGGGGTCCCCAATGCCCCGTGGGGGTCCCCAACCCCACCTGGTCACGGAAGGGCAGGTTGGAGAAGACGGGCAGGTTTTTGGCCCATTTCACAGCCATGAAGAGGAGACGCGCTGAGGTCTCGTAGACATTTTCGGGGCTGGCCACTGGGTACGGTGCCATCTGGTACTCGCCGGTCGCCCGCTCTGGCTCACTGCCCGTCACATCCACCGTCTCATCAGCTGTGGGGACAGAAGAGGATGCTGGTGGTCACCACACCATGGGGACATCTCCCACCCGTCCCCTCCCTACCGGCACCCACATACCGTCTTCGGGCTCCAGCTTGGCGCAGGTCTCAGCCGTCATCAGGCTGGCCATGAAGCGATGGTTGGTGGGCGGCGTGGGTGCTCGGGGACCCGGGGTGACGGTCACGGTGGCACCGGGACCGCGGGGAGCTGGGCAGGAGGCGGGGGGGACCTCACGAGTGGTGGCCACGTGCTCTGGGGGCAGCTCGGCGTCCAGCTCGATGCTGTCCAGCCGGACCTGGGCCGTGCTGCGGGGCTGGCGCTCGTTCTGCACAGCTGCGAGGACAAGGTGGCATCAAGGCTGGCTGCCCTGCTGTCAGCCCCCCTTAAACTGTCACCGTGTGTGTTCCCACCACGACCCGTCTCACCGTCCTTGTTCATGCCGGCTTGCAGGCACTTCTTGAGCCGGCAGGCCTGGCACTGGTTGCGGTGCGCTTTGTCCACCGGGCACAGCCCCGTCCCCGCCTGGCACCTGTGGGGAGAGGTGGCACCGGCTGCGGCCCCTGGGGTGGCCCCTGTTGTCCCTGTGGGATCCTGTCCCCCAGGGGTGTCCCGCCTCCATGGGCACCATGTCCTGGGGGTGCTTTGTCCCTGCTGGTTGCCTTGTCCCCTCCCTCCCCATGGCTGTCCTCCACCCTGTGGGTGCCCCACCCCAATGGGCACCTTGTCCCCAGCGGGTGCCCCATCCCAATGAATGCCCCATCTCCCGGGGGTGCCCTGTCCCCTCCAGGGGTGAGGGGACACTGAATACCCTGCATCAATGGGTGTCCTGGCCCCACGGGCGCCCTGGACCCCAGCAGGTCCCTGCCCCATTGGGTGCCTGTCCCCTAGTTCCTGCCCTACTGGGTGTCCATCCCCGGGTCCCCACCCCACTCGTTGCCCATGCCCTGCAGCCCCTGCTCTGCTGGGTGTCCATCCCATGGGTGCCTACCCCACTGGTTGCCTGTCCCCTGGTCCCTGCCCCACTGGGTGTCTGTCCTCAAGGTGCCTGTCCTGCTGGGTGCCTATCCCCCTGTCCCTGCCCTGATGAGTGTCCTTCCCCGTGGGTTCTTGCCTCGCTGGGTGCCTGTTTCCTGGGTCCCTGTCCCACTGGGTCCACATTCCCCTGGTCCCTACCCCGTTGGGTGCCTGTTTCCCTGGTCCCTGCCCCACTGGGTGTCCAACCTCTAGATCCCTGCCCTGCTGGGTGCCCGTCCTACCGGTCCCTGTCCTTCTGGGTGCTCATCCCCTGGGTCCCATGGACCCCCCCCCACCAGGTCCCTGCCCCATTGGGTGCCTGTCCCCTGGTCCCTGCCCTGGTGGGTGGCCATCCCCGGGTCCCTGCCCCACTCATTGCCCATGCCCTGCAGCCTCTGCTCTGCTGGGTGTCCATCCTGTGGGTCCCTGCCCCATTGGGTGCTTGTCCTCTGGTCCCTACCCTACTGTGTATCCATGCCCCTGGTCCCTGTCCCTCTGAGCGCCCATCCCTGGGTTCCTGCCCCACTGCCTGCCCGACCTCCTGGTCCCTGCCCCATGAGGAGCCTCCACCCCAGTGCCCACCTGTAGATGAGCTTCCTGCGGACGCTGCGCTTGAAGAAGCCGCTGCAGCCATTGCAGGCGTAGATGCCGTAGTGCTTCCCACTGCTGGTGTCCCCGCACACCTTGCATAGCAGCACGGGGCTCAGCGCCTTGCCGGGGGCCGGGCTCAGCCCTGCAGGAGCGGAGCCACCACATTCAGGGTGACTCAGGGCACTCCGATACCCCTTGTCCCTCCCACCATTCCCCGCTGCCCCCCAGCACGCTGGCAATGGGGTGTTTTCCACTTCCACTGGTCCAGCCCAGGGACATGGATGGGGACACCTCGGGGACTCCAGTGATTGCACACAGGGTTTGGCATCTCCCCATGCCCCAGCATCCGGGATGCTGCAGGATGAACTCTCACGAGGCTTTTAGAAGGGGATGAAATGGTGTCCCTAGGGATGGGGCCACCAAGTGTCCCAGTGAGGGGATGCTAGACATCCCAGAGAAGGGCCACAATCAGGGACTGGAGGTGTCCTGGAGAAGGGCCATGGCTGGGGACACTGGGCATCCCAGCAAGGGGCCATGGGCATCCCAGAGAAGGGTCACAGCAGGGACCACAGGCATCCAGGAGAGGTTGTGGCTGGGGACCGCAGGCGTCCTGGAGAAGGGCCATGGCTGGGGACACTGGGCATCCCAGCAAGGGGCCATGGGCATCCCAGAGAAGGGTCACAGCAGGGACCACAGGCATCCAGGAGAGGTTGTGGCTGGGGACCGCAGGCGTCCTGGAGAAAGGCCATAGCTGGGGACCCTGGGGATCCTGGAGAAGGGTCATGATAAGGAGCATGGGCATCATGGAGAGGGTTGGGGTCAGGGATTGCAGGCATCATGGCCCAGAGAAGGACCACGGTGGGGACCGCCAGTATCTTGGAGAATGGAAATAGCTGAGGACCCCAGGCAGCCTGGAAAAGGACTAGGATGAAGATCCTGGGCATCCAGGAGAAGGACTACGATGGGGGACCCCTAACATCCTGGAGAAGGATGACAATGGGGACCTCAAGTATCTTGGAGAAGACCGTGATGGGGACTCCAGTCATCCTGAAATCCATGAGGGGGACCCCGGGTATTTTGGAGCAGGAGGGTGATGGGGACTTCAGCCATCTCAGAGAACAACCCCACCGGTGACCGCGGTCCCGCCGTGTCGCACCCACTCAAGCAGAACGTCGCCTCTTACCCGTGGGGCTATCATCCAGCCCGGCGCTCACCACTGACCCCGCCGGCGATGCCGCCATCCCTTGCTCGGCGTTCCTGACCTCTCCCTCTCCCCTCCCTCCAGCCACCGCCGCGGCAGGCGCCCCGGGCTGTGGTGGGGCGGTGGGTGCTCCAGCAGCTCTGCGGGCAGCGGGGCTCTTGCCTTGCTCTCTTCAAGGCGGCTTAGCGGCAGGCGCTGTGTAAGCAGCCGCCTCTTTGTCACCCTCTTAATCTTTAGTGTCTGCGCGGGGCAGGGGGGGGTGAAGAGGGGGGGGATCAATCAGCCACGCGATGAAGAATTAAAAAGGTGCTGAGCCCCAGCCCTGTAACCCTAAACCCCGCGACACCCAAGCCACCCCTGTCCCTGTGCTGCCACAGGCCACCGTGGGGGTGTCACCCTTCCACCGCCTGTACCATCGTGTGTCCCCCCCCAGCATTGTGAGGCTGAGATTGCAACAGGGGTGGGAGATGGGGCTCAGGGTAGGGACCCCCCATATGTGTGTCCCCCCCTTGGGACCCACCAGGTCCTATAAGCGCATAAGCCCCTTGCTAAGGCGGTTAGAGGGGAATAACGAAAAGTGGTAATTAAGGGGGGTAATTTCCCTGCCCCCAAGTAATTAATTACCGGCCCTGATGGCGAGGGGAGGGGGGATGCTCGGTGGGGGCCCCCCTGGTGCCTCAGTTTCCCCTCCCAGGGGGACGTGGGGTCCCAGGGGTGTTGGGCCGGGGCTGCTGACATGGCAGCGGGTGGGGGCCAGGTGGCCCCCGGGTTACGCAACCGCCGCTAAACCCTTGCCGTGACAGGGCAGCACAATTTGGGATTTGAGGGCTTTAGCCTCTAAACCACCCCCCCCGGCCCAGCTCAGGGGGATGGTGGGTGGCCACTGTCACCCGGCCTGGGCTTGCCCAGGGATGGGCTGGGCTGCGGCCAGGGGTCCCCAGCCCCCTGTGTCCCTCCTGAGGGGAGCTCAGCCAGTGGCCCCGGGTGCATCACTGCCGTCTGTGGCCCCGGCGGAGGCGTCCCAGGGGACAGGCACTGCCAGCGGGTCCCCGCTGAGGGCTGGCGGCAGTGACAAGAGTGGATCCGGCGGCTGGGGGGGGGAGTGTCACCCCTCCGCCATCTCTGCCTGCTGCATGGTGCCACCATCCTGGCTGCTGTGTGGCTGCATCCCCGCTGCCTGCAGCATGGCTCCACCATCCTGCCTGCAGCCTCCTTCCATCCCCCCTGCCTGCAGCATCGCTCCACGTTCTCCTGCCTGCAGCATTGCTCACCCTCTGCTGCCTGCAGCATCACCCCATTGTGCTGCCTGCAGCATGGCTCCGTCACCCCTTGCCTGCCGCTCCGGCCTTCATCCTCACCTGCAGCATCACTTGACCTCCCCTGCCTGCTCGATCGCTCCATGTTCTCCTGCCTGCAGCGTTGCTCCATCACCCCTGCCTGCAGCATGGCTCGATCTCCCCTGCCCGCAGCATGGCTCCGTGTTCTCCTGCCTGCACCATTGCTCCACCATCCTGCCTGCAACCTCCTTCCATTCCCCCTGCCTGCACCATCGCTCCACGTTCTCCTGCCTGCAGCATCGCTCCATCACTTCTGCCTGCAGCATGGCTCCACCATCCTGCCTGCAACCCCTTTCCATCCCCCCTGCCTGCACCATCACTCCATGTTCTCCTGCCTGCACCATTGCTCCACCATCCTGCCTGCAGCATCACCCCATTATGCTGCCTGCAGCATGGCTCCGTCACCCCTGCCTGCGGCATCACTCGACCTCCCCTGCCTGCAGCATGGCTCCATGTTCTCCTCCCTGCAGCACGGCTCCATCACCCCTTGCCTGCCGCTCCATCCTTGCCTGCAGCATGGCTCCACCGCCCCTGTCTGCAGCACCCCTCCACGCCCAGGAGCCCCTGTCCCCCCGGGGTGCCCTGTCCCACCCCGCAGCCCCCGTCCCACAGCGGCCCCCCGCCCTGACCCAGATCTCTGACAGCCGCCATCTGCAGCAGCGGCCGCCCTCCTCCCTCAGCAGAATTATGACGCTGGGCTAATGCGGCAGGAGCAAGCTGTCACCTCGCCCTGCCTGTCCCTTGCCTGCAGTCCAGGTGCCTCCAGACCCTTCGGCAGAGCTTCACCCGTGGGTGAAACAACCCCCGGTGCCCAATCCAGGGGTGCTGGGAGCGCCCGCGCCCCAGGGTGCCAGCCCTCCCCATGGGTGACACGGGGACCTGGGCACGCGGTGCCAGGGGATGCCAGGGAGCGGCCAGCATGGCGATACACGCTGAGTCGGCTAATTTGCCTGTTCCCTCCTTGCCGTCGGGTAAAAGCCAGCTCCGGAGCAGGGATTTGGGAGGGGGATTAGCCAGGCCAACCATCTGCTGCCGGCCAATCATCGGCATGCTCAGGAAAGCCAATAATTACAAAAATATGGTTTCCCACCCCGTTTCTCCATTACAGCCGGCTGTAACCCCCCAAGGTGGGGTCCCCACGGAGCAGCGCCCTGTCCCCCTCCCAGGGCTGATCTCCCCTTGAGCACCCAGCCCGGGCACCCGGCAGGGCTCAACCCATCCCATTTTTGGGGTGCGCCCCAAGCAGGCCCGACGCCACGGCCAAGGGGCTGCGGGCGGCAGGGTGGGGGTGAGGGAGCAAACATTAAAGCCCGCGGTGGGGTCGTGACTCGGCTCGGTGACAGACGCTGGGGCAGATGCCACAGGATTACCCAGCCTAAAACCTCGGGATCTGTCCCCCCTTCCCCCCCCAGCAGGCAGAGAGCATTTAATTACTAATTTACTAATTACCCAGAGATGCTGCCTATGGGCTCAAAACCTTTGGTCAGGAGTAGCCCCAAGGTTCCAGCCGCCCTAATCCCGCTGGCCATGGGGAGCCAGTGGATGCGTCCTGGCCAGGGGGCAGCTCGGTTGGCAGGGGGTGGTGGGGAACGGGAAGGAACAAGGAGGGGATGGTGGGGGGACCAGGAGGAGACAATGGGGACCACGGGGAGATTGTGGGGACAAGGAGGGGACAGTGGGGATCAGGAGCAGATGATGGAGACGAAGGAGAGATCGTGGGCACCAAGAGGAGACAACAAGGATCAGGACGGGATGGTGGGGACCAGGAGAAGACAATGGGGACCAAGAGGAGATGATGGAAATCAGGAAGGAGACATTGTGGATGAAGACGAGATGACAAGGACGAGGAAGGGACAACAATGATCAGGAGGTGGTGATGGAGACCACGAGGAGATGGTGGAGATCAGGATGGAATAACTGGGATCCAGGAGGAGATGATGGGGACGATGATGGGATGATTTGGAATCAGGAGGGGATGATGGGGACCAAGAGCAGGTGATGGGGACTGGAAGAGGATGATGAGAATCAGGAAGGGATAACGGGAACCTGCCTGTTTTGATGGTGACCAGGAGACAATGATGGATGGTGGAGGGTGTGATGGGGATTGGGAGAGGGCAGTGGGATACAACCGGGGTGGACGTGGATTATGACGGGATAGTGAGGACTGGAATGGGATGATGGGGACTGGGAGGGGGTGATGGGGACCAGAAGGGGACAATGGTGACAAAGAGAGCCCAAGGGAACACAGAGGAATGATGAGGACCAGGAGAAGATGATGGAGCCCTTGAGTGGCTAGTGATGACTAGGAGAGGACGGTGGAGACCTAGGGACCAGAAAGGGGTGGTGAGAAGTGGAGAGTACATCAGGACAGGACAACAGGGGCCAGGGGAGGATGGTCGAGATCAGCAGGGGACAAGAGGAACCAGAAGAATACACGACGGTCTGGGAGGGTACAAGATGCCTGTGGGACTTGAGGTGGCTGGGACGGGTTAACGCGGCCAGCGGGCACTGAGCCCAGGCCAGGCCAGGCTCCGATTTCAGCTGTAATTAGCTCTTGTTTATTGGAGGCTTAGTGACAAATGATGCTGTGGAGGTTGCCCGATGACAGAGGGTGACAGCTCCCACTTCACCCGCCCCAAGCCCTGCCAAAGCCTTTGCTGACACCACCCCACACCCACACCCCTCCACTCCCCTTCTGTGCCCGCCCCCCTTCCCCCTGCATGAGGATTAAAGTTTAATGTGGCTCCAGAGCTGGCCCTGGGCACGCACCAACACCTGGGACACTGGGACACGGAGCTGGGGACAGGCTGGTGTCCATCCCTTGGGCCACCTTCAGGACAAGAGGCGTTTTGGCACCAAGGGATGTTTTGGCACTGGCCTGGAGTCCACTGGCTATCAGTTTATCATGGCCATGGGGCTGTTTCATGACTCCTTTGGGGTCACCCAAGGCGTTCATTCATGAAATGTCACACTAGGTTGGGTTTGTCACCCCAGGACTGGCCCCACCGGATGGCTCAGTGCCATGGCGCAGCCGGTCAGTGTGGTCCGGGCACATTCCCAGGCACCGGCGGAGCCACATGCGTGTGCCAAGAACCCCCGGAGGGTGTTTGCTGGGGCGGGTTGAGGTCCTGCCCCACGGCCACCTTCAGAGCAGCAGCTGCTTGGGGACCACGTTGGAGCAAGGGGATCTCAGAAGCGTCCCCAAGGTGAGGGAGCTGGGAAGGGCACGAACACCTGGGCTGGCGCGGTGCCCGAGGCCATGGCTTGGGTTTTGGCAGGGCGACGTGGCAACTCAAGTGTTTGGGGACAGAGAGGTCCCCAAGGTGGGGCTGGGCATGACTCCATGTCCCCAGCTCTCTGCACATCATGTTTTCTCCTTGCAGATGAACCTTCTTGCCCAGGTAATGGGGCAGCTGGCAGTGAGGGCACCCAGACCCAGGTGGTCCCACCCCTCTGCTGTGACACCCGGCATCTACAGAACGTGTGGCTGGGACCTGCCCGGTGCTGAGTCTGGGGGAGCAGGACAGGGTGGCGGGTCCTGAGAGGCTGCTGTGGGCCGGGGATGGGTAGCAGCAGGGGTGGGTGGTAGCAGAGGTGGGTGCTAGCGTAGAATGGGTGCCAGCAAGGGTGGGTGATAGCATGGGATGGGTGCTATAAGGGATGGGTGCCATCAGGGATGGGTGCCAATGGAATGACTGCAATCAGGGCATGGGTGATAGCAGGGGATGGGCGCTAGCAGAGACTAGGACCCAAGCTCGCTCTGCCCCCTCTCCCCACAGGTGAGCAGCCTGGTGCAGACCCTACGAGACACGGATGGACTGTTTCTCCAGCCCTGGCGCTGGCTGGGCTCCTCGGTGCGAGACATTGGGGTTGTGAGCATGGGGACCTCAGCCAGTGTCTCGGACAGGGGCTGCACGATGATACTGGTGCTCTGGGTCCCACCTACCCAGTGCCACCGGGGCTGATGCCATGTCTTTGTCCCTGCAGGTGAGCAGCTCCAGGCAGGTAAGTGTCAGCGTCCTCGCTGCATTCTGCACCACCCATCTCTCCCCTGAAACACCAGGGACAAATCCGGCACACCCTGCCTTTTCCTCAGCACCCATGGGTGCTCAGCAACTACAGGAGATGGCCCCTTCTCAGAGGGTTTCCTCACACATGGAGACCCAAGCTGTGCCCACGCCACTGGGGATGGGGAATGAGCCAGTGGGTCAGTGATACTGCCAATGTCCCCGGGGCACCAGTGGCCCTGAATCACAAACGGGTCCCCAGGTGGTGGCCGGGGCAGCGAGCACGGCAGCATTCTTCCTCTGTGAGGGGCTGCTGGGCCAGCACTTCGATGTGGTCCCCGATGGGGTGGCCGAGCCCCAGCCCGGGGACCTCTTCCTCTTCCCATTGGCCTCCGGGGGCCCAGGCTGGTGGGGCGCCCATGCCGGCATCTACTGCGGTGACGGGGAGATCATCCACCTGGAAGGTGAGCCCCAGGAGGTGGTCACAGCATGGGAACAGCTTCATGGAAGGGACAAAGAGTACAATGTCCCTTCCGTCCCACAGGCAGTTCGGGGACGTCCCCGTCAGGGATCGTGGCCAAGCACAGCAAGAGCCACCTCCTGCGGACGCGGGGTCCAGCCAAGGTGCTGCGGAGGAAGGGAGGACTGGATGTGGCCGCCCTGCAGCAGCGCATCCGGGCGGCCATGGACCAGGTGGTGGAGTACGATGCCATCACCTGCAACTGCGTCCACTTCGCCCTTGCCCTGCTGGAGCTGGGCCAGCTCACCAGCGCTACAGTGGGTGCCACCACCCCAGGGAACCCCGATGCCTGGCCCAGCTGAGTGTCAGCACAGCCCATCTTCTCTCCCAGGTGTTACCGGCGCTGCAGTGATGGAGGCGATGATGCGCCCAGGAGATATGCAAGGGGCTGGAGCATCCTTCCCTGGGTGACCAGCGTTCGCTGGTGGCTTCGGCATCCCTCTTGCACTGCAATAAACAGTTGCAGAGAGACCCTGTGCCAACCCTGCTTCATTTGTGTTGCTTTGACTTCGCTTTCCCCCTCCCAGAAGCTCCATTCCCCGAAGTCACCCCTGGTGCAGCCACCCCTCCCCACTCCCCTTGAAGGGAGCACCTGCTCTTTGCTCCTGCGGCCACCTGAGACAGACAGATGCCTCTTTCGTTGCCAGTGCCTTGTTTGATTTTGAGCATCAAAAGAAGTATTTGCCGGGCTGCTGGTGTGAAGGCTGGCCAAACAGCTGTGCCATGTCTGGTTGGAGGCCAGTCACCAGTGGTGTACCCCAGGGGCCAATACTGGGTCCAGTCCTGGTCCATATCTCCATTACTGGTCCCGCTGACGGGGCAGGGTGTACCCTCAGCGAGTTTGCTGCTGACACCAAACTGGGAAGGCAGGCTCATGCTCCCAAGAGTCATGCTGGCACCCAGAGGGACCTGGACAGGCTGGAGAAATGCGCCAACAGGAACCTCACAAAGTTCAACAAGAGGAAGGTAGAAAGCCCTGCCCCTGGGGAGGAAGAAGCCCAGGCACCAGGACATGCTGGGGAGAGACCAGTTGGAAAGCAGCTTGGCAGAAAAGGCACTGGAGGACACCAAGTTCATAGAATCATGGAATCTTAGAATGGTTTAGGTTGAAGGGACCTTAAAGGTCATCTGGTTCCACCTCCCACTGCCATGGGCAGCGACACCTCCCACTAGACCAGGTTGCTCAAAGCCCTGTTTAGCTTGGTCTTGAACACCTCCAGGGATGGGGCAGCCACAGCTTCTCTGGGCAACCTGTTCCAGTGCCTCAGCACCCTCATAGTGAAACATTTCTTCCTGATATTCAAAGCTCCCCTCTTCCAGTTTGAAGCCATTAACCCTTGTCCTGTCACTACATGCCCTTGTAAAAAGTCCCTCCCCATCCTTCCTGTAGGACCTCTTCAGGTACTGGAAGGCCTCTACAAGGTCTCTCCAGAGCCTTCTCTTCTCCAGACTGAACAACCCCAACTCTCTCAGCCTGTCCTCACAGCAGAGGGGCTCCAGAACTCGAATCATCTTCGTGGTCCTTCGTTGACCCCAAGCCAGCAATGTGCCCTTGGAAAAGAGTGAAGGCCAATAATGTCCTGGGCTGCGTTAGGAGAAATGAGCAGGTCGATGCAGGTGATTCTTGACCTCTGCTCAGCACTGGTGAGGCCACCCCTGGAGTGCTGGGTCTTGTGCTGGGCTCCCCAGTACGAGAGAGACATGGACATACTAGAGAGACCAACAAAAGGCCACCGAGGCTCTGGATCATCTCTCGTACAAAGGGAAGCTGGGAGAGCTGGGTCTATTCAACCTGGAGAAGAAAAGGCTCAGGGGGATCTTATCAGTGTGTATCAACACCTGTTGGGGGGAGTAAAGAAGACAGAGCCAGGTTCTTCTCGGTGGTGCCCAGTGCCAGGACCAGAGTTCATGTGAAAAACACAGGAGGTTCCTTCAGAACATCGGCAAAGACTTTTTTTCACTGCGAGGGTGACCGACTCCTGGCACTGGGCACCCAGGGATGCTCTGGAACCTCCATCCTTGGAGGTATTCAAAAGTCATCTGGACATAGTCATGGGCAAGGAGCGCTATGTTGAGGCTGAAACAGATGACTTCCAGAGGTGCCTCCAACCTCAGCTGTTCTGCGATCCTTTGAAAATATTCCTCCTTTGGGATTATTTAAAGCTGCTTTGGGTCTCTCTCCAGGCTTTCATTTGGGGACTCTTGCAGTTCCCATATTCATGGGAGAGATTCTGTGAGGCTTCATTCCCACCAGAGGGGAAGTTTCGTTCACCAGCGAGGGGGAAATGTTCCTGTGGCTTCTACGGGGCAGGGATCAAAAGCGAGAAGCCAGGTTCCTGAGCAGGCCGGGGCTGGAGAAGGTCACTGGGAGGTGGGTGGGCTGTCACTGCATGACTCGCACTTTTGGAGATGTCCTGCAGCTCCTCTGACTCCAGAGCATTTCCAGGAAGTCCCGCGTTGTCTCTCTCCCTCCCCAAAGTTAATGTTTAACATAGAATTAGCAAATTCACCCCGGTTTTAAGGAATGGAAAAAAGCTATCTTGGCAATTGTGCTGCTTTTGGGTTTTACTTTCAGTCTTTATCCACCTCCCACGTGCATCATGAAGGATGTGACCTCAGGTTTGGCCCCAGTGCCAGCTCACCCACCCGTCCCCGCTGCATTTCCCACAGCCCTTCATGGAGGTGACAGCAGCCCGGCTCCGGCCCCAGCTCCATCCCACAGAAAACAATTCAAAGCATCATCGGTAGCCTGGTAAGGATGCTCCCATCTCCACACCCTTTGCAGGCAGTTGCCCGTGCCACCGTTGCACTGGGACGGGGGGGATGGTGAATGGGGCTTGTCCCGGGACGTCTCCAGCTCAGAAAAGTTGACAGCACGACTTTTTGCCCGACTTTTGCCTGAGCCAAGTGCTTGCACCTGGCAGGAACCATCACGGGCAGGACGGCACAAGCACAGCACTGACTCTCATTTCTGTTCCTCTCTCCTTGCAGATGTCAAGCGGCTTTGTAAGTCAGAGCTTGGTGAGACCTCCGCCGACAGTGTGGGGGTCTCAGGGGGTGTTGGGGGTTGATGGTGCTGGTTCTGCCTCCTCCTCACCTTCTCTCCCTGGTGCGGTTGGCAGAGGGAGCCTCAGGCGATCCAGTTTCTGCTGTTCAAGAGCACCCCCGAATATGGGGACATCTTAGAGGAGGGAAGTCTGAGATGGCTCGCCGGGATGGTGGCATCTCCATGAGGATGCCAGCTCAGCACGGCCAGCTGCATCCTTGCCAGGATGGTGGGTCAGTGGGCACAGTCCATCCCCGTGAGGATGCTGGCTTGGAGGGGACCGTGGTATGGCCAGGAGGATGCTAGTTTGTCAGGGACACATGTATCGCTATGAGGATGGCAGCTCGGTTGGGACAGTGGCATCCCTGTGAGGATGCCAGCGCTGCAGGGATGGCTGCAACACCACCAGGATGCCATATCAGTGGGGACAAGACACAGATCCCTTCCCTGCCCCCCTCCCTGGGCTGGGAATATGCCACCAATGTCCCCTTTTCTAAGGGACATCCATTCCCACCGAGCTGGGAGGACCTGCAAGGCTGCATCCAGCCGCAGTGGCTGGGGATGGCAGCCACAGGACAGCGTTCCGCCAGAGTCACTGTCACCACAAGTTCCTGATGGCTCTCACCACCCGGCAGCCACGCAGTGGTGTGCCTGTGCCAGCGGTCACTGTGCGAGGAGGGCCCCTGCACCCAGATGGTCCCATGCCTCTGCTGTGGCACCGGGCGCTGACAGAACACGCCGCTGGGACCCAAGACACTGGGGATGGGGAATGAGCCAGCGGGTCAGTGATGCTGCCGGTGTCCCCAGAGCACCAGTGGCCCTGAATCACAAACGGGTCCCCAGGTGGTGGCCGGGGCAGCGAGCACGGCAGCGCTCTTCCTCTGTGAGGGGCTGCTGGGCCAGCACTTCGATGTGGTCCCCGATGGGGTGGCCGAGCCCCAGCCCGGGGACCTCTTCCTCTTCCCATTGGCCTCCGGGGGCCCAGGCTGGTGGGGCGCCCATGCCGGCATCTACTGCGGTGACGGGGAGATCATCCACCTGGAAGGTGAGCCCCAGGAGGTGGTCACAGCATGGGAACAGCTTCATGGAAGGGACAAAGAGTACAATGTCCCTTCCGTCCCACAGGCAGCTCGGGGACGTCCCCGTCAGGGATCGTGGCCACCCTAGGGGACCCCAACGCTCACCCCGGCCGAGCGTCACTGCAGCCCACCTCTCCGAAAAGTCTCCAGCGCTGCAGTGATGGAAGTGGTGATACGCCCCGGGCTTGAGTGGGGCTGGAGCATTCTTCCCCAGGAGATGGGGATGGCGCCGGTGGCATTGGCATCCCTCTCACGTGGCAATAAACAGTTGCACAGAGACCCTGTGCCAACCAGGCTGGATTTGAGTTGTTTTCACTTTCTCTTTCCTTTTCCCAGAAGCTCCTTTCCCGAAAGTGACCAAGGTCCCACCCCTGGTGCAGCCACCCCCTCCTGCCTCCCTCCACAGGAGCCGCTGCTCTTTGTTCCCGTGGCCTCCTGAGACAGAGGCCTCTTTCGTTGCCAGTGATTGAATCTGAGCATCAAAAGAAATATTTGCTGGGCTGCCGGGGCAAAAACTGACCAAAGGGCTGCACCCTGTCTGGTTGGAGGCCCCAGTGGGGTACCTCAGGGGTCAATACTGGGTCCAGGCTGGAGCTGGAGAAGGTCACTGGGAGGTGGGTGGGCTGTCACTGCATGACTCGCACTTTTGGAGATGTCCTGCAGCTCCTCTGACTCCAGAGCATTTCCAGGAAGTCCCGCGTTGTCTCTCTCCCTCCCCAAAGTTAATGTTTAACATAGAATTAGCAAATTCACCCCGGTTTTAAGGAATGGAAAAAAGCTATCTTGGCAATTGTGCTGCTTTTGGGTTTTACTTTCAGTCTTTATCCACCTCCCACGTGCATCATGAAGGATGTGACCTCAGGTTTGGCCCCAGTGCCAGCTCACCCACCCGTCCCCGCTGCATTTCCCACAGCCCTTCATGGAGGTGACAGCAGCCCGGCTCCGGCCCCAGCTCCATCCCACAGAAAACAATTCAAAGCATCATCGGTAGCCTGGTAAGGATGCTCCCATCTCCACACCCTTTGCAGGCAGTTGCCCGTGCCACCGTTGCACTGGGACGGGGGGGATGGTGAATGGGGCTTGTCCCGGGACGTCTCCAGCTCAGAAAAGTTGACAGCACGACTTTTTGCCCGACTTTTGCCTGAGCCAAGTGCTTGCACCTGGCAGGAACCATCACGGGCAGGACGGCACAAGCACAGCACTGACTCTCATTTCTGTTCCTCTCTCCTTGCAGATGTCAAGCGGCTTTGTAAGTCAGAGCTTGGTGAGACCTCCGCCGACAGTGTGGGGGTCTCAGGGGGTGTTGGAGGTTGATGGTGCTGGTTCTGCCTCCTCCTCACCTTCTCTCCCTGGTGCGGTTGGCAGAGGGAGCCTCAGGCGATCCAGTTTCTGCTGTTCAAGAGCACCCCCGAATATGGGGACATCTTAGAGGAGGGAAGTCTGAGATGGCTCGCCGGGATGGTGGCATCTCCATGAGGATGCCAGCTCAGCACGGCCAGCTGCATCCTTGCCAGGATGGTGGGTCAGTGGGCACAGTCCATCCCCGTGAGGATGCTGTCTTGGAGGGGACCGTGGTATGGCCAGGAGGATGCTAGTTTGTCAGGGACACATGTATCGCTATGAGGATGGCAGCTCGGTTGGGACAGTGGCATCCCTGTGAGGATGCCAGCGCTGCAGGGATGGCTGCAACACCACCAGGATGCCATATCAGTGGGGACAAGACACAGATCCCTTCCCTGCCCCCCTCCCTGGGCTGGGAATATGCCACCAATGTCCCCTTTTCTAAGGGACATCCATTCCCACCGAGCTGGGAGGACCTGCAAGGCTGCATCCAGCCGCAGTGGCTGGGGATGGCAGCCACAGGACAGCGTTCCGCCAGAGTCACTGTCACCACAAGTTCCTGATGGCTCTCACCACCCGGCAGCCACGCAGTGGTGTGCCTGTGCCAGCGGTCACTGTGCGAGGAGGGCCCCTGCACCCAGATGGTCCCATGCCTCTGCTGTGGCACCGGGCGCTGACAGAACACGCCGCTGGGACCCAAGACACTGGGGATGGGGAATGAGCCAGCGGGTCAGTGATGCTGCCGGTGTCCCCAGAGCACCAGTGGCCCTGAATCACAAACGGGTCCCCAGGTGGTGGCCGGGGCAGCGAGCACGGCAGCGCTCTTCCTCTGTGAGGGGCTGCTGGGCCAGCACTTCGATGTGGTCCCCGATGGGGTGGCCGAGCCCCAGCCCGGGGACCTCTTCCTCTTCCCATTGGCCTCCGGGGGCCCAGGCTGGTGGGGCACCCATGCCGGCATCTACTGCGGTGACGGGGAGATCATCCACCTGGAAGGTGAGCCCCAGGAGGTGGTCACAGCATGGGAACAGCTTCATGGAAGGGACAAAGAGTACAATGTCCCTTCCGTCCCACAGGCAGCTCGGGGACGTCCCCGTCAGGGATCGTGGCCACCCTAGGGGACCCCAACGCTCACCCCGGCCGAGCGTCACTGCAGCCCACCTCTCCGAAAAGTCTCCAGCGCTGCAGTGATGGAAGTGGTGATACGCCCCGGGCTTGAGTGGGGATGGAGCATTCTTCCCCAGGAGATGGGGATGGCGCCGGTGGCATTGGCATCCCTCTCACGTGGCAATAAACAGTTGCACAGAGACCCTGTGCCAACCAGGCTGGATTTGAGTTGTTTTCACTTTCTCTTTCCTTTTCCCAGAAGCTCCTTTCCCGAAAGTGACCAAGGTCCCACCCCTGGTGCAGCCACCCCCTCCTGCCTCCCTCCACAGGAGCCGCTGCTCTTTGTTCCCGTGGCCTCCTGAGACAGAGGCCTCTTTCGTTGCCAGTGATTGAATCTGAGCATCAAAAGAAATATTTGCTGGGCTGCCGGGGCAAAAACTGACCAAAGGGCTGCACCCTGTCTGGTTGGAGGCCCCAGTGGGGTACCTCAGGGGTCAATACTGGGTCCAGGCTGGAGCTGGAGAAGGTCACTGGGAGGTGGGTGGGCTGTCACTGCATGACTCGCACTTTTGGAGATGTCCTGCAGCTCCTCTGACTCCAGAGCATTTCCAGGAAGTCCCACGTTGTCTCTCTCCCTCCCCAAAGTTAATGTTTAACATAGAATTAGCAAATTCACCCCGGTTTTAAGGAATGGAAAAAAGCTATCTTGGCAATTGTGCTGCTTTTGGGTTTTACTTTCAGTCTTTATCCACCTCCCACGTGCATCATGAAGGATGTGACCTCAGGTTTGGCCCCAGTGCCAGCTCACCCACCCGTCCCCACTGCATTTCCCACAGCCCTTCGTGGAGGTGACAGCAGCCCGGCTCCGGCCCCAGCTCCATCCCACAGAAAACAATTCAAAGCATCATCGGTAGCCTGGTAAGGATGCTCCCATCTCCACACCCTTTGCAGGCAGTTGCCCGTGCCACCGTTGCACTGGGACGGGGGGGATGGTGAATGGGGCTTGTCCCGGGACGTCTCCAGCTCAGAAAAGTTGACATCACAGATGACTTTTGCCCGAGCCAAGCACATGCACCTGGCAGGAACCATCACGGGCAGGGTGTGATGGCCAGGTGGGACCCTGCCCTCCACATATGGGCAGGACGGCACAAGCACAGCACTGACTCTCATTTCTGTTCCTCTCTCCTTGCAGATGTCGAGCAGCCATGTAAGTAGGAGCTTGGTGAGACCTCTGCTGACAGCGTGGGGGTCTCAGGGGGTGTTGGGGGTTGATGGTGCTGGTTCTGCCTTCTCCTCACCTTCTCTCCCTGGTGCGGTTGGCAGAGAGAGTATCAGACGATCCAGTTTCTGCTTTTCAAGAGCACCCCCCAGCATGGGAACGTCTTTGAGGAAGTGTCGGAGAGCACATTGATGCCCGGGGACATACTGCTGTTTCCCTTAGACGCTACGTATGGTCGATTACGCTTCTGCTTGAAGCACGCGGCCGTCTACTGTGGGGACGGAGAAGTCATACACTTCCAGAGTAAGCACCTAATCCCTTGCTCCTGTTTGGGATGTGATAGTGGCCAAAATGTGGCCAGCAGGGTGGGGGTAGCTGGGTTGGGGTAGCTCTTGGTTTTCCAGGTCCAAAAAAGATAGGAAACAGAGGTAATATCAGCAAGGAAGGCTTCAGATCCATGAAAAAGGAGAGGGGGAAATGTCAGGTTTACCGGAAAAAAGGTGGGATCGACCTCAACGACTTCTATAGTAAAGTCAGGGAGGTGATGAACTGCGAAGCCAAGTATTACCCGCGCACAAACAACTGCATTCACTTCGCCCTCTACCTCCTGGGCTTGGTGGACTTCTACAAGGAACTGGTGAGCACAGAGCTGGGTCTCATGGCTGTGGTGGGACGGCTCCTGCACCCACAGCCAGCCCTGCACTTGTATCCTGACCCAATTGCCCCTGGGGCTGGCCCACGGGCAGTGGGGACAGCGGTGGGGACAGCCAAGCCCCTTGCACATGGACAGCTTTCTCTGGCAGGTGGAAATCCAAAACAAAGGTGGCAGCTGCAGTGGTGAGACTGTGAGTATCCCCAGTGTCAGCCATCCCCAGCTGGGCTGTGGGGTTCCCGGGAAGGACTTGGTGTCCCAATGAGGGCTGGGTCCCCAAGAGGACTGTGGGGTCTCCAGGAGGGATGGTGTCCCCAGGAGGGCTGGGGTTCCCTGGGGGTAGGGTCCCTGGGAGCCCTGTGGGGTCTCCAGGAGGGCTATTGGGTGCCCAAGGGGGCTGGGGTCCCCAGGAGGGCTGGGGTCCCCAGGAGGGTGGCAGGGTTCCCAGGAGGGGCTGGGGTCTCTGGGAGTGTTGTAGGATCCCCAGAAGGGCTGTGGAGTCCCCAAGAGGCCTGGGGTTTCTGGGACGCTGGTGTCCCCAGAGAAGGCTGGGGTCCCTGAGAGCCCTGCAGGGTCCCCAAAGGGGGCTGGAGTCCCCAGGACATCCCCTGTGGAGTTCCCAGGAGGGCTGTGGTCCAGCTGCTGGTGGGGGACCCACCTGCACAGAATGGAAAGGGCAGGGCAGGGGATGGGGGCACCTTCTTCCCCCTTTTCCAGCCACCCCCAGCCCACCCACCCCGGCATTGCAGAGGAGCAGCCATGTGGTATGAGAGGTCGCAGCCGCCGTGTCCCCCTGAGGACAATGTCCCCTTGACCCACAGAGAAGCCTCAGTGTCACGCCGTACAGCCCAACGCTTCACCGCAGGAAAGGATCTCTTTCTTTTGGGCGAGGGGGGGAGTTGCTTTCTGCTTGCTGGTGCTTAATTGCCTTGTGTTAATTAGATGCTTTATTAAATTTTGCTACCCGAGATTTGTCGATTTTTCCCTCGCCGTCTCACTCCTGCGTGATAGGGCAAGAAGGCTGCTTGTCAGCTAGGAATAAGAATAATAACCGAAATATCTGCCAATAATAATTATTAGCAGTGAAGAAGAATAATAACAACAACAGTTGCAACAATAAACAACAGTAACAACCATAATATCTACAAAAGGTATAAATAATAGAACAGAATACAATACAATACCGTACATAATCTACTATATATACATCATATATCAGACATAATAAAATTATAATATACTCAGACATCGTACATCAGAATATAATTGTGGTGGGTGGACCTTGGCTGGCTGCCAGGTGCCCACCCAGACGCTCTATCACTCCCCTTCCTCAGCTGCACAGGGGGAGAACGATGCGAGGGGTTTGCGGTCACTTCATCGCACATTGTCTCTGCCCCTACTTCCTCCTCACTCTCTTTCCCTTCTCCAGCATGGGGTCCCACCCACAGGTGACAGTCCTCCACCAACTGCTCCGATGTGGGTCCTTCCCACAGTCTGCAGTTCTTCACAACCTGCTCCAGCGTGATCTCCAATCCAGGGGGTCACAGGTCCTACCAGAAGCCAGCTGGGATGGGCTTTTTGGGGGATCTCTGCAAAGGTCTTGGTCCTCCCCCATAGGTTTTGCAGCCACGGTAGGGCGGTTGAGGAACCACTGCAGCCTGGGTGCCACAGACCTGTGATGCTGCAGAAGATGCAGCAGCACCTCGGCAATGATGCTTGGGTGCCAGGTGGAAGTACAGCTTGGCCATTGCCATCACTGCCTGCAGAGAGAAACACAAGCGTTACCTGGCGAGCATGGGGACAACCTAGGAGATGTGATGGACAGGGCTGGGGCAGGGGGCTCACAGCGGCATTGCGGCTCTGCTGCACGGGCTTAGTGTTGCGCAGGAATAGGTGGTGATCAGGGTCCATGATGTAGACCTTGCACTTGGCCAGCGAGACTGCCTCTGCCTTGGTGTCCTTGGTGTCCTCGGTGTCCTCGGTGTCCTCCTCCTTGGAGCCATAGAAAGCCTTCTCGGCTCTCTCCTCCAGCAGGGACTCCTGATGGTAGGTGGGATGCCTTGCACCCCTCAACAGCACCCTCCTTTTCCCCACCTCCCTGCCACAAAACTGGGCTCCCAGTGCACCCCGAGGCTCCTAGGGCACCACAAGGCTCCTACAGTCATGTTCTGGCTGGGGCAGAGGAACTGGGTGCACATATGTCCTGATGACCACCTGCTCCCACTCCTCCACATCGATGCGCAGGTTGCAGAGCTTGCGGTAGTTCTTGTGGATGAGGTCGATGCTCCCTGAGCAGACCTCCTCAAGCGCCATCACCATGCTGCTGGCCATCATCTCGGTAGGGAAAGTCTGGGATGACTCACCAGAGTGGTGGCATCTCCATAAAGATGCCGGTTTGGTGGGGATGGTGGCATCTTCATGAGGATGACAGCTTTGTGGGGATAGTGGCATCTCTATGAGTATGCCAGCTCAGCAGGGATGGCTGCATCCTTGCCAGGATGCTGGATCATGGGGCACAGTGGCATCCACGTGAGGATGCTGATTTGGAGGGGACTGTGGTATCCCCAGGAGGATGCTAGTTTGGCAGGGATGGCTGTATCCCTTTGAGGATGCCAGCTTGGTGGGGACAGTGGCATCCCCATGGAGATGCTGGTTTGGTGGGGATGGTGGCTTCCTCGTGGTGATGCATGTTCGGTGGAGGAGATGGCAACCCCACGAGAATGCCAGCTCAATGGCTGGGTTAACAAGGAAGGCTGTGGCATGCCCAGGAGGGATGGGTCACCAGGAGGACTGTTTTCCCCAGGAGGGCTGACATACACAAAGAGGGCTTGGGTCCCTATGGGGTTGTATTTTCCCTGGGGAGTACAGTGTCCCAATGAGGGCTTGGTCACCAGGAGGACTGTAGCCTCCCCAGGAGGACTGGGGTCCTCAGGATGGCTGGGTTCCCAGGAGGGCTCTGGTGTCCCTGGGACCGCTGTGTCACCAGTAGGGCTGGGGTCCCCGAAGAGGGATTGCTGCACTCCCTGATCCCTCCCCATCTTTCCTGTGATGTAGTCCAGGGTAGTGAGCTTGCTGTGTGCCCCCCTTGGTGCCCTAAGGATCTTGAACTCCGCCATCTCATGGTCATGCAGACAAGACTGCCCTTGGGCAAGTACTTTAGAGTGTAGAATAGACTATAGAATAGAATTAATATACGTCGCAACATAAAATAATGTAGTATAACATATAACAACATATAATATATAACATATAGGATAGAATATAGAATGGATTATGGATTATCAATTATGTATAATATAGGATGATTGAATATAGAATATATATGATACCACAGAATTAATATAATTTGTAATGTAATATATAACATATAATATATGGTGTATAGTATGTAGCATATAATACACAGACTATAATATATGCTATATAATGTATTATGTATGACATAATAATATAAGGTAATGTATAAATATGATATAATATGATTTAATATAATGTAATAGAAAGTAAATGTGTATAATTATATAATCTATAATGATGTATGATATACAAGCTATAGAATCTGTACTATATAATCACATCCCAAACCCTACTACTGCTAACATCCCAAATTATGCCCGTTTTACTGCTGAGCTGGCACCCAAACCTGTGCAGGTGTGTGTGGGGGGTCCAGGCCTGGGGACGCCTTTTGAGGGTGGCAAAGCCCCCCCCTTTCCCCCCTCCAATGTAGGGAGGGGACGAACAGCCCGGGCACTGCTCCCCTGCACCGCGCATCCCTGGAGGCGGGTGGCGGGGCTGTGTGTGTCCCCCTTGAACCGCGCATCCCTGGAGCGGGGGTGGCGGGGCGGTCCCCACCCTGAACCGTGCATCCCCGGAGCGGGGGTTAGCGGGGCGGTCCCCCCCCCCCGCCCGGCGCTGACATCAGTCCCGGCGTCCCCGCCGCCGCATCCCGCCCGCATCCCGCCGCCATGGCCGCCAGCCCGGCCTACGGGGAGGAGAAGGGGGGGTCCTCCAGCCTGGGGGAGCCCGAGTACGGCCACGACCCCGCCAGCGGCGGCATCTTCTCCTCCGACTACAAGAGGTGGGGACAAGGTGGGGGAGGCGGGGGACGACAGGGGACAAGGGCCGAGCCTGGCCGGGTGGCTGCCGCCGTGGGCCTCGGCCGCCATCCCCGGCGGTACCCGATGGGGGCTGGCAACAGTCCCCCCCGGGTGGGGGACGGGATGAGGATGAGGATGAGGATGGGGATGGGGATGAGGATGGGGACAGGGGACGCCGTCACGCCGCTGCCACTGCAGGTTGCAAAGGCCGCGCAAGGTTTCGGGGGAAAACCGCAGGGTTTTAGAGCCACTGTGGCGGGGGGGATGAGCGGGGACCCCCCCCAGAGCATCCCCCATCCCTGGGCGGGGGGAACCATGGGCACGGTGTCCCCCCCCGGGCTCCGCTGGCTCCCACGGCTCTCGCGGGGGTCCCCGAGTGACGGCACCCCCCCCACCGAGGTCCCCAGACGGCGGGAGGGGCTGAGAAATGTCACCCCTGTGTGGGGCAGGCTGATGGGGGGGGCGGGGGGTGAGACAGGGATGCAGAGGAAGGTGAGGGGCAGGTCTCCGGAGCTGCAGGAACGTGGGGGTCCCTTTGTCCCCCCAGCCCTGGCAGTGTCCCCCACTCTGAATGTGCCCCCCGCCCTGACCTCCTGTCTGTGTCCCCAGTCTGGCAGTGTCCCCCTCCCTGACTCGCTGACAGTGTCCCCCGTTCCCCCATCCCTGGACCTGTCCCTAATGCCACAGCAGTGTCCCCCTGTCTAGCAGTGGCACCCCCCCCTACCGCTGGCATCATCCCCCAGTCTGGCAGTGTCCCCCCAGCCCTGATGCACTGTCCTCCCAACTCTGGCAGTGTCCCCCAACCCTGAAACACCCCTCTCAGCAGTGTCCCCCAGTCTGGATATGTCTCCCCAGCCCCAAGTCTGGCAGTGTCCCCCAGCCTGGCAGCACTTTGTCCCCCATTCTGGATGTGTCTCCCATCTGTGACCCACTGACAGCGTCCGCATCTCACAGTGTCCCCCCTTCCCTGATCCCCTGGCATTGTCCCCTGCTCTGGCAGGGGGATTCCCCCAGCCCTGACTCCCTGTCAGTGTCCCCCAACTCCTTGGTGTCCTGGCAGTGTACCCCTGTGTGGCAGCATCATGGTCCCTACCCGGCTGTGTCCCCCAGTCTGGCAGTGTCCCTCCATCCCTGTCCCTCTGGCAGTGTCCCCCAATCTGGCAGTGACACCCTAGTCTTGACCCACTGACAGTGTTCCCAAGCTGGATATGTCCTCTCATCCCTGCCCTTCTGGGGGACTGCCCCAAGGCTGGCAGTGTCCCCTCATTTGTCAGTCTCCTCCCTCCCTGACTCCCGGCAGTGTCCCCCAGCCTGGCAGTGTCCCAATCCATGATCCCCTGGCAGTGTCCCCATCTCACAGTGTTCCCCCTTTCCATGAGCCTCTGGCAGTGTCCCCTGGTTTGACCCCCACTGGCAGTGTCCCCCAGTCTGGCATTGTCCCCTGATCCCTGCCCCTCTGGCAGTTCCCCAGTCTGGATGTGTCCCCCATCCATGACCCGCTGGCAGTGTCTGCATCTCACAGTGTCCCCCCCTTCCCTGATCCCCTGGCATTGTCCCCCACTCTGCCAGTGTCTCCCCAGCCCTGACTCCCTGTCAGTGTCCCCCGACTCCCTGGTGTCCTGGTAGTGTAGCCCTGTCTGGCAGCATCATGCTCCCTACCCCTGGCAGTGTCCCCCAGTCTGGCAGTGTTCCCCCACCCCTGATCCCCTGACAGTGTCCCCGGCCTGTGCACTGCCCTTCCCCAAAGCCTGTCCCCTTGTGGCCACACCAGATCTGTCACCATCCCCTGAGCCGGGCATGGCGCGTGGGGCAAGATAAATGCAGTCCCACCACACACGTGGGACACCCACAGATGTCCCGCTGTGCCACCCTCACCACCCAGGTGGGCGTCCCATCATGATGCTGGGTCCCCGGCCAGGACTGAGCCACCCAAACCACCCGGGAGGAGCTCCCTGTAATGTCCCCAGGCCACAGCTGCAGGACAGGTGTCTCTTGGGACGTGACACCACAGGGTGGCTTTGTCCACTGGGAAGGGCGTCGTGGGCGTTGCAATTGTGGCTGCAACCCAACCCCAGCCCCAGCATCAGGTTTCAGCTGGCGGTGCAGGTAGTAAGCTCAGGGCCACAGCCGTGCTGCTGTCCTCAGGGCCACCACCCCTGGCCAAAGCCATGCTGTCCCTGCCGCCGGTGCAGAAGCTGCTGCAGCAGCTACCGGCGGGGCCAGCCAGGCGGCCAAAAACACCGGCGGGTGGCGACGTGGCTGAGGAGGTGACGAGCCCGGTGCTGGCCGCCGAGGCTGGACAGCCTGCCTGCTACAGCGCCCTGCGAGCTGATGAGCTGCAGCCACTTGCCAGCACCGAGCCTGCAGTGGCCACTGGCACCGGGCCACCGCCGCGGTAAGACCCCTTCAAGGAGATCCCCTGGGACCCTCCAGTGACGGTGGCTCTGGCTGGGCATCGTCCCATGGGTGCCACCCCCAGCTACTGTGGCTGGATACAGCCTTGTAGGTCTCCCCGGTGTGGTGGGGATGGACATCCCTTGGAAAAGTGGACAGTGGTGACAGCCAGCCTTATAAAAGGCTGGTGGCATTTTCCCAGGCCAGGGAGGGGACTGGGGACAGGCTCTGCATTGGGGTGCAGTGGCACATCCATGCCACTGTGCCCATGGGGGGACAAGAGACACCAGCCAAGCAGGGCTGGTGGCTGGGATGGAGCTGGCGATGGGTGCCTGCTCGCTGGGAAGCGATTTGGGGACATTCTAGGGTGAGAGCCACAGCTGGGCTGGGACAGGGTCCTTGTCCCAGTGCCTGGGATGGGGACAGAGCCGGGTGCCAGTGCTGCGCTGGTCCCTCCGGCTCCTCTTTCACCTGGCTGTAACCCAACTCCCGTCCCCATAAATATTGCATGGCGAAGGGTCAGGTTGACAGCCTGATGGCAGGCTGGGAACAAAAAAAAAAAAGACTTAAAATGGCTAAAAATAGAAAACTGGATATTTTTTTTCCCCTCCGGCATGGTGCAGGCATGATGACCTCAAGGAGATGCTCGATAGCAACAAGGATTCACTCAAGCTGGAGGCCATGAAGAGGATCGTGGCGGTGGGTGTTGCTGCCACCGGCGGGGACCACCGCTGGTGCCGAGCCAGCTGCCCTGTGTCACACCGCTCCTTTACCCCCTAGATGATCGCACGGGGAAAAAACGCCTCTGACCTCTTCCCAGCTGTGGTGAAAAACGTCGCCTGCAAGAACATTGAGGTGAGGAAGGTCTCAGGTGGCCCTGGTGGCACCCATGGGTGTCCCCAGGGTCTGGTGCCTTCCCTGCAGGAGGGTTTTGGGGATGGGCTGGGTTTTGTGGGGGGCTGTGAGGTGGCCCCACCATCTTCACCCCGCAGGTGAAGAAGCTGGTGTACGTCTACCTGGTGCGCTATGCAGAGGAGCAGCAGGATCTGGCCCTGCTCTCCATCTCCACCTTCCAGCGAGGACTCAAGGTGGGCTGGTTTGGGGAGCCGGGGGGTGGGTCTGGGGGAGGGCAGCAAGTCCCTCCATGCCGCGCTGCAGCCCCCCGCATGTCCCCACAGGACCCCAACCAGCTGATCCGCGCCAGTGCCCTGCGGGTCCTCTCCAGCATCCGTGTGCCCATCATCGTGCCCATCATGATGCTGGCCATCAAGGAGGCCGCCTCAGACATGTCCCCGTACGTGCGCAAGACGGCCGCCCACGCCATCCCCAAGCTGTACAGGTATTGGCGGGGGGGGTTGGCTGCTAAATTTTGGCGGTACCAATAAGGGTGTAGTGCTGGGGTCTCAGCTGCTTGGTGCGGGCAGGGACAGGCAGGGATGGGGGGGCAGTTTGGTCTGGCCGCACCTGCCCTGCTCTTCCCTCACAGCCTTGACTCGGACCAGAAGGACCAGCTCATCGAAGTGATTGAGAAGCTGCTGGCAGACAAGACCACAGTGAGTGGGGCGCCATGTCTCCCCTGCCCCTAAGTCTGGGGATGTCACCATCCCCGTTGACCCAGTGTCCTCGGAGGGATGCAGATGTCCCCACCAAATTGGTGCCCTCGTGGGGATGCAGCCATCCATGCAGAGTGGGAATCCTTGCAGTGATGCTGCTGTTCCCATCGAGCCAGCATCCTCATGGGGTTGCCACCACACGCACTGAGCTAGCATCCTTGTAGAAATGCAGACATCTCCACAAAACTGGTATTCTTGTGGGTCTGCAGCCGTCCCTGCAGAGCTGGCATCCTTGTAGGGAGGATGCTGTCTCCAACAAGCTAGGATCCTCATGGGGATGCAACCATCTCCACCAAGCTGGCATCTCCATAAAGAAGCCACCATCCCAAACAAACCAGCATTCTCATGGGGATGCCACCATCCCCCCATCAAGCTGGCATCATGATGGAGATGCCATCACCTCAGTGAGTCACCCCAGGCTTTCCCTCCCCAGCTGGTGGCTGGCAGCGTGGTGATGGCATTCGAGGAGGTCTGCCCGGAGCGCATCGACCTCATCCACAAGAACTACCGCAAGCTCTGCAACCTGCTCATTGATGTGGAGGAGTGGGGGCAGGTGGTCATCATCAACATGCTGACCCGCTATGCACGCACCCAGTTCCTCAGCCCCAACCAAAACGTGAGTGTGGGAGCTTTGGGATGCCCCGGGAGCCTCGGGGTGCCTTGGGAAACATGGCTTGGGTCAGGGAGGTGGGGTGAAGGAGGGTGTTGTTGCGGGGGTGCAAGGCGTCCCACCTACTGGCAGGAGTCCTTGCTGGAGGAGAGCGCCGAGAAGGCTTTCTACGGCTCCGAGGAGGAGGACACCAAGGACACCAAGGCGGAGGCAGCCTCACTGGCCAAGCGCAAGCCCTATGTCATGGACCCTGACCACCGCTTGCTCCTGCGCAACACCAAGCCCCTGCTGCAGAGCCGCAATGCCGCAGTGAGTCCCCTGCCCCAGCCCTGTCCATCCCTGGAAGCCACCGGTGGTGTCAATGAGCCTGGGCTCGTGATGTCCCCACTGGCCAAGGAGCCACCAGGGTGGCTGAGGGACACCCAGGGCTGGGAGTCCTCAGGGATGGACTTCCTCTGGGTGCTGCTGGGTGGGACACTGGGGGACACAGCCAGCCACCAGGGTGTCCCCATGCCCCCCCAGGTGACGCTTGGCTGTCTCCCCACAGGTGGTGATGGCCGTGGCACAGCTCTACTTCCACCTGGCACCCAAGGCAGAGGTTGGCGTCATCGCCAAGGCACTGGTGCGACTCCTGCGGAGTCACAGGTTTGCTGCACCTAGGCTGCAGTGGTCCCCTACCTTGCCATCCCCATTGGTGGGACTCATGGGGGACCCCCAAGACCTTGGGAGAGACCCCCAAAAAGCCCGTCCCTGCAGGGACATCAGGTTGAGCCAAATTGCCAAAAAAAGAGGGCTTTTTGACCTGTCCCAGCCCAGACATGGAGGAGCAGCACCTTGGTGCCACCAGCCTGGTGGTGGATCCTGCCCTGTCTTCATGGGGAAGTGCTGGGGGTGCCCGGCCCTGCCCCACTAATGGCAGTCCCCTCTTTGTCCCCACAGCGAGGTGCAGTATGTTGTGCTGCAGAATGTTGCCACCATGTCCATCAAACGGCGGGTGAGTCTTGGATTCAATGTGGGAGGAGTTGGCCCTGTCAACTCGAGCAGAGCGAGGGCTGGCCAGCAGCCGCTCTCCAAGGCCAGCTGCCTGTGGGTGGCCTTGGTGAGGTGGGGACAGGGATGGCACTAATTCTGCTTTTTCTGCACACAGGGGATGTTTGAGCCCTACCTGAAGAGCTTCTACATCCGCTCCACAGACCCCACGCAGATCAAGATTCTCAAGGTGAGCTGGAAATATGTTTGGCAGGACGCATCACTGGTGGCTTTGGGGCTTCCTGGTGCTTTCCCTGTGGGGCAGCTGTCCTCCATGCCCTGGGGACAGGAGGACAGCAAGGACCCAGTGTCCCAGCACTGTGCCCTCATGCTGCCCGTCTCTCCCTTCTTCCCACAGCTGGAGGTCCTCACCAACCTGGCCAACGAGACCAACATCTCCACCATCCTGCGGGAGTTCCAGGTATGCCATGGCCATACTGGGGTGCCACCCTGGCATGGCTCTGGGTGCCAAAACACCACCATGGAGGGGACAGAGGAGAGCCCCACCAGGAGGACTGGGCTGAAGCCAGGTCATCCCCATGGGTGGCTCCAAAGATCCCCAACATGTGACTACCACATGGGCGGATGCCCGTCACTGGCATGTGGGTGACATGTTGTGTGTCCCCCCCCATGCCTGCACAGACCTACATCCGCAGCATGGACAAGGACTTTGTGGCTGCTACCATCCAAGCCATCGGGCGCTGTGCCACCAACATCGGGAAGGTGCGGGACACTTGCCTCAATGGCCTGGTCCAGCTCCTCTCCAACCGGGATGGTGAGTGAATGCGGTGGGGGTGAGACGGGGGCTCCATTGCCCTCAGGGCAGGATCCTCCTGAGGCCAGGTCTCTGCCCGCAGAGCTGGTGGTGGCCGAATCTGTGGTGGTCATCAAAAAGCTGCTGCAGATGCAGCCAGCTCAGCACAGTGAGATCATCAAGCATATGGCCAAGCTGACGGACAACATCCAGGTAGGTCGGGGCGTTGCATGGCCTGCAGGACTAGGGGAGCAGCAGTGGTGCCACATGCCTGGGGGCATTTTGCAGGTGCCGATGGCGCGGGCCAGCATCTTGTGGCTCATCGGTGAGTACTGCGAGCATGTGCCCAAGATCGCACCCGACGTGCTGCGCAAGATGGCCAAGTCCTTCACCAACGAGGAGGACATCGTCAAGTTGCAGGTCATCAACCTGGCAGCTAAGCTCTACCTGACCAACTCCAAGCAGGTATCAGGGATGCAGCCCCACAGTGTGCCTCAGTTTCCCCAGTGGGGAGGAAGAGGCTGGCCCTGAGTGTGTCCCCTGGCGCAGAGCAAGCTGCTGACCCAGTACGTCCTCAACTTGGCCAAGTACGACCAGAATTATGACATCCGCGACCGGGCTCGCTTCATCCGCCAGCTCATCGTGCCCACTGAGAAGAGTGGGGCCCTCAACAAGTACGCCAAGAAGCTCTTCCTGGCTCAAAAACCTGCTCCCATCTTGGAGTCCTCCTTCAAAGGTACCCACCCCTGGTCACAGAACATGGGAACACAGAGCCAGCTATTACCACGGTGCTGCATGGCTGTCCCTGAGCTGCTGCCACCTCTCACCCCGCTGTAGATCGGGACCATTTCCAGCTGGGCTCCCTGTCCCACCTCCTCAATGCCAAGGCTGTAGGCTACCAGGAGCTGCCTGACTGGCCAGATGAGGCCCCTGACCCCTCCGTGAGGAATGTGGAGGTGTGTAGAGCACCGTGGTGTGCTGGGGTGCACGGGGGTGCCAAAGTGGGGGCATCTTCTCGAGGTCGTGGGAGAGCCCCAGAAGGTGCCCAGGTTCTGCTCAGCTGCCCCATGTCCCCTCTCTGGTGCCCACACACCCGGCTGGGGACAGGAGCTGGGGAGGGTTGCTGTTTGGGTCCTCCACCCATGGGCAATGGCCACGTTCCATCAGCCTTGTGCCCGCAGGTTCCTGAGTGGACCAAGTGCACCAGCCGGGAGAAGAGGAAGGAGAAGGTGGAGAAACCTTTCTACTCTGACTCAGAGGGCGAGTCGGGGCCCACGGAGTCAGCAGACAGCGGTGAGTACCCGGTGGCACAGCAGGGCATGGGGCAGGGGCCACAGTGGTGGGGCAATTGGGCAGGGGTCAGTGTGGCAGGGACATCAGGCAGCTGCCACCATGGAGGGGCATGGGTCAGGAACCACCATGATGGGGCATCAGGCAGGTGCCACCATAGTGGGGCATGGGACAAGTGACACCGCAGTGGGGTATCAGGCAAGGGATGCCATGGTGGGGCATCAGGCAGGTGCCACAATGGTGCAGCATCAGGCAGGGGACACTGCAGTGGGGACATCCCATTGTAGCAGGAACATGGCAGGGGACATGGTGGGATGTGGTGTGGTGTTGCGGGGACGCAGCGGGATGCAGTAGTAAGATGTGGGGATGCAGTGAAGGGATGCAGAGATACAGTGGGATGCAGTGGGAGGATGTGGAGATGCAGCAGGATGCAGTGGGAGGCAGCAGAGGGTTCTGGGATGCAGTGGGAGGATGTGGGGATGTAGCAGGAGGACACAGGGATACAGGAATGCAGCGGAAGGATGCAGTGATGATGCAGCAGCGGATGTGGGGATGCCGTGGGAGGATGCAGGGATGCAGCAGGAGGACACAGGGATGCAGGGATGCAGCAGGAGGATGCAGGGATACAGCGGGAGGATGCAGCAGTGGGTGTGAGGATGCAGTGGGGTGCAGTGGGAGGATGCAGTGGGATCTAGTGGGAGAATGGGGGGATGGAGTAGGAGGATGGGGGGATGCAGTGGGACACTGCAGAGAGGTGGGGGGATGTGGGGGGACGTAGCAGCAGGGCTGAGCCATGGCCCCCACAGAGCCCGAGTCTGCCAGTGAGGAGAGTGGCAGCAGCAGCAGCTCCAGCAGCTCCAGCTCTGGCAGTGAGGAGGAGGAGGAGGAAGAGGAGGAGGAAGGCAGCGGGGAGCAGTCAGAGGACAAGGAGGAAGAGGAGGAGAAGAGGACGAAAAGAAAAGAGAAGGAAGGCTCCCGGAAGGCAGCCCCGGGGAGCGCTGGCAGGTACCCCCTGGGAAAGCGGGGTGCCCCTGGCCAAACCCCACCGTGGCCCTGGCCCCCTCTGAGGCAGGGTCTCCCACAGCCCCAGTGAGGAAGAGGAGGAAGAGGAGGGGGCAAAGAAGGCCAAGAAGAAAAAGACATCACAGGGGAGGAAGAGCCATGCTGAGACCTCATCGGAGGAGGCCAGCGCCTCCGAGAGCAGCTCCTCAGGCTCCGACTCAGGCTCCGAGGCAGAGGCCAAGCGGAGGAAGGAGGTGAGGGCCAGGCTGGGCTGGGCTGGGCTGGGGGCAGCACGAGGAGCCCCAGCACCCCCATTCATCCACCCTCCCTGCCTCTCTGCCCCCTTGCAGCCCCCCAGCAGCAAGGCGGGCCCCAAGGAGATCTCCCTGCTTGACCTGGATGACTGTGAGTGGCTGCCTGGGGCAGGTGGGATGGCCGTTATGGTGGCACTGGGGAAACTGAGGCACGGGCACCCACCCTGGTGGGATGGGGGTCCCACAGATCCTTTGGGGGCTGCTGAGCTGGGACGGGGACCAGTGGGGTGAGTGGTCCTTGTCCCCAAGAGGATGGCTGTGGGACAGGTGGCTGTGCCAGTGGGGCTGTCCCTGTTGGGGCACTGCACATGGGATTGTCCCCATGCAGCTGTGCCCCTGGGGTTGTGCCCACCAGGGCTGTCCCCATGCAGCTGTCTCCATGGGGATGTCCCATGGGGCAATGCCACCGGGGCTGTCCCCATGGGGTTATCCTCACAGGGCTGTCCCCATGCAGCTGTCTCCATGTGGCCGTCCCATGGGGCTATGCCACCAGGGCTGTCCCCATGGCGTTCTCCCCACAGGGCTATGCCACCGGGGCTGTCCCCATGGGGCTGTGCCACTGGGGCTGTCTTCATGTGGCTGTCCCATGGGGCTACACCAACCAAGGCTGTCCCCAGGGGGCTATGGCTTATAAGAGCTCTGTTAACCCCGTGTCCCCCCACCCCGCAGTCACCCCCCCTCCTCCCCAGCCCATCCCCTCCAGCAGCATCGTCTCCACCAGCCTGGTTACTGACCTGGAGGGCCTCACACTCACTGACACCTCCCTGGCACCTGCCGTAAGTGTCCCCAATGTCCTTCCTGGGGGTCTCCTGGGACCACTGCCACCCGCGGGGCCCGTCAGCCCACGCTGGTCCCTCGGTCCCTCACAGCTGCTGAGCCCGGCGTTCGGCGCAGTGAGGACCTACGAGCTGCTGCACCGCATGGCAGGTGAGGGGCTCTCGGTTGAGTACTGCTTCAGCCGCCGGCCCTTCCCGGGGGACCCCCACATGGTGGCCGTCCAGATCCAGATCTCCAACAACACCGATGCTGAGGTGAAGAGCCTGCGGGTCAGCGAGCCCAAGCCTCTCTCCGGCATGCGGATCCAGGAGTTCCCTGAGATTGGTATGGCACGGCACAGCCACAACGCTGCCGGGGGGGACGGGGACGGGGGTTGGCTGGTGGAGGGGACGTGGGACACGGTGGCAGCCCTGTGATTTCAGAGTGTCTGGCGCCTGGGGACACGGCCAGTGTGGTGATGGGCATCGACTTCTGCGACTCCACCCAAGCGGCCAACTTCCAGTTGTGGTGAGCGTCCAGCACCGGGCACGATGGGATGGGTGTCCCAGGGGATGGGGACATTGTGGGGTGCTCCAGGGATACAGGACAGCGGGGCAGGGCACGGGTGCTCCAGGGGATGGGAAAAGTGGGATGGGCACCAACATCCCTCCAGGGGATGTGCAGCAGGAGGGGACAGGTGACAGCCAGACAGGGCATGGGGTACCCTGGGAGACAGGGACAGCAAGAAAGGGCATGGGGTACCCCAGGGGACAGCAGAACAGGGTATGGGGTGTTCCAGGGCACTGAGGACAGACAGACAGGCACCAATGTCCTTCCAGGGGATGGAGGACAGCAGGAGAGGCTCCAGGGGACAGTGGGACAAGGTCTCTCTGGGAGACACAGGACAGCAGAATAGGCACCAGGATCCTTCCAGGGGAGGGGGGACACCAGGATAGGCATGGGGTGGTCAGGGGACAGCAGGGCAGGCACCGGGCTCCCTGCAGGGGACAAGGAGGTGTCAGCAGCCTCAGGTCCATCCTGACAGGTTCCCTCTATTTCTGAGACCGTTTGTGCCCTCAGCTTCCCTCCAGCCCCCCCTACCCAGGGCAGGGATGGGAAGTGGGACACGGAGGGGGGGACATTTTGAGCATGTGTTCTCCTCACCTGCCTGTCTCCCCAGCACGCACACGCGCCACTTCTACGTCTCCATCCAGCCGCCCGTGGGAGAGCTCATGGCCCCTGTGTTCATGAGCGAGAACGAATTCAAGAAGGAGCAGGGTGAGTGGGGGATGGGGATGGGGACAGGGCGGCCTGTGGGCACCCAGTGCCCCAGTGCCAATGCTCACCCCCCTTTTTGTCCCCTCTGCCGCCCTTGCCGTGGCCTTAGAGCACCTCGCGCGGCCAGGCGAGGGTAAGTGGCCACTCGGCAGGCCCCTAGACTAGCTCTGCTCCCCTCATCCCCCTCCTGAACCCGCAGCCTGCAGGTTGGGGTGACCGCCCTGGTGCCCCTGCTGGGTCCCTGCGCAGTGTGGAGGTCTTGTGCCACCCTTGGCACCATGTCCAGTGAGTGATGGGGACACCCTGGCACAGCGTCCCCATGCTCCTGAAGCAGCAGCATCCCTGCCCTGGCCCTGTGGATGGGGGTCTGCACTGAGCGGTGGGTGCTTGGTGCCCTGCAGCACACGGTCCCATCGCTGCCAGTGACTGGAGGAGCCTGTCCCCAGTAACGTGGCTCTGCCACTGGGCAAGGACGAGCCTGGAAAAGGTTGTGGAAGAAGGATTTTCCCAAATTCGTCTCTGCCTGGAGCAAGCAGGGCAGCCAGTTCAGGATGTCGTGGGGGACCTGGATGTGGGGAGCTTAGTTTGGGGATGGCAAAACGGGGCCTGGCAGGGACACGGCCACTGGTTGTGTGGCCAGAGATGGGCAGGTGCCTCTGCTGCCTGCTCCAGGGAAGCTGACGGGGATGAGTGAGATTACGGAGAAGCTGACGCTGCCCGAGAAATGCCGGAGCGACCACGCCATCGTCCAGCAAGTGACCTCGGCCGCCAACGTGGGCCGCGTGCCCTGCGGTGCTGACAACGAGTACAGGTAGCCAGACCCCCACGCTGGGATCAAGCAGGTGCTGTCACCTCTCCGGTCCCACACAAATCACAGCAGGGACACTCAGGGCTTCCTTTAGGACAAGGAGCCTGCGTGAACCCACACATGATGGTGGCTGTGGGTGGCAGATGCCTCCCTGGTCCCCACCAGAGCATCCTGGGGTACAGAAGGGTGATGGGGGGACAGCTTGCCCTGAAGCCCCGTGTTTGCTGGTGGGCAGGTTCGCTGCCAAGACAGTGACAAGCGGGAGCCTGGTGCTCATCACCCTGGAGCGACGGGAGGGCGCTGCAGCCCAGCTGACGGTCAACAGCGAGAAGATGGTTATCGGCACCATGCTGGTGAAGGACATCGTCCAGGCCCTGGCGCAGTGACAGCCAGGCCCTGCTGCACCCACGGCCTTGCCGTCCCACCCCCCTCTGCCCCACACCGTTCCCTGAAACACTCCCTGCCCCGATTTCTGTCAGGTTATTCCCCGTTGGGAAGAAGGAGTGGGACAGGGCGGATGGGATGCAGGGTGCTGTCCCGCTCAGAGGCGTGGAGGCAGCTCCAGACCCCACGGGAGCACTGTGTGGCTCCATCCCCCGGCCCCTCACCACCATCTCCTAGTGTAACCCCTATTTATTATGGCCAGGATCACCCAATAAAGCTCTTCTTGAACCCGCTTCCCTTCTCCTCCTCTGCTCTGTGTGCACAGCCGCTGGATCAGCCCCAAACCGTCCCCACACCAGGCACAGCCAGCCTCCCCCGGAATGGGCTGCTGTGGGGACATCATGAGACCAGCCAACTGGGGACATGCGAGTTGCTCGGATCGTGTGTCTGCTGGCTTTTGGAGAAAACCCGGCACCGAAACACAGGGCTGGGGTAAACATCCCTGGGGCTTGGCGGAGGGTGGGAAGTGTTCGATCCCAAGTAGGGATCTGAGGAGTCTTGGTAGGTTTCCAGCTATTTATTCAAAGCAGAATTGCTTGTGCTTTGACCACAGAAATAGCTGCTACGTCAGGGCTTGATCTATTCTGCAGTGTCACTGGAGGGATTCTGGGGGCCAGCTCGGGGAAGCTTTTCATCTCCAAACTTGGGGTGGGGTTGGGGGGAAGGAGTAGGAAGGAAAAAAATAAAAAGGAAATTTGACTCTTTATCAAGATATCTCCTCCCAGCACGGGTTGGGTGGGATTTAAGAGAGCCCCAGCTCTCGTTTTCCAAAGCTGCAGCCCAGCAGGGAGCCAGGCCCAGCACTGGAGGGAGAGGATGAGCAGAGGACATACTGGAAGGCCTGCACCCCAAATCACCTCCAGACTGACCCCTTCTGCTGCTGCAAAGTGGGTGAGGGGCTTTCTGCTTTTTCCAGCGCTTGGGCAGGAGACGGGATAAAATCACCTTTATGGCAGGCGAGGAAATGCTGGCCAGAGTGGCAGCACTGCCAACCACTGGGTGTCAAGTGTTTGCTCCGGCAGGGAAAAAAAAACATTTCTATGGGGTTTTCCCATAGAACTGCTTGTTCTCCCTTGAAGTCCTGCCAAGAAAGACAAATGTGTGTTAACCCTGCCTGGTGATGGGAAGAAGGGGATAGAAAGTTCCTCTCTGCAGAAGGAAGGTGCCTTCTGTCCCTTTTCCCTAAGCAGATGATTTCACAGCTCGGGTGTCAGAGGTGAAGACCTTTGCTGAAACCACTTCTGGGGTTCTTAAAAAGCCCTGTGATTTCAAAGAGTTTCTAATGGGGGTCCCATCACACAGGATTCCAGCCTTAGATCAGGATCCCAGGATTTGTTCAAGACGAGTGTCCTCAAGCCTTGACTTAGGTCCAGCACTCCTTACTCCATCACACAGAAGAGCTCACCTGCCACGGCACGGAGAGGCCGAAGCTGGGAGCCGGCAGCGGCACCGCCACCGCCCCAATTGCCCTGTTTTACCCCCTCGGGGGGGGGTGCCATTCCCCTCAGAGAAGGCACAGCAGCCTGAGGGAAGGCGGATGCCGATACCGGGCTTCGTGAGGCGCCGCCTCACAGGGCGGGAAACGCCGCGCGCCCGACACCCCGCGCGGTGCACGCCGGGATCGAGGCGGAGTAAGGTGGGGGTGGGAGGGGGTGGGTGTGCTGTACGCATGCGCAATAGCCTCTCCTCTCCTCAGCCGCCCCCCCCCCTCCTCCTCCCCTTCCATCAAGCCCCGTCGGGGCGGCCGCCCATAAAAACCCGGCGGGGGCGGCAGGGTTGTTACCCGCCAGGCTGTTCGCTTCTCTCCTTTCCGGGATTCGCCCGCTTGCCCGCATGGCCTTCCCGCCGGTGAGGGAACGGGAAAAAAGGGAGGGACGTGTGCTCGGGGAGGCGGCCCCTTTAAGGCCGCCCCTCCCGCCCCGTCACGTGGTTTCACACGTTGGCGGCGGTAGGTGAGGGAGGGAGGAAGGAGGAGGGGGGGGATGCTCTAAGGTGATTTCCCGCCCTTTTTCCATGGCGGTGGGATCCCTCTTTTCCCAGGAATTCCCCTCTTCCCTCAGCAGTAGGGACAGGCCTCTGGGGGCGGGAGGGGGGGGTCGGCCCCTCCCCCCCCCCCCCCCCCCCCCCCCCGAGGCCTGGCCCCGCTTCTGAGGGAGCTTCACCTCAGGCAACCTGTCGACATCCAGTCCACGAGGGAAAAACCAGTGCTCCCAGTCCAACCAGTGCTCATGGTCGCTCTCAGCCCAGGTTATGTGTGGGCAGAGGGAGGTGGAGGTGCTGAGCTGCAGTTGGTGATGGAGGGGTGAGTTTTTGGCTGAAGTAGAAAGCTGTTCTCTTGGTTAAAGCTTCTAAAATCTCTTTTTTTGTTTTAGCGTGCAAAGTGAACAGAGTGGTTATTTCTCCCTTAAACCAGGTGACTGCAAGCTCCATGTAGCTTCTGTTGGTGAGACTTAGGCTCTGTATCCTTAGACCTGTATCAGCAGAGGCAAGAAACAAGTCTGAAAAACAAGTGGGTTTTTTTTACCCTTCAGTATTCCCCAGCTAAAACCAATTAACGCTTGTTGTTGCTGCTGCTTTGGTGATAAGCTAACTGTGTGTGCTGGCAACTGGAGCCTTGGTGAGGGGCTGTGGAGAGGAGGGGAGCTGTGTTTTGTGAGGAGTTTCGGGATCCCTGTTGCTTTGCTGCAGTTTATCTCAACTGAAACAATCTCCCTAAACCAATTAAAAACCTTATTTCTGCTTTGATGATGTGCTGAAACAGGCAGCTGGGATACTGCCTGTTTCCAAAGCTGCTTGGGTGATGGCTTCAAAGTGTCTTGTTCCCCCCAAAATACCAAGAAGTAGGTGCCTCAACAGGGAAGCTTCTTTAAAAACAGGTGTTTTGGCAAAATTGGTGTTGTTCCAAAGTCAATGCTCCCATGTGAAATAATATTATCAAAACCCCTTCCAGTCTTGATTGTGGCCAGGTGTGTTCAAGACCCTTCTCCACCCAGAGTAAACCCAGGGAGAACTGCTTAATCTCAGCCTTGCTGAGGGCGGGAGAGCTGATGCTGCCTAGCCTAATGCCATTTGGGATGTGGCCTTGTTGCTTTGTTAGCAGTGTTGCTTGGTAGGAACAATTACACTGATATCACACTTGTTATCAGTGTAGCTGACTTCAGCTTGGAAAGCAAAATATACCAGGGGAAAAATGACTTTCAGAGCTGCTTTTGTCCAAAGTATGGAGCCATCTTGGCTTGATTGTGTTGAGACTGACATTTTAACAGCATCTCAGACTTCGTCTCAGGATTGAAGGCCACCTTGGCTGTAGCTACAGTGCTGAGAAACCCTTTGGGCATCAGCATGGTGCTGTCCCAGTGGGATATCTGTGAAAGATGTGAAAAGCAAAGGCTGAGTTGTATCTGAGGTGGATGAGCCTTGTCTACTCCAGAGCGTCCCCAGGAGCTAATGCACATCTTGGCTATACTGGCAGCTGAGCTTTGTTTAATGACTTCCCTAAGGATTAGGATATCGTAATCCTGTGCCCAGCACTGTTGTGATGCTGCAGGTTCTACCTAGCCCTGGGATTTCATTATCTGTAGGTTTCCTACAGGCGTGTCTGCCTTGAGGCTGTAGAGGTTCCTTCATTTCCACTTACCTTGGACATCTTTGGTGGCTCTTGCTGCACAAGTGTATGTTGTTCCACCAACTGAGCTGCTGCAGGTTGTGTGTGTGTCTCTGGAGTGGGACCTCCTGCAGGTAAAACCACAGGCTGCAGCTGTGGGGTTTGCTTGGGGCTGATGGGATGGGAACTCCAGAGACCTGACAGCCACTGTGCTTCAGCTGATGGCTTTTCAATGCGGACCTAGCAAACGAGCTCTCTTGTAAGATGTAATGTGGTAAGGCTCATTGGTTATATTTCTGTTACTCTGAGGGAGTGGAGACTCCCCCCTATTTCAAATCAAGCCTGGCACCCCTTTTCCCATACCATTGTGTTTGGTTTGGAGTGCTAGAGGTGTCTGGAGCCTGACTGTGCCCTCCCTGAGACCTCAGAGCATCCAGGGGACACATGTTCATGATTTGATATGGGTTCTTGGCTAAGGGTTTAGCTGTGCCAGGATATGATGGACTGTACTCTTGTCTGAGATTCACCTTGATGTGATGCTTTTTTTGGGTCTGTGTTCCAGATCTACCACAATGATTTAACCTGAAGCCTTTAAATTGTTTGCCCTGTGGCGCTGCATGTCTACTGCAGGAAACTGAATTGCCTTTCTCGTTTGTTTCTGATCTAGGAACATCCCTAGAAACTCTTGGCTCTTAAATGGAGATTGGGTGTCTTACCAGGCTTCAGGAAGCAGTGTTTGACTCCTGATGCCTTCAAATGACCTGTCAGCTGGATCACACTTCTGTTTTGACTTGTTTGTCCACTGGCTGCACTGTTAAAATAGTGTCTCCTCTCCTGGATTGGGGTTATGTGGTGTAGCAGGCAGGATCGGCAGAGAATGGCTGTTGTTGGGTCACTGGTTACACCCCAGTGTCACACCATGTGCCAGGTCACTGCAGGGCCCACAGAAGAAGGACCCACCAGTGCTCTGGGGCTGGTGCCTTGGTGAAAGCACAGGAAATCACCAGCACTGAGCCTGAGCAGTAGCGGTAGTTGCTGCTGTGCGGAGGACTTCTAGAGAAGCCTGGACAGGCAGCATGTCTTTAACTACTGCAAAACCCTTCAAGATGGAGTGCTGAAAGCTAATCCTGGCTGGCCTTGACTGCTCCTTTACTTGTCTTGGCTTGGGGATGGGAGAGCAGAGCAGGTTCTGGAGGATGCAGCCTCAGGCGCAGTATTTCCCTGTGCTTTGGTATTAACTCCGAGACTAAAGGATATGGGTGTATTCTCCAGCTGCATGTTTGCAAACTCTTTCCGCTGGCCTATCCAAGCTGCTGAATGGTTTGGGCCCTGTGTGCTTTGAAGACCTGCAGAGCTCTTCTCAAAGGAGTCTCTCCCTTCTAGGGATTTGGGGAGGAGCGTGAACTTTACCGGGGAAGGTATAGACACAAGCCACTTCCTACAAGGATTTGGATGCCAACTCTTGGTGTCCTGGATGTTTGCAGTATCTCTGGGTTATCCTTGACAGTCTTAAGTTTAAAAGCTCTGTAAGTGGAAGGAATTTTTGTGGAAATGCTTGGCTGCATGCTTACTGTTTTCTGTTCTTGTTTGTAGCAGGCCTGGTGCTGCCAGTTGTGAGAATCATCAAATGCTAAATGAGCAGGAGCAGGTCAGGCATTTGGTTTGCTGCTCGGTTTTATTTTTGGCTTGCTAGCACAGACTCCAAGGGAAAAGCTTTGCCTCCTGCTGTAAGTGGTTCTTTAGCAGTAACAGGAGTAGAATACGGAGTTTCACGCTTGTGCCAAAGCAGCCTGATGCGGCACTTCTTTTTATTAAAGATGACTGGCAATGCTTTCTTAAATTGAGCTTCTGTACTCCTCATCTGCTTTTTATAAAGATGACCTAAAGCTTGCTCTGCCTGTTCCCACTTGCCTGAAGCTCCCTTTCAGCCCTACCTGTCTTACTCTTGGCTTGTAAATGCTCCTGCATTGTGTCTGCAGTCCCAGGACCTTGTCTAATGAAAGGCTCAGCCCATCCCAAGATAAAGATCCCAGCGCTGAATAGATGCTAAGTAGCCTTAAACGGGCTGAAATCCTGAATCAATTGTTTGGACGCTGCCTGGAGGCATCGTGTGAGTCGGCAATTCAGTAGCTTATTCCTGCTGATTCCAGGACAGGGTTTCCTTTGATTTTTAGCTAAATGGTTGGTGGGGGGAAGCTCACAACTGTGGAGAAAACTGTGGGATCATGCAGTTACAGCAGAAAAACTGCTCATAATGACAGGGTTGGGGGGGGGGTGTGCAAGTCCTGTACTTGGCCTGAGTTCCTGTGTCCATGTGAAATTAATTCAGTTTAGACCTTCTGCCACAGGCCGCGTTCTGGAAAGATCGGTAAGGGATGATTTGAAAGTAAAACCAGCTCGTTGCTTCAGGCTTGCTACTGGGTGAAGCAGGGGGAGAAACGTGGGGGAAGTCAGGCCCAAAACTCTTGCAGGAACCCATCCAAAAGGTAGCTGTATTAAATGTCTCCTTGACAAGTACAAATGGCCCAATTTAGAGCTATAGGCTTCAGTGTGTCTTGGAGTAGCAGGGCCTTGTTCGCCAGCCTCACTGCAACTCAGTTCTCTGAATTTGGCTCTAACTCGATTTGCTTAATGGCAAGGATTCTGCTCCGGAGGCCAAGACTGGCGGGGTTGTACCTCCCTGCTCTTCTCTTTAATGTGGATCTTAATTGATAGCGATACTGTTTGCTCAGCAGCAAAGGTCTGCTGCAGTGGCTTTTGGGTGGCAGGAGGAGCTGCCCTTGGTCCAAAAATTCTGGTTAGAGATTAAGTTTAGTGGCTTCTAGATCAACAGAGGCTTAAATGTTGTTCAGCTGCACTGAAACGAGCCTGGATGTGAAAGTCGCTTGTGAGCAGATCTGGGGGAAGCAGCTGCTCTTGCCGATTCTCTGGACTGGCACCAGGAAGCAGGAGGGGTTTGATTTTATTTTATTTTTTTTTTGTGGAGAGGAAGCTTTAAGAGAGCTCTGGCTTGTGTAGGATGGTCCTAAAACCTTGATGCTGGTAGATCAGTGCCTGTGGAGGGTCATGCTAAAGCAGAGCTGGTTTGGGGTAACCTCCCTTTGTGGTCAGGAGCTGCTACCTAAAGGGAAGATTGGGAATTAGTTCTCTGCCTTGCCAAGGGAAACCTCAGGATTTGGGGCTATGTTTGATTAGCTGGGAAGCCATGTTTTTCCTACAAGCCTGTTTTCTGATGTGACTGCATGGCTGCTGACTTGGGCCATTCCAAGGTGTTGCTCAGAGCTCCCAAGTATGGGTGGTGAAGTGAGCCTTGCTCATTTCTGCTGTGCACAGGAGGAACTACTGTGGCTTCGTGTGGTGGCTGCCTTGACCATGGGCAATACACTTGTCCCCTAGTGTCAGGAGGCTGATTCTGTCAAGAAGGTGTGTGCCTCTGTGTTAACCAGGTCTCTGCTTTAGTGATGTGATCTGATGGAGAAAAGCTGCAGGGAGCTTGTGTTAGCAACTGTGCTAGTTTGGGTGCTGTGGCTCATAGTCTAAAGTTCACCCTACCTGTGGTGAGGACCAGCTTTGTGACTGGGACGTTCCTGGTCTGATGTGCTGTATTGACAAACTGCTGACCTGTTTGCTTAACTGTTTCTGTAATGCCAAGAATGGTGCTTGAGTGTTGCTAAGACCTGGAGCTAAAGCTAATATGAGTATTGGAGGCAATCCGGACTTTCCACAATGTGTTGAAAGCTGTGGTAAGTACTAGCCTGCTTGACATGAATACTTCTTTTTTCCAGAAAGAAGATACTGGGAGGAGCATAAAAGACTGCTGGGATAGCCCAGATGCCCCTGCACTTTCCACTTGCAGCAATGCAGATATATTCCGCCAAATAAATGCCATGTTGGACAACGCTTTGGATTTCAGTGGAGTCTGCACCACGCCTGTCACAAAAAGCAAACGTGACATCCTGCCAGGTGACGTGTTTGGCTGTGTTCAAGGCGAGCTTGAGGAATTGGGACTGGTAGAAGGTGGGGAGTTGCTTGGTGGGACCTAGTGAGCATGTGGTGGTAGTGGTAATCCTTGGTGGTGTGGCTGTTGGCCTGTGCTTGTGAGCAGAGAGCTGCTTGGAGTCAGGGTTAATGCTGTTTTAGTACTGGAGGCTTCATTTGTGTGCCTGAAATGGATAACCCAGGTATTCCCTGGCAGTTTGGATGTGCCTAGGAAAGCATATTTATGCTCACTGTGATGCTGTGGATCATTGTGTGGGCAGGATGTGAGGTCTCGCTGCTTGACCTGACAACTTCTGGTGTAGGTAGTTCCAGCGGTCTGCCTCTCCTTTGCAGTCTGCCTCTCCTGGAGGCAGGATTCATCTGTCGGTGGTTAGTATGGCTGATCTGCTGCATACATTAAAAATACAAAAGAATTTTGAATAACTGTTTGCTACAGGTCACTTAATCACTTATGTAAGAGCCCACCGAAGCAGGACATGTAGGTGAAGACTTTCTTGCAAAGCAAGTTTGGGATTATGAAATCAGTGCTGCAAGTTTTGCTTCCTGCAGGCTGAGGGGAGTGGGCACATTCTGCTGTGTTGCACTTGATCTGCCTCAAAACAGAAGGCTCTGTGCCAAAGCAGAGAGTGTTGGGTCCAATCTTATTTTTATGTAAGTGAAGGACATGCTTTTGTCCCTCTACAGTAGGCAAGATCTGCCAGTAAATGTACCTGCCCGGTGCCTGATGTTCTTCTTGCCAGCGCACTTCTGTGCAGTGGTACTTGTGCCAAGGATTTGGGCACTTGAAAGAGATTGCTGTTGCTCCTCCAGCCTCTGAATTATAGGGTCAATAAACACTTTGGCCATTATTGGAAACAAACTGACCCTCTGGACTTGTCCCAAAACAAAGTGGGAAGTAAAGGGAGAAACCTCACCAGCTGGTGACCTTGCAGGCTGCTGTAGGCAGAGGAGCTTTCGTTGCAGTCACTTGGAGACAGACTTGTCTTGTGCTCATGGATAATCTGATGAGTTTTAATCAAACGGGTGTTAAAAAAAGCTGCAAACGGGTGTCTGGGCATCCTGTGGGTCTGTTTGATGCTTGCACAGTGCAACTTTGTTCTCGACTAGCGAAATGACTGCTACCAGATGACTTCCAGTGCAGCTTAATCTCCTGGGTATTTGGAGGGCTTAGCACTGTGGAACCCGGGGCTGATCTGGCCATGTGATCCTGTGCTGGCTCTGCAGAAATACCAGAGGAAGTGAATTGTTCGCTTCAAGGTACGGATCTATAGCCAGCATTGCTTGAAATGTGCCTGGTAAAACGGTATTGGAGGATATGCTGGCTGCCCTGGGCAGTTGCGTAGTGAATATTAACTGATTCAGGTCAGTGGTGTGGTTAGTGGTGCCTTTTTAGAGATTTGCTGTTGTACTGAGCTGTTTAGACTTTTTTTGTCCCTTGGTACAGTGGTAGTCGGTGTTGTATCTGATCTTGATGCACTGGAAGCATAAGGGAGAAATAAACCTAAGTATTTTCCTTCAGCTCCTTACCATGAGCTCACAAAAGAGCTGTTTCTGGCTGCCTTGCTGAAATCTTAACTGTAGCCCTTCGTAGCCCATTTATAACTTGGAATGGAAATGTTTCCTAATTAACTTTCAGTTTACTTCAGTTAACCTAGTTGATAAAGCAAGTATCTCTGCCTGCCAGAGCAGATTCATCCAGTGAAGATGTGGGTTAGTTCTGGTCTTAGGTCTGGGCTTAGAGCTGGCACATCAATTTTAATTTGCAGGACTGTCTTCTAGGCTTCTAAAGCTCTTCTGAGGGACTGGGCTATTCACCTGGCAGTGAAATGAACCTGCTGCATGGAAACCTCTGCTGGGTCTGTCAGTTACTGTGGTATTTCTTATGGATGTCTGGAGAAGAGGGTCTTGCCTGGTGTGGAGCTGATGAGAGGTGATGCCTTGATTGGAAACTGGGTGGATTTACCTTCAGTGGTGTTAAACTGTGCATGTGTTTCAGGCTACTGTTGACTAACTTCTATGGAAGACCTCTTGTAGGGCAAGTATGGTGGGACATGCATGTAAAAAAGGGAGGCTTCCTCTAGCAAGCATTATTTCTGATGCAGGGCAACCAAAGCTGTGCTTTTTGGGACATCCTAAGCAGCTTTTCTTGTTCCTGACATAGCAGTTGAGGCCAGTCTTGCAAGTATGTGCTGGCTGCTGATGCAGCCTCTTGTGTGTGTTGGGGGTAACCTGACAGGAGGCTTTTAGCTTGTGTCAAGTCCCTTGTGCAGTGGCACAAACACTTGTGATGGCATGAGGAGAGAGGCTTGCCCACTTCCCAAGGGATGCTGGGCACTGCTGGGCCAGAGCTAGAAAGTGGCTGCCTTGGGTGCCCTCACACTTCAGGCTAATGGAAACATGTGATTTATTATTTTTTTTTTCAGATGGTGCCTCTGGGCTGTACCAGAGACTGATAATAGAGTACAACCTGAGCTACCCTGGCCAGGCCAGCAGTTATCAGCCGTAAATATGTGGATGAGTCAGCATCTGCCAGTGCATCGGCAGCTCAGAGTTATTCGTCTCCTTGCAGTCCTGGCCTTGTTTCCTTAGTGTCAGAGTCAGGACCTCTCAGTAGGTAACAAGGGCTGAAATGCAGCAGTTCTGTAAGATTCCTTCTGTCTCCGGATCAGAAGAGTGCATGAGCTGCTTCCCTTGTTTAATGTGTTGCTAATGAGCATCTCCATGAAAAAGTTGGCGCTGTCAGCAAGAATCCTAGGACAGCCATGATCAGCAAATGGGGAGGTGCTTCAGTGCTTGGTTGTGCCATTCTTTTGCAGAAATTCATACCTGGTGGCTGTAAGGCTGAGCAGCTGATGACTAACATTCAGAATATAATGCTGCCAACTGCCCCCTGTGCTGGGCAGATGGTTTAGAGCCTGAAGCAGGCTGTTGGAGTTGTTTGCCATGCCTTTCAGTGAACAGGGCAAGGCTCTGCAGGATCAGTGTCTTGCCTTTGGTGAGCCTGGCTCCTGGGTGGGTGACCAATGGAGCAGAGAGACCCTTGATCTCATGTGGTGTCTTGTCACTTGTGTTAAATCACTTCTGAAGAATTCATGAGCCTCTGGTGCTTTTACTCAATGTAGGAACAACTTGTGTATTGTAGTTAGGCTATATTATCATGAAACTTGTGGCTTGGGCAGTCTTAATGAGCCTGGAGATCTACCCTTAACGTAGTTGCTATAACAGGTGAAAGGACTGTCTCTTTACAATTTGAGCTCTTTTGTTGGTGGGCTTGAGGAAGTGATTTTATTCCAGCAGGGGAAATACTTGTACTTTAATCTATTCATGGTCTCAAGCTTTTCAGTCATCTTCCTCAGGTCAAACTAAATTTATCCTGGATGGAACTTGTGTGTAAGAAGCCCCTTTCAGTATTAAGAGGATTACATGTGGTGGAAAAGGGATGGCAGAAGTTCGTGACCTTTCACTAATGCTATTGGGAGACACGTGTGGAGACACCTTACTCTGTGCGATGAGGTGCGCAGCAGGATGGTGCTGAGGAGATCAGCACAGCAGCAGTCTGAGCAATGTGAGAGAACAAGCTTATTCAGCAGTCCCAGATCTGACACAGTTGGAGAGTTATCCAGATCTGGGCAGAGCTGCGTGGCAGAAGGGACTGCCACTGGAGATTTAGCTTACCATACCTAATGTTAAATCTCTATAAAGATCAGTTTGCAGTTAATGATAATCCTTGGTGAACGTAGTTGCCTTGTCAAAATGATCTGAGCTGTCAGGCCCAGCCTGACTGCCACAGCAGTGGCTCCTGGGTGCTTGCTCCAGGAGTTCCCCAAGCAGCAGGCTTAGATTGCTAGCCCAAACCAAAGGGTGCAGTGCAGCAGTGTGGTGAAACCTGTAATTGTAGAACCTGTCTGGTAGCTTCTGGGACAGGATTGTGTGGTGCTTCAAAACGCCTGCTTTTCAGTCCAATTCTGTCATCTCTGAAGAAAGGCAAAGGTTCCTCAGCAAGGTTGTAAGTGCAGACATTAACCTTTAGTGGGGTGTTAGAGATAGGAGAGAGAATGTGGCCTTGATAGAGGCAGAAGTCAACATCTCCCAGCAGCCTGACTCCTGCCAGTGCTGCTGGAGTGCAGCCTGTCCTTGAGGAACCACTTCCTAGGGAATGTTGGTTCACTCCTGAATTTAAGGCTTATCTGCATGTTCATTGCTCGTCTGGATAAGAATGTGAGCAAAGCCAATTTCTTGAGGTAGGAGGTGGTTTGTCTGCCAGGCTTTAAAGCTGGGCCTTGCTGGGTGGAAGGTGCTGCTACCAGCTTTGGTTAATAAAAAAAAAAAAACAAACCCTAAACCAGCTTTCAAAATCATCAGTCTGTTCTTTAGGCACAGCTTCCAGGTTAGTTAAGTAGAACAGTGAGTAAAGCTCCGTCTTCAGCCTTTGTATGCCCATTTACTCACCTGGCTAAGCTGACTGGCTTCAACTGAAGGCAATGCTGGCTTAAAACAAATGGATTTAAAAGGATTGTAGGTACCCCAAATGTCCCATCAGCATTGATTTCCCTTTCATTTATCTCTGCTCGTTTAACTGAGACAAAGCAGCCATTATTTTGCTATAAGTTGACAGTCCATTGTGTGAAGAAATGGGAGATGTTTAAATGACTTCCTGTGGATGGGAGTGGCTTAAGGTGCCAAGTTCAGTGTAGAGGCTGTTAGTTGTGGCCCATCAGGTCCTAATGATTCTCAGTGGCTGCTTTATTTAAGGAAAACCGAAGGACAAATGCAAACCCAGACTAGCTGATGACTAAATCAGCTTCCTGTTTGCTCTCCATTGCAGTCAATTAATGACTTACTGCTTGTTTAGCCACCCAAAAAGTCCTCTCTGGTACTATAATGTAAATTCCTCTGTTCTTCACTGCCCTGCAGCCATGAGGAAACATGCCAGAGAGCGCTGGGTGCAGCTGACCTGATGTGTGTGGTCTTGGATGGCGCGGGGACAAGGTGTTGTAACATGCAGAGACCCAAAATGTAGTGCTGCTTGCCTGGAGTGTGTGGGGTTAACAGGGTGCCTGAGGCAAGGCTGTTAGCAGGAGCTCACCTGGAGCGGGCAGCTGAGAACAATTCTGCTTGCCCCTAATACATGCTGTATGCCTGGTACACACATCTGGAATAGTGAAATTCAACACCTGTGTGCCCCCAAAGAGGTGCACACCTATGGCCTTTGGGTTTTGGCCTTTATATTTCAAGTGTCATGTTAACAGGTTTTCTGCTCTGCGATGCTTTTCTTTACTGTAAGGTAGCTTTAGTAAATGGGTTTTCTTCATCAGATCTGCAAATGAAAGCAGATCTTGGTGGTGTGTTCTGCAGTGAGCAGGGACTTCCCCTAGAGCTGTTGCTCCCTGCCGCAGTCACAAATTGGATGGTGTTGCTGAAGATCCATCAGGTTTCCTGATGTGCTGTGTTCTGTCGTTCAGGTCTTGGTGCTGTAATCCTGTGGCACTCTCTCACTCCTACTCTTGGAAGAGGTAAGTAGAGCAGCAAGGCGAAGTTGCAGTGCCCTCTTCCTTAGTTTCTTAAATAGTTGCGTGACAGCTGTTCAAGTGGTTGTGGTTACTGGAATAAGACAAACTCCTTGCTCTGGCTGTGAAACGGGTCATGCAGCAGCAAATATCTCCACTTGAGGAATTTTTCAGATTGCAGGGAAGATGCTTAGTCGTGTATCAGAAAAACCTCTTGTAACTAGTAGGTTTATGCCGAACAAGAGCTTTCCTAAGTGCCTGATGATCCTCAGTGTACCTTAGAGGATGAGCCGATTGTATTCCTAAAAGCTTTCACTTGAGATTTGTTTGTCTTGTGTGCAAAAGGTACTTGAGAAGCTTAATTTTCAGGGATGCAATTCCCAGCCTTTACAGCTGGAGGTGTAAAGAGGTGTGAAAGGTAAAAGAATGCTTCTGCTGTGAGCTGCCTTCCCATTTGTGATCTGAAGGCTGCAGAAATGCTCACCTTGCCTCTTGCTTCTCTGGTTTTGGTTTGGAAGTCCAGCCTTGGCCAGAGCTCTAGTCCACAAAAGTGAGTCTGGTTCTGTCAGTGAACAGAGCTCACAGATGAGCTGTGCTTATCCTTCCCCCGCTTTGTACACTCAAGGGCCTCATTTGTGGAAGGGCTTCCTAAATTAGCACATGGAAGCAAAGGGACACCTCTTCATGGTTGCAGAGGTAGTAGGAGTCAGGTCTAGCTTGTTTGGTTCATGCTTGCTTAACCATTTTGTTGCTGCCTTTCTCTGGGTTTTCTCAGTTTTCAAGCTAAACCCCATTTGCTGGATTTTTAGCTGGCTTTGCAAGGGGCCTAGGTCTGGAAGGCTCGAACATCTGAATGTCTTTGTATTTGGATGAAGCGTTACCTTTCAAGACTAAGTCTTATGGCACAGAGGGATGCTGCTGCTACAGGACAGGGACTGAATCATGCTCAGCTCTTCCCATGCTACCTTAACCCGCCTGCCACAAACTGCCTGTGGGTCGCAGCTCCTGGTGCTGGTCCCTGCTTGTCCTCTCCACACAGGCTTAGGCTGTAATTTTCTAAATATTTTCCTGTTTCAAATGCCTGGTCAGTGCAGCCACACTGCATACCAGATCAGGGGAATGAGCTAGGCTAAAACTAACTCCTAGTGGCTTGGTTTTAACCAGATCAGCTCCCTAGCCCAGCTTCCTGTGTGGAAACTCATCTGCCTAAACTGGTGTAAGTGGGGAGGGAACACTGGGGTGGGGACAAGTGGCTGGGGCTGCAGCTTGTGTAAGCTGTCTGGGCTGGTAGGGCTTACCTGCAGGTTTAAGAGCTGAACTGTGTGGAGATCTTCACCTTTTAAGAAGCCTTTGAAATGTCTTAAAGTTGGCGATGTTAACATTTGAAGTCTGAAAAATGCAGCTTTCCGTCTGGGTGGTGGTGTGGAAAGCTGTCCAGCCTGTGCTGCAGTGTGCCCTGGCTCCAGGGATCTCCTGGACAGACAGAAGGACGTCATCCAGGAGAGCCGCCTGCTACGAGACCTGCATGGAAGCGTTTTACTAAAGACTTGCTTCTCGTGATGCTGTTGAAATCAGACCTAACTGGCTTGGGAGGTGGGAGCTCAGTCTCTCCCAGACACTTGGGCATGAGCCCAGCACAGCGCAGCTCCCTCTGCCAGGATGGTTGGCTTCCAGTGGCAACTCCAGAGAAAAATTCAGGTTGGAAAGACTCATGCTGGTTCTTGGGGCTTGGAAAAGTCTGCAGTGAAGCATTTGGGCTGGGTTAGGCTGTGTCAGGTTGCAAAGTGAAACTATTTTATATTTGGTAGACACTTACTTAGAACTGATTTGAGGTTGTGACTCTTCAGGCTGAATTTTTGTAGGAAATGAATTCTTCCTGCCCCAGTATCCTATTAGTTTTGTCTGCCATCAGGAACTGATTGCTTTGTAAGAAATTTCCAGGCTCTGAATTTGAAAATAACTATTCCAGAAATCCATTTAAATTCTATTTTTTAAGCTGGTGTTTTTCCTTGATGGCTTGTATCCATCTTTCAGTGTGGTTGGGAGTGTTAAAGAGGAAGGCTGTTTGCTTCAGATGGGAAAAGGTCCAGTTAAAAATTGCTGGTTATAGAAGCAAATTCTACTGTGCTTCAGCAGTTATACCCATAACTGAATTGCAGAGAGCTTGTCTTTAATGTAGACTGAAGTCATCAGAGGGAAACATAGATCTCTTGAACTTGAATCTGATTGGGTTCAATTAAACAAAAGAGCTTATTTCCTGAGAAATGTAGATAGCCAGGGAAAATGTGGCTGGATGCTGTGGAGTGAGCACTTCCTGTCGCTGATGTATTTGTCCCCTACTTTCCTTATTTCTTCAGTGGTGGGTTTCATCCAAGATGTTGGATGAGGGACTCTGGGTGGGATTTGAGTTCTGCTGTCTGTCGATAATTCTCTGTGTCCATGCTTCCCAGAAGATGAAGCTTGGTGGGAATTAATTTTGAAGATGACATAAAACTTAGCAAGATCTTGGTCCCCAAAGGGAAGGTAGTCTCCTACTGCCAGGGCTCTGGGCTAGAGCAGAACACTTGAGCATTTTCATAAACACAGAAATGTTACATATTCATATGGGCAAGCTATGGTTGCTGTGGGAACTGAGTTGTCTGAGCAATGTGCCTTTATCTTCTCCTCCTTACAGCTGCATTATAAATGTTTTTAGGGCCTGTCCAAAACAAGCAATCTGAAAACTATACAGGAAGAGTTAATGCAGTGAAATACCCTGCTGAAGATGCAGTGTGATGCATGCTGTTACAGGTGCTTGATAGTAATATGACTGAATTGGCACTACAGCTTGTACTAGTACTACTAGGGGAGTAGGGGAAAAAAAAACACAAACCCAGTGGATGCTACCCTGGTGAAGTGCTGTGGAGGAGGCTGCAGCTGGAAGGGGGAAGGCAGCGCGTTGCCAGCAGGTATGGTTTGAGCTGCTCTCATCCTGACTGCAGTGCTTCAGCCCCCTCGCTGTCATCTGGGAACGTTGGCGTTCCCAAATCCCTGTGGGGTGAAGATGAGGGTCCCACCTCTGGTGGTGGTGGCAGCCCACATCTTGCATAGGGTAGCCAGCTGATGGTGGGGCCTTTCCTGGGCTTCACTAGGTCCTGGGCAACCAAGTGGAATGGGGTGTGGATGTGGGTGTGGAAAAGGAGACCGGGAATGCTGTCTGGGATGGCCGGGGCCGCACGTGAGGGATAACGTGACAGGCTGGAGCCACTGCAGTGCCCTGCTGAAGAGCCGGGAGTGGTGTGTGCGAGGTGTACATCTGATGGCACAGTGGGAGGGTGTGGGGGCAGGGGGAGGAGGAGACAGCTGCTGCTGCTTGGTAGCTGGCTTATAAATGCCCTCTGACTCAGATTTCGGGTAACACAGCTGAGCATCTTGTGGTTTCATCAGCCCCCAGATCACTGCATTAAACTGGAATTCTCAGACTATGAACCTGCTGCGTTTCCTTAGGCTGTTGGCACAGGCTTAAACCGAGGCAAGAATCCGGCGTCTCCAGTACTGTAGGCTTGTGAACAACCCCGCAGGGGAGGGGAGGGCTGGGAAAGGGGGGGGACCAGGCGTGCAGAAGGTAACAGGCCATGAAAAATTCCTGATGTGAAATGGGTCCAGTGCTCTGGTTGGTCCTCTTCTCCCTATACCAGTGCGATGTGCCCACTCGGGCTGGACCTGGGATAATGGGCTTCTCTCCGGGTAGCAGGGGGGTTGAAGGTTATCCTTGTTACTCAGTGGTAAACAATGCAGAGTCAGTGAGGCACAGTGGCCAAGTTGAACCAAATAGATTATGCTAGCAGAATTGCGAAGCTTTGCATTGGGCTCTGAATTAGAGCCAGCAGCTGGAGCCTGTCCAGGACTAAAGTGTTTTTGGGTTTTGTGGGTGGAGGGAGGCGGGGACAGGAGAGCTGGGTAGCACTAAAACTAACTGTCTGCTCTGTCGCTGCTGCTGCTGTCGTCGTTGCTGGGGGGATTGCTGCCTCGAGCCTGTCATCTGCTGTGCCGTATTGTGGAGCCCTGCTTTTGTGCTGCCTGCCTCCCTCGATTTACCGGAGCTGCACCTCTCTCCTCTCGCCTGCCGTCTTGTCTTTTGGGGGAATCTTATCCTTTCTTCTTACCTTTTATTTTGTAAGAGCTGATGCAGTTCTCTTGCATGGCTGAGTGACGTCACTGTCAGCACAGTAAGCATCAGCAGCCTGGTCACATGCTGACCCAGTCAGTAATGCAGACGGGATAGGAAGGTGGAGGGGCTCAGGGGGGTGGGGGGCTGGTTCCTGGACATATGGTAGCCCTCCCTTTTGGGGTGCAACTGCTAGTTGCAGAAGCTGTGGCTTCAGAGCGGCACGAGACCTGGCTCAGGGCTTAACGCTTTGGAAAACTCCTTCTTTAAAAAGAAAAAAAGCAGCCCTGAACTCTCAAGCTTCTGTTTGTTCTCAATCTGAGCAGACTTCCAGGACTCTGAAGAAGCAGTGGCAAGCAGCATGCTTTTCCCCACGTCCACGCAAGAGTCTTCCCGTGGCCTCCCGGACACCAACGATCTGTGCCTTGGCCTGCAATCCCTCAACCTGACAGGGTGGGACAGACCCTGGAGCACCCAGGACTCTGACGCTGCAGCACAAACCAGCCCACAGTCCGGTGAGTCTGCTGACACATACAGCAACAGTTGTTGGATTCCTTTTATTTTTGGTCATTTTAAAGCTAACGTGGAGCGATTTGCTTGTGTAAGGGGGTGCTGGTAATTCACTCATGGGGGTTTCTTGACCTGTAATGCTTGTGTAATGTGGCGGTTGAGTTGGGGAGGCTGTGGCTGGCTGTGCCACAGCCCCCTCTGCTCTGCTGTCAGCTCACTGCAGACAAGAAGTGCCCAGGCTTATGTTTTGCTCTGTAATGCTGGTGGAGGAGGAATAACCTCGCTGAGAGAGAAGAAATCTTCTCCCTGTGTTTGGAGGAAGTGGGTGGGGGGTGTGGTGTCAGGAGGCTAAACATGCCGGGTGGGAGTGAAGCTGAACTTCACTCCGGCAGCCTGAGAAAATCCCTGGTGGCAGGTAGCTCTGCGGGCAGGGATGCACGTGTTTGCAGAGGGACCCCTCACCCTGCCTAACTGCAAAAGTCCAGGCAGCACTGCTCCCTCCTATGCTACAGCAGCGTTGCCCGCTGAACTCTGCCTGCGGGGTGTGGTAGGTACAGCCAGCATCCGACTGACAACTTCAGCCGGCATCTTGCAGGCTGGGAGGAAGACTTGGAGGGATCCTTCCTCCACTCCCACGTTCAACTAGAAATAGCGGTCTGCTCCTAGCAGTGGGCTGGAGGAGATGCAGTGGAATGGCTTCTTGCTTTAACTCTTTTGGTCCAGTGCAAACCTACGTGATCAGCAGGGTGTGGGCTTGCAGCCACGCGCTGCTGGCTGGCTTGCCCTTCCCCCTCAATCCTCTCCAGTCTGGTTTTGCAGCTGGGAGTGGATGGGGAGTTTTTGGGGTGCTGGGTACTTCCCCTGGAGTGATGCAGGGTTCAGTTAACTCTTCCAGAGGCATCAGCCTTCTCTGTAAAATTGCAGGAGGAGAAAGGGGTGCTGCATGTACAAACTTAACACATCTCGTCAGCCTGGTGACAGAGGAGGGGAGTAAAACAGAGGCAAGAGTTCATTTCCCAGTCTGAGGGCCGTAAAAACCAGTTTCACAAATGGTGGTGTGTTCGTTCAAGTATCCGTCCATGGAAAGATCTAGTGCTTTGGCAGAGTTTGTACAAGTTCAGCCTGGTTGCTACAGAAACTCATCCCTTTATAGCAGCACACTGCTGCTTTGTTAAAAGGGTAGTGCATCTCTGCACAGACTTGGGTGACACAGGAGGCCCCAGGCGTAAAGTTGGTGCTGACAGGAATGTAGATAGCTTCTGGGGTGGCCTGGGCAGTGCGATTTGTCCACACGGATGCTTGGGGGGGCGGGGGGGTGCTGTTGACCACCTCTGTCCAGGGGACACTGCCCTCAGGATAGGGAGACCTTCTGGGACGCAGCCCTGAATGTTGCTGCATGGGTTGTAAAACAAACAAAAAACCACTTGTGGGGTAGCGGAGTTTGAAACAACAGCTTCACCAGCACAGCTCACTGAAGTTTCTACATCTAATGTCCACAAGACGTAGTGTGCAGGCTTGCATGTGGGCCCTAGCACAGGCACTTAGGGTCTGCTTGCAGTCAGGCTGTGGTAGCTTTATTAAGCCTTGCTCTGCTCCAGCACATGGTCCTCTGGGCTTCCCCTAATGAACAAGGGAATACCACACACTTGGTGTCTGTCCTCCTTTCACTACCAGCTAAAACCTTGAAGGAGGAGAGAGAAATGAAAGTTATTAGTGTGCAGTGGCCTGGACAGGTGCTTCAGCTGTGCACTGAGCCCCTTATGGTTGCAAGCAGACTATGGGGCGCTGAATAGGATCCTTAATATAAAAAGCACGCTTCAAGCAGTCAACATCCATGCTGAAGGGTTCTGCTGCTGCTAACAGCCACAACACCCAGGGCTGGGCGCACAATGGCGTAGAACAAGGGCTGTCGCACACTGAGGTGGCTGCTCTGTGCAGATGTCCCAGCCCCACCTGATCTGCTGTAGCTGTCTCCAGTGCTCTGTTGGCCGGCTTCCTGCCAGGCTGTCTTGGCAGAGGCAGGAATGTCTCTGCAGCGCTCCGGCAGGCAGGCGAGCAGTGCTCGCATCAGCCTTGGCAGGCTCTGCACCTCTCTGGTTGGGTGGTGGGACTGGGTGGACTGTGGTGGTGGGTTTGCTGTCAAGGGTGGATGGGCTTCTGGTTTCAGGAGGGAGATTCATTTGGAGATGATTTGAAGGTACTCCGGTGACCTCCCTGCTCGCAGAGGGTGTATCTGGTGTCAGGTGCCCCCACCGACTGCAGCGCATTGTGCTGGAGCTCCTGCCTGCCGCAGAGGCCTGGGAAGAGCGGCAGGAAGGATCTAACCCCAGGTGCAGCCCTGGGCTTGGGCAATCTGCACCCAGTGGGTGTTTGTGACAACTTGTGGTAACACCTGCTGGAGCATGGCACCCAATACTGTCTGGAGAGGCCTGTTTCCTCACATCTCACTCCTGATATTCCCCTCAGTATGTGAGGGAGGGGATTTGGGCATAAAAACCAACTCACATGCGGCCGTGCTGCTTCTACAGAGGAGCCTCTGGCCTGCAGAGGCTCTGCGGAGGGTCTAGGGCTGTATAGCTGGGGGTGCTGTGGTCCTGAGACCGTGTTCTCCTTCTCAGTCCCACCCTCCCATCCCAGGTGTGCAGCAGCTGGGTCAGGAGTGCTCCTTGGCCACTGTTGCTCTCCTGCTCCCGAGCGCTGTGAGGATGGCATTTGCTGCCTGGAGAAGTGAAACGCTGGTATCTGTGCACAGCTGTTGTATTGCTTCAGCCTGCCCACACCTCCCACGTCTGCAGAGCCTTTTACCCCTTCGTAAGGGCCCTGGAATGGCAATGTGGAGCTCCATGGGAGGGGAGATCTTGTAGTTCAGGAGCATCATCTGAAAGGCTGTGAAACACTCCTTTCTGGGTGGCAAAGGAGTCTCCTGTGTCTGAAAGCTGTATGGATCTGAGGAGTCGGCAGATACTGAGGCTTCCAGGTGGCTGGCCATGCTGTGGTGGAAAGAGGGATGGCATGGAGAGGATGCTACTGTGTCGGGGCACTCCTGATGCCCAGTGCTGAGCCCTGGGAGGCTGCAGCTGGCCCCCAAGGGCTGGGGTCTCCATCAGGGTGTCCTGAGGCTGTATCAGTGCTGGGCTGTCTCTAGGGGTTGGGGAGGGATGGCGCTGCCAAGCAGAGCTGTTGTGATGCTGGCGCCCCAGCATTTGGAAGGTTCCAGCAGTGACTCAGCTGTACAGACCCGCAGGGAGGTGTCTGGAAGGGTGGAAATGCAAAAAACCTAACAATCAGGCTAAAAATATTGCTGATGTGGTCCCCTGCAGTGCCTGTGCTTGAGTACTGATGAGCTGGGACCTCCTCTCCTGTCCACGTAGTCCCTGCCAGTGCGGAACTCTCAGCCTGGGAAGGACCTTTGGCTGCAAACCCTTCTGGTGTCACCTTGCACTCCCAGGGCGGTGTCACCATGCAGCTTGGTGCAGTGGGATCAGGTGCCTGACACCAGCTAGGGCTGTGCCAGAGGAGGCCAGAGAAGCAGGGGGGATGGCTTGTATGCTCCAGTCATGCCTACATCCCCCTTCCCAAAGGGCTGCTGAACCCCTTGCGCCCAGATGAGATTATTTGTAATGCGTTTTCCTTCTGGGCCTGGCACTGTAGCACACTGAAGATGTGTGCTTCGCCCTTGAGAGCGTGCCAGATGTGCTGCCAGCCCCTGAAGCTGGTGTCTGGAGAGAGCCTCTCCGGGAGGCAGCAGCTGCTGTAGGCTCTAGCTGCCTGCATTTATTGGCTGTAGGATTGAACTGCTGTCTCATAGCAGGAGAGGCATCTCAAACCCACTGCTGCCACTGGATCTGTCAGGCTGGAAATACTTCAGCAAGTCCCAGGAGCCTGCTCTGTGGCCCGGGGAGGGGCTTTTGCAGGAAACTGGCCTTGAACACTTCCAGTCCTGCCATCCCTGGCTGTACTACTTAAGGCAGCATTTCCCCTTCTTTAAAGTAGGCTCATATATCAAGACCTTTGAGTTCATCCCTCTTCAGGGGCAAGGAGGGGTTAAGAGGGAGTGAGAAGGAACTGCCCTTGATGGTATCCTTTACTTTCACTGCCCTGTTCTTCAAGGAGCACAAGCAAATGGGGTCTCGATCCAATTTTTGCCTGGAGAACGGGTGACAGCAGTACGCAGGCAGATTTGTGTGCAGATTTTGGGTCTCTAGCTGTTTTCAGCCTGCATGCCAGCTGCTTGGTCTGGCTGGTCTGTCTTGCCCTACATCGGGAGGCTGAGGCTAACCCTATGTGGGACAGGCAGACTTGCCCACTGGGAAATCATCCTAAAACCGGTCTGTTAACACTAAACTTGTGATGCTAATGTGCAAGGGCATTTTCAGAAGGATCAGCTCTTCTTCTGGAGAGGACGTTGGCTTCTCTAGGTGAGCCCAGCCTGAGCAGGTGAGCTCTTCCTGGTGGTGTCAGATGGACCACCTTGCTGTACCTGCCTCTCCTTGGTGTGTGACCCTAAAGCTGCTGGTGCAGCAGCAGACTGGAGCTTTGTCTTGGATCTGCTCTTGAGGCTGCAGCTCCAACCGCATCCATGCCCTCTCCGGGCTGGCTGCTGCCATCTCATTCTCTAGCCACGGGGTTACAGCTCTGGTGCTAGGAAAGTGGCTTGTGGTAGAGAAGTGCTGCTGTATCTTTCCGGCTCTTGATTATCCTACTTCCCACAGCACAGCAACCTCTTCCTGCGGTAAGCTTGAACGTGCTGATTATCTGTAGTTGCTTAAAATCTGCTAGGCTAGAACTGCTGGCAATCTGTTGTGCATAGCCTGGCAGATAGCGAGGCCTCTGAGTATAAATCACTCTGAAGTCTTCAAGGCAAAACCCTGTCTCTGAAGGATGAAAGAGAAGACCTGTTGCACAGAAGGAAGTGTGGTTGTTGTCATGGACTCATAGCCTTTCTTCTTGGTAACAGCAGGAAGGGACTGTTTTCAGACTGTCCTCAGGAAATGCTGCCTATGTGGTGGCAGGCACCTGAGAACCCCCCCAAGTGAGAGCTGCTAATCAGTTTGGGAGTGGTTGTTGCTAATAAGTGCAACACAGCAATTGCTGGCCTTCCTCGAGCAGTTTTTCTGAGTGTTTGGCTGCAGAGCTTGAGGTGGACCTTAGAAGGGACAGAGGATTTGGCTGAGGGAAGTCCCCTGGATATCTCTTTTCCCTGGCTGTTTAATTTGCTGCTAGACTAACCTGTGCTGCAGCACGGTGCCAAGTGCCTGCTCCATAGTGCTCTCCCTGTGCCCCTCTGTGTCAGGGTCTCTCCCTGCTCTTCTGCTTAATGTCTCTTGGACGAGTGGCTTCAGAAAACAGTTGCTGCCTAGGTGTGCCCTCAAGTCCTGCGTGCTTGGCTGCATGAAAGTCCTTCTTGTGCTAGAGAAAGGTTTCAGAGGCACATTCTGATAGGATCACTCAGCATCTGGATAACTCTAGGTTGTTACCATAGTATCCAAGAAGGATTTTTTTTTCTGCTTTCTAGTGAAAGGGGAGCCTCAGGTCCAGGGAGTGAGCACTTCACCCTGAGTGAGACTTGCTTCATACGAGTTCACCTGCAGCCTTATGCAGATGGAAGCACAAGTCTGCCTAGAAAACTTAGTAAAAGGTTCCTTCATACTGCTGATGGTGTGGTGTTTTGCTGGAGCAAGGACCACCTTTTGCTGGCCTCAGACTGGCACCCAATTCAGGCAAATGGGTAACCAAAGACTTGCGGGGGGGAGAGGGATCCTGAATCCCCATGTTCTCAGTGTCCTTCATTGTCTTGAAGGGAAGACAGGCTTTCCCAGCAGCTGTGCATTAAGCCCTGGTCCTTCTGGAGCAGCCTGTCTACTGCTCAGGGCTTAGTAGTGGATGCACAAACATCACCATGTTGCCATCTGTGTGGAGTTAAGTATAATAATGCTGTAAGGGAACAAAGCTCGAAGCTGGCTTGACTCGCATGGTCTCCTCTGGGGCGGTTGTACTTCAGGAGTACCTGAGATGGCCATGCTAAAAGCTTGCCCCATGCCATCTTAGCTCCTGGAGGGCTTTTCTGAGAACGCACTTGGTGTGGATGCTTAACAGGCACTTGTTTCTCGAGCGTGTTTTGGTAAGGGCTGCTCACGCTCCGTGGGCTGACTTCTAAACTGCTGGCCAGAGCCAGCCATGCTGTGGAGTAGAAAGCAAGGAGCACTTAGTAACTGCAGACTACTCATGTGGCAGCAGTATTTGATCCTTAACAGAATAAAATATGTAGCAAGTAAGTAAAACAAGTAGCATAACTCTGAGTTTGCAATTGGTTCTTAATGGAAGTTCCTCTTAATCCACTTCTTAAAGCTTCCACTTTGAGCAGCTTCTCCTAAACAGATTTATTTTTACTTGCGCTGATGCTGTAAAATAGAAGATGCAAATAGATGAGTAATTGGAACAGGAATCTAACCAGCATCTCTGCTTGTATCCAACTAGTGCTGAAGTGGGTCAGGGCAGCCTCCAGTCTTGTGCTGGACATCACTTGTGGGACTGGGCATGCACCACCCAGACCCCTCCCCTTGACTTCTGTCAGGGAAGGATGTTTTATTGCGGCCTTTGTAGCAACATGGAGGGGCTGTTGCTGCTGCCTGTGTGCTCTCTGGAGGTAATGGTGAACGAGCACAGGTACAAGAAAGGCACAGACCTTTCAAGCACCTGATCCTGCTCAAAGCTGGAGACGCAGTGATGAAAATGTTCCAGCACTGGTGGATCTCCATCCTTCATAGACCTGCTGCCTGGCAATGCTGGTGTGTACGAATACATCAGGCTTATGAAGCTTGCCTATAAACTCTTTGACTCAAGTTGTAGTCCAGAGTGTGTGCCTCTTGGCTAGCTCCTGAAGTGAGCCTTAACAAGCACGTTCCTTTCTGAGGAGAGCATCACAGCTGCTGTTTGGCTTTGAGCTGCCCCAGGCAACGTGTAGCTTAGTCTTTCTTCCCTGTTGCAATTGATATTGGAGGTAGCAGCAAGGTGGTTTAGATGTGTGCAAGCTCTGGCCTGGGGTGAGATTCATCCCCAAAATTGTGCCAGTCAAATGCAAGATGGGGCAGTTAAGTTTTTGTCCAACCCGTGCACTGCTGGATGTTTAAGCAGCAGATGGGATGCTGGCTTGCTGGGCAGAGCAGACATGAAAGGCTTTTTCTGCTGCATCTTCATCAGTGGTAATATGGTAGCTCTCTAGAAGAGGCCTGAATGTGTTTTTTTTGGCTGAGTGCCTTCATTACAAACTCCACAGCATGTGTGCAGGCCTGCATTCTTCCACCTGGAGCTGGATAGTGGAACTGCCTGGACTCCTGCATGGCTTTTGGAGCTGCTCTGCCAATGTGCTGGGGCTGCCTATAGCAGAAGGTAGGAGTGATGCCCACTCATCCCCTTCCCCACCTCTGGGTTCATCTGCTCCTGCCTTAGACTCGCGTTTATCGCTGGTGCTGCGTTGTGCGTGGGCACAGTGCGCTGCTCTGATAACCAGGCTGTGTAGTGTGGTGTTGCAGGATGACTTGTTACTGTGGTGACACTAGGGGCTAGGCCAGTGAGCCAGCAGAGTGCTTGGCCTGTTTGTACAGCTGAAATCCCTCTAGCTGACTTCTCGTGCAGTGACTGCCTGTGGGACTGCTGTTAGAATGCATCTTAGACCCTCTGCGGTGCTCTTGACAGGTTGTCCCTTTAAAATGATAGGGTAATTTGGGTTGTAAGGGACCTCTTGAGGTTATCTAGTCCAGTCTCCTGCTCAAAGCATTATAGAAAAGCTGCTAGAGAGTGGCAAAAATAACACAGCCCAAGGAGGGGCTCAAGAAACTGACTCCTGGGCTGCTTCAGTGTTCCCTGTTTAAATGGGCACCTCCACTGAGCTGGCTCCGAAATGATCTGCTTCCAAAAGGTGCCCTGGTCCTTGAGCTGTCACCCTGCAGATGGCTGTGCAGTGCCACTGCGGGGCTGAATTATCAGCCTCCCGGAGGGTGTGGGCTGAGGGCAGGGGCACTGGGCAGGGCATCTATCTCCAGCCAGTGCTGCATCTTCCATCTCAGCACTTGTTATCCACATCTCCAGGCTTCCTTGCCTTGTGCGTGGTCCCTTAGGCGCTGGCAAAACAGCTGAATCACAGGTGATGCCTGTGCTACTGCCAGCTCAGAGGCTGCTCTCAGACACAGCAGCAGCCACCATCTGTTTGAGACAGCCGCGGAGAAATGCCCAGCTTTCCTCCTTGCCCCTCTGGCTTGTTTTCTCTCTGAGAATGCAGAGGGAAAGAAGGATGAAACAAATCCCTGAAGCTGTGACGCTATACCTGAGGCATGCAGACCTCTGGAAAGTAACTGGGAATCTGCAGGCATCACTGGTGGTGCTGGGTGTGCCAATCTAGTGATGAGATAGGTGGCTTTATTCCAGCTGAATGCCTTAGTGAGGCTTGCATGCCATTTTTCAAGTAAGATCGTGTTTGGGACTAAAGCTTGTCTCTATTTTTTTTTATGTTTTTCCTTCACTGCAGCTTGCTGCCTTGCCCAAAGGGGTATGACCAGCAGCCTGCTCCCCCCAGCCCCCCTCTGAAGAACATACCTTCTAAAGGTGGCATCCTGATGGACTTGACACCCCAGGAACTGTGATGCAGCTGAGCAGTGAAAATGAGTCAGCCTCATCCTTGTTAGCATGTAAAGTAACACATGCTGCAGAGTTTGCACCCTGGACGTTGCAGCAGATAATTGAGAGGAGTTTGGTACTTAAATATAGAAGTGTTTGTTCTTGAGGTTTGCAAAACTGAAGCTTGTTGTGCAGAATTTGACCTGAATATGTTGGCTTTTAAATCTCTCTGGGACTGATACATGTTAAACCCTGCTGTATTTCAATGTTCTGATCTCTTTAAAGACAAACGCAGTTGTGGCAGTCTGCTTAGTGAATGCAATTACCTGTGCACTTCTAATCCTGAGATGTGTTTTAGCTGTCTTTACTGATTTTTATATTTACCTTGGGCACCTGTTTTCCCTTCCCAGAAACATAATAGTAAATTCCCTGCCTCAAGAAGCAGCAAGGCTTGTTGTCAGCCAGGTCCCACTCTCTCTCTCAGAGGAGGACTGGTGCTCTCAAACATTTAATGTAATAAGCTGCTCAGTGTTCCTAGTTCTGCTGCTGCTTCCATTTTTCAGGGCACACTGGGAAAGTGACTTACCACGTTGGTGCCAGAACCAAGAATAGACCTCAGGTGTCCTGACTCTAATTCTGTGGTTCAGCTGTGGGATCGTGCTGCCTTTTTTTTTATTCCCCTGCCCCCTTCTTAGCAAACCAGAAATAGCTGCCCGAATAGCCTCAGTTCGTCTTTGCCCCAAATGAGGAGTCTGCCAGGGCAGAGGTTCCTCTTTAGTAGTTCAGGAACAAAAAGGCTTGTGCTGTAGTTCTTATTCAGTTGGTGGTTACTGCTGGTTTGATCACATCTGCAGTTCTGGGAGTTGCTTTTCTTGAACACTGGCAGTTGGTTCAAGATGATAGAGACTTCTGTTGTGATGTACAGCTCCAGAGAGTGTTGCATGCATCTGACTTTAGGTGGCTTTTCTCATAAAAGCAGTGGCTTCTTTCCCCAGTGGAGTAATGGGAGTATAATCAAATTGGGAGGATTTGAGCTGGACAAGATCTGTGGAGTCATCCAAGGATGGGGAGGGCCTAAGGAGGACATCCCTTCCTCTCTGGGCCCTGTCCCATGGCTGCTCCACTTAAGAGGAGTAAATTTTAGTGCCGCTTCCCTTACTGCAGCCTTTCCCTGTTTCTTTGGGCACCTGTAAGAGCCTGGCTGTTCTTTATAAGGAACTTCCTGTTAAGGAGTGAATAGATGGGTGAGGGGGATCCAATCTCTGCCTTCCCTGTGCCAAGCAAAGCCTGTACCTGTACTCTGTGCTGCAGCCCCACAACTGTCATCGCGGCTTCTGCTGGGCTGGGTTCAGCTGGTACTCCCCGTGCTGTGCCTGCAGGCGTGCTGGCTCCTTGCAGGCAGCGTGAGGTCCCATGGCTGCAGGCGTGAAGTGTTAAAACTTCACTTAAGATTAGTCTGGAGTATTGATCACCCCTTCCTCTGTGGCGAGTGGGTCGTGTTTTTAAGCAGCTTGGTGCTAGTGTGTGATGGAGGGGGGAAACTCACTGTGGCAGCCTGTCTGGCTATGTTGTAACTACAGAGACATTAACTGTAGCTGTAGGAGGTGGCTATGGTGCCCGTTTGCCTTTCAGACATGCTAATGTTTCTCTTGCCATGAAGTTGCTTAGTGTCTGTAGGAGGTGCTGCTTTTTGGCTGACTAAAACGTTCAGCCTGCTCCCACCCCACCAGAGTAGAGTCTGGCTGGGCGGTAAAAACTGCAGACGAGCTGTTTTTCTGGAACTGCAGCAGGCTATTGTTTGGGACATCAGCCTTTTTTTTTCTTTACAAGCTTATTTGACAAATGACAAAAGAAACTGCACTGTGTTCAGTCTCCAGGGCCTTGGTCACGCTGCTTCCCTCCTTTGCCACCCTGCCCCAAATGTGCATACAGCTCTGCAGCCTCTGGGTATGGCAGGTGTCTCCAAGTGGAAGCAGGAGCGTGGTGGTGCTGAAACCCATCTCTTCTGACTGGCTTCTCTCGGTAAGAGCTTTCCTATCGGTATCTTCACCCCTGCTTTTGCAAGGAGATCAGGGCAGAATGGCAGACTTTCAGTGTAAGTAGTATTGGTGGGTGAAGGGGAGGTCTTGACAGTCTGCCAGCTCTCCTGTGCTGAGTAATCTCCCAGCAGTCAAACTTCTGGTATCTCCTCTCAGGAGACTGAAATGTCCCTCTATCTAACCTTGATGGTGGTGCCAGCCAGCGAAAGTGACTGTCTGAAGGCCTCAGCATTGTGGACCTGCTCAGACAAGTCCTGGTGCCTTCTACGTAGGCTTTTTTCCAGCCCTGCAGTGAGCTTTTAAAGGCTGGAACACATCTTCAGAGTGTGACTCCAAAAAAGCGCGTGCATGTGCTCATCTAACACTTGGTGCCACTGCCAAATGCAGTGTGGAACTGCCTGTGCATTAAGTGTGCAGGTGCCAGACATTACTGGTAGTAGAAGAATCTGGGGCCTGGCATGCTGTTCTGCTCAGCAGGAGTTCCTTGTGGGCACACACATGGTTACGTGTGCCTTCAGGCTCATGAAGAGGCTGTGATGTGTGTTGCCCTAGGGCAAATGGTGTTCTCCTCTATGGGGAAGCTTCTACTGATGTTCTTGGTGTGGGGAAAGGGCTTGAGCAGAAGGACTTGGATAGTTGTAAGGTGAGAGGGTTTGGTTTGTTTGTTTTTTTTTTTTGCTCTGGGCAAAAAAACTCTGCTCAGTTTCCAGGTAACTTGACTAAAACTTGACACAGCGAGGAGTGAAGAGCATCAGCACTGCCCTGCTCATGTGCTGTTGGCTGCTTCTGTTGGGTGGTCTCTTGCAGACCCAAGCTAAAGCAGAAGTACTTGTACAGAGGACAGCTTAATGGTGGCAGAGCTTTTTTTCAACTCTAGCTGTCAGAAATAAATTCAGTGGATGCTCTGTGTGTAGTGTTCTGCTTATCTTAAGGTCTTGTTCAAGGCATTAAAGCATCATTTGTCATCAGGATGGTGGTAAGGTGGTTTATTTACCCAGAGCCCTTCCCTGAGCTGCCAGCATTGGTAAGCCCAGCTCCTTAGGGCTCATATTTACACCCATCTCTTATAAAATAGGCTTGGTCAAAGCTACCAGGAAGGTCTAATTCTTAAATGGCTGTAAATTGTAGTATAAAGGGAAGAAAGTACTTCAAGGTTCTGAGCAGGTGCTGGAAATCTTAAATTGCAAGTCTAACTGGCACATGGGAAAATAAAAGCTGTTCTGAGGCTGGTTGGGCTGGGCATTGGGCATCTTGCTGTTGGGGCACCTCTCACAAGGTGTGTGCTGTGAATCACAGCTTGTGCTGATGGAGTCATCTGTCTGAGGCCGGGTAAGTTTGCTTTAAATGTAGTAGCTCAGTAGCTGGTAACTGGATTTAGAAGGTGATTTGGGGTCTACAGGACAGAGCTGGCATGAAGAGTTAAAACTAGTCACCATCTTGGGTGTGATGGGTCCAAGATGCTTGTACGTGCTCCACCTGGTATCTTAAGGGGCTCCAGGATGATGCGGGAATTAAGAGGATGTATTGCAGCAGCATGGTCCTGATAGCATTTACTAGGGAAAGCTCAGCTAAGGAGGAGGAGTGGTTCGTAAAATGCTTGTTCTCTAGAGAGACCTGAGCGCCTGTGATCTGGAAGAGTGCCACACTGGTATCGAGACTGCTCCACAGAGCTCTTAAATCTGTCAGTGTTTGGCTGACGTGCTCAAAGATGGAGCATGCAGGCTCTGAATCCAGTCATTAAAGCTGCAGCAGTGAGTCAAAAGTCAGAGCTGAGTTTCTATTAAAAGCTACCTTTTTTGCTGTCCCCTGCAAAGGAGCATTGGCATGTGCCTCTCTTGCAGCTCCAAGCGGAGTCTTGAAAAGTTCCAGAAGCTCTCTGCAAACTGCCACACTCTGGACAGCAGGGCTGCTGTGTTTGAGCGGATGAATGGGAATCGCATTGACCCGTCGGTTAAAATTTCCCCAATAGATGTGTAAAATACTTAGTTGTTTGCACTTAGGGTTTTTTTTCATAGTCTGAGTAGTTACCTGATGCTTGCTGCTTCGATTCGGGATCTTCAGGGATGTTCTTGACACCAGAAATTGCTGATGCATCTTGCATGTGCGTTGGAAATGCATTTTCTCTTCTGCAACCTGTCGTCTTGGAGGGGAGACAAGGCCAACTTCCCTGGAGGAACTGTGGTTTTATTGAGTGTCCCCAATGACATGAGAGCCTTTTTTAAGGTGGGCAGCCTTTGTCAGGCTCTTGTGCCCCATCCCCCAGGAGGGGGTTCAGTGGGTTAAGGCAGGGAGTTAGAGCAGGATGCCTTTGGGTTGGGGCGGTGAGAAATAAGATCTGGTCTTGTATGCTGATGTTTCCTAGGCTCCCTGCAAAGGCTGGCTTCAGGGGACACAGCCTGATCGCTAGGCAAGTGCGGAGGAGGAAAGGCCAAGTGTGGCTTGCAGCTTTTCCTTCCAATGTCCCTGTGAGTGGCTGTAGGTACCAAGTGAAGCTGAGTCAGACCCACTGGGGTGATGTGGGCTCTTCCATGAGCTCAGCGAAGCCTGCCTAGCGTGTAACCAGGCGCTGCCTGTGCAGACCTGTCAAAGCTTCTGGAGTGGATGAAATCCATCTGCGTTAACAGCAGGATGTCAGCACTTCCAGGACAAGAGGTTAGGAGTGGGTCAGTCATAGCCGGCAGGATTTTGCTTGGTGGTAGGTGCTGAAACTCAGATGCCCAGACAGTAGATCCCTTGAAAGGCTGGTAATCCTGCTACTTGAATGCATTCATACTGACCTTACTGGTTTTCTAGCTGTGGTGAGAGCTAAGCAGTCTTGGGAGCAAATGTGTAAGCAGTGGCTGCAGCAAGCCAGAGATGAGGATGAAATAAACGGGGTGGAGCAGTTGCGTCCTGTAACACCTTGGGGAGATCCCAATGAGCTCCTGAACCCTTGCTGGTGGATCCCAAATGGAGTTCTGGTCCCTGCCATCTCTGATAACCAGGAGATGAGGTGCGGGATGGCGTTGCCTGGTAGCAATCCATGTGGCATTTGCTGTTCCAGTTCTTTAGGAACGCTGCGCACATGGGGTCAGTGCAGGGCTGCTCGCTGCCCGGTATTATAAAACCACTGTGCTTGATGGCTGAGGAGGAGGAGGACATCAGTGCTGGAGTGTTTGTTGGTGGTGAGGCTTGGGCCATGGGATCAGCTGCTTTGCTTTTGACTCTTGTACTGTTTAGTGACTAATCAGATTTTTGAGCCTGTTTAACAAATTCAGCTGTCTCCCTTGAACAATACACTGGCTGTATTTTTAAACGCATCACGTGGCTTCAGAGAAGTCGGCAAACCAGCGTAGCGCAGCTTGCCTGGGCTGGGAGATGCTCTGCCCTGCTCTGTGCTGTGACTAGGAGGGAGCAGTCTCCTCCCCGACTCGAGCTGTCTGCGGCAGCTCTCCCTCGCTACCCGCTGCTGCTGGCGGGGCTGCTGCTGCTCCTCGAGCTCTGCCCAGGGTAAGTACTGCTGGGCCAGTGAGGTTTTTCTGTGGCTGTGGGGCTGGGCGTAAGCACAGGTGCTGCTGCTGCTGGGGAGAGCCAAGCAGATATTCAGGGGACAGGAGGTCCCTTTCCAAGTGCGGTCAGAGGTGAGCTCATAGTCCTGTGCCGCAGCCAAAATGGATCTGCACCTCTGTTGGGGAAACTCACAGGTTCAGTGAATGTGGGGAGATGCTGTGACTGTCGCTGACAGCTCCTGCAGATCAGCTCTGCCTCGGGTTGAGGTAGATGCTTCAAGTAAGACTCACCTGTACCTGTCTGGGTGTTTTGTTGGTGTTTCAAGTTATCTTGCTCTACTGTGAGGCTAGAGATGCCAGCTCCCTGGCAGGTATCCTGTGAGTCATGCTGCTTCGGACAGGTATATCCCAGCATCTTGGTTCGGCCATGCTTGGCAGCTTTCTCTGTCGCTGGCACCGAGTGGGTACTGGTGTCTGAGCATAGTGCTACCGCTTCTTTCCGGTAGCATTTTTCTACTCACCTGGTTTGGGCAGCATTTTGGACTGTTAATCCTCCTCTGTACAAGAGCTACCTGAAAATCTGGGTTAAAAACCTTGTGGTCCTAACTGGTTGAGATCAGGTGGGGCTGGAGGATATCAAGTGGATCCCAAACTTGCTTTGCTGAGAACTGAAAGCTCCAGGGCAAGCTGCCTTGTTTTGCAGCCTCTGAATAATTAAAACCATTTCTGAATGCTTTGCTCTTTTCGTTTGGTTTGGGGACACACTCAGCTTGCTGAGACTTGCTCCTTTTGAATAGAGCTGGCTGGTGTCGTGCCCGCGTGGGATCCTGTGTGGCCGAGCCTGCCCTGCGTTCCCTTTCCTTCTGGGTGGCAGCTGGTCCCACACCGCTGACCCACGGAGCAGGATGGGACTTTCACGACCCCTTGGTGGCCTGGTGCTCTGCTCAGGGGGAGGGCAGCTCTGTTTGTAGGGAGGAATTTGCGTGCCTCAATTCTCCTCAGTGGGAGGAAAACCTGCTGCTGTGCGAGGGAAGCAGTCTGGCGCATACTCGCCTGTCGGCTCTCGGGCAGAGGCCTGACCAGACAGGCTTGTTGTGAACACGTACCGGGGACGGTGCTCGCCGCTGACTGTGAAGCGTCTCCTTTGTCAGCCAGCCAGACTGGCACATAGCTGGGTGCTTGTAGCCAGCTCCTGTCAGGGCTGACGTGCACAGTGTCCCACCTCCGAGCCTGCAGATGGCTGCTCGTGGGCCAGGACTTGCTCTTCGCAGCCTGGCCATCAGCGTGTGCACAGATGCTGGCTGTGGGCCCGGTCTGTGCACCCCATTGCGAAGACTGCATGGGTACCTGCCCCTCTAGGTCCCAGCTTTGTCCAACACAAGCAGCCAGAAATAGCAGCATATGGGCATGAACCTGTCTGGAGCATCTGAGGCCCATAAGTGGGACCTGGGGCCTCTGATTCTGCTCCCAGATGAAGTGGGATCTCCTGTCTGATCTTGGCGTTGGGAGAGTGACCCATCCTCGTGTTTGGCAGCCACACCAGGCTGCTGCTGGCTCCAGCTGTGCAGCACTGTGCTGCAACTGAGGGCAAACAGTAGTGTGCAGCCTTTCTGGAGTGACGCAGAGGTTGGTGCCTGCCAGACGTGCCACCTCCTGGATGAGCCATTGGTGGGCTGATGGGAGCCCAGTACCCTCCTGGGCCTCTGCCACAAGAGCCAGGAGGGAAAGAGGTGCGTCATGCTGCAGCACTGACAGGCTCTTTCTCTGTTGCAGTTCTCGGCATGCTGAATAACCCTCTTGGGAACGTCCTGGGGAAGCCCCCGATGGGTTTCCTGCCTCTAGACCCCATTGGTTCAGACCTGTCAGAAAAGTTTTCCACACCGACGCTGAGGAGCTCCCGCCTGGATTCCCGTTCCCTCCTGGACTCCCGCTCCAGCAGCCCCTCGGACTCAGACACCAGTGGGTTCAGCTCTGGCTCCGACCACCTCTCAGACTTGATTGTAAGTTTGGGTCCTGCACATGCTGTGTGGTTCCTGGTGTCTTGGTGCATTTCAGGGGAGCACAGGAGAGCTGTGAGGGGCTGCAAGCTGTAGCCCAGGAAGGGAAGGGTGTGCTGGAGGGATCCCCATGCTGACACAGCAAGGTTCTGCAGCCCAGGGTTTGGAAGAAGGGCTGCTCATGCAGTCCTCCTTCAGCACAGACTAGCACTGTCCTCATTTATTTTTTTTTCCTAGATAATGTTTTGGCCTTTTGGCTTTGTGCTTGCAGCCCTAATGGGTTAATGGGTCAGACCCAGAGGGGTCTGAGTCCTTGAGCTGCTGTGTGGCAGGAGGGTGTCTGTGCCCTGATCCCAGCAGGGAGGTGGTTGATCAGCACAGCTGCCTCCAGGCTCCAGCCTGGGCTTCTCAGGAGCTCCTGTCTGCCTTTCATTGCCCTTCCCGTTTGCTGACTGCACTTCTCTATCTCAGGGCTGTTTCTTCTAGAGCAAACTGGGTCTAGCCTGCTCCCGTTCCCTAAAGCATAGCTAAATTTGGAAGCCAGCAAGCGAGGCGAGTGTCTGTCTCGCTGACCCAGTCTGTGCCGCTGGGTCTGTGTTGCAGTGTGAGCAGCAGCTCTGGGTGCCAGCAGGGCAGCCTGGCTCCAGCCAGCTCTGCGGGTGCTACGTGGCTCCTCTGCAGGACCTGAGGCTAAAGCCAAGGCCGAGCTGCTCCTAGCTCTGCCGTGGCCTTGACCCCCATGTTGGGGTGGGCATGAAGGACACAGCTGACTTGATGTGGAGTTGATTCTCCTGTGATCCGTCATGGAGAATTGGATGGTGCTGTAAGTGGCTGCAGCCTCCTGGGCTCTGATGATGGCAGGTGGTGCGGGGTGGCAGGGTTTTGTGCTGGCCTTGTTCACGAAGGTCAGGTCTTCCCCAGCATGGCCTCAGTGTGGGTGGCTGTGCCGCAGCAGCACACGGCTGCATCTGCAGAGCGGCTGGCACTTGATAAGCTGCACAGTGTCTCACATCCCTGCTGTTCTATTAATCCATGCTTTTACTCCTTCCACCCTGGGAGAGGCATGTTAAACCTGTGAGCGGTTGGGTCTGTGGCCAGCCGAGCCCACATCCTGGTCAGGCAGCCTGGGAGCTGGTCTGCAGAGGGCAAGAGCCACCTCTCTGCCTGCAGAGCTCCTGGGTGCTGCTGGCGAGCCCTGCCTGCTGCAGGCAGGGCCCGAAGCGAAACATGAGGCTCCTCCTGGGGTGGTTGATGTTCCCTGGGGGTGGCAGCTGTCCTTGAGGCTGTGCAGGCAGGGGGTTGCTGTTGGTTTTGTGGTCTGCCATCCTGCTTAATGCCACCTGCTGCTGCTAACTTGGCTTGGGTTCAGGGGGAAATGGCTGTAGGGGCAGACCTTTCGCAGGGAAACAGTGATCCCATCAGGCTGCTGGGACAAGTGACGTGGCTGCTTTCCTGCCTCTGCCAGACCTCAGAGGATCTCGGAGAACAGGAAATCACTGAGAACACCTTCTCTTGCTGTGGGTGAGGGCAGGGCCCCAGGGTGATGCATGACCTTCAAGTATTGTGTGCTCCTACTCAGAAGCTGGGTTTTAATGTGGACTTTTCTCTTGCAGTCAAGCCTTCGTATCTCCCCACCTCTGCCCTTCCTGCCCCTCAGTGGGGCATCAAGAGACTCCCTAAAGATGGGAGTGGGGTCCCGGCTGGATCAAGATCAAGCTGCCCTGGCTGCAGTCACTTCCTCCTCAGCCGGTGCATCAAAAAGATGGCCTGGAGCATCTGCATGGCCTTCCTGGGATCTCCTGGACTCTCCAGAAGACCCCTTCAGTATCGAAAGAGAAGCCAGGCTTCATAGGCAAGCAGCAGGTAAGTTGGCTCGTGGGTCTCCGTAGGCTTCAGTGTGCTGTGACGGTCTGGTGCTTCTTGGAGGGAACGGAGGTGGTTTCTGTGCAGATAATGTGGCTGGATGTGAGTTTGCAGCAGATCAGACCTTTCTCCATGCACAAGCCTGACTCTGGGTCTACCTGCTGGCAGAAAACCAGGCAAGATGTACGGGCCACTGCCTATCGCTGCTGCAGCTCTGCTGAACCTGTAGTTGTGGGATATGGGGATTTGCTTGGAGACCTGTGGGAGAGCAGGAAGTGAATGGTCCTGTATTGAGTGTTGCTTGTGCTTGTCCCAGCTATGAACGAAGCAACCTGCACCTGGAGTGGTCAGCTGCCTCCCCGACACTACAAGAACCCCATCTACTCCTGCAAAGTGTTCCTGGGAGGAGTCCCGTGGGACATTACGGAAGGTGAGGAGCCCCAGGCTGGGCACTGAGGCCTTGGATTTTGACATCAGGAAGGTGTAGGGTGAAGCTTTTTAGGGAGGTGCTGACTTCTTTCCTTCTGTCTGTAGCTGGACTAATCAACACCTTCCGTGCTTTTGGCTCACTGAGTGTGGAGTGGCCTGGTAAGGATGGCAAACACCCACGCTGCCCTCCCAAAGGTAATATGCCTAAAGGTAATAGCGACACGGTAGGGTTACTCTTTTCCCATGCTATGTTACAGCACGGATGCTGGGATGGTACGGCTGCATGCTGGTGACTGGATGGTACAGAGCACCCTAGGGTAAATCTCCTGCTCTCACATGGGTCAGCACCAGGGTTGCAGAGCACTGTCACCTCGAACCTAGTGTCCCCCTTTGCCCCTAGCAGGGCTGGACAGGAGCATGGGCTGGGGGAAAGCCTCTCTGGTGCTTCAGGAGCCCCACGTGGGGCTGTCTTGCTCTGGGTGATAGCTGCTAGTCCCCACTGACAGTGCAAGCACTCAAATCGGATGCACCCTTGGGGCGCACACAGTGAATCCAAGTGTGTGTCCGCAGCAAGCTGGCAGCTGTGGGGACTGATTAGCCCAGCAGCCCCTGTGGCATAATCCTGGCTCAGGCAGCTGGGCTGATGTGTTGTGTAGGCAGTAATGAGTTACGGGGCAAGGACTGACTAGTTTGTGGGCTTGGTGGTGCCTAATGGCCTCATTCAGTGACCAGAGCACTGCGAGGTAGAGTGCTGGCACTGATGGAAAGGACTTTAAAACCCTGAACTTCTATTTCTGGGCCAAAACATCTTAAATGTGAAGCAAAGTCTGTTTTCCTGCAGGCCATGCTGTGACCAGGCTGGTGGGTGTCCACTTGTCATGTCTAGATGTGGCCTTGTGGGTGGGGGACAGTGGCCCAGGTAACATTGGGCGTGAGTAAACCTGTCCCTGATGACTGGGCAGCCTTGTGCTGAGCTGGGGCCCTCTCCCAGCTTGGCCAGCCTCTGTGTGTTGTGGGTAGATCTTGTATGTAGAGTTGGCTGGGGCAGGTGCTGCAAATCTCTGCCTTCCCCTAGAAGGGGTTGAGGACAGCAAAGAAGATGCAGTGCAGATACTTTGGGTGGCATCTGAGAGTGATTTTGAAGGTGTCTGCGAACTGGGATGATCTGGTTTTCCTCTGCTACAGTTCTAATAACCGTTTCCTTCCTTTCACCTCTAAAGGATATGTCTACCTGGTGTTTGAGTCTGAGAAATCTGTGCGTGCTCTGCTCCAGGCATGCTCCCAGAACCTGCTGAGCCCTGATGGGCTCAGTGAATACTACTTCAAGATGTCCAGCCGCAGGATGCGCTGTAAAGAGGTGAGCAGAGCCCAGAGAGCCCTGCAGCTGACAGCAGGGGGTGCTGGTGAGATCCTCGGAGGCGAGGGGGCGCACAGAGTCACTCAGCTTCAGGACTTAAGCAGAGCAGCAGAAGTCAAACTGGCTCTTGGCCATCTTTAGTTGGTGCGTTCCTGTGGTAGGGCTGGACGCAAGCAAGGAGGGAAGTGTCAGATTGGTGTCTGTGTCCTTCACAACAGCTTGTGTCAGGAATTGTGACCTGGAGCTCCTGGATCTGTGGGAGACCCTGACCTCATGAAGCCAAGCAGCTTTGGTTACCTGGAAAAGTAGTGCAGGAACAGGGGTTTTACTGCTTCCCGCTTCGTTCAGCATCACACCTTTGCTTGCGGAGACAGACTTTGATTGCTTCGGTGCTTTATTAGATCTTGTCTGCTTGCAGAATGAATGAATTTCATGCTTAACACAGGTGGATGCTTTGGATCCACAGCTGTAACTGCAGCCGCTCCCCAGTGCAGCCTTGGCTGGCTAACCAAGCTCTGGAGCTGGGGGTGCTGAGGCTGTCAGAGGCTCAGGTTGGCCTTCCAGTAAAGGAGGGCCTTAGCTATAGGTGGGGTACAACTGTGTGAGTTTGGAGTTCAAAAATTGAGATTCGGCTCTTATCTAGACAGGTACAAACTAATTGCACTCCAGACAGCTCTCCTGGTGTCTGGCTTTTGGCAGCACTTTCGTGCTTGGTGATTTAGCTCTAGCAGAAGTTTCTCCTCTTCGGAGCCCTATATCAGCTGTCTAGCAGATGGAAGCTCCTGTCGAAATTGGCAGTGGGTGGGTTGTTTCATTGATCTCCATCTACAGGCTTCTGTGCAGGGAGGCATCTGACTGGGCTGTGAATGTAGGTGCAGGCAGTAGGTAAAATCCACTCGTGCATGGATTGCTTCCTGGCTGCCAGCCCTGAGGGACCAGTGTTTTGGATTCCAGTTTGCCTGGAAGCAGAATGCTGTGGCGGTTGGTTTTGTTCCCTTGAACAGCCCTGTGGGCTCTCCTGAGGAGTGAGGCTGGAGCTCCAGAGCTGTAGTGCTGCAGACATGGACCCTGAGTAGCAATAATAAAGTGACACTTGCAGGCTGGGGGTAAAACCTGAGGATCTGGGATGGCTTCTGCTGCCAGCTGAGGGCACTGTGGAGCAGCACAGCTTGTGGCTTTGCAGGCCCTTGCCGACCTGGCCTGCTTGTGTGTGGTTCCAGGTGCAGGTGATCCCATGGGTTCTGGCAGACAGCAACTTTGTGCGCAGTCCGTCGCAGCGGCTTGATCCCAGCAAGACGGTGTTCGTGGGGGCTCTGCATGGGATGCTGAATGCGGAGGCCCTGGCAGCCGTCATGTATGACCTGTTTGGAGGGGTGGTCTACGCTGGCATCGACACGGACAAGCACAAGTATCCCATTGGTAAGTGTCACTCGCAGGATGCTCTGGGGAGGCTGCAGTAGTGCCCCTGGCTTGGTCCCTCGGTGGGGGAGACTGTCCGGGGCACGTTGGGCAGGTCTGGCAGAGCTGATGTGCCTGGGAACTGGAAGGTCCTAGATCATTCCAGAGCAGCTCAAGGTTTTAAATATCTCTTCAGGCATTGATGAAGGGTTTTCTGCCCTTGTTCAGTGCTGTTAATGGTCACTAGATGCTGTTTTATCTGCTCTTCCATCCCCAGAGTGGAGATGGCTGTGGATTTTATCCCAGCTCTTGCTGCCTGTCAGGGCAAACTCAGGCCCACTGGATGCTGGAGAGGTGCCAGCTGCGGGGCAGCAAGAACAGGGCAAGGTCATGGCTGACCCAGCACTTGTGGGCAGCATCCTGTCCCCACTCTCCTCTTTGCCCCTTCAGGGTGCTACTTGGGCTTGTAAGGCAGCTGGTAGCACAGGTGGAGAGGCTTCCCAGAGCCTCCTGACTGGGTCTGATGGGGGGTGGCATGTCCACCTCTGCTCAGGGCATCAACCTGCCTAGGGTCAGAGGTGCTGGGGATGAGAGTGACTCTTGGACAGTACTCCCCTCCTCTGATGGGGCTGAAACTAGAGACTGCTGCAGGCAGCAGGGCTGCCTCATCTGCTCTCATGAGGAGGGATGCTGCCCCCATCCATGACCCCTGGGTCAGGTAGACCCATTGAGCTCTTGCAGGTGGAGAGTATGAAGCCTCTGAGATCCCACCTCCCGGACAAGGCTGTGTGTTTTGGAGGGACAGGTCATGAGGGCAGCCCTCTCCCCATGCCCTGCTGAGATGGCCTCCCAAATGGGAGTTGACCACTTGCCGCTCATGTCACCACAGTGTTCCCTGTACCTCTGTGGTGGCCTCATGGGGCAGGGGACAGCACTGAGGTCACTGGTCTGTATGGAGGAACCCTACTGCTGAGCATGAGGTACAGCTTTCCAGGCTTGAGCTGCAGCAAGTCACATACTTAAGAAGGGACCATGAATTTCCTCTGTGTTGCCAGGCAGGAATAACGTCAGAGCTAGCACAGAGCTGTCTACTGCTTGTCACTGTCCTTGGACAGCTTTCAGGCTGTTCTGGTCAAGGCTTGGTGCCCAAGGCTTGGGTTTAGGATGTGCTTGTGTTACTGAAGTGGCTTTTGGGGGGGATGGTCCCAAAGGGTTAGGAACGGAGGTGTGAGACTCTTAAGTACAGATGAAGTCATGCCCACCAAACTGCCCCGTGCTGGCACTGTGAGGTCCTAGAGCATGACCTTAACACCTCCTGTGGCTTCATGCAGAGCCTGGGTTGCTCTGGCTCGCAACAGGAGACTGGCATTTCCACACTTGAAGTTGTCTTAAGAGTTACGGCAACATGAACTCCATAACTAAACTGTACACTAATCTTGTTTCGTGTTGATTGAAGCACCTCCTGGGCTGAGATGCTGCCCCTGGCTTGGCAGAAGGTTCCTGAAGGGAAGGCCACTGTGTGTAACCTGTGGAATCATCTTGAATGGAGGGTGATCCTGCTGGCAGCAGGGAGTGTGAGAAATCAGTGTCTGACTACAGTTATGAGGAGCTGCCTTTGAGATGAGCCAATCAGCAGAGAAAGCCATTGCCCAGATGGTTTTTGGGGGGTCCCACTAGGAGGTGGAATTGACCCTTTTGGAAGAGGAAGGATCCCCCTGTGTGCAGCTGCAATCCCTGTAGACAGCATAACCCTGAACCGGATCTGGGGCCCCCCAGCCTGTGCCTGTGTGATGCTACAGGAGAGGAGCTCTGAGGGTTCTGGGTGATGCTTTGCAATGTGGCTGTCAGTGGCGAGCTGAGCTTTGGCCATCTGTCGGTGCAGGACAATCTTGTAGCAGCCAGAGCTTCCCCTTACACAGAGGAGAGAAACTCGTAGGTAAACACAGATACATTTTCCTGGAGCTTAACAAAACTTGGCTGGGAATGAGTGGTGCAGGAACGCTGCTGACTGGCGATGAAGCTGCAAAATGCAAGGCGCCGGGATGAGTGGGAGGCTCAAAATAAAAGCTGCTGAGCTGTCTCGGCACTGACTTATTTCAGGTGTGGGCATGGAGCCCTCAGCAGTGCCCTGGCAGCCTCCCTCCCTCTGCCTGGCCGCTGCCGGTCCTCCTGGGATCGCTGCCGCCTGTAAGCTTATGTCTAAACCAGCCTGGAGGTGTCTATGGAAAAGCCTTTCTGCTCTCCGCTGCCTGCTGTGCTTTTGGTACTGCCTGGGGAAGGAGGCAGGCACAGCCACAGGCCTTGGATACCATCTCCTTGCAAAAGCTGCTTCCCTGCCAGGGGCTGAACTGTGCCGGGGGCTTGCTTGTAGCCTCCCCGGGTTCTTGCCGTAGGTGCGGGGTCAGTCTAACCCTTGTGGCCTGGCTTATTCCAGGGTCTGGACGTGTCACCTTTAACAACCAGCGCAGCTATCTGAAGGCAGTCACTGCTGCGTTTGTGGAAATCAAAACCACCAAGTTTACTAAAAAGGTGAGTGGAGCTGCTGGGGGCAGCCTGGGGAGTTGAATCTGTGTGTGATGGGTGGTACTGCTGGGAGCACCATGGCCCACAGAGCCTGCTCCGTATCCATCTTTGCTCTGTACCCCTGTGGCAGCAGAGGGAGGTGGTGAACTGCTGCTCTCCCAGCTGTGAGGGGTGCTGGTGGTGGATTTGGGGTACTCAGGGCGGTGGGTCAGTGCCAGTGGGGCTGCCCAGGGAGCAGGCAGTTGCCCCCAGCACTGCTGTGTGCTCACTGCCTGCTTCTCCTGCAGGTTCAGATCGACCCGTACTTGGAGGACTCCTTGTGCCAAGTCTGCAGCACCCAGTCTGGCCCTTTCTTCTGCAGAGACCAGGTAAGGCTTTCTGCTGGCTCTGCTCGGCTCCTGGCTGCTGCACTCGGGGGAATTCGTCAAGGAGCAGCAGGATCTGCCTGCCGTACACTCGGGGGAATTCCTCGAGGAGCAGCAGGATCTGCCTGCAGCAGCACTCGCTTTAGTGTCTGGGGATGCCTGGTGTCCCTTGCCGAGTGGGGAGGATGAAGTGTTCCTGCAAGAGCCCCAGGTGGGCCCTTGTTTTGCAGGAGGTGCAGCCCTCCTGGGGCGGGGCTGTGGTGCTTGCTGGGAGGCAAAGGCAGCTTCCACCCTGCTGGGAGACGGGCATGCCATGGCTGCACTGGTGCTGTGCCAGAGCACCGGGGCCTGCTGTGGGCAGCGGGCTGGCCCAGAGGAGAGGCGGCTGCTCCCTGGGCTGTGACAAGCTGGAGCGCTGTCACCCTGTATCGGTCCTGGGGCTGCCTGAAATGCAGGGGATTCTGGCTGACCTACACTTGCTGTGGGTGAAGGAGCTCGGCCAGGGTCTGGCGGCTTCCTGCAGAGTCTGGATGGGCGATGAGCAGCAGCAGGCTTTGCTCTGCTGGGAGAGGTGGGAATGCAGCGAGCCTGGCTGCTGCCCCCGCAGCCCCTGCCTGCAGCTGCCCCCAGGAGGCTGCTTCCGGGCAGTGCCCAGATCCTGGTATTTCAAACCTTTTTAAAAAGGGGCCATGCTGGAAGCTCAGCACAGCGCATCCTCCGGCAGCATTGCTGGAATTCCCTTCCTCCGCTTCAAAGATCTACTGCGCTGGTGTGGGCCACGAAAGCGAGGAGAGAGGGGATGCCACTTGGCCAGTGGGATGGTGTCCGTGTCCCTTGTCCCACGGCGTCACCCCTCTGCTCTCCCCACAGATCTGCTTCAAGTACTTCTGTCGCTCCTGCTGGCACTGGCAGCACTCCATGGAGGTCCTGCGTCACCACCGCCCGCTGATGCGCAACCAGAAGAACAAAGACTCCAGCTAAAGCGGCCGCCGAGGCTCCGGGGGCTGCCGCAGGTGCAGGAGAAAGTCCTTTTGTGAACCTGCCAAGTGGAGAGCGCACGAGCATGCCTGCTGGTGCCAGACCCAGGCTGGGAACGCGCTTCCTGAGGACTAATGGGAAAAAAAAAAAACAACAAAAAAAATCTTACATTCACGTTTGCACTTGCTGGTCTTTTTTTTTTTTTTTTGTTTCTGCACTAATGCACAGTGAATTCTGTCGGGTTTTGTTTGGGGGTTTTTTGAGGGGGGGGAGCACCCCTCAAGCGATTCTGCAGTTCCCAGACTTTGGTTCCTAGTTTGCTGACAAGAAGCCAAAACAACAAAAGGGCCACGTGTTGAGAAGGTGTTGATGCAGATGCCTTCACCTAGGTTTTTTATTTATTAAAGGCGCTTTTTTACATTCCTTGCAATACTGATGGTAATAATGCAGGTCTCATTGGCTCCATTTTTTTGCAGTTGCCATACAGTGCCTTTCCATTCATTTAACCCCCATCTGAACGGCATAAACTGAATGTTCAGCTGGCGTTTTTTACTGTAACAACAAGGAGACTTTGCTCTTCATTTAAACCAAATCATATTTCATATTTTACGCTCAAGGATTTTTACCAGTTCCTTTTTACACTCTTAAAAACAGTTTTTAAGTCGTTTGAAACGAGAGATTTTTTCTTTCCTGGCAGCTTTTAACATTATTGCAATTTGTGTCTGGGAGCTGCTGGTGGAAAGTTGTAAATCGAGGGGTTTGCAACGGAACAGGACGGCTTTTTTTTTTGGATTTGAAACTGGACCGGATAAACGATCTCTGAGCTGCTGTATATAGTTTTAAATAGTTTGTTGCACTTTTTTAAGTTGCACTTAAGGGGGGTTGATAAAGGTTTTTAATCACATGAAGTCACAGGACTTACTTTTCTTTTGTAACTAGCTAAAAAAGGGCTGCGTTTCGGTGGACAGATGAAGGTTCGTAGGAGCCCTTTCTCTTAGAGGGGACAAGTACTTTTCCTTTCCTTTGCGGAATGTGCGGAGTAATGGTGCAGTCGACTGAAATGCTGCTGCTGGGATTTGAGAACTTTAATTATTGTTGGTTTTTTTTCTTTTTAACTTTCCCCTCTATTGGAAGCTGTGTGCCAAAGAACCAGTGTCATAATTTCTCCCTCTCTCTCTATCTTTTTTTTTTCCTGCTGAGCTGATGTTGCATTGTTGCATATCCCAGCTGCTCTTTGTGGGGTTTCGTGAAGCTGTGTGTGAAGTCTCTACCTCATTGTAGTATATGCAGGCAAGACTGTACTCTCCTACAGATGCGTGGAGTAAGCTGTGGTGTAGTTTTTGGCACATAATAAACACGTTGCAGCAAAAAAAAAAAAAAATTATAGTCGTCTTGTGCTCTTTGCTTGGGTGCCTCATGTGAGATCTCTACAGCCTCCGGGGGGGGCTGCGGGGTCTTGTCTCTTGGTGAGATAAGGGCTGGGAGAAGCTGAGCCTGGTGCAGTGGGGAATGTATGGATGCTGTAGGTGACTCAGCTGGGGGATGAGTTTGGGTGCCCCACAGCCCTGGTGCAGGGCTTCAGGCTCCTTCCTGGTGTTGCCCTTCCCATCTCCTGCTGTGAGTAACTGTAGGCACCCTGGGTGGCCACCTGTCTCTGGTCTGGGTGCTGGTCCTCTGGTGGTGAAGGCAAAGCAGGTGAGATTTTGCCAAGGAAGAAAAGGCAATCAAGGAAGCCAAGCGTGGTGTTGCAGCCTGTGGATAGCAAAAAGACTTGGGGCAAACTGCAGCATTTTTATAAGGATTCTCTTAAAACAGTGGCATTGCTGGTTGTTACAAAGTGATGGAAATAAAATCTGTCTGTCCTTTAGGTGAATCTGGCTCATTAGCATGTGAAAACCATGGCTCCCAAGTGTAAGCTACTCGCTGAGGTTTCTGCAGAGCACTGATGCTAACTCTGACACAGGTGCTCGAGGAACCGAGGGGCAGTGCTGGGCCTTGTGCTGGCAAAGAAGGGCTGGCTGGGGAGCTGGTGGAGCTCAGGATCCTGCCTGGAAGCAGGCTAGATGATCTCCAGAGGTCCCTTCCCATGCCTGCCATTGGGTGATTCACTGAGCAAGCGTGGGAATGGAGGAACAAGCTGTACCTTTGATTCAAAGGGGGAATACAAGCAGCCCCTAGGAGCTTCTTGTGAAATCATGAGTAGCCAGTCATAAGTGTTGTATGTTAATTAGCTGATTTTTTGTAAAATATAACTGCTTGGCCTGCCTAGGCTGAGGTGTGCGGGCTTTGTGGAGTTTCTGCCCAGTGCCCCTCCTTGCACAGACCTGAAATAAGCCAACATCTCAGCCCTGGCTGTGTGTGGGCTCTTTGCACCCTGGGTATGGACCCCATATTTGGCCACATACACCCCCCCTCTCGTAGGTGGGGTGAGTTTGTGGGGGCTCATCCGCCTCCTCTGTTCATCACACAGCCTGATCCGGGATCAGCTGCTGCCACCTGCTTCCCCCAGGAGCAGAGGGCTGAGCAGAGCGGTGCTGGACCACCTGTGTTTAATAGCCCGGGGTCAGCGCTGGACGCGGCCCTGTGGCTTCCAGCCCGGCGCGCTGCCGGCGGACGTTGGGACCCGGGGGAGCGCTCGGAGCGTCTAGCCCCGCCCCCCGGGTCTGAGCCCCGCCCCTCACGCCGCCGCAGGCGTCCTCCGCGCCGGGGGGGGGCGCTGTGCGCTCCCGGCGGCCCCGCGCGCGCCTCCCGCCATCCTCTGCTCTCTTTCCGCCGCCGCCGCCGCCATGGTGAGTGCAGTCCGCGCCCGCCGCCGCCGCCATCCGCCGCCATCCGCCGCCCGGGCCCCCTCGCCCGCGGCGCTGAGCGGCTGCGGAGAGCGGCGGGGAGCGGGGCGAGGGGAAGGGGGGGCCGGGGAAGGGGGAGCGGGGCCTGGGGCGAGGGCAGCGGCGCCGGGGTGAGGGGAGGCCGCCCGCACTGAGGGGCCGGGGGACGGCGGGCCCGGGGCGGGCGGCGGCGGGGCCTGACCGGTGTTGGCCGCCCCCGCCCAGGGACGCGTCCGAACGAAGACGGTGAAGAAGGCGGCCCGGGTGATCATTGAGAAGTACTACACCCGGCTGGGCAACGACTTCCACACCAACAAGCGGGTGTGCGAGGAGATCGCCATCATCCCCAGCAAGAAGCTGCGCAACAAGATCGCGGGGTGAGGCACGGCGGCGAGGGGGGGTCGCGGGGGGAGCGATGGCCGCCAGCCCTGCATTCGAAAGTGATCTTGGCCTCGGCCGTGGCCCGGTCATCGATAGTGCAGGGAGAGGAACGTTGAGAGCTTTCCCGTGTTTGGGGGGGCGTCACCCCCCTCCCAAACCCTGTTGCTGTCGGACACTTTGCCGTCCCTGACGTGCCCCGGAGGTGGTGGGACGTCATTGGGGCTGGTGGTGGGAGAATGCTGGGCTTGGTGGTGGGACAGCGCTGGGGCTCGGTGTTGGGACATCACTGGAGCTTGGTAGTGGGACATCGCCGGAACTGGTGGTGCGAGAATGCTGGGCTTGGTGGTGGGACGTCGCCATGGCTGGTGGCGGGACAGTGCTGAGCTTGGTGGTGGGACATCACTGGGGTTGGCGGTGGGACAGTGCCAGGGTTGCCGGCGGTGTCTCTTCTCCTCAGTCTGATGTGATTTTGGGAGGATGAGGGTGGTGAAGAGAGATGAGGGCTGTGGGAGCGCGGGGAGGCCTTGGAACGTGCTGTGTGTCCCCCGCAGGTATGTCACCCACCTGATGAAGCGTATCCAGAGGGGACCTGTCCGAGGCATCTCCATCAAACTGCAGGAGGAGGAGAGGGAGAGGAGGGACAACTACGTCCCTGAGGTGAGGCTCTGGCTGTGCTCGAGTGCCTGTTTCGGCATCTGTCTGTCCTGCCTTGAGGTGTCTTTTCCGTTAGTGGCCCCAAATGTCTTTGACACCAAATGTCAGCCAGGAGGAGCTGAGGAGGGTTTGGGTCATAAAGGGCTGAGGTGGATTTTGGTCTCATATTGGGGCGCTCCCTCCAAAACCACTGCCTGGGAGGGGAGGAGCAGCTGACTTCTTGCTTTTTGACTCTGCTGCCAGTTGGCAGATGATGTTCCTCCTTGATTTTCCTAACTTGAAATGAGAAAAAGTAATTTGATGGGATGCGGGAGGATATTTCAGAGTAGCTTAAAACCTGCTGTACAGCAGATGTCGCTGAAGAGAGGGAATTGGTGAAACTCCCTCTCCTCTTGAACCTGGGCTCACAAGGGGTTGAGGTCTCACCCCAGGAGCTGGTGGTACAGGGAGAGGAGCTCCGAAAGCGTTTCCCGTGGTGGGTGGGTTTGATCCGATCCCTCCCAAACCCTGTAGCCTTCAGACGCAGCGCGTCTCACCCCTCTTCACATCTCCGTGCCCAGCTTTTGGTGGAGCTGCTGGTTTCACCAAACCGCTTGGTTCTGTCACCTCGGCTCTCCCAAACCATTGGTGCTGGGGTTTCGTTACGTGGAAGGTTATTTGGGCAATGATCTGGAAAGAACAGGCAGAATGTCATGGCATCCTTGGCAATGCTCTGTCGGGTTAGTGCTATCCCCGCCACGTGGAGATCTGCCTCAGGAGTGCTCTCGCTGCTTTGCCCCCTTGGTTTCGTAGCCCAGGGTGAGGTGACACAGCTCCCCACAAGAGACCAGGGCTCGGTTTGACTCCCTCACTCCCCACAGCTAGAAATGACGCGTGAAACCCTGGCAGCTCCGTGCAGATCCTCTCCCAGATCCCTCAACGCCCTAGATGTTAGGTGTCAGCACAGCGCTGACCTGCACAGCTGGTGTCGGGGGCTTGGAGGAACCGGCTGGGCGACTGTCCGTGTGTTTCACATAGTGACCTTCCAGCTGAGTTTTGAAGGCAGGATAAGGTGGTGCTGTTGGGAGAGGTCACCCCTGGAGGGACCCCAAGCAGGAAAGGAGCATCTGTGCTGTAGCTGAACGGGCATCGTTCATGGCTTCTTCCAAAAATACTGGTGTGATGTAGCCTCTTAGGGAAGGAAGCGCGCAGAGATGGAGGTTTGAGGTCCAGAGGAGGTCGGAGGTCAGAGGAGGTTGCTCTGTGCTTAAAGAGCAGGACACCTCAGGTCGTGGAGTGGGACAGCCCAGTGGGTCACTCGGCATTGCTGTCTGGCACCACGGTGGTCGGGCTCCGGCCCTAGGGAGACGTGTCACAGGATGAGAGCGAGTGTCGGTGGTGACCAGCGGGGCGCAGTGGTGCACCCAACCCCGGCTCCTCTTGCCAGCCTCGGCATGAAGCTGGTTAGGCCTTGGGTTTCCAAAGACTTGCCATAAAACAGGCTCTTCTCCCTGTGTGGGGCCTCTGCTGCCCGGTGGCCTCTCGCGGTGTTTTGGCAGGAGAGCTGGGCCCCACTGGGGTCCTCCTGGCTCGTTCTGTTGCTGGAGCCGTTCCCCACGACAGGCAGAGAGATCTTGTTCGTGTCGAAACAAGATCTGGGCAGCACTGGATGGGGGCGCTGGGGGAAGGATCAGGTCCCTTCCAGCAGCCCCTTTGTGGTGGGATGGGAGCGGGGTGGGCGTGTGGGGACACCCAGGTGGCAGCAGGGTCATGGCTGCGGGACCTTGTCAAACTGGGTCCGTCTCTCCTTTGTCTCCAGGTCTCTGCCCTCGACCAGGAGATCATCGAAGTGGACCCGGACACCAAGGAAATGCTGAAGCTCCTGGTGAGTGGCCCCAGCTGTCCCCCTGCCAGGCTGGTGGCATGTCCCTGGCAGCGCTCCTGCTGCCCTGAGGGGCTTGCTGGTGTCGGATGAAGGCTTCCACGCTCTGGGCACACGGCAGGTGCTGACCTGAGGGCCCCCTCCTCAGCTCTTGCTGGGAGGTGAACATGGGTTTGCCCCAAAAAAGACCGGATTCCCCCCACCGATGAGCTGATCTCCACAGCGAGGTGGTCATCTCCCCTTTCTGGAGATGTGAATCCACCCTTTGTGCTACCGCACACTTCCTGCTCCTCCCAGGAGGGATCGGCCGCCACCCTGCATGGGGTCAGGCGCAGATGGTGGGCAGGGGGGCATGGCTGATCCCGATCCCGTGCTGTTTTCCAGGACTTCGGCAGCCTGTCCAACCTGCAGGTGACGCAGCCCACGGTGGGGATGAACTTCAAAACGCCCCGAGGAGCACTCTGAGTTGGTCCCTGTATGTCACTTTTCCAATAAACGTGGGGAAACCATCTCAGCCTGCCTGGTCTTTGGAAGCTGGTGTCCCCTGGGATGAGGAGGGAGGGCTGGTTCCTCGGGGTGCCACATCCCAAATACAGGTGTCCAGGGCTTCAGAGGGTGAGGAGCACTCATCACCTTCACGTTTGCTGGCATTTATTTGGGTTCTTTCCTGGCTGTTTTGGGGTGTGAGGTGCAAAGCTGTTATTTTACAGGCTCTCCTGCAGTTCACAGCCAGGAGAGGACAATGGTGGTGGCTCCTTGGAGAATAAAAGTTGCTTTTTATAGCCATGTTGGTCACTTTTAAGTGCTTCAATGAAAGGAAAAACTTGTTGCTGGTTTTGTTTGTGAAGCGTGCTGAGCAGAGCGCTGTGTCTGGGGGTGGAAGCTCCCTGTGGAGATGGGCCCTGGTGAGGCTTGTGCTGTCCTTCCCCCAGCCAGATGCTCCATCCAACAATTTCCCCATGGAAGAGTTTTGGGGTTCACCCCCCCGAAGCTCCTGTCCTGCTGTGCAGAGGCACTGCTTGGAGGCAGAGGAGACCTACAGGTCTCTCTCCACCTTGGCTGGTGGCATCACCCAGGGGGTCCAGCTGCGGGCAGTGCTCCTGGGTCCCGGGGTTTTCCCTCCCTGCCTCGAGTGACCGGCTCCATCACAAGGTGGGTTTTCCTTAGGGACGTCTGGGGCCCTGCGCTCAACACCTCTGCAAATGCACCAAGCTCCCCGCGTGCCTGGGAGGGGTCAGCCAGCTCCTGTCCTGTCCCATCCCGTCCTGCCATCACCGCCACGGTGCTGGATCCCACTGGTGTGTACCACGGGTGGGTATGGCTCTGCTGTGGGTGACCTCCTTGCCAGGAGACCTCAGTGGTCCCACCAAGGAAAACTGTTCACAGCCACATCTTAAACCCCCCAGTACACCATAAAAAGACAAAATTATTTGTGTTTGGGGGAGAAATGTCTATATTTAAGTTTGCTGTGGAATTTCTTTCAAATAGTTACTCATAGAAGAAAATAGTAAGTGTAGGCAGGTATTTAAATATACATTGAACGTGCTGAGGCAAGCAGATAAGCTAAGCAGAGATAATTCATAAATCCTGTGTACCGCGGAGATGTAACTCGGAATTTGCAGCTCAATACCACCAATCTCTTCGCTATTTAACTAAAACACGGGGAGAACACAGACTGATGGTTAAAATAACCATCAACCTGCAGAGGAGAGCGAGCAAGGAGGCATCCGAGCACCTAACTATGGGATCAAATTCCCAAAGGCCACCGGTAGCTCGCTGGCAGTGAAGCTTTTGATGCTAGCAGCTACCCGTTACTTACAATTTTCTCTTTGCTCTAGTCTTAGCATCAGAGTGAATGTTAATTTCATTCTGAATCCAATACACCGTGTAGCCCGAGGTGCCGGGAGTGAAATCCCGGAGCTCTCCGGTGTATTTCTTCATGTCACGGGCGGAGGTGTAGCCTGCGGAGGGAAAGCGCAGGTCTCAGCGGGGGAGCTGCCCTCTTCTCCCATGAAATGAGGATGATGGAAAATGAAGGGAGCGATCCCGCTGGCACCCTCAGCCATTCCGCTGCTGTGAGCACCGGGAGGAACCGAGGAGCACACAGGGGGGGTCACTGCTTCATCCGCACTCATTTTCCAGCATATTTTCCACTCCTTAAAAAATATACCGATACCAAGCATTACCTGTCACCATGTTGTTCAGGGGGTATTCCTGGAGGGCACGGTATGGAAATTCCCCTTGGGCAGGACCTCTGGAGCCTGTTTCTTCTTCGCTGCTGTATTGGGGAGGAGAAAAAAACCTGTGTTATTTCCTATGCGTTGAGGATCTCTTGAAATTTTGGGGGGCGTATCCAAATCCTGTCGCCGAGGGCAGGAAAATAACCTTTCAGCCAGGTCTAGCACATCCTCCTCCGCTTCTTCCTCACAGCCTTTTCTTGCCACCTCTGGTTCGTCATCCGTCAGGTTTTCATTGGGCTGCGAGTATCAAGGCAGAGATGAGTTAAAATTGCACCCTGGGTACCCCGTGAAACACCAGAGACCAAATCCAAGAGGTGTTTTTAGGACTTGTGGTCTCAAACGTGATTTAGAATATAATTTTAAAATCTAATCACATTTTCGCTTCAAAAGTACTGAGAAGTTGCTTTGAGAAGAGAGTGGGTGATTTCTTGGAGCTACGCAGGGCAGGAAAACACAGCACAGAAGGGCTGAGCTCAGACCTCAGCGATGGGTGTCCCCGGAGGGATGAGCTGGGGAGCCAGGGCGTCTGGCTGGGTGAGGGAGGAAATCCCTCCTGCGCATCCCACACTCAGTCCGGTGCTGTCCCCCCTGGGATGTCATGCCAGGAGGTGACACAACGCAGCAAGCACAAGAATGTTTGATCTCCTATTTGGGGATCTGGAATGAACCCCAGGCTCCCTGAAGTTGATGCAACCAGTATTTTTTTTAAGCTACAGCTTCTGTAAGGATATATTTCTCATCTTACCTGTTCTGCAAGGGAATCATCTGCCTGCTCCCAAATAAAACCACCGATTTGCCTTCTGATTTCTGCCACAAACAAAAAAATGAAATGGCTGAGAGAGCATCAAATAACAAGACCGGGCGGCAGCCCCTGCCTCTCGCAGGTGCTAGCGCAGGCAGGAGCTCACTGCACGGCACTGCTCGCCAATGCAATATAAAAGATATTAGTTCTGTCCCTGGGGAGGAAGAATCGCTCCCAACATAAAAATTCCCTCCACCAACGAGAGCAGAAGTAACTGGAGGTTCTGATTGGCAGCCCCCAAAAGGCTGCGCTCATGGGGGAACCCCCCAGGCAGCCCAACCCCGATGGTGTTTTTTTTTGTATCCTGACCTTCTTGCAGGCAGGCGGGGGGCAGGACGAAGTGGCCCAGAACCACCGACGGCTTCGCTGCGGCGCCGCTGCTCGCCCAGGCGGAGAGGTAACGGGAGTGAAAGACGGTAGCTCTGCCCTCCAAGTAATCGAGGCTCTGGTGTATTCTGCAAGAGAAAACAATAGCTGGTTTCCAAAGGTAAACCTGGGAAAAAAATAGTTTAGAAGGATATTGTCATTAAAACTGACCTGCTGTGATATTTTTGACAAAACCACCTAATTTTCCATAGTTTTCTATCAGACTGCACCAGCAACGTCCCATTACGGTCCTGGCTGCTGGCACCTCCTGTGAGCAGCCTGGAGGAAGGACAGCAGGGACCTAAAAACACCTGTTTTTTAGAGACTGAATGGCACCACTCCACACTCGGCTCTCGAGAGGAGACCAGTTCTTCAGGGAGGGGGGAAAAGTGGTATTTTTATTTATTCTTAACCCCTCTGGTCCCTGCTCAGGCTCATGGCGCGGTCCCCAGCCAGCCGCTGCACTACAGCTGAGCGAGGCAGGGTGGGTGGAGGACGGCCAAGCCCTCACCGTCCTCCTTAGAGGGGAATTAAATGTCGTTTGCCAGGGTTTTACCAATAATTAATCCGAACATATACATTGAATATATATATATATAGAATTATATATAATTCCCCATGGGGGAACAACCCAGTCCATTGGGATGCTGTGGTGGAAGGAAGGTGGTTACTCCGGGTTTCTCAGGATTCCCCTCTGGCAGCTGGAGCGGGTGGCTGAAGGATGACAAAAATCAGCCAGTTTTACACAACGGTGTGTTAAAAGCAGCTGCTTAGTCCGTCCCAGCAAAGCCTGCTGCAGAGCATTCCGAGAAAACATTGCAGTTCCCTTTCACATAAATATATTTACGTGATATGGAGTACAGGTAAATATTCACTCGCTGGAGGAAGACCCTGAATAGCATTTCCTTATATTTGTCCAAATGTTCTTGAGTGCTCCGATTTTATATTGAGCAAGGAGAAGGAAAATAGCAGTTGGGCCCTTTTCCAGCCACTTTTACCCCCGCGGTTGCTTTCAGAGTTAACTCGCGCTGGCTTTTTTGCACCTGGTTCCTCAGGGATGGTGTCACCTCTATTTTAATTTTCCAGTAGATCAATTCAAAGGTGGCGAGAAAAACAGCGCAATTAGTTTAATTTACATCGGAGTTCAGCCAGCCTGACACGTGGATGGTTTTTGCAGCCATTTTCTGTTTTGTCTTGCTACGGTTTAGCGTGGGTGTGAGCTTTCAGACGCCCCCCTTAGGCAGTAAAACCCCAGCAGACCTGTACCAAGCACCCTAAAAACACCACCCTGACTTTTCAAGGATGTCTGCATCCATTAAATAGTTTACGTTAAATACATTAAAACCGTTATCTACGCCTCCATTCATCTCTTGCTCTCCACAGCCATCACGTGGAGAGGGCTCAAGGTGAGCATGAAGCGGGGCTGCAGACATCTCCCAAGCAAGGAGGGCATGGGGGTGACACATGGCGGGGACACGGCGGGGGGGACAGAGCCCACCTGCGGGTGTCTGGGTGGTCGGCGTCGCTGCTGAAGAGGTAGTCGGCATCCTGCCGGTGGGCGAGTGCCCCGCCACCAGCCGCTGCAGGGGGAAGAGGGGTGAGGAGGAAAGTGGACGCCCCAACGGGTCCCCACCTCGGGGTGGTCCGGGATGGGGACAGCTGCCCGGGTGGGTTGCAGGCCTGCAGGGCCGGGTGCCAAAGTGGCAGCTGTGATGGCCCTCCCCCTATGGCTGTGGGTCTCCCCGCCCCCTTGAGGGCTCTTCTGGCCTTTCCCTCAGTGTGGGGACACTGTGACAGGGGGGACCTGCCAAAGCCATGCTCTTTCCTGCTGGGGGGGGGCTCAGCCCTGCTCTGCCCCACTGAGGGGTGAGGGACCATGGCCCCAGTGAGGGGTCACAGGGCTGTGTCGCCATTGCTTTGCCCTACTGAGGGTTGACAGGGCCATGTCCCCACTGCTGTGCCCCACTGAGGGGTGACAGGGCTGTGTCCCCACTGAGGGGTGACAGAGCTGTGCTGCCATTGCTCAGCCCCACTGAAGGGTGACGGGGCTGTGTCCCCACTACTCTGCCCCACCAAGGGGTGATGGGACCACGTCCCCATGGAGGGGTGACAGGGCTGTGTCCCCACTGCTCTGCCCCACTGAGGGGACCATGCTCCCAATGCTCTGCCCTACTGAGGGGTGATGGGGCCATGTCCGCACTGGAGGGTGACAGGGCTGTGCCGCCATTGCTTTGCCCTACTGAGGGGTGACAGGGCCAGGGCCCCACTGCTGTGCCCCACTGAGGGGTGAGGGGACCATGCTGCCATTGCTCAGCCCCATTGAGGGGTGACAGGGCCATGTCCCCACTGCTCTGCCCCACTGAGGGGTGACAGGGACACGTCCTCACTGGAGGGTGGGAGGGGCTGTGCTGCCAGTGCTCTGCCCCACTGAGGGGTGACAGGGCCGTGTCCCCACTGCTCAGCCCCACCGAGGCCGGCTGCCAGCCCCCGCGTCCCACCCCCGGGTCCCCTCACCCCACAGCTCCCGCGGGCCCGGGCTGACGCTCTGCGAGAACCAGGCGCTGCGGCCGCGGAACATCGCGGCGGGGCGGGGCGGCGGCGGCAGGGGCGCGAGGAGGAGGAGGAAGAGGAGGAGGAGGAGCCCTGAGGGGCGGTGGCGGCGGCAGGAAGAGCCCTGAGGGGCGGTGGCGGGAGGAGGAGCCCTGAGGGGCGGTGGCGGCGGCAGGAAGAGCCCTGAGGGGCGGTGGCGGCGGCAGGAGGAGGAGCCCTGAGGGGCGGTGGCGGCGGCAGGAGGAGGAGCCCTGAGGGGCGGTGGCGGGAGGAGGAGCCCTGAGGGGCGGTGGCGGCGGGAAGACCCCGAGGCGCGACGGGCGCTGAGGGGAGGCGCAGTGCCCCGAGGGGCCGTGGCCGTGGCGGTGCTGGCTGCCCCCCCTCCTCTAAAGTCGTTGGGGCACCGGTAAGTGAGGCCGTACAGGTTTCACACCGGCCCCGCTGAGGGCTCCGGGCCCCGCTGCCACCTCCCCGTGCCTGTCTGCCCTCGGCTGGGCACCAGGAGTGGGGCTCAACCCCCTCTGGAGACCCTCCACGGCTCTGGCACACCTGGAAAGAGGAGAGGATGAGACAAAGGCATGGAGAAGCCAGCACCTAGGCTGACTTGCCCAGGAGAAGGCAGCGGCAGAGCTGAGCAGCATCCGATGGCCTTGGTCCTCTCCATGCCCACCATCGCCCTGCACCGTCTTCTGAATCTCTTCCAGCTTCTGCAGAAAGGTGAAGCAAAAGCCTTCAGACTATGGCCTCCTTCACTGCCCGGTCCCAATTCCTTCCCTCTGTTCCATGGGGAGAACAAGCTCCCCTGGAGATGCTCGATATTAATTTTCTCTGTAGGTGGTGGCAAAAGAGGAGGTAGTGAGAGGAAGACAGTATCTCCGTGCCTGGACTTCGTGTCCTCCCATGTCATCTGCTGGATCGGAGCCCCGGAGTTGCCCACCAGAACCCATTCCCTTCAGACGGTGCATGCTTTGTGCTGCGGAGGGAACAAACCATCCCGCCAGGCAGCGTGTGATCACCAAATCTGGTGAATACAGGGCAAGTCCAGCCCAGCAGGACGCACGGGTGAGACACAGCCACACCTGGTCTCCTCCACACTTGGGTTTTCTGCACACCCCAGGAGAAAGATTTACCAGCGCGCATACCTAAGCAAAGCTGAATGTGCCCCCAAAGGCTAAGCTGGGTGTCAGCAGTACTGAAAAGTGATACAGAAACCCCTGGTCTTTGCGTATTACTAATTTTTAATCAAGTTTTTACACAAGCTGAAGAATTATTTCTGCTTGCACTCAACTTCCCTTGAAGGACTTGGTAATGCAGCAAATTAAAGGAGAGAAAGGCAAGGAGAGGTGTTAGGTCACATTTAACTGCTGTGTGGCACAGGTGAGCCCAGCTTAATTGTGCTGAAACAGGCCAGCCCATGTGAAGCAGCTGGGGCTGGCCTGGGGCTGTGCAGCCTCCCTCTTGCAGACACCACATGGACGTTTTGAGAAAAACACGCTGTGGATATCTGCCTTTACCCACCTTGCTGTGGTTCGCTTGCTGGAGAGGGAGCAGATGGCAACTGCATTCCCACAGAGCTGGAGCTGTGGAGGCAGAGCAGAGACTGGGTGTGCGGGGCTCTTTTGCTTGGTTCCACTTTTCTTGGAGGATGTCTGTGTTCAGCCATGTGCCTTGAATGATTTTCCCGTCCTCTTGCACCCATTCCTTCAGCTTTTCTCCCTACTGCCCAGGAACTGGTGAAGCTTTAAAAACTCCAAAGAGATGTGACGTTGAAGAAATTGGACTTTAAAAAAGTTCTTCTAAGTTGTTCTTCTAGAAGTTGTTCTCCTAAAACCACTCATATTTGGTTAACTCAGGAAATAGTTTGCTTGCAGCAGAATTGCTTGTATTTCATAAAGCACAAATGAGGCTTGTTTCGTGCTTCAAACTTGCTAAGATAGCCTTCAACGATTCCATCTCCTGGGAACTTTTGCTTAAAAGCCAGCAGCAGCAGCACAGCCACACGCCAGGTACCTGTGGAGCCCCCAGGCTGGACCCCGAGGATGCCTGATAAAACAGGTAAGATTTTTCTACATACAGTCCTGAAATTCAGATGTTAATCAAACTTAGCCAGCCTCTGGGATTGGCATGCATTGTTCTCCCCTGGAGGGGGAGTTGAGTAAGCCGTGAAAATATTTCCTAAGAAAGACCACAAAAAGCCCACAGATACAATCAGAGCAAAGACTTCCCTGGTGCGGGAAGATGTTGATGTAAGTTTCCTTTGGAGACATGGTTGCACCACATTGCCTGTGCCACAGCGTCTTCAGCTTCTGCAGTCAACGTCACGCATGTCCTAATTAGGATGAAATTTTCCTGTTGGTGTGATGCACCCAGCCATTACTCTCCGACGCTCTTGACAATAGTAAAGGTGAAGCCAAGGTGGTGATAGGCACTTTGGTGGCTCTTTGTGATACAGAGGAAGCTGGGACAAGGCCCATGACTCAAGCCACCTCAGGCTTTCACAGCAGGCTGTGCTGCTCTGCTAGGGTCTCTGGAGGAGAAGTCCAAACCTCTTCCTCTCAGACCATCCTTTACCCCTGAAGGACCACTGCTGGGGCTGGTGCAGTCCCTGGCTAGTTTCCAGAGCATGGCTGGCTGAGCTGATGAGTCCTGCCGTCCCATGCTAGGTCACAAGCTGGGTGATGAGCATTTTGCATGACCACCCAGCCATGACATCTCCACCTCTCCTGGTTTGAATGTTCCTCTGGTGAGCACAAAGGGACACCCATAATCACTCCCTTTACCCCAGTAACCTCTGACCCGGGTGCTGGAACTGCAACAGTTTGAATTTTCCTAACCCTTAACAGAAAACATTATTATAATGGAAAAAGCTATGAAACAAGCAAAGATGCCTCAAAGTCTCAAGCAGGTGTTCTACAACACCAGTCGCAGCAGATCTTAATGCACCCAAGAAGACGTGCAATGGATCACACCCACTGGGTTACTAGTAATCCTTGTTCACATACACAAGATCTGCATTGATAAGATACTCCTCGATCCAGCAGTCACCAAGCAATCATACTGACTTCTTCCTAAAATAAAAGCAGGCTGACAGATTGTCCCAAGTGGCACCATTCCTGAGTAGTGTTGTCAAAACCCCTGACGGATGTCAGAAGACCAGCCCCCAGCAGCGCTTTTCCATAGGGTCAGCTGCTTGCGGAAGATAAAACCAGAAATGAAACCTCTGGCACGCACATCTGCTTCCCCTTGGCCCACCTTTACACTATGCACCCCCAAGAAGCATCAGTTCTCCCCCATGAAGTGGGCACCACATCCTGCCCATCACACCTTTTCCTCTTGCCCAGCTCTACAACACTTGCCCAGTATCTCCAAGGTCACTTTGTCCCTTTTTTTAACCTTGTGCCTTTCCTTCAGAGCCACACAGGAGCCTGTGGCCAGGCGGATATCATATAAACCAATTAAATCTTTTCTTCTTTTTTTTTTTTTATGATGGAAAAAGTGTTCCTCCACCTTCTCAGCAGGGTAAAAAAGTGCAACTGAGCACAGTGCCACCACCCTCCAGATCCACCCACAATCCAGCGCCCATCACAGCCCAGGAAATCAGCTGGAGTTGTCATGCGACTCCAAAGAAACATATTGGAGGACTTCAGTGGTGTCCTTAAAATTTATTTAGATACAAATCTTGTACAATTCAGAGTATTAAAGAGCTACCATTGGTTTCTAATGAGTAATGTGGATGTTTATAGCTATGTGTTCCAAAAAAAGCCTAGCTGGCATACTGGTTTGGATAAAGGATATTTTAACAATAACCTTTATTAAGGGAGGTTATTCTGCAAGAAAGACAATTGCTCTTCATCATATTCCAAAGCGAGGGAAGGACAGAAGCTCAAGAAGATTTTGACTTGCAAGACCTGTGTGGAGAAGAGGAGACTGATGTCAGTCACTCTGTTCACACCTTCAATTGTAAGTATTTTAAGAAAAAAAAAAAAAAAAAAAAAAGTGTTTTCCACAGGGAACTCCAACTGCAGAGTCAGAGACTCCAGACCCTAGTGAAGTCACCAATGTCCCACCTCCAACCAAGTTTGGCATCCCTCGCCATCAGTGACCTTCTTGCTGATGTCCCACCAAAGCCACTGCTGCGTGGGCACCAGCGCATCCCAGACCCTGCCCTAGGGCCAGGTTTCCATCCCCGCTGCCCAAAAGCGGGTGAAAAACCAGGAATGGCTAATGTTTCAGAGTGTATAATTTTTCAGAGCTCCATTAGCTAAAAGTGTCTGTACTGTATCAAATCATAGGTCCCTTTACCTCAGCATCCCATCTTAAGCAGCAGTTAGAAGCAAACCCTTAAACGCTTATGGTGTCCCTTTTAAATATCCTTCCAATCCAACCATTTCAGGCTCTGGGGAATCTCTGGAGCCTTTCCCCAGCCCCCAGTATCACACCTCCGCTCCTCTGCTGCAAATTTACAGTGTATCTTTTCTTCTGTTGTCCCCCCCTAGAAAGATGGTCAACTGACCTCCATTTTCTCTTGTCCCTGGAAGCCCAACACCCCTCCTACAGCCTTTGCTGCTCTACAGCGAGGGTGGGCTAGGGAGCTTTAAGACGGAGAACAGCATTAGACAGTGAGAAGTGAAGAACTTGGATCTACATCTTCCCAAGAAGAAATGCCCAAGGCATTTGTTTTCCAATTTACAAAGTTCATTTGGCTCTCGCTTGTGTCTCAGTCTAAAAGCCATCAGTAACATTTTCTGGTCCAACGTGGAGGACATTTCAAGTGAGGTCTTGCCAAGGCTTGTCCTGGATGCAGTTAATAATTATCCAGCCTCTACGAGGATACAAAACTAAGGCGTTTCAACCAGCATCACAACTACGTCAGCTAGGCCACAAATCTTTAGTTTTATTTTCGCTATCAACGGTAAACTAGGATTTATCCGATTGCTACATCCAGATCAGACAGTTTGAAGAAACCTGGAGCCCTCAGACTGTGAGACACCAGTGAATAAAACCAAGACTGCTTCTGGTCTGCCAGCATGGTGCCAATTTGCGCTTTGTAAACCCCATCTTGACGAGGCAACACGCTGCCCGCCACAGGGTTAACCAGCCTGTTTCCCTACACATCATGGGGATTTCCAGGCACGGCAACTTCCTCCTCACTAGTCCAAAGATAACAGCGCAGGGGCTGGAGAAGCACTGGAAGACCCGTGACAACTCTAAGCAGTATCTGGCAGTCGTGCTGAAGGCATGTAGGGAAGTTTTGCTCCAAGGAGCTCATTTCTTTCGAGGAAAGGAGACTCTCGTAGGCAAGGCAGAAAACAGTGGGTAGAAAGGGTGTGGGAACAACCCCACTCCCAATCAGTAGCAACACTGTATTTTTAAACTTTTTTGGGGGTGGTTGGTTTTGTTCCTCAACTCCACAAGCTACATACTTTCCCCCTCCAGAAAGCAGTCGATGTTGCCCTCATCAGCATAGCACAAAGCATCAGCAAAACTCACCGTGATTACCCCAGACACAGCTTAGAAGTCTGCCTCTGCAAGAAAGAAGGGCAGAGCGTCAGGCTTCAGGGTAAAGAGACCCCCCACACACACACCACAAACCCCCCCTCCTGCTGGAAACAACCCCCAGGGAGCTACCCTCGCTTGGCTCTGTGCTTGCTGCAGCAGGCTGGGTCGCCACGATCGGTCCCCAGTGCTACATCCTTCTTTGTATTCACCAAATATAGTGCCAAAAAGTCATTGCACGACCCACCTCTTTGTAGGCAAGTTCTCCTAGAAAGAGATCAGAGAGCTCCACTGGGAGCTGTCAGGCACAGCACAACCAAACACCTACAGATAGGAAATACCAAGGAAAATCTTCCCTGTCTGCTACTAATGAACTCTTTCATGGGTATGGATTCAGCTCAGCTGAAACCAAGTTAATCCGCCACCTATAGCACGAGGCCACCCCATTATAGCACCCTGAGAAGGGGAACAGAGACGCTGTGGATATGAATTAACAAGCTCTGGCTTCTGGACACAAACAGCAGGCAAAGCTTAACGAGGAAGGCACACCATACCCCATTGGAAGACCTGCGGCTCCTGCAAGGTGGAATGGGCCACTTTGCAAGCGTAGACATCGCCCTTCATGGGGGTGAACGGCACGTACACCAGGCGCTGGAAATGCCACTTGTCATTGAAGGACATGTCCGCGTACTGGACGTCGCTCATGGGCACCCCGTTCTTCAGGAGAGTGATCTCGATCTTGGGAGGGTGGAACCCGCTCACGAAGCAGTTGAGGGTGTTCTCCTCTCCCACTACAGCACGTTTGCGGGAGTACACCTCCACCTTCGGCGGCTCTGGAGAGGAGGAGGGAAGGAAGGAGGTGGTGAGAAGCCTTGGAAAAGCCAACACCCACCCACGGTGACCGGTGCCGGAACCCTCACGGCCCCTCCCGCCCCCACGGGCACTCACCATCTGCCGCAACCAGGGCCACCAGCAGCAGCAGGACGGCCACCTTCCCCGCTAGCTCCATAGCCGCTCTGTTCGGCTGGCTGCGCAGACTGGCCCACCTCGCTCGCCTGCCGCCTTTTATAGCCTCCGCTGCCCGCGGCCAATCGCCGTGCGGGACTGCCCGACGCGTCACCAGTCTCCCGGCAGAGAGGGAGCGCAGAGGTTGTGCGAACCCGCCCGCTTGCAGTCAGAGTCGCTTTCGGTTTCGCTTTAGGTCCGAGGCACCGCCCGGGGCCGCCCCAGCCCGGGGCCTTTCCCGACCACGGCGGGATGGAGGCCTCAAAGGGGTGAGGCGGTACGAGCCCCGGCCATCGCTCCCCCAGCCCTGCAGCTGGACGCCTGCGGTCAGGAACCCCCGCCGGGAGCCGGTCATGGAGCAGCGGCTACAAGGTGCTCACCTGGCTCCTGCCTCCCCCCCTCCCCCAGAAGTGGGGTGAAAACCGCTTCTCATGGAGGAGTTTGTAGCTAGAGCCAGTACTACGCTAACAGCCGATGCTGGCACAGCCCGGCTGCCTTCCTTCCTAAACCTTGGCTTGCTCTCTGGGCATCAGCGTTGTCAGCCCAGCGGCTGTGGGGTGGATTGACTCTGCCCTTTGAGTGCAGCATGGACTCCCCAGCATCAAACGCAGCAACCCAAAGGTCAAAGAAACAGGTTCTCTGGTGCCTCCTCCAGAAAAGCTGCAAGAACCGTAGCCCAGCCAGGCTGGGTACCCCTCCGGACAGCCCTGTGACGCTGCTTGGAGGAGAGAAGTACTCTGCTTTGAGTACTTGTTGAGAAAACGAATGTTAAAAAAGGAAAATGAAACCGCATTAAAGAGCACATAGATATTTTATACACCCAGGAGCTTGTCTGCTTGTGGTCCTACAGGTCATGTGCTGCTTATCTTCAGTCACTGTTTCAGACTGGGAAGCAGATTGTCTTTCATCCAGCTGTGTAAGGATTAAAAATTTAAATAAAAAAAAAAAAGGAAGGGAAAGAAAGTCACTACTAGCGGGAAGAAAACAGCAGTACTATGGAGCTGCTCTAACACTGAGGTTCTCTAGGACTTGCCATCACAATACGTCCCATTCAAAGACCCAACTTAAATCCATAAAGTGTGAGCAGAGAATATCCCCCACCCAAAGGCCGCAGGTAAATCAGTAGAGACCGAGCAGAGGGAAAACATGTAAATGCTCGTTGCCAGTCCCCACCGGACCGGCTCTGAGCCGAGCTCCAGCTGAGTCTGCTGGCCACCCAGCTGCCCTTGAGTGCTTTTGCAATGAGATAAGGGGATGCAGCTGTGGCTGGAGCCTTATCGGGGCTCTTATGGCAATGAGGGCTGAGTCCTATGTGGGTGTCACAGCCCAGCCTGTGGGCCAGTGTAACCCTCCCTGGGATAGCCTTCCCCTGGGCTCAGGGAGGATTAATTACACAAATGGCAGGATACAGATCCTGTCTCAGTGCTGACACCTGGGATCTGCCCCTTGGGACGGGAATCCCTGGACATGACTCTGCTGTCACTAGTGGCACCCGGTGGACTTTCCCCAAAAAGAGAAGCTGAACTGCGAGTTTATTCCATATGTTGGCGACACCAATTTTGTTAGAACAGCCAAATCTTCCTCTTTTAGGCACTTCCACTTTTATTAGCAGAGGGAAATATCGAAGGGGCGGGTAAGGTCTGCCACAGCTAAGGCGCTGCCGGCGTTTGGGGGGGCCGAGATTTGCGGCGCCTTTGCCTTGGTTTTTCTTCCCCGTGCTCCCGAACCTACTACAGCAAATCCCCAGGATGTGCTTCCAGCCGCGCCGACCACTTCCTGATGGATGGCCGTGACTGCCCGGGGGAGCATCAGTTGGGAAAACGCCGTCGCTGTCAGTGAGCGACGAGAAAAGTGGAGAAAAAAAAAAAAAAAGCCGGGTTGCGGGTTTTTGCGCGCCGCAAAACGCGGGAAAATCCCCTTTTCCCGCCACTTCACCCGATCCCGCTCCGCCGGCCGCGGGGGTGGGGCCTAGCCGAAAGGGGCGTGGCGACGAGACTGCGCAGGCGCGGCGCGCCGCTGGGCGCCGCCATGCTGTACGGCAAGCGGGGGTCCGTAAAAGGCGGCGGCGGGGCCACTCCAGCCCCGTAGAGGGACGCGGGCGGGCGGGTGGTGCCGCGGCATGGCGGAGGGCGGCGAGCCCGTTGTGAGTGCCCGCCCTGCTGCGCTGGCCCGTCCCTGGGGCCGTCTCCTTTCCCGCTGCCCCTGGTCACGTCCCCTCCTCCCCGGCGCCGGCTCCCCCGGGGGCGCCTCTCCCGGTGCTGGCTCTCCCGGGAGCGGTCGGTACCGGAGAAGACGCTGTCCCGGAGGTGCTAGTAGGCGTGCCCTTCCTTGCCTTGTGCTCGGGTGCTGTTCGTGCCCCGGTAGTGGGGTGTTCACTCTGAAGCCTAATGGTCCCTCGGTGCTAGCCAGGCTGGTGCTGTTCCTGCGCTTGCCACCATCGCCACTGGGCGGCCACAGCCCTGGTCCCGGCAGACTTCGGCGAGCTCCTACCCTGTGCTGAGCCAGCGGTTCCTGCCCTCGCTGGCCGTGCCTGTGGCTCCTGCTTTTCCCTTTCCAGCTGCGGAGCAGCCATGAGCCCTGCCGGCTGCCCGGCGCTGTCAGCGGTGTCAGGGGGAGGTTGGGTGCCCCGCACTTGGGGGTGGGTTAGGGTTACGCCTCTTCTGCCTGTCTCTCTTAGCAGGGACTCTGCTGCTTTCCACTCCAGATCCTAGAGGACTACCTGCTGGTGCAAGATGCACCTTTGCTGGAGGAGATGGCTGAGGAGGATGAAGAGCTCGACCTCTACAACGAGATGACTTTTGGGTTAGGTAAGATCTCAGGGGAGCCCCAGGGCCAGGACCCCCAGCCAGCACCCAACATGGTGAGGAGGATGGAGGTGGGGGGGTAAGGAGCTGGGTTTGGAGCAGGGACCCTGGTGGGCACTGCCTAGGCTCTCACCCACCCTGATGTGCTTTCCTTCCCTGCTCCAAGACCGAGACTCCACTGAGGAAGACATCACAAAACCCCTGATGCCTCTGGAGATGAGCCCTGAGCTGGCTGAAGTGGTGGCAGAGGAGACTGAGGCTGGGGAAGAACTGGAGCCTGAAGTGGCTGAGCAGCCGGAGGAGCTGGGAGAACCCCAGGAGGAAGGTGGGATGGAGTCAGAGGTTGAGCAGGTTGGCTCTGAGTTGGAGGAAGAGGAGGAGGAGCTGGGGACTGAGGAACAGGAGGAAGACCAGGAGCCCTGCGAGGAGCCCAATGACCTGGGAGACCCAGCAGTGATGAGAGTTGTGCAGAGCAAACCCACACTGGAGGTGATGCATCAGCAGGGAGGGAGGGGACCTACACTTGTGGGTCCTGCCCCACAGAGGGGGTGATTTGATTCCTGCCTGAGGGAGGGAGTCCTACCGTGCACCTCTTTGCCTGCAGAGCCAGGACTCAGCGGTGTTGGACAGCAGGATTGGTGCGTGCTGGGCAGAGTTTGGCAAAGATGACATGGTAAAATGTCCCCCTGCATCTGGTGGTGGGGCTGAGGGGCCTCTGTGGCATGCCCTGCCCCTCTCCTCTTGTCCTCCTTCCCCTTGCTGATCATCTCCCTGTCTTCCAGCTGGCGATGGATCCCACGGTGTGGGGCTCTTGCCCCAGCAGCATTCCGCCCCACCACGTGCTGGAGGTGGGTACCCCTGGCCAGACCCTCGGGGAGCGGCTGAGGGCTCTCCAGTACCGTGGGCCAAGGGTCATGCAGGCTATTTGGGGTGCCCGGGGGACCTCCAAAGCCTCATCACGGGTCTGAGGGTGCCTGGGCATGTCTCTTGGGTGCTAAGGCAGTGGATAGAGGTGCCCACCCTAAGCAAAGTCTGGGTTTGAAGGCGAAGCTGTTGAGTTTGGGGGGGCTAGAACCCCCATGCTGGGTGTCCCCATGGGTCCCCTGCTGTTGCACACCACCAGGATGGGAGCCTGGCTGGTGCATGGTCTAGCTGAGCAACAACCAAAGGTTTTGGTGAGCTGCTTGATGCTGGGGGAGCTAAATTGATCTCAGGTGGGCCCTGTTCCCATCTCCTGCTGCCTCCTCCCTGCAGGATAAAGCCATCCTCCAGGTCCTGGAGAGGCCCCCACCATCCACCAACGTGGCCCTTGACTTCCTTGGCTCCCCCGTGCAGCGGGGCTATGGGGGCTCTCCGCGGCTCAAGCGCCCTGACTTAAGACTGATGTCCCCCAAGTCCTTCCCCCAGCACTTTCTCCGGCAGGTAACAGGTTTCAGGGGGCTCTTGTGTCCCCTCTTTCTCTGCCCTTCCCTCCCTAGAGGTGCAGTCTTGAGGACAGTCTTGTCCCAGCAACACCTCCCCATCTCCTGCCCTGCAGCAGCCGCCGCCGATGCCTCGCTCCCACTGCTCCACTCGGTCCTTCGTGCCAGCTCGCAGACCCTCTCCACTCTTCAATTCCAACCAGGTAACACAGTGGACTGTGAGCCACCACTGTGTCCCCTCTCAGGTGGCTCTGGAGCAGCAGGGGATGGGGATGGTGCTTCCCCAAAGCTCTGCTGTCTGGATCAGACTTTGCAGCTCCATCTAATCCTGAGCACATATCTCCAGCGTCTTGCCAATGGGGAAAGTCCAGCCACCTGTTGTTTCCTAAGTCTATTTGTCCTGAAGTCCCCATGGGACCTGCACTGGGCGTGGTGTTGTGCTTGGTGTCATGCTGTGGCAATGGTGATAGACCTAGGGCACGCAATCCCTGGTGACACCTGGGTCCCCTTGCCTTGCTCAGCTGTAGTGGCAGGATTGCTGGGGGGTATTGCTTCGTTGCAGTGCCCCACGCGGCACCTCTGTGCAGGGAGAGGGTGCCCTCTCAAGGACAGGAGCCAGAAGCTAGCATGGAGCTGGCAGACCCCTCCAGGACCCTTGGAGGGGAAGGCTCTAACACCTGGACACTTCTCTCTCCCTCTCCAGACCACAGGGTATGCATCTCCAACTCCTTTCCGGCCCATGTCACCCAAAATCAGCAGCCCACCGCGGCCTCTCAGCATGCACTTTGGTCCCATGTCTCCTTCTTTGGACCCTGCTCTCTTTTTCACTCCGTCAGCCAGTGGCCAGCTGAATCTCAGGTAGCAGGATGGTGAGCGGGGTGCCTGGGTGGGACTGGAGGAGCCCTGCAAAGCAGCTGGGGGGGTGTCCCTCCTCTGAGGATGGCTCTAGTGCAGGTGCTGAGTTCCCAGGCCATGTGTTGTCTCCCTTGCATTGCTCCCAGCCATATGACCCAGCTGCACCCCCAGCACCAGCGGATCCTGACCCAGCGGCAGCAGCACGGCGGGCAGGCACAGAGGTAAGGGGGTCCCGGGGGAGCTGCGGGGCAGCGGGGGAGCTCTGGGCAGTCCCAGCAGGTTGTGGTCTTCTCCTGTGCCAGCATCTCCCCCAAGAAGGTATGGTCTCCTAAAGCGGACCCTTATGCTGGGCTGATGAGCTCCAAGGAGAAGGACTGGGTCATCAAAGTGGAGATGATCCAGCTGCAGAGTGAGAACATGGATGATGACTACTACTACCAGGTGAGCTCCTGCTGGCAGTGCCAGTGGCTCATCCTGCACCTCAAGGCTGGGCCTTCATCTCTCTGGGAGCCAGAGAGTGCCTGAGCTTGTGCTGCCTCCCCTCCTGGCTACACCTGTCCTTACAGACGTACTACCACCAGCTGGAGCGCAAACAGGCAGAGGAGGAGCTCCTTGGCAGGCGCAACAAGCAGGAGCCCCCCAAGCTGGTCACACCATTCATCCAGAAAGTGGAGACATACGACTCTGGTGAGGGGCTGGGATGGGTAGCGAGGGGCAGGATGAGGGGATGGGTTGTGGGATATGGTCTCACCGTATCCCATCTCTCTTCCAGTCGTGCGCATTGCAGGCTCGCTGGGCCAAGTCGCAGTGTCCACCTGCTACAGCCCTCGCCGGGCCATCGATGCTGTGCACCATGCCCTCGTGGAGGAGGTAGGTGAGGGGAAGCTGGGTTGGTGGGTGACCTGTATGCCTGGGGACGCAGCTCTGAGCTTTCCCCAGGCCCTGGAGCAGCTTTAGCAGGAGCTGTAGGAACTGCTGTGACCCAGCATGGGTGCCGCCCTGGCTCTGGGTGCTGTCCTGAGCTGTGGAATGGAGCAGATGCTGCTTCGGCGGTGGCAGCTTGTCCCCTGATGAGGGCGGGATGGGGCTCCTGGCAGTTGGAGCTGGCCATGGCCTCCCTGTGGGATTGCTCTGTGTCCTGAAGCCACCTCTGATCCCCAGGGAGCAGCTAGCCCAGCGCTCTGCCAGTGGTGGTGTCTGGTGCTGGCTGTAACAGTTGTGCCTTCCTTTCTCCCCTCCTGAAGGCTGCGGGGAGCCACCGGCTACGGGCGCTGCACAGGATTGAGAAGGTGAGTGAGCTGCAGTTCGGGGCAGGGTGGGATGGTGCAGACACCCTTGGCTTTCATCCAAGGAGCTCTGTGAGGGGACATCTGCCTAGGCAGGGGTCCTGGATAACCAGTTGGTAGATGTTCCAAGCTTCCCCATTACCCTGTGCTGTGTTTCCAGCTCTTTCTGCAGCTGCTAGAAGTGGAGGAGATGCAGCGGAAGATGTCCCTGGCTCCTGAGGAGGAGCAGCCCTGCTGTCAGGAGCAGAAGAGCCAAGAAGTGGAGCGTATCTACCAAGTCTTGAAAATCGGAGCTTGCAGCAGCGAAGAGTGAGTTTGTGCTGTGGGGAGAGGGGAGCAGGTGACATGTTCTGGTCCTCACAGGGCTCAGATGGTCACAGATGAGTAGTTCTGGGTGATGCTGAGGGTTGGATCCGGTCCTCCGTGTGTCACCGTGGCCTGTGTGAACTCTGCCCATGAGCCTCGTCCTCCACTGGAGCTGATGCTGGTCCTTCTGGATGGACAGAGATGCTATGGGTCCCTTGGGATCTGTGCCAATACAGCCTTCATCCCCAGGGAGGCAGAGGATGAATTCCTGCAACTCCTGTGTGTGCGGAAGGGCAAGAAGCTCACAGCCCGGCTGCTGCCCCACCTGACCCAGGAGCAAGCGGAGAAGATACTACTGACCATCACCCACCATCTGCCATTCCTCATGAAGAAGGACATGTTAGACGAGGTGAGCACCTCCAGCCAGGGCAGGGGCGTCCCGGGCTGCATCCTTCCCCTGTCTGCTCTTGCTGTGGGGGGACACTCTGGGCAATGGTGGGGCCTGTCTTGCTGGATCCCAGCACAGCTAGGCAGCTGGTGGGGTTGACCTGAGACAGGAGCCTCTTTCCTTCCTTCCAGAGGAGGAGAAAGGTTTCCAGGAGGGGTTAAAGCAGTCCTGGTGGCAGTCTACCACGAGGGGGTGCAGTGTTGGTCTTTGCGTGTTCCCCCCCTCCCCCCAAGATGTTGGGATGGGGCTGTGGCTGTGACAGGTCAAACGGTCTCAGATCCCTGCTCTCCTCTCTGCCCTGCCCAGTCTCTCTCCCTGCTCTACGGCCCATTGAACAAAGTGGTGGGCAGGATGACCTTCAGCAGACTCATCGAGGTCCTGCAGGAGATGACCAGGCCTCTGCCTGAGTCCCCTGAGCTCCCCCTCGCCATGGCCTTGAAGAACCAGGTAGGTGGCCCCAAGAAGGGCAGAGCTGTGTGGCGTCCCTGGGAAGCCAGCACTGCCAGCTGCCTGTGATGCTTCTTCTGGTGCTTCCCCACAGTTTGGGATCTCCTTGCTGTACTCCCTGCTGAGCCACGGCGAGAGGCTGCTGTCCTCCGACGCGCCACTGGAGCCATGCAGCAGGGACTTCGAGATGTGGTGAGGGGCTGTGTGAGCACTGGGATTGGGGTTTACCAGCCAGTGGGGTGCTCACCCCCCTATGTTGATGCCCCCAGGACAGACACGGTGTTCCTGGTTGCCCGGGAGCTGTCGCAAGTGCCCAAGACCTCACTGGTGGAACCTCTCTTCTTGCCCAGCAACCTTCTGTCGCTCTTCTGCCGCTACCTGGACAAGCAGACTATCCACCATCTGGAAGCCAAGATGGAGTGAGTACCGCCTGGTGTGGCTCCCTGCCTCCTCTGGGGATCCCCTGGGAGAGGAGCAGCAGCACGCAGCAGTTCGCCACTTCTGTCCCCTTGGGGACCGCCCTGTTGACACATGTCTCCAAACCTCCACTGGGCTGAGATGACACCTGTGGCTTTGCTCCTGCTTCTTTGGGACAGGTTGCCATCAGCTGCTGGCAGCATTAGTGTGACAACCAGATGCTCCAGCCTTGTCTTTTTCCCCCAGGTGCTCCCCGCTGCCATCGGAGGCTGCCATGCCATGCTGAGCCCTGGGAGCTTGGGAAGGGGAGCCGGGGCTGGTGGTGCTGGGAATGGGCAGGGCCCAATGCCCTGATGTTGAGTTTTGAAGCAAACACTTAACCCTGGTGCAGGACACTCTGGGTGAACTGGGCACTGGCCGGGCCGGTGCTTGAGGGCTGATGCCGACCTGCCCCGGTGCCCGGGAGCACAGCATGGGGAGGCGGGTAACTTATTTTGGCCTCACACCCAGCAGCGGAGAGCGCTGCATCACGGCGGGTGTGGAGGCAGGGTCTGCACCGGGGCGCTGGGAGCACCTGGGGGTGAGTGACTTCGTGTACAGCAGTTGAAATAAAATAAAAATGTGATTAACGAGCTCCTCTGGCTCCTGTGGGCAGCTTCTGCTGTAAGCACAGGGAGTCTAGAGGCATCACCTGGGCATGGAGGCCCGTGGTTGGGGATGATGGGGATCCAAGTGTGCAGTAAAAGGGAAAGAGAAGCAGGGAGGGATGCGCAGAAGACTCAGGAGGAGGATGAAGGGGGATGGAAAAGAAGGCGATGTGCTCGGGAGTGGAGGGAATCAGAGGACCCTGTGCTGCCGGGGACAGAGGGGAATTGAGCGCTGAGGGAGAGGAACGGGCTGGGAGGAAAGGGATGTGGTGGGGAAGAGAGGGTCAGAGATTGCCCCGAGGGGAAAGGAAAGATTGGTGCATGCAGGAGGGCACATCTGGGTGCACAGGGGAAGGATATGGGGGATCTTAAACACAGGTGGGTGGGTAATTAAGTACCTCTTCTATTTGCTGAACTCTCAAAGACTAATTAGTCTAAAGGCTTGTTGAGGTGGTTGTGGTGAAGTACCTCAAAGTATCTTTTCTTGAGTGATTTTAACTGACCATGACTTACCACAAGCTGACCCTTGCTTCTGTGTTTTAGGGCTGAGGGGGTGCCCAGGTCCCACTGTAGGAAATCTCTGTGGCTCTGCTGGCTGTATGGTGGGACTTGCCCTGATCCTATGGGACATCTGAACCTAGGCCACCTCTGTCCATCCCAAGGTCTAAAATTGACACGCAAAGCCTGGTGTATGTTCAAAAGAGGTTTGCACTCAAAAGTTGTCTCATCCTCAGACTGGTAGCTAACAAGTACCCGAGCTCCAACCCCAGGTAGAGGAGAGCAGATGAAACTATTCCTTTAAACTGGCATCCTCCAGAGGTCAAACTAATGCACAATGAGAATTTGCAGAAAATAAGGATGTGAGTGGTTGGGTGGGATTTATCTCCACTGCTTATTAAGGCAGCTTGCATCTCTGCTTCTGAAACACACTTCAGAGGAGCAACTGAGATGCCCAAATACAGTTGTGCAGAGACAAGCGATGCTGCAGATGTGGTGCAGGACCTAGAGGGGGCTATAGTGCTATAGGTGGGGTGTAGGCTATCAATCATCTAAAAGGGTGTGAGGTCCAGCTGGAAGGAGCTCCAGGTCACCCTGGCAGCTGCTTTTGTCATCCTGATGCCTCTCCTGCTCATCTTGGCGTCCTGCAGCCTTTTCCCTGCCCTCAAAATTAGGTCTGCCAAAAAGTAGGCTCCAAGCCTTCTCCACTTGCTCCTCACGCTTTATTGTTGGAGGTTCTTGTTTGGGACAGCTGTGTTCATCCCTATGCAGCCCTAGCCATCCGCTGCTACATTGCTTCAAAAGAGTGACCCTGGCAGGTTGTCACTGTCATCAGGGTGAAAACCATAGTTTCAAACCCACCAGGGTCATCTGGGAGGATACCTGCGTGGTGACTCACCTGCAAACAGAAGGATGGACCTTGCCACTAGAAACCCTAGAGATGATTTCAGACAGAAGGGAACTAGCAGCCGCTCACTGATTTGTAGGAAGAGAGGAGGACACTAGCAAGTCCTTCAAGATAAGGATAATCTGTGTTATGTTTTCCGTTTGGAACAGAGCAGAGTGCAGACTGGCATGGGTACTCCTCGCCTGAGAGCCAGCAGGGATGGAGGGAGGAAAGCGTGGCACAGTTGCAGTCACCTAAGAAACCAAATGCTCTGATGTAGGAGGTTTCTACTGGACTTTGTTGCAGGAAGCAGCTGAGATGAAAGAAGGAAAATTTATCTCTTTTGGTTACTCTCCCACCTGGAGAAAGAGACCCTCTCCCTGGGGCACCACATGGTGAATGAATTCAGCTGAGGGGTGTCCGGCAGGTAGGGACCGCATCTGGTTTATCTGCATTGGGGTCTTCTCCCTTAACCCAAAGCTTATGAAAGTCCAGCTCACCCGGCTCTGCTTTATCTACTGCCCTGCATGGCTCCTCCTGGCACTGTCCTGAAAGAACCACCAGCCCCATGGGGTGGTGGTGACCCGTCACCATGAGTGAGTGACTGGAGCAAGGGCGGTCACTGTCACAGGAATACGGGGCTTGTTCTGGGATGTTTTGAGGGGTGTAGGGCTCATCCTGGTATTTCTTCAGGGTATAGGGCTCATCCTGGGATGTCTTGGGGGGGTACAGGACTCATCCTGGGATGCAGGGAAGGGTATTTTGGGCTTGCACAGTATTACTGGATGTTTAGGGGAGGAATCACAGGTGGGGAGAAGGAGAGGGATCAAGCCTCTCTTGGGCTGCTCCCGCAAACCCTTGTGCTGAAGAGGTGGCCATCCTGTTCAGGGTGTGGAGGGGATGGCAACTGTCCTGGTTGAGGTGTTGAGGGTACCATGGCCATCTTGGTTAGGGCATTGAGGGGACTACGACCATCTCAGTTGCCCTGTTGAGGGGACCTTGGCTGGTAGGATCATTGAGAGGACCATGGCCATCTCACTTGGATTGTTGAGGGGACCGTGGCCATCTCAGTTGGGGAACTGAGGGGAGCACAGCCATCTCAGTTGAGGCATTGAGGAGACCATAGGTGGTTGGAGCACTGAGAGGACCATGGCCAACTCAGTTGGTGCACTGAGGGGACCACAGCTCTCTCAGCTGATGCACTGAGGAGACTATAGCTGGTTGGGTTGTTGAGGGGACCGTGGCCATCGTGGTTGGGGCACTGAGAGGACCATGGCCACCTCAGTCGGGCACTGAGGGGCCGGGGGGACGCAGGCTGCCATCCCCTTGGGGGCACCCGCGCGTCACCCTCAGTCCCCTCGGGCCGGGACTCGCCCACTGCCCCCGGGGGGGAACAGGCTCCCCCTTCGCCGGCGCAATGGTATGGCCCGCCGCCCCCCCGCCCACCCCTGCCAGGTTCGTGGCCGTTTCCATGGGGACGGAGCGACGCCTGCCAGAGGAGAAAAAGGGCGGCGCTCATTGGCTCCCCCTGGCGGGAGAGGGCGGGGCAGGCGGAGGCACCGCCCAATCTGGAGGCCGCCCCCCCTCCGGCCCCACCCCGGCGGGTTAAAGTGGCGGCGGCGGTTTCCGGCGCGGCTGTCGCAGGCGGAAGCGGCGGCGGCGGCAGCGCGGACATGGCGTCGGGCGGCGCCAGCGGCTCCCGCTCTCCCTCCCCCGCCGAGCGCCTCCCCCCGCCCTTTCCCGACCCCCACGGCGGCGACAGCGACGCGCCGGGGACGGCTGACAGCGACACGGAGGGCGAGGACATTTTCACCGGCACCGTGAGTGTGGGCCGCGGGCGGGGAGGGGGCAGCGCCCCGCGGGTAGGCCCGGCCCGGGGCGGCTGTGAGGGAGGAGCTGTGGGGCTGGGCCCAGCGGTGCCTGCGGGTGGACCCTCTCTGAAGGGCGGTCCAGTGCCTGCAGGCAGCGGCGTGGCATCCTCCAGGTTTGGTTAAAATAGGGGAGAACCCCCAAAAATCCCCAAAATAAAACTCGGGGGGGTGGGCCGTTCCTCTGGGCTCTTGCTCCTGTAGGGAGCCCAGCATCTCCTTCCTCCCTAAGAGCACCTAAAGTGCCTCGGGTGGCTGTGGAGGGGGATGCCGTGGGTGCCTGGGGGTCAGGGAGCAGGCCCTGGGGTCCCCTTTGGCTGCAGGACTGTGCAGCAGCTCGTGCCAGGCCGGTCTCTGGGTCCCCGGGGTTATAACCTGTCAATTCTTGCAGAACCTGAGCATGTTGAAGGAGCCTGTCAGTGTGAAGATGTCCCTGTGTGGCTTGGGCACAGCGCCGGGGGCAACTGACAGCTTCTCGATTCCCCCCAGATCAGGGTCAGAGTAACTCATGAGCGGGCCACCTTGCTGGTTTGAAACCTGGTGGCAGCCGCGGCTCAGCGCCTTTGCTGTGCAGCTCGTGAGACTTCACGAGGAAAAAGCCCTCTGTCTTCCTTCCCCTGGCATCAGCTCTCATCCCTTCAACATCCCCACGTGGACGCTGGTGTGGTGCTAGCTGCCTTTAGTTTGGTATTGGGGGATGAACCCCTCTGTGCAGCAGCAGTGAGGTGATAGGAGGCATCCAGTATCTTCTGCTCATCACCAGGAGGGTCACCAGCACCTTGGTGACCTCCTTTACCTTGTACCAGCACAGTGGGCTGCAGGAGGGCCTAGGAAGGTTTGGTGTTCAGCAAACCAGGTCACTGTGGTGCTGCACAAATTCCCTGCTGAATGTGCAGGTGCGAATGGTGAAGGGTTTCAGTGCCTTTTCTTGTTTGTAATAGTTTTCTGTGTGTGAATCCCTGGTTGTTGAAGGCTGTTGGTGTTAACTCTTGCCGGCTGCGCTGGCGTTTGCTCCAGACAGTGGTCAGCAGCCAGGAGGGGAGTTAAAACACTGGCCAGTGCTTTCCCAGGCTGAATTCCTCCCCAGCCAGCTGTTGGCCTCAAGTTCTTGGGCTCAGCATCTGCACTGAGCGAGGTTCTCTGCTAGAGGGGGTGCAGAAGCTGGCTGCTCCAGCAGCCTGGTTGCTTGAACGCTGTAAGTTCTAGGGCTGGTTTCCTAACTCTGCGAGCTGAGGCTGGTCACGTTGTCCCCTGCGAGGGATGACACTCTGGCCTCTGCCTGCCTCACTCAGGTTTTTTGTAGTCTGCCTGCACCTGCCAGCAGGGCAGGAGGAGTTGGTGTCTCTGGCAGTAAACTCTCCAGAAACCTCCTGTCTGCAGTTTCCCAGGCCTGGTTTTCCCTGGGCTGGGCTCTGGGAGGCCTTGAGGAGGAGACCGTGGCCATGAACGTGCGAACCTGCCCGCTACTGGGAACGGAGCTGGCTTGGCCAAGCTTCATCCTGTCACCAGCACAAAACTGGAACTGTCTCTGCCCCACTTCTGGTGGAACTCCTGGCCTGGTGCTGCCTGGTGTCCTTGAGCCATGCTCACTCAACAGCAGGCTGTCTTCTGCTGGTGGCTTAGCAGCAGGGAACAAGGCAGATTTGGGGAGATGTGGGTAGATTCTGCCCTGTGTGAGCTTGAGAGGATGGAACTGCTACATTGGTCTGGGGAAAACAGAGCAGTGGAGTCATATGTTTTGAAAACAACGTGGGAAAGCATAACCCTGGCCTTGGAAGAGAAAGATGCAGGTACCTCTGGCTTGCACTAGGGCACGGTGATGGTCTTGAACTTCTCAGGACCTTTCTTTATTGAAGAACTGGAAGATGTAGTAGGTGGCTTGTTGCTTTGTGGTAGAGGCAGCCTCCCAAAACAGACAAGTGCCAACTGCTGTGGGCTTTCATGCAAATAAAGTGGCCCTTCACCGAAACTGGAGTCTGTTAATAAGCTAAAGCAGCTTATCAGGTGCTTAGTGTTGTTGTTGAAGCAACTGTCATAACTAATACTTGGCTCTTCTGTGCAACCCGGTGGCTTTGCTTGTCTCTCTGCCCTTGAGCGTTAGAAAAACACTTTGCAGGGAAGTCGGGTTGGTGAGGCAGACCCATCCGGCTGCCGGCGTTCGGGTGGCTTGACAGCGCTTAGCCATAACGCAGTAGCCAGCAAAGAAGCATTCGGGTCAGACACAAAAATAACCAGAGCTGGACCTCATCCGTCTGCTGAAAAAAGTTGGTCTGCTGCATGACCACAAATGTCTCTAGGGATGCCCTCAAGCGCCAGCTCTTCTGACCAGAGGTCTGGTTCCCCGTGGTAGGCATCAGGCTTGTACTGGGGACCTAAGGAGCTTCTGCCTGCATGCATGATGGTCGGGGTGTGCTAAATCAGACCTCTGAGATGGCGGGTGTTGTGTCACGGGCTGCAAAAGAGGCCGTGGCTCTTCTCTAGTAGCAGATGGAGAAGCAGGAATAGGGCGTGGTACTTTCAGTCTTAGAAACTAAGTCTAAAACAAACTGAGAACTTGGTCTCAGTAGAAAAGTAGGCAGTCCTTTTCTGCATTTGGAAGCTGGGAAACTCATTAGGGAAACTTCAGAGCCCACCTTAGCTTGTCCACATTGAGTGGGGTTTCTTTACCAGCTTGGGAAGCTCCTGTAGAAGCAGAGGATCTGAATGAGACCTGCTACAAATTTCCCTGATGTAGGTCACTGTGGTGTTAGCAGCCCTCGTGTTGGCTCGGCTGCTGGCTGGAGGAGGTCCCTGTGGTGGTTGCGCTCTTGTTGGCTTGGCCACCAGCTGGAGGTCCCTCTGGAGGACCCTGTGGGAGTCTGGGTGTGATGTTTGGTGTGGGTGTCTCTGCTCCCCACTCTCCATCACTAGCAAATGTAGCTCCTGCCTATAACTCTTCTGATCCAAGCTGGGAGTAGTCCCAGCTTTCTTCTCCAGGAAAACATCCTAAAATATAAGAGGACTTGCCATCGAACAGAGCACTGGTGTTTTATGTACCCAAAGACTTGGGCTCACCTCAGAGAGGAGCAGCGTTAGCACTGCTTTACTCCTTCGGGAGCAGTGCGAACTGATGATGTTTCCTTGCTGAAGAAAGGCCAAGGAGCCTGTCGGTTCGGAGTAGCTGCTAATAGTGCTCCATTTACTGGCCATCAAAGACCTGTTCTGTTCTCTGCTAAGTCGTTAAAGAATAGCCTTGCTGTCCCATCCTTGCTTGGAATAACTTGTACTTGCTTGTCTGCCTGCAAAATGAGGGATGATTCGTGATGCCAGCGTCCGTAGCGCTTGCCTGCAGCAGGAATGCAGAAATAGCTCTGCCTTCTGCTGTGGTGGACTGGTTGGCATACAAGCTCTCAGGTGGGCTTTCACCTTGTTCCCAAGCCTGCTCCTGGTAGCCAGGACGGTGTCCCCCAGCAAAGCTGCATGCCCAAGGGGCTGTTTGCTGTGGTAGGATCCAGCTGTAAGTCCCAGCCCTGGGGCTTGGGGCTGGCTTGTCCCAGCCCAGCCATTCATGGGGAGCACAAGCTTTGGGTTGCAAAACACAGTGTGCAAGACTTTGCCAGCATCGCTTTGCGAAACACGGAGAGCCATGCCTGGCTTTAGTCCAGCCTTGTCTCTGCTGCGAGGGGTCTTGCAGGAGGGCATGGTACGGCTCCATGAAGCAGTGCCAGGGCAGTGGAATCTGTGACACCCCTTGGAACTGAGCTGCTGCATTAAAGCATGGCCCAGCAGCTTCACACAGGCCCTGTGCAGCCCTCTGGGGAAGGGCAGCTGGGCTGGTGGTGGTGGTTGGACTGCTAGCACAAGTTAAGCTGCTGACAAGGCTCCCGTGATCCCCGTCGTCTTCCCTTCAGGCGAGCAAATCGCCGCAGGTCTCTGCCACCAGCAGCAACAGCTCAGCTTTCCCAAGGGATCTTCTGTTGGCATTGTGCTTGGATTACTACGGTTATCCCCAGTGCTGCCCACTGGCCTTGGTGTGGTGTTAGGGCTGGTGTGCAAGTCACTACCTGGAAATGGTGTGGCTGGGTGCGTTATGGGTGCTGTGCACAGGGGCACTTGCGTGTGCTCGACTGCCTGCTGCTCCTGACACCTGTAGTCCCCGGTCAGGGACTGGGGATGTGACACTTGGCCTGTGGGCTGGCACGTCCCAGTGACCTGCTAGCTGCTGCCGTTCTGCTAAAGATCAGGGTTGAGAATGGCTGTGAAGTTCTGCATGATACTTGGTGTCCTTAACAGCTTGGGTGCTGCAGTACAGCCTTGCTGGCAGAGATCGTAACGCTCAGGGGTGGGTGGAAGGGAAGCAGCCTGTGATGTCCTCTGGCCACTGCATTCACATGAGATTTGTAGCAGTGACCCTGTGTGGCAGCAGCTAGGAAGGTGAGCTGTTTAGTCCTCCAGCTTCCCTTCCTCAGTGTAAATGACCTTTTCTTTATGTGCTTTTAATTCTCTTACAGAGCAATCCCACGCCACCGAAAAGGGAATCTCTTCTCCCTGTGAGCAGCACCTCCAAAGAAAATGGTGTTCGTGTAGAGCAAGATGATCAGGACTTATTTGCAGGTGAGTCTGTGTCTACTGGGCGTTTACTGGGGCTTCCTGAACTCTAAGCCTGGAGTGATCTGCTTTGTATCCATGACCTATGTGTCACACTTATTCTGAACTATCACAGGTCCTTATCTCAAACTCGTGTTCCAGTCTGCTCTGGAAGCACTAAGCGCTGGTGGTGTTTTTGAGAACACCAAAGTAGCCTCCTCCAGGTCCCTAGCATAATCATGCGGCAGGATTAACTGTTTGGAAGCTGAAGAGCATTAAAATGGGGTTTGCTTTAGTTTTGTTGCCTTAAACTGTAAGGTGCTGAGTGTCTTCTCAGAGTTAAAGACTTTTGTTCTCTACCTTCTCCTCCCTCCGTGCGGGTGGAGGAAGCATCTCTGGTAGAGACGTGGCTGTTCCCAAGGAACAGGAAACATAACACCCCTCAGCAGGGGAAAACGAGGAGGGTCAGACCTTCCCCAACCCTGGCATGGCAGGATACGTCTGGCAGAGGCATCTGAGAGTCAGTTCTGGAGAAACCTGCTAACAGATACAAGTTTTTACTTCCTCTGGGTGGAGAAGTGTACTGGGAAGGAGCCTACCTTCCAGGCCAGCCTACACGCCTTGTAAAAAAAATTCCAGCTTGGCTTTAGCTGTTCTAGTGGAGCTCCTCTAGCACACAGCAAGGAGGTAATGCCTGGCTCCTTCTAGAGTAAGAGGTTCATTGGATTAACTTAATGTTCTCCAGCAGGATTGGTCAAATGCTCTTACTGAAGATGCGTCAAGTCATGCTCTTCCCAATACTTGTAGGTGTCCTCCCTATGGATTTTTTTTTTTCTAATTAAGACTATTGTTACTCTCTAGATCCCATGAACCTCTCGGAGAATACTGAAATTACCTTTCCAGAAACCCAAGGCAGAGAGGCTGACCCTTGCAAACTTCTCTTGACAGATGCCACCGTGGAGTTGTCTCTAGACAGTACACAAAACAACCAGAAGAAGGAACTGGCCAAAGCATCCAATCCTGCCCCCTCATTAGAAGTAGCTGCAAGCTCCTCTTCTAGAAACCCTCCAAAGAGCTATGAGGAGGTGAGAATTGCTCTGAGCTTTCCAACTTGCCCTGCTGGTTTCCAACTGTAATTGGCAGGAAACCTGTCTGTTTACTTAGTTGTAAACATGCATCTTAAATGATGCAATTAATGTAATTGCCGTACTGGATACCCTGGCTTGTATCTCAGGCCATCAGTCTGGGACTGATATGGCTGAAGTGGGGCTCAGGTCAGCCTGGCAGCATTCTTGCTCGTGTGGTGGTGAACATTGCTTCCAAAGCTGAAATAGCAAGCGGCTGATCTGGTCCTGAGGGTCTGAGCTCTGACTTGAAGCTCTATCACGCTGTATTGCCACAGATGGGGCAAGCGGTGTAGCTGCTGTTGTCCATGTTTTTAAAAGAAACAGCCTCCTGGGTGACGTGAGAGCACAGGGTCCTTATGTGGAACTTGTATTCTGGTTGCCAAACCCAGTTAATCAAGTGGTACTGGGCCCGAGTCTGGGTTCTCCCTTAAAGAGACTGAAACTATTTTGGAGGCAAGGAGAGTGTTCCTTTTCTGTGCCAGGCACCCCTGAGCTCACGAGGATGGGCTCTGCAGTGCCGTCAGGAGTAGTGTCTCAGTTTGGCTTCAGACTGGTGTAAGTGAAGGACCAATGCAGAGCTAGGTTGGGATGCTGAGCTGGTCAGGGAACTGATAAGCTGTCATCTTCTGGTTCATGGACCAAAGGCCAGCCTCAGCTCTGCTTTGCTCACTCCTACTACCGTTCCACTAATGAGGCACTGCAGGGCTTGCTACGCAAGCCTGAAGTCTCTGTGGCCTGTCAGAGGCGTCACTGCTGGCATAGCTGCCCACTGGCCTTTAGCAAAGCAGGGTATGACGGAAAGACCCGTTCAGATGGTGACTGCCAGTTGCTAACCTGACTCTCCATCCCTGTGTGCCTACACAATACAGCTTACCTTGGCTATAGGTTCAGTATTTTACGCTGTTTCAGATGAGAACTGAAATCATGATGTAGAAGAGCCCAAAGGGAACTATCTTGTGCAGAGCTGAGGCTGGAATCTGAGTTTCACCTTGGGGCTGAGCAGTTTGTACATCGGTCTGTGTAGATAGCAGTGTTGTAAGGACAAATCCGCTTTAGGATCCTTGGAACATGCGGCCCAGGCACAAGTGAGAAGCTCAAGGGCTTTATAGAATGGCCTTGGCCAGACTGAAGTACCAAAGGTGCCTTGGCAGTGTGATAAGCTCCCCGTAACGGATGGGACTTTGTGTTTCGAGGTGGTTTGGAGCCTGGCTTTCTAGTTCTAACTTGCTGTCTTCATGTGCTTACTCCAAACAGCTGGAAGAAGAGGAACAGGAGGACAAATTTGAGCTGACTGTAGGAGTGAGTGACCCAGAGAAAGTTGGTGAGTTAATGTCCTGGCCTGCTGCACGGTGAAGCACAGTTAGACAAGCCAGGCTTGGCAGTAGGACCGAATGCAGCTATCACCTCCACGTGCCACAGCTCCAGCTCTCGAGCTGTCTCTGCAAGTGCAAACTTGATCCCAGAGAAACTTCTCCAAGACTTCTTCCAACAGCTAGAAAAAGCAGAGCTACACAAAGCAAAATGACTGTGTCACAAATGAGCGAGGCAGGAGCGAGTTTTGGAAAGCTAGGGACCTCAATGACATGGAGCTGGGAGTGGGTTTTTTGGGAGGGTGAAACATGATGCTTGCAGTAGCAGAGCTTGGTGTCTGGAAGTGTGGCAACCAACTTGACTTGACGTCCGGGCAGCAATGTCCTGTGTGCAGCTGGCGAGGGGGAGGCAAAACTGCCTTAACCTAAAACTAAGTGTATTATTCCATGCTCTGCCACCTTCCCTAGCAGCTGTGCTTGCCAGGGAAGCAGCTCTGGCTTCAAACTGAGAAGCAAGAGGGCTTGTCTCCGTTGAAAGTGGGACTCGGCCAGCTACGTGTCAGTCCCTGGGGTGCGGAGAACCCAAGGAAACATCTGATCCCAGCCAGCGGAGCAGCCTCATGAGGGGCAGCTTGTTCTCCCTCTGTGGCTTGTGATCTCTGGAGCTGAGAGGTGCACTGAGGAGGTGTATTAGGTGTAGCACCAGACCTCTGAGGATGCCCTTCAGTTGAACTACCAGGTAAACAAGGGGATTTCTGTGTTAACCGGAGAAAACTGCCCATGATGTTTCAGAATCCAACCACATGCAGCCAGGGGCTGTCTGACTTGCATCCTCTGAATAGACTGCTTCATGTGCTGTACAGCCGCCGAATTGTTGCATGCTGAGCAGATGCGTGGAGTCAGCCCAATTGCTGTCGGTGTAACAAGCGACTGATTGTCAGTGTTGCCTGCCTTAGGAAGTAAAAGGAGGGCTGAGCAGTCAGGTCGGGGAAATGCCTAGCGGGCAGGAGTCCTGGGGCCTGTGGTGAGATGCTGCCTGTGGTTCTGTACAAAGGTTTGGGGCTCTCTCAGACCAAAGCTCAGAACCACCGAGGCAGGCGAAGGCCAGGAGCCTCGTGCTTTGCTTTCAGGTGATAGTGGAAAGTGCTGTTCTTGTGATACTAATGCCTTGGTTTCTGTTTTCCGTAGGGGATGGCATGAATGCGTATGTAGCCTACAAAGTGTCAACACAGGTATGTCTAATTCATCCCTCCTGAGATGGGGTGCCATTATTTTTCCGTGCTCGGAGGCAGCTGGACTGTCTGTTCTTAGCCAAGCCAGTGGTGACCTAAATAAACAGGAGGCCTGAATGCCTTGTTACATGGATTCAGGAGTTATAATCCACCCCTACAGATCAAAGGATGAGCCCAGCTGAGAAATAGGTTTTGAACCTGTTTGAAAGGAGGCTTTTTTTTTTCTTTTTTCAGTTATCTACCTCATTGCAGTCCTGGCTGATACTGGTGCTCAGTGTTGGAGTGAGCAGCAGGAATGACATCTGTTAGGGAGAGCCCCAGACGCTGGGACTGCCGCTAATGGTTGCGTACCGATGGTAGCATCAGATTAAGCTGACCTGAACTCAGCTCTTGCTGAAGAGCTGCTGCTGTAGCTGGTTTCATGTCAGGACCTGCTCTCCTGGGCTAGTCGCAAGAAGTCGAGCCTTCTGCAGCTGCTGCCCTGCTTGGAGCTTTAGGGTGCTGCTAGGAGCTCTGCAAAAAGTTGTTCCTAGCTGCCTGTACGGGGGCTGCTGGACGACGGGCATCCTGTTCTCTGAAGCTGATGGTGTTTGAAGGGGATCAGGGGACTTGTTAGCCTCCGCTCCTGCTCTGCAAACACAGTCAAAAGCCACTGATGGCCCCTGTAGCCTTAAGGTGATAAAGTGTGACCTGACAGCCGTTCCTGTCCCTGTGGGGAGCAGGGATGATGGGATTAGGCAACGGGCAGGGCTTACCAAGCAGCCTGCGGCCACAGTAACAGCTGCTCTGTTATTTAGTGGATTAAGACTGCTGCTTGGTCCAAGGAGAACTGTTAGGAGGTAAGTTGGTGACAAGCGAGGCCCAAGCTTCCTCTGTTCAGCCTAGCCCATTTCTCAGATCTTGCAGAGCTCAAGCTGTCCCGCTTCACCCCCAGAAGTGACAGCAGATAGAGCCAGCGAGGCTGTGCGTGCAGGGGCCAGCTTCCCCGCGTGAGTCTGATCTGAGTCTCGTCTCTTCCCCCCACCCAGACGAGCATGCCCATGTTCAGGAGCAAGCAGTTTTCGGTGAAAAGGAGGTTCAGTGACTTTCTGGGTCTCTATGAGAAGTTGTCGGAGAAGCATGCCCAAAATGGGTTCATCGTTCCTCCACCGCCCGAGAAGAGTCTCATAGGTGAGTGGTGGAGGTGCAGAGCTCTAGAGCAGGTCCTTCTGGTGGCGAGCTTTGCACCCGAAGGACTGCCTGTGGTCTCAAAGCTGAGAGGGAAGCTGCAGAGCAGCCGTGGGGAGCAGGTGTGGAAAACAATCTGGGTTCTGTGGCACAGGCAAATCTCTGGTTCCATACTTGGAGCTCTGGGCTTAAAGCCTTGTTTGAATTCGCAGATGCCTCCACATCTGCTTGATGCAGAGTAAAAGCTCATCCTCTGCGCTGTCACTGAATTGCTGTTCACTTGAGTCCAGACCTGTAACCCTTCCAGTCTTGCCTGGCATTGCTCTGTCTCTCTTCCGGATGTTGACTTCTGCTAGATGTTGGGCATAGAGTTTAAATTTCCAAGTAGCTCTTGCTGATATAAGATCTAAATCCTCTTGTAAAATACCTCTCCTCTGCTGTCACCCTGATAGTCTGTAACAGACCGTGCTACCTTGTGTGTTGAGTTTGATGCAGCTCATTAATTGTGTCTTCCTTCTGTGCTAGGAATGACCAAAGTGAAAGTTGGGAAAGAAGACTCCTCCTCTGCAGAGTTCCTAGAAAAAAGACGGGCTGCTCTAGAGAGGTACAGACCCCAACAGCTATCCCCTCGTGCCTGAACCAAGCAAGGGACCTCTGAAAGGTCAGACTGGCTGCACTCTCCTCCCTATGTGAGAAAAGCCATCTGCTTCTAGGTTTGCAGCAAACCTGGAGGCTGCTGAAGAGTTGCAACTGCAGAGAGTTGCTTTGATGCTGTAAAACAACCTCCTGCTTCAAAAGACTCTGCTGGTGTTTGGGCCAAATCTGGCCAAACTCCGCTGACAGGGCAGGGAGAGAATTGAGCTGTCTCAGGAGCCTAAAAACATGGATATTAAGTAATTGTACAAACAGTGCAGATCAGGTGAGAAACAACTCGATCTCTGTGTAACTCGCACCCCAACTATGAAGCCATGGGTGGCCTTTGCTCTGCCACCTGTGACTGTTGTAGTTAGCACTGGGATGCTGATCCCCCCTCCAACTTCAGCCTCTGAAAGATCCGTTAAAAGCTTCGTTGTTAAAGATGTAACACTAAATTTTGATCACTTGGTATATCAAGTAACTTTCTTGCTATAGCAAGTGTTACTCAAAGGTCTGGCAGGTCTGATCTTGCAGGCTGGTCTCACCAGAGTCCACAGGGAGGTGGGACTCTTGGTGGGTAGATGAGAACAGCTTGGTGGGCCTGACTTTCAGCTACCAAACTGCCGTTTCAGAGCACATAACAAGCAGGTTGTAGGTGACCCGCACATGCTGCAGCTCACTGTGGTGGCTCAGAGCCAGGTTTGCTACAGCCGAAGTAACTCTCGGTGCATTCCTCTCCACAGGTACCTACGGAGAGTGGTCAGCCATCCAACCATGCTGCAGGACCCCGACGTCAGGGAGTTCTTGGAAAAGGAGGAGGTCAGTAGTGTGGAATACTGTAGCTACAAGTACCTTGGAAGTACAGACGGAAACAGTACACAAGGAGTTAGTGAAACATCATCCTTCAAAGCTCAGTGAGAAGCAGCAGAACCCTGTAAGAGCACTTGACCAGGGATGAGGAGAACAGGACTCTCTTCTGTGTGTCAGTGCTTGTTTAAGCACTGTATGCTCATCACGAGCTCTGGCCAAGCTTGCTTCCATCGTGGTGGGGGCACGTGTTGAGAGCACAGGTGGTCTTTGTTCTCTGAAATGCATGGTAGGAGTGTAGCCCGCTGTTTGGAGGTGAGGGGGGTCCCGTGCTGGCTTGGCCTGATGCTCAGATGTTGAGGGAGCGCTGGCTCAGTACTGAGCCATGTGGCTGATGTGGTCCCTGCTGCTCCAAGGAGAGTGTGACCATGCCCAACTGCACACCTGGCTTGGAGAAGTCGGAGTCTTAAAGAGGCTGAGCCCCAGGGAGACCCGAGCCTGAGTGATTCCAGCAGTAACGCTGTGCTGGAAGGCTCTTGCGTAGGAGCAGACATCACGGAAACACCTCACTTTGCTGCTGAGCAGATGCAGCTCTGTCTGGAAGATAGTTGTGGCTGGTGTGGAGCATTTCCCAGCATCAAAGCACTGCTCTAGTGTCCCCCAGCAGTGCAAACTGCTGATGGCTTTTGAAGAGATGCTCCGAAGCACTTCTCTGTGCCTGCGTAACCTGTGGCAGCTTGGGCGTCCGTTAGTTCAGGGATTCAAGTAGCATGGCAGGTTCTTACAGATCTGTGATACCTTGGTCAAGCAGAACAGGCAGACCCCAGATAACACTGTCAGGTTTAGGAACTCCGCGTTAGTTTGAAAACCACTCCAGCCCTGTTATTTGAAATACCATACAGGCTGTGCCACCACTTGGGTGGTGTCTGGCTAATTCTTTGCAGTGCTGTGAGCAGAAAAAAACCCACTGTCAAGGGACCCACGTGCGAGAACGATGCCACTGTGGTGACAGCTTGCTAAGCTGCCGTTACCTCCTGGCACAGCAAACTTTTCTATTTCTTTATAGCTACCAAGAGCAGTAGGCACCCAGACCCTGAGTGGAGCAGGAATACTGAAAATGTTCAACAAAGCTACGGATGCCGTCAGTAAAATGACCATCAAGATGAATGAATCGGACATAGTAAGTATTTGGACACCTCTGGGCTGTCCTTGTCCTCACTCCGGAGCTGGGTGCTCTCCCCAGCTCAAGCTTTGGGTGCTAGATGGAGGGAAAGCCCCGCAGCGAGCCCGGCTGTAGGAATCAGCTCTGGCTTTCCCCATTTCAGTGGTTCGAGGAGAAGCTGCAGGAGGTGGAGTGCGAGGACCAGCGACTACGGAAGCTGCATGCTGTCGTCGAAACACTAGTGAACCACAGGAAAGGTAACAAGCTTGGCATCGCTTGAGCTGTAGCTTGGCGTGTAACAGTTAAGCCTCGTGCGGTGCCTGACTGGAGGTCGCCAGTGCACGGCTGTCCTAGGAGGCACTTCGGAGGAGATAGGACAGCGCTTCCTTACTGTAAAGGGCTCTTGGTCTCTTCACCATGGGAGACAGAAGTAAAACAGTAACTCACCTCTTCTGTCCAGCCCTGTGAGCTTAGGATGATGGCGCTGAAGTGAACCAGCGTCCTGCTGGATGGAGGCTGCCGTAGCAAACCTGAGCAGAGCTGGTCTTATTCCTAATTCCGAGCTGTCCTCTGGCAGGGAGCAGGGGTGTTTTTCTTCTTCTGCATGTTTTGAGTGGCTTCTGCGAAGCTGTGCCTGTCCTCCCACTCTGCTGCTTCCCTTCTCCTCCCCGGCTGGAGTTCCTAGCCCTCGTCTCGCCGTGCTGCAGAGCTGCCGGCTCGGACCGAGGCAAGGCTGGTTCTTCCAGCCAGCATCTCCTGGGGCTACAGGAAAGCAGCTCCTTGGGCTGAACTCTAGGCTGGGGCTTGACTTGTGGAGCACCCAGCGTAGCGAGGCCCATCGGTTGTCTCTCTTATTCCATTCACTAGAGCTAGCCTTGAATACAGCCCAGTTTGCAAAGAGCCTGGCCATGCTGGGGAGCTCGGAGGACAACACGGCCCTGTCCCGGGCACTGTCCCAGCTGGCTGAGGTGGAAGAGAAGATCGAACAGCTGCACCAGGAACAGGCTAACAATGACTTCTTCCTCCTGGCCGAGCTCCTGGGAGACTACATCCGCCTCCTCTCGGTTGTAAGGGTAAGCACTCCTTTGGGGCACGCTCTAGGCCATGCCGCTGGTCCCAGCACCGACCCTAGGCTTAGGTGTGCCAGGAGGCAGCTGGTCTTCTAAATCCAAGCCCAGGGCATGGCGTGCCTCTGCTCTCCAGGCAGAGGGCAAACTTGCTGCTTGTCCAGTTGTGCGTATGTTGGAGTGGTTAGATTGGAAACGTGGGGTACATGAGGCCTGGCTGTCCTGCTGTTCTCCAGGGGGGATGTGGAGCAAGTTCATCGCTCGTAGGTGGCCTCAACCCTTCCAGATGTGAAGGCTGCAGCTACTGTGGAGGCTGTGAGCTGATAACCTGTGATCGGGGTGTTGCAAATAGGTCTGCCAAGCACCTACTGGGGGAGAGCTTGAGTCTTCACGTCCCCACAGCCTGCCTGGTGCACTGGCCTCCGTGCTGGAGGCTGAAAGAAACCAGTCCCAAGCGAGCTGCGAGTCTGGCAGGCTGACTTGTTTCTGCCCCAAACATGTCCTGCCTCTGAGCAGTCCTTTCTGGGGGCTGCAGAGGCCAGAATGCAGCCCAGTGAGTAGGCATGAGCCTCCTTGGTCTGCCAGGCTGTACCGAGAGGTGTGGTGGGTGCTGCAGAGCAGGATGGAGATCTCTGCTCGTGCTGGAGGTAATAAGGCTTATCTGGGATGTTCTGGTGAGGAGCCCTAGTGTTGCCTCAGACTTTACCTGTCTCTTGGCTGCTCTGTCCTGACCAGGCTATCAGACACTGCTTTCTGCTATTCTAGCTCTTCTCCACGATCTAGCTGGATGCATTCAGAAGCTTAATGGGATCTTCCTTGCTTGGGCTGGTGACTTGCAGGCCTGCTAGCATCATCTGGCCTCCGGAGCTGGTGCAGGAGGACGCTGCATGGTCAGCAGGAGCTGCGGGCACTTAGCTCTGCAGGAGCTCGCGGTGGAGGTCTGGTGGGGGACAGGCAAGGGTAGCTGCTTGTACTGGCCACTCTCGATGTCAGACTGAAACGGGCGGGCAGCAGGGCTTGGGGACAGGTCAGGCATTGTGCTTGGGATGCCGCCAGTTCAATGGGTGGCCTCAGGCCTGTCCGGGCTTGTGCTGAACCACGCACATAGATGGAGCTTTTCCAGTGACTGTCCTGCTGAACCCTGGAGCAGGTGGACGGCCCTGTATGAAGAGAGGCCTTAAAGCTGCTCCTGAAGCATGAGTTGGTTGATGTTCCACCTGGGTTCCTTCACTAGTAGAGCAAGTCCATGTTCTGGTTCAGCTTTGGTTACACTGAGATGGGTCCAGGACCTCAGTGATGAAGCAGCTCTGTCAACTAGCTGATGTCACCCCTGCCAAAGACATGGTTGTTACTGCCAGCAGAGCTCCTGGCAGCTGCCCGCTGTTCCTGGTGTGGTAGTAGAGGCAGAGTAGCAGAGACAGAGCGCACTCAGTCTCTGCTCCTTCCTTTCAGGGAGCCTTTGACCAGCGCATGAAGACCTGGCAGCGGTGGCAGGATGCTCAGAGCATGCTGCAGAAGAAGAGGGAGATGGAGGCCAGGCTGCTCTGGGCCAACAAACCCGACAAGCTGCAGCAGGCCAAAGAGGAGATCTCGGAGGTAGGGAGTGAGGAGGGCCAGGGCCTCTGCTCAGCTCCTTTCCTCTGTGCTCTGCTGCGAGGCAGTGGGAAGGGCACGTTGTGAGCTGAAGGGACAGGTAACTGTTGCCAGCCTGGCACCAAGCCAGCCTTGAGCAAGCCCCGCAGGAAGCCACAGAAGCCACAGGAGGGGCTGCTTGCGGTCCCACCTCCCATGGCTTCCTTGCTGAGCTTGCAGCAAGCAGGGGATGCAGCTTGCTGTGGCGACGAGGACCTGAAATGCCGGGCTTTGCTCCGGCAGCGCCTCTCACGCGAACGGTTGTGGCACCAAAAGCGCTTGGAGAGGGGAGCGAGAACTTCTCCACTTCCCCTCCCCTGGAAACAGCGCGGTTCCTCTCTCCGCAGTGGGAGTCTCGTGTGACACAGTACGAAAGGGACTTTGAACGGATTTCTGCCGTCATCCGCAAGGAAGTGATACGGTTTGAGGTACGTTTGGCTCATCCCTCCGTGTGCAACCCTGCTGCTGGTCAGCCTTGATGTGCCTTGTCTGGGAACACCAGCCTGCGGTAGCCGAGGGCCACCTTGGCTCCTGACCCTGGTCCTGGGACAGCGGCTGCCAATGTTTGTAAATCCGGACATGTGTGAGTTGGGGTATTGCTGCTGCGGGCAGAGCTGGTGTCTTTTGGCTCAGAGGCGGCTTCTACGCAGAGAAGGGCATCCATTAAAAGGAAGGTGGGAGGGCAAAGATCCTCCGAGCCCTCAGGCTGGTGCTGGAGATGAGCTTCATCCTCAGCATTTTGGGCTCTTCTGCTGGTCTCTTCATGGGGCTCCAGGAGGAACAGGAAAATCCCGGTGGTTTTTCCTTCCTCCTCCTAAAAAGCCGGAGGGTTTTGGTGGTTCGTTGAGCCCTGTACTGACTCCTGCCCTCGTCTCTTGCAGAAAGAGAAATCCAAGGACTTCAGAAACCACGTCACTAAATACCTTGAGACGTTATTAAACTCTCAGCAGCAGGTGAGCGGCCCCAGCCCCTAGTGGGCTGTCACCTCCCCAAGCACCGCCGTCCGAGCTTGTGCCCCCCCACCACCCTGGGTACATCCTTCTCCCCAGGTGTGGGGAGGGATGAACCCCCGCCGGCTCGAGCAGGGCAAAAATATAAGCACTGCGTCCCCCTTGATGCCTGTTTTGGGGGGACTGTGCCCTTTGAAAGGGTTTTTACCCCCTCCCAAAATGCTTCTCCCCTCGCTCTGGGCTTGAATGGTGCTGGCAAAGGGCCCGCGGGCTCCTGACTCTCTCCCTCCCTCTCCCCACAGCTGGTGAAGTACTGGGAAGCGTTCCTACCCGAAGCCAAGGCCATTTCTTAATTGGACCGAGCAAACGAGCGTACCTGAACTTTGCCTTTTTTTTTTTTTTTTTTATATACACTATACCTCTTCCTCTTTTACACGTGAACCAACCCTAGTTACACACTCTGGAGCTGGTAGAGGTTTAACCCCCAGACAAGCAGCTTTGCAAGCCAGTTAACTCTTCTAACTGTATATTTTTCATTTAGCAACATATATTTTCTTACTGAAGAGAAACTAGTTTCCTGCTTTGAGACCAGACCTGCGGCAGGGGGTTAACAATATATGTAAAATGTATATTTTTCAGGCTGGGTTTTAGGGCTCTAATGACTATCTTATTCCTGCAGTGCCATTAAAATTCTGTAATAAAACTTCTATCAGGGCAAACAGGCTCTGTCTGGTGGGGGGGTGGGGAGTAACGGCCGCATCCTGCCGCTGGGGAGGGAGGGAGGCAGGGAGCCTCCTGCCTTGTTGTGACTGGGGACAAGGGTGACCTTGGGCACTGCCCCAGCCACCTGTCCTGGCTCCTGATTAAGCCTTGGCTTTCTGCCCTGCTCCCACCAGGAGCCGGGGGCGGCTGTTTTTAGGATCTGAGCTCAGCGTGGTGGCTGGCGTGGGGTTTTTCTTAGGGGGGGGGACCTGGCCCCCCAGAAATCGGCGTGGGGCTTCTGGGGGCTGGGATGCTCCTGTCCTGCTCGTGCCCCTTCAACCACCCCCTCCCCAGGACCCCAGCTGGGGATTTCATCAAAACCGCTGCCCCCCTTTTTTTTTTCTAAAAAGAAACAAAAAGGGAAAAGGCAGCTCGTGCTGACTTCCCACTTTCCTTTCCCCTTGTCCCTGTCGCGCCGGATCCCTGCGGGACCTCCAGGCTCCGCCACCCCCCTGCATCCCCCCCTTCAACAGCGCCGGGTTTGGAGCTGGGGCTGCAGGACCCCTCCCTGGGGGGCTGCTGGCCCCCCCCCGTGTCACCCCGCGGTGGCCGGGGCTGTCCCCGCTGCCGGAGGTGACAGCGGCGCGGCCCCCCCGCTCCCCCCGCGGCCGGGCGGCGTCGGGCCGGCAGCATGATCGCCGTCTCCATCCCGGCGGCAGAGCCCCCGCGCAGCCCCGACACGGCGCACACGGTGAGGGGCGTCCGCGGGCCACGGCGGGGGGTTGTCTCTGGATCCGAGGGAGGAGGTTTGGTTGTCCCCAAGGGGTCCCCAAGGGGTCCCGACCTGCAGCGTGTGTGTGCTTCCCTCTGCCCCGGGGGGTGGAGGTCCCCATGCGTCCCCGGGGGTCCCTGCCGGTGGGGGGGGACACACCCCACAGGCCCTTTGAAAGGAGGGGGTCACTGGTCGGAGGGTCCCCTCTGGCTCCGGGGGGTTGGGGGGTCCCTGCCTGCCCCGGGGTGTCCCCACCTGCCCCGGGGATTGGATGTCCCCCGTTCCCCCGTGTGTGTGGGGGAGGGCGTGGGGGTGGGTGTGTTTCCCTCTGCCCCAGGGGTCGGAGGTCCCCAAGTGTCCCCGGGGGTCCCCACATGCCCCGGGGGAGGAGGTCTCTGCCTGACACGGGTCCCTGCCAGGGCCACCCTCTGCCCTTGAAAGAGGAAGGGGGGAGTCCCTGGCCCGGGGACCCTCCCCTGGCTCCGAGGGGGTCCCCTGGCTCCCGCTTGCCCCAGGGTGCCCCCATCTCCTCTGGGGGGGGGCGGGGGGTGTGTGTGGCGGTCCCTGCCTGCCCTGGGGAGGGGTTGGCGATGGTGGTCGCACTTTTCCCAAGCGGTTGGAGGTCACTGCCTGTCCCCAGGGGTCCCTGCCTGCCTCGGGGGTGCCCCGACCTGCCCCAGGGGCTGGAGGTCCCTGTCTGCTCTGGGTGGGGGGTGAAGGTCCATGACTAACCCCGGGGGGGTCCCACCTGCCCAGGAGGGAGGGTGTCTCCCTCTGCCCCAGGGGCTGGAGGTCCCCAGGTGTCCCCAGGGGCCCCCACATCTGCCCTGGGGGGGGGTGGTCCCTGCCAGGGGCACCCTCTGCCCTTGAAAGTGGGGGTGTTCCTCTGCCCTGTGGGGGGTGTGTGTGTGTGTGTGTGTGTGTCTCCTCTGGCCCCAGTGGAGTAGGGGTGTCCCAGGGTGCCACCATCTTTCTTGGGGGATGCTGGTCCCTGCCTGACCCCAAGGGTCTCTGCCGGCAGGGACACCCCTCTACCTTTAACGAGGGTGGGCAGGCATTGCCCAGGTGTCCCCTCTGGCCCCAGTGGGTGGGGGGGGTCCCTGCCTGCCCCGGGGTGTCCCCACCTGCCCGAGGTCGGGGGGGGTGGTGGTTGTTGGTGGGGGGTGGTGGTGTTTCCTCCTGTCCTTGGGGGTGCGGGGGGCTCTGTCCCATCTCCCTGGGTCCCATCTGCCCCAGGGGTCCCTGTCTGGCCTGGGTGTCCCCATCTGCCAGAGGGCAGGAGGTCCCAGTCCTACCCGGGCCAGGGGTTGGAGGTCCCTGCCTGTGCCCAGTGGTCACAGCCTGGGAATCTCTCTGCCCTTGAAGTGTGTGTGTGGGGGTTTCCCTGGCCCAGGGGTCCCCTCCGGCCCCAGAGAGTTGGGGGCTGGGGGTGGACAGACGACATGGCCCTGTCGGGCCTCGCGTACCCCTGTCTGCCCCAGGGGTCTGCGTGTCCCCATCTGCCCTGGGGATGGGATGTCCCCAAATTCCTTCCCCCACCCCACTCCCGGGCGTCCCCCACATGCCCCAGGAGTGAAAGTCCCTGCCTGGAGACAGGGTGGGCGGGGGTGGGGGTGGGGACTCTACCTGTGGAAGGGGTGGGAAGGGTTGTCCCCGGCAAGGAGGGCTCCCCTCTGTCTGCAGGGTGTCCTTGTCATCCCCAGGGTGCCCCACGGTTTGGAGGGCTCTGCTTGCCCCACCAAAACCCCGGGGTGGGGGTCCTGTATGTCCCAGGGAAGGGGTGTCCTCCAGCTCCCAGGGGGTCCCATCTGCCCGGGGCGGGGGGAGGGACTTGGGGGAGGTGGGGATGTCTCCACCGGTCCCAGGGTAGGAGACCTCTGTCTGTCCCATCTCCCTTGTGTCCTGCCCCCAGATACCGCTGCCTGTGCCAGGGGTGGGTGGGTATCATCCCCATCCCCGGGGTGCAGAGCCACAGCGGGTACCTGTGAAAACGCTCGCTTCCCCTGAAATGGGGGTGGGGTGGGGGGGGCGGTGGAGGAAGGGAGTGTGTGTGTGGGGGTGGGTGTCCCCTGGCCCATGGGGGGGGTGGGGTGGGGTGGTGTCCCCTCTGTCCCTAGGGATTAGGTGGGTGTCCCCATCTGCCCTTGGGGATGACAATCCCTGTCTGCCACCGGGATGGGTGGTCCCACTTTTCTCAGGAGGGTGGATGTTCCCAGCTGTCCCCAGGGTCCCCCCCAGCCTGAGGGTGGAAGTCCAGAACTGCCCCCCCCCCCTCCGGGGGGGGAGGGGACTCTCTGCCCTTGATGTGGGGGGAGACTGTCCCTGTCCCAGAGATCCCCTTCTGCCACCAGGGGTGGAGGTCCCTGCCTTGGGGACCCTATAGCCTTGAAAGGTGGGGGATGTCCCTGGCTTGGGGGGGGGGGGCGGAACTTCACTCACCCTTGGTGGTGGCAGCGAGCCCCTGTCTGCTCCTGGGTGTCCCTGCTTGTCCCCTTGGTTTGGGGGGGTTGTGTGCCCCCACCTGCAGGGTCCCTGAGTGTCCCCAGGGATCCCTGCCTGCCCTGTGGTGCTCCCACCTGCCCCAGGAGTGGGAGGGAGGGTGGTGGGGGTGGTGGTGGTGTGTGTGGAGATTTGGGGAGTGGGGGGAGCTGGCGATCCCTGAGTGTCCCCCGGGAGTCCCAACCTTCCCTGGGGGGAGGTTGAGGAGGTGGGGGGGGTGGTTTCTCCCTCTGACCCAGGGGTTGGCGGTCCCCAGGTACACTCCCTTGGAGTGGGGAGTGCAGGGGAAGGGGGTGGTAGTGGAGGTGGCTGCCTGCCCTGGGAGGAGGAGGAGGATGAGGATGAGGATGGAGGCCGTGATGGCTTACCTGCGGCACAGGTGTTCAGGGTGGAAGTGCTGTGCAATGGCCGGCGGCACACGGTGGCGAAACGCTACAGCGAGTTCCAGGCGCTGCACAAGCGGGTGAGACCCCCCGGCACCACGGGGAGGGGGGGGTGACACGCAGAGGGGACACCAGCTCCCCAGCGCCGGTGGGAACCAGCCTCCTCCTCCATGGTCCATGGTGTCCCCCCATGCTCCACCCTAGATCAAGAAGACCTGCAAGGTCCCCGACTTCCCCCCACGCCGTGTCCCCAACTGGATGCCCAAAGTGCTGGAGCAGCGCCGGCAGGGCCTGGAGCTCTACATACGGGTAAGGTGCCAGCCGGGTCTGCCTTTGGGGGTGGGTTTTTTGGGGTGCTGACTCCCCCCCCGGTGCACGGCAGGGTGTCCTGTACCACAACGAGGAGCTGCCCCAGGACGTGCTGGACTTCCTGAAGGTGCGGCGTTGCCAGCAGGACCCCAAGGCCACCAGCCCCCCGTGAGTAGATGAGTTTATCTGGCATGGTTTCCCACCCCCCTCACCCGCATGCAGCACCCCAAGACACTGGGTTGGGGACGATGGGGACTGGCAGGGAGCTGGCACGCAGCCAGGTGACCCCAGGTGCCGATATCCCCTCTCCCGTGGCAGCACTGGCCCCCTGCCCTCCCAGCGGCCCGTCGTTGGCTTCTGCACTGACCCCTACGCGCAGCCACCAGGCACCGGTAAGGAGCGGCACCGCAGGTGCTGGTCCCCAAGAGCCCCCAAAACGTGTTTTTTCATTAATGGGGCCTGGGAGGGAAACAAAAGCGCGCCAGCTCCCCCCTTTCCTTGCAGACCTGCTCCCTGACACTGTCCTCAGGGGGGTCCTGCAGGGCCTCTACGTCCCCCTGAGCTGCGGCCCCCACCAGGCAGCACCTCGAGCCCCCAGCCTGCCGGGGTCCTGAGCACCCACCCAGCACCCGGGGCAGCAGTAGGAAGGAGCCCTGCAGTAAAAACAACCTCCCGTGCGGCAGCTGGAGCTGGGACGGGGCAGGAAAAATAGGTGGGAGAAGCCAAGGGGCAGGGTGGGGGGCACAGCTGGTCTCCAGGCCAGCGCTGCTCGCCCACCGCCACCCACAGTGCCTCTGCCGGCTGGTTGGCGGTTGTGGTAGGAGCCCTCAGAGGCTGAACCATGCCGGAAAAACCCCTCAGCATCCAGCCTTCGGTGCAATAAATCACTCGGGCTTGACTGGCAAAAGATTATTGTGCTCTGTAATTGCGCAAAGCAAACTGCCCCTCTCAGCTTAACAAAACCTGAAAGAAGGGGGTGTGAGGGTCAGGGGATGCTGTGACCTGCCCCCTCCGAGAGCAGAAGAGAGGTGACCCTTTAAAAAACACATTGGTCACATTTATTGGTGCATGTGCTTCTTACAAAAGTGATGGGAAGAGGAGCCAGCGCCCCGTCCTGCCCGCTGGAAGGCGGCAAGGTGCCAGGGGAGGCCAGGCAGTAGGGCACGGCGGCTCTGCTGCTGCTCACCCACCCCGGGGACAGCAGGGAATGCACAGCGGGGGAGCGGGGCAGCCCCAGGCCCGTGGCCCTTCGCGGCCGGGCCCCTTGCCGTGTTGTGGAGCCCGGAGGGTGGATCACTCTTTGGCGATGGCGAATGGCTTCTCCACCTCGATGGTGCCGCAGTCAGCGATGACGACATCCTTCAGGGGCTTGTCCCGGCTGTCTGTCTTGGTGTTCTCCACCTTCCTCACCACGTCCTGGGGACAGCAGAGGCATGAGTGCGGGGCAACGCGGGGCACGGGCAGTGCCGGCTCGGTGCAATCCCTGTCCCAGAAGGCACCTCCCAAACCATCCTCCACAGCGCTCTGCCCCCTGTCAGCCCCCTGGGCAGCACCTGCCCTGTCCCGCTCTCCCCTTGTTAATCCATCACCCCCTTACCATGCCCTCCAGCACTTTGCCGAACACCACGTGCTTGCCGTCCAGCCACGGCGTCTTCACCGTGGTGATGAAAAACTGGGAGCCGTTGGTGTCCTTGCCGGCATTGGCCATGCTCACCCAGCCAGGGCCGTAGTGCTTCAGCTTGAAGTTCTCATCGGGGAAGCGGTCCCCGTAGATACTTTTTCCTAAGGGAGAGGAAAAAAAAGGCTGTGTTGCTCTCATGGGAAAGCGTCAGGGTAGGGGTGATGATGGCGGCTCTCTCCACAGGCTGGGTGGGGTGAATGAGCGCATCTAGAGGGAGGACCAACTACCAACCCCGCAGGGCTGCAGGGAACCGTGAGCTACCTGCTACTGGAGGGAGCTAAAAGCACCCTGTGAGCTGGGCAGGAGGGATCACGCCCTCAGGGGACTAGAGCAGGAGGCTGCAGGAGAGCAGACCTGATAAGAGCTTACAAGCCCAAATACTGACATCACCAACACTGCTAATGTTTGCTAAGCGGTGGTGGAAAGCCTGAACTCTGCTGCTACCGGACTAAATGTGTCATGGCAGTCAGGACGCCCAGCAGAGGCACCAGCTGCTGCAGAGGGAAGTTTTCTCAGTGAGGAGCTCCAGGTCCTCCTGGGGCAGACGATACAGCTACACAGGTAACATTCAGAATTCTCACTGCGCCCGTCCCACCCCAGCAGCAAGCTCTGCTTCGAGCCCAGGTCTCTATGAGCTGCGTGCCCACCCGTCCCCACTGTGGTACCGAGCTCCAGCTCCACACTGGTCCCCAGGGGGAAGATGGGCCGTGGGTTGGGAGCGTGGCTGCTGTCTTCCTTCAAGACAGCAGCTGGATCCCTGGGGTGGTGTGGGACAAATTACCTCCAGTGCCATCTCCACGGGTGAAGTCTCCTCCCTGGATCATGAAGTCCTTGATCACACGGTGGAACTTGCTGCCCTTGAAGCCGAATCCTTTCTAGGGGTGGGGCGAGAGAAAACGGAATGAGGCAAAGGGACAGATGAGCTGCCTGTGTCCCAGGGGGCCGGGTGAGGCCCAGCCAGGCAGTTGCCGGCCCCTCACCTCTCCAGTGGCCAACGCCACAAAGTTCTCCACCGTCTTGGGCACTGTCTTGCCAAAGAGCCCGATGACGACACGGCCTACATCCTCCTCACCAATCCGCAGGTCGAAGAATACCTTGGGGGGGTGGAGGTAAGCTGGAGGGGGCCATCACCAAAGCCAGCCTCACCTTGCAGGGCGAAACCCCCACCCGCCCCTGAGACTGACTCACCAGGCCTAAACTCACTGGGCCCCCCCAGCCCCTCACCCCCCCAGCCCCATCCAGGTCCCCCTCACCCCATCTGGGCCTCTTTCACCCCAGGCCTCCCTCACCTCAGATGGGTCCCCCTCACCCCAGGCCTCCTTTACCCCAGACCCCCACCCCACCTGGGTCTGCCTCACCTCAGGCATCCCCCACCCCATCCGGGCCCCCTCACCTCAGGCCCACCTCACCCCAGCACCCCCCACCCCATCCAGGCCCCCCTCGCCCCAGCACCCACCCCCCTCCCCCAGGTTGGGTCTCCCCTCACCTCAGGACCCTCTCACCCCAGACCCCCAACCCCAGCTGGGCCGCCCTCACCTCAGCTCCCCCCCCAGCTGTGTCCCCCTTACCCCAGGCCTCCCCTCACCTCAGGCCTCCTTCTGACACAGCCCCCCCCCCCCCAAATCTGGCCCCCCCCCTCTTCTCAAGGGCCCCCTCACCCCACTCCCCCACCCCACCCCACCCGGGCCCCCCTTGCCCCAGGCCTCCTTCACCCCAGGCCCCCAACCTCACCTGGGCCCTCCTCACCTCAGCTCCTCCCGACCCCAGCTGGATCTCCCTCGCCCCAGGCCTCCCCCACCCCACCCGGGCTCCCCTCACCCCAGGTCCCCTCTCACCCCGGGCCTCCTCCACACCATCCGGGCCTCTTTCACTCCAGGCCTCCGTCGCCCCAGACCCCTCTCACCCCAGGCTTCTCTCCCCTCAGGTCTCCTTTGTCCCCCCCTCCATCCGGGCCCCTCTCATCCATGCCCCCCTCACCCGAGGCTTCCCTACTCTCAGGTCTTCTTCGTGTCCCCCGCCATCCGCGTCCCTCTCATCCCAGGCCCCCCCCACCCCATCTGGCCCCCCCTCACCTCAGGACCCCTCACCCCAGGCCTCCATCGCCCCAGGCCCCCCTCAACCCATCCATGCCCCCCTCACCCCAGGTCTCCTTTGTGTCCCCCCGCTCCATCCGGGCCCCGCTCATCCTAGGCCCTCCCCACCCCATCCGGCCCAGCCTCACGCCAGGACACCTCACCCCTAGCCTCCCCCCGTTCCAGGCCCCCCCCAGGCCCAGCCGGGCCCGCTCTCCCCAGGCCTCCCCCGCCCCAGCCGGGCCCGCCCAGGCCCTTCCCCGCCGACCTTGGCGGTGACCTTGGGTCCCTTCTTGCGCTCGTCGGCCCGCGAGGCGGCGGGCAGCAGGAGCAGGAAGGCAGCGCCCAGCGCCGCCGCCGCCACCAGCACCTTCATCCTGCGCCGCTCGCAGCCCGGCCACAGAGCCCGCCGCGCCGCCTGCATCCGGCCGCGCCCCCCGCGCCCCCCCGCCCCCGCCGCGCAGTGGTACGCGCCCGCCGCGCGCCCCGCCCGCCCGCCCGCTCCAGCCGCCCGGGCGCGACCAACGGCCGCGGGGAAAAGGGGGGGATCGGGGGGAGTGGGGGGTGTCGAGGGGGCGGCACCGCTGCGAGCCGCCGGACGGCTGCCACGTTGCCCCTCGCTCGGCAGCCGCGGCGCCGGCCAATCAGGAGCGGGACAACGCGATGATTGGCTGCCGCGGAGGAGGCGGGGCGGGGCCGCGAGGGCGGCGCCGGCCAATGGGCGCGGGCGGCGGCCTGCGAGGGGGTGGGCAGGCGCGCGCGGCGGCCGCTGGGGGCGCTGAGGGGGCGCGCGCCGCCGGCGGGGAGCGGCGGAGGGTCTGTGTCCCCGGCGGTAGAACGGCGACAGCCCGGGGCGGGGGGGGGGACGTTAAACGGATACAGTAAATGACAGCTCGGCGGCCCCAGGGCCCTTCGCAGCTCCGGGTCCGGCAGCAGGAGGGTGCGGCCTTTGCCCTTGCTGCAGCGCCCCCCCCGCTCCGCTGCAAAGGTGGAGTCTTGGCCTGAGGGCACAGCGGGAGAGGGGCCTCTGTGACTCCCCGCCGCCGGCTCCTTTCCCTGGGCAAGACTGAAGAGCGGGGCGAGGCTGTGTGATAGAGCTAAAGAAAAGGATGAGAGAGGAGAACGGCCTTCATCAGAGACACAGATTTCTGTGAAATACCAGCTGTGGCCAGGCTGAAAGTGGCACACACAGAAGTGTGTGCAGCATTGCAGGTGCCCATCATGGAATTGTCGAGGTTGGAAGGGACCTTTAAGATTATCGAGTCCAACCATCGACCCAACACTGCACAAACCACCACTAACCCACGTCCCTCAGCATCACGTCTGCCTGGCTTTTAAATACCTCAGGGATTGCGACTCCACCGCTTCCCCAGGCAGCCTGTTCCCATGCTTGATAACCCTTTTGGTGAAGAAATTTTTCCTACTATCCATCCTAAACCTCCCCTGGCGCAACCTGAGGCCGTTTCCTCTTGTCCCATCACCTGTTCCTTGTGAGCAGAGACCGACCCCCCTGGCTACACCCTCCTTTCAGGGAGTTGTAGAGAGCGAGAAGTCCCAAGACTAATTTTTGGGAACAGGAAATGAAAGTTCACGCTAAAAATATTGTGTTAAGGCTGGGAAATGCAGGGAGAAAAAGCGTCCTGACAAAGATCCCAGTGTGAAGCAGTTTCTAAGAGCGGGAGTTGCGCTGCAGATGCTCTCCCTGTCTAGATATAGTAAAAGCTGCTTTTATAAGGTGGTACGTTTGCCTAATATCTTGAATGCTTTTCTCTGTACTGGGAATAAATAACCAGCAGCTATTTGCACATGGGAAAACTTCGCAATCCTGGTGGTTGATTCCACGGAAGCGGCACAGTGCTGTACCTTTCTACACAAGAGCCCGGGGAGTGGGCAGAGACACAGGGAGGTGTCACTCAAGGCTGCAATGGTTGGGTCACTGGGTCACTGCCACCTTCCTCTCCGCTGGCACGGCTGCTGCCATGGCATGTGCCAAGGGATTCATCTGGAGCTGAAGCCCCTCGCTGTGCCCTTCCACCTGGGGAAGGCACGCTTGATGCCTACAGCTCTATTCCAGAGACACGGGGACCACGCGAGAGCAGGTTTTGGTGTGGTTCACATCTTTGTGTTCCAAGGAACTAATGGTTTGGCCCATTCTGCTCCCCACAATGCTCGAAGTGGGAACATACAAGCAGAGGGAGAAGAGAAATTGGTGCCACCGTGCCTCGGCCAAGCTCTGGGGCTGAACCATCCATGGCTGTAAAGCACAAAGTGGTGAGAAGGTCCTGTAAGTAAGTTCCCACACCGTGCACTGTCCCCTCAAAGGAGGGCTCAGAGCTTCTCAGAGGAGAAGAGGGCTACCAGCCGAGCCTGACTGAAGTAAAGGAAAAGAAAATACAAGCGATGTGGTCAGGAGGAGGTAATAAATACGTCTGTTCATGGAGAACAATGCAGCAGTGCAATGTTTTATTGAAAAAAAAAATAATAATCATCTCACTTGATACCTCAGAAGACTGCATCGCAACGTTGGTGGGCCACAGTGTGGGAGAGCTACATCGGGAAGGCCAGCACAGCGCCGGGCGCCCCCCGCCGCGTGGGCCCAAGAGCCCTCCCCTTGCGCCCCCACATCTCCCAGCTACTAACGAACTTCTGGTGAGGAGAGGAGAGTTTGCCCAGGTAGGCTTAATGCCCTGCTTCCTACCACAGCATGGCTGGCTCAGTCTGGCTTGTGTCTCCTAGTCACCTCCGAGCTCCCTGGGGACAGCGGTTTCCTCAAGCACAGGACTTGCTGTTAACCTGCTTTATTTTCCTTTTTTTAAAAAAAAAACAAACCAACCCACCCACCCCACATTTTTGCCCTTTTGAAGAGTCCAACGTACGATTATAGTGCAAGAGGGCTTGGTACAAGTGAGCATTACCAGCATGCCGTGGGGGGACAGTCCTCCCCTACAAACACATCATCGTAGGATTAAAAGAACATCGTATCTCCAGAGAGAAGCGGTAGTGGGTCACGGTGAAATAGCTTTCAAACCGACCCACTTGAAAACAAGGTCAGGAAAGTTTCTAAACAATCAAATACATTCACTTTAAAAAAAAACCAAAAAACAAACAAAAAAAAAAAAACAAAAAAAAATTAAGAACAAAAACTGTTGAGATGGCCCCTTTTCCCCCCCGCCCTCCCTCACCCTGCAAACACTTACATATGCTGCAACTACAAGCTGCTCCATGACCGGAGGCAGCGAGGAATGACCAAACACGGCAGGAGATGCAGAAGGAATTGAGTTCTGGTGACAGGCACTTAGTGGGGCTTAGGAGGGCAGCAACAGAAGTGTCTCGGGGCCCGGCTCCATCTGCAGTGGGCAGGACGGCTCCCCAGGGAGCGCCTGTGCCCCTTTCCCCCCTCCCAAGACGCCAAACCATGGTTTCCTACAGCGGAGAGGGGAACGCCTGTACCAGAGACACTGGGCTCCTGGGGGCCACTGGCAGCGGAGGAGTTTGAAAAGAGAAGCGTGGAACGTAGCCACAGTCCTGATCCTTGCTCTGGCAGAAGGGGACGAGAGGGTGAAGGTGAGCGGTCCCCTTCCTGCCCTGGCCCACAGCATGGCTGGAGGAAAGCACTTTGCAGAAGGAGAAGGGGGGTGCACACATCTCCCGGTGGGCATGCGAGTGAAGAGCTCTGCGCCTCCCAGCCGCGCTCGTCAGGATAAGGCGTGGAGAGAACACAGCGGAGAATGGCGAAGAGACGCCCTACAGGGATCCTGGCAAGGAAGCAAGACCACACCAGTGTCTCCCTGCTTTGGGGATGCAGGAAGAGCAAGGCCAGAAGCTCCCTGCCCAGGATGATCTCCTGCACCCTACACCTGCTTCTGCCCAGCCAGGGGAACCAACCCTCTCGTGAGTGCTGCTCCACGAACTCCAAGCTACGCAGATCGTCATTAAAAGAATAAAAGATAATGAGATCTAGTCTCTCCCTTTCATCCCTTCATGCTGTCTGGGGAATGTGGGGTGACCCAGGCCCGAGTTTATGACAAGCGAAGTTCCTCAAGTGAACAGTCCCAGCCTGGTCAGGTGTCACACGTGGAAAGACAAAGTACAAGGAACCTATTCACAACCTCCCCAAAAGCTGCTCGAGTTCTCCCAGAGCCCTGCCACGTCTGCGGTAACGCCTGGGCAGCCTCAGCCTCCTTCAAGTCTGGAAATGCTGCAGCAGGATGCAAGCTTTTTGTTGGTTTTTTTTTTTTTTTTTAACATGTGTGCAAAGCGCCCCAAGCCCTTTGCTAGTTATTGGTTTGGCTCAAAAGCGGTGTGTGAGAACCGTGGCTTCTCCTGCAGGCTGCGATGGCGTCCCACGTGTCCCAGACCCACGCTCGCAGAGAGGACGTGAAGGCTATTCCAGTCAAACCTATCTGACCTTCATCTGGAGATGAAATCAGTGTTAAGGCAGTGAAGTATCCTCTCCCCTGCTGGGGAAGCTTCGCTCCTGCTAATGCTTTCTTGCGGAAGGTACGTGTTCACAACCACCCTACCGGAGGGATTTGAGAAGGCTGCCTGGTTGCCCACACCAAGGAACTTGGTTTTGGGAAATGCTTTTGGGAAACAGCTGCCTCCCCATCACCTTAATCCAGATCTACCTCTTAAGCCAGCACAAACTCCCCCGGCTCAGCAAAGCTGACGCCGCTCCCTCCTGCCAACGCTGGGCTACAGCCTTGTGTCTCCCGGCCAGTTGGGTCAGGCACGGTGTAGGAAACCATGGTAGGGACATTCACCGGCAGCTAGGAAGGGTGATTGAAAATTCAAGTATGCTTTCCTCAGCGCATGGCCCAAGGCAGGCGTTGGGAACCCCAGACTGGCACGAGGGTCGTGGGGATGTCGTCGACATCCCCACTGCAGGGCATTCTTTGCACCCCACCGTCTTCCCAGCTGAATGTCTGTCTGCGCTGGCACCGTGTGGCCACGCAGAGATCCACAGATACAATGTGCATCTGTAAATGCTAAAAATAATAAAAAGTGCAACGACGTCAGCTTCTTTAAAACAATCCACATTGCTCTGTTACCGTCAGAGGAGGGAGGTGTCAAGGGAGCCGGAAAAAAAACCTAACTGGAACAGTAGATTGCAAATTTCTCACAGCTTGCACATTACAGTGTAACTGTTCCCAAGGAGCCAAAAAGGGAACCTGTCTCTTACAGTCAGGCCCTTCTCCCAGGCAACTCTCCTGCCCGCACCGCGTCCTCCTGCCCTCTCGACAGCCAGTCGAGCCTACTACGGTATTTCTTTGCTTAATTAAGGAGGGAGGAGGACGGAGGAGCAGAGAGCGCAGGGGAGGGGGGGAGGAAAGTGAGCAGGAACTAAGCACAGTCCTCAGGTTTGCGTGAACGATGCCTTCGCCGTAAACAACGGGAAGGAGGGTCAGCCAGCCAGCCCCCCTCCCAGGGCGACCAAGACCTGAGCCAGCCACAGTCCTGGTCCCAAAAGGAGCTTCAGGCTTGGAGTGAACGAGGGCGACCATTCAGCAGATCCACCCCAGAGTGGTTTGTTTTGGAACGTTTTCTTCTTTTTTTTGGTTTAAAATGTCACTTTTTGTTTTGTTTTGTTTTGTTTTTTCTCTCTTCCTCCTATGCCTCCTCCTCCCCCCTAAAGAGAAGCCCCTTCCAGTGAGACAGGGCAGGAGCTGCAGGCGCAGTGGTCCCTGCAAGGCCCAGGAGGCACCGGTCACTTGTGACGCTGAGCCGTCTTCTTCCGTTTCCTCTTAAAGAAGCAGCAGCACCTGGGGCACAAAGGACAAGGCAAGTTAGCCCCGCGCCCGGCACCCCGGGAAGGTCCCCCACCACCCTGGGCTTCCCTCTGCTCAGCTGCATGCAACAGCACCTCCGCCTGCCCAGCCCCAGGCCCAGAGAGACCCGCCGTCAGTTGGAAAGGTCGGCGGATGCTGGTGGATGGCTGGCACCACCAGCCTGGTCTGACCGACCAGCAAAGGCAAGTCAGCTGCACGCTGGAGGGGGGGGTCCCACTGCCCAAAGGCTGTGGGTGACAGCGGGGTGCAGCCCCCCTGAGTGCTGGGAGCCGGGCTGTCTCCCTCCCGAGGCTCGACTGGGGCAGGAACACAAGGAGCCATCTAGGAAGGCGGGAAAACAAGGATCCAGATGCTCCGTTCCCTCTGTCCGAACCCCGGAGGGAGCGGACTGGGACAGCGAGCCCTGGCTGCTCTTCCCAGCTACAAGACACACGGTTTTCACCACCGTTCACTAAAAGACAAGTTCCAAAGAGACCTCGGCTCAGGGACCAGGTTTCTTTACTGAACCTTTCACAATAATCAGAGCTTCCACCCCACATAAATCATTCAGTGCCGATATGCAGAACCCCTGCTTCTTCCCCCATCCGATGCAAGGGAGGTGCGCAGCGCCTGGGGATTAGGGGAAGCAAGAAGGATGGATAGTGGAGGCTGAGGTGGGGAGAAAAACGCCCATCGCAGCTGAACCGTGACGAGTGGTGGTTTCACTTGTGGGATACACTGAAAGCAGTCGCCCAGGTTTTCTAGTCCTGCTGGCTTCCTACAGAGTCACTCGGCATTTAAGGCACATCTACCTTTCTAGCCCACTGTCAGGAATCCCCTGCACAGAAGAAAGGTGTTTGTTCTGTGCGAGTTCTGCTCCTGAGCTACGTGTCTTTCTCCTTCTGCCATTACAGCCACCTCCAGAGAAGCCTGGGTGATGCCTGGACCACCGTTTCAGGCTGGTGGAAGGGACGCCTGGCTAAGCAGCAAGAGCGGATGTGCGTATGCGAAGACCATTTTTTCCTACAAGCATCTTTTACCAACAGCCAGACAATAAAACTTTCAAAAAACACTGTAACAACTTCTCCAAATTATTTTCCCTTGGGTCCTTCGTGGCTCTGAAATGTCGTCATTACACTTCTGTCCTCTCAGAGCTGGAGGAACAGATTTGTTCTCACTCGCACCCCAGAAAGTGCTTGTCCCTGGATGCACGAGCCTTTCTACGGGGTGCAAAAGTCATGGGTGACCACCGCACCCCCGTGAGCGAAGCCTGCCAGCACAGACCGTCTGCTGGGGAGACCGAAACACCCTACAACATGGAGAGCTCAAACAGCCACAGCAAGAGGGCCACCTCCCACCACGTGTTCCTCTGGCCTGCACGGACTGACGACCAGGGGAAGTTAAACGTCCCTGCTTTGTCTTTAGATTCCTAAACAGGCCCAGTTTGGAGCTGAGCTGAGAGAAAACGCAAAGCACTTGTCCTTGCAGGAACACGGGCTTGGAGCGACCTGTGAGGACTCCATCACTACCCACCCAGCCTCATGTTTGCAGCCTGAAGCACCATCCAACCCAAGCTCCCCCGCAAGGCTGGCACTCTCACCCCCCCACCCCGGGACCGGTCTTGCATTTTCTCCTCCCAGGCCATGTGCCACCCTCTCCTGTTTTAACCTGTCACAGTATTTCTCTCCCACAGCAGCCACCTTCCTTCATGACTTGGGCAATGATGAGTAAAGGGGGAATGTTATGGGGAGAGAGGATGGAAAATGCACGAGTTATGATTTCGCATGCAGTGGGTAAGGGAAGAAGAGGGCTGAGCAGCACTCATTTCCTTGGGCACCGAACAAAGGGAGCTGACTGACTCCTGGCTGTTTTTCCTTGTGACTGTCTTTTTAGGCTGTTACTCAGAGGTCCAGGGAAGGGTTCAGGAAAGGAAGTCCTGGCAGTTCAGACAGGCAGAGGCAAAACACCAAAATAAAAGAATAAGGCAGGCTGACAATTACAGAACGTGATCTCTCTGCATGCAGACAATGCCCAAGAGAACAGCCCCAGACTACGACATACAGAGAAGCCAGAGATGCCAGAGGTATCGGAGGCAATGCCTATGGAGAGCAGGGCAGAGGCGGTCAGTCTCCCATCCAACAAGGATATTCCTCACCGCACACGGGCTTTGTCACCTTGCTCCATAGCGATTCCCACCCATCGGCCCTCCCTGGGACCTACAAACTCCTCATCCGAAACTTCGCTTGGTCCTCTGCTTACTGGGCACATGGATTCCCCAAGGCGCATGGGAGGGAGGGCACACCTCCATGGGACACCTTGAGGCTGGGACACTACAGCTGAGACTTCAAAACCCTGATAAGACCGTACATGTGCCTAAACTGGGCTTGGAGCAATGCTACTCCCAACCCTTCCGCCCCTTCTCTCCTGGAGAAGCCAGTTCACCTGCGCCTTTGGCTGGCAGCTGCAGGGTTTTTGGAAAGGAGCCATCTCCCACCCACCCTCTCCAAACAGGGGCTCTATAGCTGGGGCTCTGTCACTAAGGAGGACTCCATGGACACATCTTTCCATCCTCTCTAACGATACAGGCCCGTGCTTCTCCAGAGGAAACTCTCCGAGGAAGCGACTGGCCCCCTCCCCTCACTGGGAATACCCAGTGCAGAGTTTTCCCTTCGTAACCGTCTGCATGAGGAATTCCTGCAAGACGCTCGGCAAGCCTGGTCCCGACTCTGCCCAACTCCATTAGACATCATCTGCTCACGGACGTAACAGTTTGGGGGAGATGGTAAGCCAAATAGAAAAGGATTAAAATCCATCTTTTGCATCTGCCAGTTCAGAGATCAGCCGAATTGCTCGGCCTAATGCGGCCGCTCAGACATAGCCCACACCCTCCCCAATATTGCATGTGGTCCTCAGCACGGTCCTAACATTAAAACAGCTCTGGGTTGGCTTTGACTTTGTGCCTTTTTAGGGTTTGGTGGGTTTGATTTTGCCAACCCCAGTCTAGTCTGGTCCGCTCCCCCTTGCATGTGGACTGGAGAGAGGGACTCACCACAAGTTGAGCATTTTCAGGCAGCTACAGAGAGTGTAGAGAAAAAACACAGAAAGGAAGAAAGAGCAATTAGTTCACAGAGGTGGGATGAAAGCATGTCACTGCAGCCATGCAAACATGCAGTGCAGACTGGCAGACACACACCATGCCTGCCCACCGCCCGCCCCCAGCCCTCATACCACCTCTGCCCTGGCCATGGCGCCGCTGACAACTGCCACCTTCTCCAGGGTCTTGAGGTCTCTGACAAACACCCCCTATTTTCCATGAAGGCCCCAGGAGGTTCTTATCTGGGGTGGGATCAGAAAGGGGCTCAGGGCCACCAGGAGAGGAATGTGCTCTTGTCCCCTGCAGCTCCAGCGGCAGAAGGGCCACATCATGGATCTACACCTGGGAAGCTGCCCTTCAGCGAAACCCTTCAGGAGCTTATTATCTCCAGCGTACCCCAAAGCAGAAGCATTTGCACAGCTCCTCTGCCTGCCGGGAGTGCCAGGGAAAGACTTTTCTGCTATTGCATCTTGTCTCGAAACACAAAGCCCCACCTCTTTCTAGCTCTTTCTGGCCCACTTTACTGCAGAGCAGAATCCAAAGGTCCCTTTCCCTCCGTGTATATCTGAGGGGATTTATGATCACAGATGCAAGGGAAGATGAAGGCAGCCCTCCCTGTGGCAAGAGGAATGAAGCGGACTACGCTTGGGAATTACAAGATACCCCAAACCTGTCAGTGCAAAGCAGCCTGTGCTCTGCTTCCCACCACCTCCAAAACCCATTTGAGGCCACACAAACAAGGGCTGGAAGGAGACAGCGCAGTTCCACACATCGAGACATGGCTTGGGCAGCACAGCCCTTGCACGCTCCCTTTCCCCTGTCCTGACACCTCCCCTGTACACAGGTGTGGGCTCTGGACCCTGGCCTCGCTGAACAAGGTGCTGCAGAAACAGGCTGAAGGGGCTCCCATCTTAAAAGCTGGCTCTTCCTTGCACTGGGTCGTTGCATCGAGGACTGTTCAGGGTGGCAATTTGCCCCATCCTTCCTAGGAGCAACCCCAAGCCACATGCCTGGCGGGGACCCACTTCAGTGTGACCAAGACAGAGCCTGTGACACCAAACTGGTGTCCTCTGCAGGCCACACGACCCATATCTAAGAGGAGTATGGCCCAATCTGCAAGTTGGACCCGAAGATCGCCCCCACCTTGCCGTACTTGGTAAGGATCCTGTACCAAACCCCAGGCTCGCTCCTTTGGCTGGGAGCAGAAAGTGTATCTGTTGCTCGGGCACGCTGCTGCCAGGATGGCGCCCAGGCCAGCTACCAGCGAGCCAGACCACGCACAAGTGCTTCCCAAGGGGCAGAGGAATAGACAGCAGAAGACCTTCTGGACAACCAGCACTGGTTTCAGACTGACCTTGTCCATCAGCACACCCTTTCTCACGCCTGCCAGTTTTCCTCTTCACCCTCCCACAAGCCATTCCTAACAGAGGTTCCCACAAAGGCTGAGACAAATAACATGGGACAAGCAACACCAGTGTCATCCAGTAAAATCAAAACCAGGCAGCCGGGCAACGTCACAGCGCTGACCAGCTCAAAGGCAGCCCCGGGGGCTATTCACCCCTCGCACGGGGAGTGCTGGGATTACACTGTGACCTGCTAGGGTCCTGCTCTAGTTCAGAGGCAGCAAGAAGGTCCCATGTTGAGGATCATGCAAAAAAAAGGTGACATGATGGTGCCAGATGCAGCACGTGTGCAAAGGAGGCCAAAATAGTCAAAGCAGCAACTTCATACATCCGTTCTCACTCGTGACCACAAACTATGGAGGAGAGGTCAGCTCGGAGGGAGCACGCTCTTCCCCACAAGAAGGAGGGCCGCTTCTGGTTTCTCTCACTCAGCTTCTGTTGGGCTGGACCAAGAGAATTCCCAGAGAGAACTACCTGCAAGAATCTCTGCAAGAACCGTTCTGGGTACCTGGCATCCACTTCTTGCAGCCAGAAATAAAGCATTAAGTTTCCGACCAACAATCTCTTCACTGAGCTGTGCTCAAGCTACTCCTACACTCTCAGCACGAGAGTACAGTGCGTTCTCCTTTTGGAACAGGGCACGCTCACCGGGATTCCTCAAATCAATTCACATTATTCTGGTATTTCTGCTATCTTGCAATACATGCTCCGACTAAGAGTTACGTTCTCCAGCCACGACAAGTGTAGAAAAGAAGCAGCAGCAGCAGCACTGAAGGCACCATGCACAAAAGCAGCAATATGCAAGGAAAAGGGCACGGGACACGAGCATCGAGTACTTCACCACAGGTAAACATCCCCACTCGTTTCCCAGGAGGAGGATTAATGACCACACCAGTGGAAAGCCTGTTTGTAAAGCAAACGTACTTAGCTTCCTCCACCACCTCCACCTCTGCCTGCGCTGTTATTGGCGCGTTGGAGTGTGCCCCCGTCGGGTCATCCACATTCAGCTCCCCGTTGGTCGAGCTAACCACCTGCAACACAAATGAATGCCCCGTTAATGAATGCCCTGTTCACGAACACCCTCTTGCACGTGATGCAGCTCCACCCGCCTGGACAAAGGATGCTGTGGGAATAGGAAATTTTCGGAATAACTTCTGTTTGCTCCTGTTTCTTTGCACCCTCTTAGCAAGCTGTCAGATTCCTTGGATGCCTTTGAATCATGTGCCTGGTGTGGAGAAACCAGCCGGTTCATGAGAACAGCAGGCAGGGGACTGCTCCTGTGTTCACTAATTCACACTCCTGCGCCCAGCACAGGTCCTGTGTCCTTAGGAGGCTACGCCACTTTGGGAGGCGCAGCCACTAGTGCAAAGACTAATCGACAGCCCTATATACACACACAAACTCTATTATGCCAGTCGTTTTCTCCTGACACTTTTACAGGCGAGCGACTCGGAGCCTGCCAGTGCCGTGGGAAAAAGTCACTCCAGAACCCCCAGAATCTCACGCCTTTTCTGGAAACACAGCCAGTTTCTGGAATGACACCCAAAAGCTATTGATACTGTCTCTTATCTCTTTTTGCTTCAAAGCTAACATGATGGCTTACTTCAGCATCTCCATTATAAGGATGACCATCCAGATCCCCAGCTGCCAGCAGCTCTGCACTGGCCAGGAGAGCATGTAATTTTCTGTATAGTTCATCATTGCTCTACTGCCACAACCACCACCAAAGCAGCCTGTACGGGACCGAAGTTCAGCTGGCCCTTCCGCACTCCATCTGGAAGGTAGGACAGGCTCCTGCTGTGAACACCTGGAGCTGCTCCTGGCTCCAGAGCTGTGATGACACATGGCTCCCCTCCTGCTCCACCTTTTTGCCTTTCTACAAGGTAAAAGGAGGTGTCTCCCATGGGGGGTGTGTGTCAAGGTGCTACCCAGTATTCCTGGTGGCTCTGGATGGCCTAATCACCAGAGGTGAAGGGAGGGAAGCCACTGAAGCAGATGCCCCCTCACTATTAAATACATCTATCCATGTTTGTTTTGAATACTTAAGTTCTACCAGCAACTGCTGCTTCTGCAGATCAAGTCCCATGGCCGGTCTCTGCCAAGACAGGTCAGGACTCATCTCATGCGGTTTTCAGAGCTCTCCTTGAGTGACAACGCCTTGGCTCCTCTTCACACCTGCCTTCCCAGACTCATCACACTATGGGCCCACCCAGGTTCTTCAGACCCTCACACTTCCCACACAACTCCACAAAATGCTAGCACTTAATTGTGCTGTTTCCAGTGATCTTCCCACACTTTCTCCAGCTACTTGTTAAACTTCATTTTACAAAAGGCTCTGATTTTCCTCCTCATTTTTCCGTGCCGCCACTTCATTTTGATGTGGCAAATTCAACCGTTGCCTTAAAGGAAACGGCCACCCGAAGCTACTGACCTCCCGAGGGTTCAGCATGAGCTGGGGCATCTGCTGAGAAACAATTTAAGCATCTGCAGCCCAGCAGCCACACACAGCAGATTTCCTGTTCTTGGCTGCAGGTAAGCAGAATTGTAATGCTTACGGTGGCACATACAAGCTTGTAACTGCTCAGGTAGGCAACCCTGCCAGTCAAATTCAGACTAGGACTGCCTTCTTGCTGCAGCTCCTCTGGCAGAGCACTCTTCGTGGGGAGACACAGCTCATGCTGGCTTTGTGCAAGGAAACTATTCCCCTTACATAAAAAAAAATATGAATAAAAGCACCTACTCTGTACTTACTGAGAGCTGAATTCATAGAATGGTTTGGGTTGGAAGACTGTTGGACTAGATCATCTAGTCCAACACCCCCGCCGTGGGCAGGTACATCTTTGAGGGTGCTCAAAGCCCCATCCAACCTGACCTTGAACACTTCTCCAGCTTACTGTCTGTTCAAGTCTGAGGTCAGAGCTATACATACAGTAGTTCCTCCTTATCTTTCAGTTTCATTTTACTCAGTAAAATATCTTTAAATGAAAAAAGGAGCGTGGCTTAATCAAGCAAAAAAAAAATCATTGAATCCAGCCAAGTATTGGGAATAAGTAAAAATCTCAACCTAATCTGCATTTCACCTAGGGGCACCCTGCGCTTCCCATCTCCTCCGCTCGGCTCTGTCCCGCTCCAGGCACTAACCCCCATTTCACCAGAGCCAGTTCTCAAAGTGTTGTATCTGACATTAGAGCCAGCTCTCGCAGGCAAACCCCTGCCCAGTTCACCTCGCCAGCAATACTAGACAGCTCTTGTTTGCTGGAGTGACTCTTCCATCTCCTCTCTAGCACGGGCAGCCATCTTACTCTGGCAGCAGAGTGAGAAACTCCCTTAGCGAGCCTGAGTGACAACCAGAAGCAGGTAAGGTTTCATAAATAGAAACAGTCTTTTCAGGAATTTAAAAATTTAGCTGTGGTGGCACCTTTAATGCTGCCTGGCCCTGTTGCACATCCTCTGCTCATCCACCTTCCGCAGCAGGAATTTGACCAGAGCCTCACCTATCAGGCCTGAACTGGAACAGCTCAGCTATTTTCCTAACATTTATGGGGTTTATAGGCAACAGACCTTATTTCAGCTGCCTCTTACTACCTAAGAGCATCCCCAAGGATGGGGACTGGCGATCCCAAAGTGGTGCCCAGTGACAGGACAAGAGGTAACGGGCACAAACTTCAGCATAGGAAGTTCCACCTAAACATGAGGAGGAACTTCTTTCCTGTGAGGGTGGCAGAGCCCTGGCACAGGCTGCCCAGAGAGGTGGTGGAGTCTCTGTCTCTGGAGACATTCCAAACCCGCCTGGACGCGTTCCTGTGCCACCTGCTCTGGGTGACCCTGCTCTGGCAGGGGGTTGGACTAGATGATCTCCAGAGGTCCCTTCCAACCCCACCATTCTGTGATTCTGTGGGATAGAGGGGTGCTTTACAGACGAGACCTGCTTAATATACACTCCTTTCTGTGTTCAATTTGACAAATCTGAGACCAAAATAGCTCTCAGAAGAAAAACTCTGTTGAAGCGGTAACAGCAACGATGCTGGCCATCACAGCTTGGGTCCCACAAAATCGTGACTTGAATGCTATGTACAGGACAGGACCGAACCAGCCTGTGAAATCACTCTCCTGACTGTGATGTTACTGCAAGTTGAGGGGAATTCAGGGGATTTAATAGATTCTCGCATCGAGGCTGTACACGCCAGGAGGAAGAGGTACCTGTACTGATCCTCCATGCCGATCTGCAGCCAAATGAGATGTCAAGTACGAGGTATTCGTCTGCCGGCTTGGCTGGATCTCCCAGTCCCCTCGGCGATCTGATGACGCCTGCTCGTAAGTTCAGAAGCACGAGAGAAAGAGAAGAGAGGGCAAAAGGTGAATGAGGGGAAGAAACAGAAGGGCATTTGTTAGTGAGTTAGTTTCTTTTGCAAAAAGCAAGGCATTTAAACTTTTAGCTGGGCTAAAATTTCTCTTTACCAAGTGCACCTCATACTTTCTTTCAGCGGTGTCTGTAGTAACCCACTGCAGGAGTGGATTTCTTCTCCTCTAGCTGCTAAACGAAGAGAAAGCTCAGACCTATTCAGGAAGTTATTTCTTTACACAGCTTCATTTCCACGGGTTTCAGCATAGAAACAAACACACTGACAGTACGTTCAACTGCGCCTGTCAGGTCACACACACCAGAGCACTTGGCGTGGCAGCAAGGTTGGATACACAAGCTCGACCTCCCCGAAATACTTATTTTTTAACTCAAATTTGCAACACAAAACAAAGCCACATTTTCTTTCATCAAAAGCCAGTTCCACACACTGATTCACCTGTGAGGTGCAGAAGGAAACATCCACCACACCTGCTTGACTGGAGAGAGGCTTGGTGGCTTTTTGGTTCTCTGCAGAAAAGTAGATAAGAAACTTTTGCTAACAGTTTCTCCTTTATCCCCAACAGACGCAAACTTTCGGCAATTAAATTATTAGGATTTTATTTGTTTCACTAGAAGAACCACTTCGCACTTGCACATGAGGCTCCTTACGGGTCGCCCAGCTTTGATGACAACACATCCAGCATTCACCTGAGCGCCAGGAGGACCTCGGCACACCAAAACCCAACCGATCAGCTGGAGGAACACTTCCTAAGACTGGGGAGCATAGGATGAACAGGTAGATCCGCGCTGGCCTCAGGCCAACAGACGAGGATGTAGTCAAGCCTGAAGTGACTGACATTTAAAAGGTGTCTCCCTGGACACCATATAAAAATTTAAGCAAATGCTTCAAAGCTGAAGCACAAATTTTAAAGAGGGGAGGGCAGAGCAGCAGAGCCCCCCCCAGCGCACACGTGGCTGGCAGGAGGGATGCTGAACAGAGACACCATGGACCTGGCCAGGAAACAAGAGGCTCAAGCGACTAAACAGCAGGTTCTCAGCGATGAAGCTGAAGGAGCTAATCAAAGAGTGGTGCCCAGGCCCTGCCTTTCCCCAGCACTACTTTGTGTTACCCCCTGCAGCCACCGATGATGAGCCCCAGCCCTAGTCTGAGCAAGAGAGAAGCCACTGGGCTCAGTGTCACTGTGAAAAAGAAAAGAAAAAGACCGCAAGCAGCTCCCCACAGGAGAAAGACTCAGAAATCTTTGAACAAACTTCAACACTAACTAGTAAATTGTCACTCAACTAGAGCAGGAGCACCTGCAAAAGTAGGAGAACAAGAAACAAAGTTTCCTGGCATTTCCTAAAACATTCCCTATCGTTCCCTTTGCGTGCGACCTCTGACTCCCTCCCGGAGCGACCCACGGTGCTGCTCCTCCTTCCAAGCAGGCACCAAATCCAGTTCACAGGCAGCATTTCCCTAGAGGTGGTCTTGTCCAGGCTTGTCCTGTTAAATCTTACTACATGTTCTTCCCACCAGCCTGAGACCCTGCTTACGCTTTCTGTACTTGATTCAAGGGAGAAGCACTTCCCTTGGAATATTTTTTCAATGTCTGCAAGTCACATGATTTATGAACGACCGGAGAATTTAAATGTAGGTTTTAAAAGCTAGTAGAAGACAGATCTTGAGTGCTGCTTCTTCCAAAGCACTGTGCCACCAGGTTGCCTGGCTAGCCCAGGCGATGAAGTAGCACCATGCCACATCAATGTTAGGAGAAGCACCCTTCTGCCCAGGAGCCTGGAAGCAGTTTCTAGGAAAGGCTCTAGTGGCCACAAGAGCCAGATTTTTCTCTTTTAGCTCTACAGTCAGGTATGTGATAAACTGCTTTTTAAGTAGGCTTGAGCTGAGCTGCCCAAAACGCAACCCAAGCGGTGACACCGAGGAAGTGATGCCTGTGAAACCTGAGAGCGTCAAGTTCCCCCTAACACTCATCACCTTCCTACCAGCTGCCAAATCGCAAGGCAAGACAGAGGGGACAGGGCTCACCCGTCTTTGGGAGACAGTAAGTATCTTCGCTCCTAGAGGAAAAGGCTACAAAAAGGAGATCACTCTCTCATCAGCGTCTTTACTGGGAACCAAATTTATATAAAAGAGAATCTGCAGTTATTATACCCGGGAACAAAAATAAGGCAATTAAATCTGGAGATCAAGGCAGGCACTTGACCCAAACCCATGGCTCCAATTCACTGCTCTAGACATTTATTTTTTCTACTTTTTTCTTTAGAGAAACGTTTTGCTCAGTACTTAAAAGGAACACCCCCTGGAAGAGCGTTGCTTATGTTTTGGCGAGAACAAACTGATTTTCCCTTCATATTGGGAATATTAAATAATTCAGCATCCGGAGTAATGGTTGGGTAAAAAAAATAAATGACAAAAGCTGCCATGCAATACAGCATCAAGACTATCTGAGAGGCTGGGAAGAACCAGGACTGAAGGCTGCCTGCATAATATTTTGGGAATAGGACAGATTTCTCTGGGCTATGTACTATAACTTGTGAACTAACATGCTTGAAAATGAAGCCAGGCGTCTTTGTCCGTTAAAGGAAACAAGATGCCTCATACGTACACAGCGCAAAGGTCTGTTGTCAAAGCGGACATCTAGAGACTGCCACCCCAAAACGGGGGGTTAATGCATTAATCAGGCAATATATTAAAGCAGATTATTTCACTAGTACTCACAAACCAGTCCACAGGAATCAGCATGCATCAATGCAGCACTGCACACGTGCTTCAAACCACCCAGCTTCCTACAAGCAACACTTCTACTGAGGGGTGTTCGTCCCGACGGCAGCTGATGGCTTTAGATGTATTCTAGTCTACATTAGTGGCTCTGCCGTTCAGAGCCCAGTTGCATGGAAGAAGGAAAGCTGAGCCCAGACAGCTTATTACATCTCACACTCGATGCTGCACCCGCGAACGCCAGCTCGCGCGAGCGGAGTGGGAGCAGAGAGGGTGGAGGAGGAGCTAGAACGGCACACAGCGGTTAGAGGAGCAGAGCGAGCCAGAACCACTCACTGGGAAGTAAGAGCACCAACAGCTCTAGCTAGGAGCGGCAGTTGGAGATCTACTGAACTTCTCATCAGTTCTGTTAATACAGAAAATCCAAACTCTCAACACCAACAAAATATTACAACTACAAAGGAAAAAATGGGGAAATTCAGAAACTGGCAGCTCATCCGGACCGCGATGCCCAGCCTCCCCGAGGGACCCTGCCCTGGCAGTCCTTTATGCTCTGCAACCCCCACACTGTGAACTAGGCACCCTGAGAAGGAGATACTGTGCGTAAACGGGACACGCACATCCCTATCGCAGCCACATGGTCCATGGGAAGAGGGCACCTGGGGGTGGGCTGCCATTGCCACAACTGATGGTCTACTCCATGGTCCCTGGGCTATGAGTAAAAGCACCCAAAAGAACGTTGTTGACCAGGGTAGGTCAGGCGGACTGACCAGGCTGGACAGTTGACTTAAACAGCTTACCCACAAACTACGGAAAAGTGACCCATTCCAAATTGTACTCCACTTGGTTCACAATCCCGAGGAATTCTACTGACAGTATTTCAGCAACCTGTTCCTTTGACAACATTCTGCTCAAATCACAGTCTCTAAATTAAGCAGGAATCGTGCTTGCCATGACCGAGGCAAGAATCAGCCCCGGCCACCTCTAACGGCGCAGGCTTTCTGCTTCTGCAGACCATGAGGAATTCAGAGAGGTGCCAAACAACGTGGTGCTGCCGAAGCAGTTCTGAGCAACGCACCTGATTGCGAAGGGCCTGCTGCGATGGCCGATCCCGGTGGACGTGGCTGTCTCTTGTTACTGCGGACGTCCCAGAATCTACGTGAACAGATCCCACCGGAGTAGGCTGGAAAACAAGGCGTTTGTTAGGATGAAGCCAATGCTGAAGATGCCGCGCTCTCTCTCTCAACACACACATGCACAAACGTAACTTGTCAGGCTGGCTCCTGTCTGGTAGAAGCAGGAAAACATCAAAACACTGCCCAAAGGTACTGACAATAATCAAGGAAAATCACAGCCAGGGCTATAAAATCCCTGTGATTTCATGGACGTGTGATTTGATGCTGGACACCAGCACCAAATGCCTTGTATAAAAAATAGTTAAAAGGACACAGTTAGGTAGCTGTATCAGTGTCAGATCACACCTCATGTGTCTCACATAAGACTATTACAACTGAAAACACACAGACTTGTTTTTCTCATCTCATCGTCTCGCCACTTTTAAAAATCACGCTCACATAGAAACAGGACGTGTTAAAATTAAAGCTTCATCTGCTCTATTCTCACCAAAGTCATAATCCCTGCTCACAACATCAAAATCTCCATGGCAACCACTGCAGTTGTCAGCAATAGCACGCTTGTCTTGCAAGGGGCTTTTTATCAATCGCCTTTGTAATTAAACAAAAATGAGGAGCAAAATCATGATTCACAAAGGGAATGATTTCTTATGAACTGTTTTGGGCTCAGTAAACTTTGGTAATGCTAAATATAGTTGGGACGGTAAATCACTGTCAACGGTACGAAGTTTAGCGCTGAAGACATTTGATCTGGCACCAGCGACAGTTCATTTACAGATGGCTTTGCCATTGCCGCTGTGTGGTGAGTGGCCATTTGCAAGAGGGCCATCAGCAGAAGGACACGAAGCGCCAAGTGACAGGCTGCTCCACAGACATGAATCAGACAGGCAGCCAGCCGAAGAGCTTTAGACTTTTCTGTCAGATTTCCCCATGACACATCTTTTGGCCAAGGTCTTCCTGAGCATAAATGGCTTTTGACAACAGAAATGACACAACAAGGTCACGATAATGGTCCAATCTGGTGTCATGGAACTGCTAAATGGAGCTTGGTTACTCCCGCATTTCCTTGCCATGTGCTATAAAGAGCCAGTTCAGCTGTCAAAGTAGGGTAAGCCCCAAGATCTTTTGAGCTCAGAACTGGTTTGCTGTTACTATTCAGTGAGCATCCATCAGAACCCTGCCTAGTTCTCCCCTACTTCTTGATGAGAACTTGACCGTTATAGAGGTCTTCCATCACTCAGCACTGAGGTAGCAAGAATGTTCTCATGCAAACTCTCTTGACAAAGCAAGTGTTGTCGGGGCAATCCCAAGCACGGATATAGGCTGGGCAGCGACTGGCTTGAGAGCAGCCCTGAAGAAAAGGACTTGGGGGTGTTAGTGGATGAGAGGCTCAACATGAGCCGTCAGTGTGCAGCCCAGAAAGCCAATTGTACCCTGGGCTGCATCAGGAGAAGCGTGGCCAGCAGGTTGAGGAAGGTGATTCTCCCCGTCCACTCCACTCTCATGAGACCCCACCTGGAGTATTGCGTCCAGTTCTGGAGCCCCTACTACAAGAAAGATATGGACGTGCTGGAACATGTCCAGAGAAGGGCCACGAAGATGATCAGAGGGCTGGAGCACCTCTCCTATGAGGACAGACTGAGAGAGTTGGGGTTGTTCAGTCTGGAGAAAAGAAGGCTCCGAGGAGACCTTATAGTGGCCTACCAGTATCTTAAGGGGGCCTACAAGAAAGCTGGTGAGGGACTTTTTAGGATGTCGGGTAATGGTAGGACTAGAGGGAATGGATTAAAACTAGAGATGGGTCGATTTAGACTGGACATTAGGAAGAAGTTCTTCACAATGAGTGAGGTGAGACACTGGAACAGGTTGCCCAGAGAGGTGGTGGAAGCCCCGTCCCTGGAAGTTTTTAAGGCCAGGCTGGACGGGGCTCTGAGCAACCTGATCTAGTGGGAGATGTCCCTGCCCATGGCAGTGGGGTTGGAACTAGATGATCTTTAAGGTCCCTTCCAACCCTAACAATTCTATGATTCTATGATTCTCCTGCTTTAAGATGGATGTCTATAGATATTGGTGTCAAATCCTGTGCTAACCTAGAGGAAATTAAATCTAGTCATATCCACTGCCACAAGTGGGAAAATCGGGTTTGAAAGCCCCACCGGGGCAAGCCCAAAGAGGTGGGAAGGGGCCTTCTGCCCCTTAAGGAAACTGCAAGGCACTGCAAGAACCCCCGAACGCAATGACAGGACATCTCACTACACTGAGCCCATGTTAGCTAGAGAACAGAAGAGAATTATTTGATCCTGAGCACACTGGCATTAATGGGGATTATCAGGAACAAAGAGCCAGGTGGTGGGGAAGCAGCCCCTGGCAGGCAAGGCACTGCATTTTGCATGGACAACTCACAATTGGTCTGCCAACCCAGTCATAGGCGTAGTCAAAGGTGTAGCCTTTCTTTTCAAACAGCTCTGTGAAGATGGTTCGTAAATAATCATAGTCCGGTCTCTCAAAGAAGTCCAGTCGCCGAACATAACGGAGGTACGTGGCCATCTCCTCTGTTGGAAAAGGGGGAAAAAGCAGTGGCATCAGTTCTGCTCACACAGGAGCTCCATCACTTACATGCCTCTCAGATCTGACACACACACTGGAAATACGCTTTTCAATTAACTCCAACAAGGCTTCCCCATCGCACTAGGCTCAAAGCTGGTGCCAAAGTTGGACCGAGGGCCAGACTCTCCGTGCCGCGAGTTGTCCAAGCTCCACTAAGTTCAGCTGAGCCGTGTGGACTGACAGAAACTGAGGATATCCAACAAGTCTTCACCCTCAGTGACCTCCCCAACAGTCTTTTATTGCTGGATGAATCTCACTCAGCTTTCCAGAGTCCTCCTGTCCTGCCCAAAGGCTAACAATCGTCTGCTTTTATTCTGAATCTTCTGAATGAGTTGTTATAAACCAAGGTCTGTGTTTTAGCATTGAGCGTCATGCTGTGAGAGAAGTGTCTGGGCTGCCGGTGCTACCTCTGGCTTTTCCTATGAAAGTAGTGTTTTTTAGTAACAGTCCACCAGGCAAATCAATTCAAACACTTCTCAAGCAAAGCTGGAAGTCCCACCTCTGCTCCAGAAAGCTGCTGCTCCACCTCAAATCTGAGTTCCACAGCTAGCTTTATTCTATACATTTGTATAAAAACAAACACTAGAAACACACTGTAAATGCCAACTCACTGAACCTGCCAACAGGATGCTCACGTGTATGTCTGCTGACGCAGACATTTAAACAGCCACCCCGATTTCACCCGGAGAAGGAAAGCAGCAGACGTTGGTGGGCAGCCCGTGCCACCCCTGATCTCCAGCAACAACTAGGGTCTGGCTGCCCAACGTCATTGCCTCGGTCATAACCTTGAATACCCAAAACAAGACCTCAAAGGGGAGGCTACAACCTTAATTTACCTGGCGCACACAGAACACTGTTTGGCGTTAAGCTAATTAATCACCTTCCTGCAGCTGGGTCATTCCATGCACAGAGAACTGAGCACTGGTAACTCATGTCCTGCCCCTTCCCAGCTCTCTCTAGGCTCGTGCCCAGGCTGAGGTAGGACATTTGAGCAGGGCTCAGTGTGGGGGTCCGGGCACTGCATTACGAACGGTACCAGCATGGTTTTCACCTTTAGCTGACAAAGACAAGAATAGCATCGCTTAGCGATACCTAACTCTGTAGCTTGCAGCTTGCATGTCACGTTGAGGTAAAAGAGCAAAAAGAAGGAGAAGAAAGGTAATTCCCTCTTCCTGCTAGCATCTCTGAAAGGCAGAAGACCAACAGGTTTCAGGCGAGCAAGGAATAAAAATAAGTTCTCTCATATCCCTTCAGCCTTGACCTGCAGGTGTGACTGAGCTCTGAGGAAGGAGTATGGGGGAAAAAGATGAGAATAGCCAACCTGAAGCTGTTCTGCTTGGAACTAGGTGGATTGTGGATACAAATACGTCTGGGGAATTAGCATGACTTGAGTGAACAATGATCCCCTTCCAGGCTTGCTGCTCCTTGTGCTGGGAAAGACCCATGTGATACAACAGCTCCTACAGGAATGTGACTAATCGTGGGGACCTGGGGGCTCTCCCTGGGGGCAGGATCCCCACTTCCTAGAAAAAACACCAAAACCACTCTGTGAAGGCCACAGGCTACTTGGGGAGGGCTTTAACTTCGTACTCTGCTCTCCTAGCTCCAAGGTGGACTTTTGGAGAATAGCCGTTGGACTTAGCTAGCAGCACATCTTCAATAATGCTGTCCTTAAAACTGATGTCAGAATGTGAAATTCAATAACAGACACATCATCCCATCTTCTAAGCAGGCCACATAAAATCTTAACACTTGTAAAACCTTCCATTTGGAAAAGAATTAACTCAGTAGATCCAGCACAGCCACTTGGGAGAATCAAAATAACAAGGCCCCTGGAAGGAAGGCAGGCAAGAAGCAAAGCAGGAACTCGAAGCACTTGAACATTGTACAGCCTCCTTGATGAGAAGGCTTATGGTCATTTTAACCCATAGCCACAAGCTCTCAGGCCCCACTGATCTATAGCAGCAGCTCCAGTTGTCTCCCAACTTGAGGAACAACATAATGGATGAACATCACCCAAATACTTTCTGCCGGAGGAGTTCAGAACCGCCATATTTTACTAGGTATGTCCAACTGCACTCAAACGGTCCCATCAGGGCTTTACCTGGAAAGTTCTCACAGAGAACTTCAACCGGAGTGTTTCTCTTTGTGTCCCCAATCTTCTGATACCTCTCTTTTAAGGTGTCAGCCTGTAGCGCACAAAGACAAAACAGTTGTGGAGAAAGAGTTCAACCATGTGATAAACGACATGCTGTATGGGAAGAAAAACAAGGTATTTAATACCAGTTCTGGGTGGTATCAGAAGATGTTACTTGTAGCTGAACTGCATCCTAGACTACACTAGGAGGAATGCTGTCTTACCCTGTTGTAATTCTTGCTACACATTTCACGTGCTATGGGCAAAGAATATCCAAGGACACATTCAAAACATCTTCAGCACTCCTAAGGAAGAACACTTGTCAGTGTCCCAGGCTAATTTCTTACCAGCCCAGTCCTGAGGACTGTACAGGGGAGCTTTCATGGGACAAGAAAATAAAGCTGCATATACAATGATTGCACATCAGTCCTACGTTCAGAGCCATTGGCAACCTCAACACCTTCATAAACAACTGCAAAAGCAGATAAATTGCAAGGGCAATTTGGGCACGTCGGGTTTTTACTGCGTATAATAGAATGCCACCACACAGACAACGAATTTACATCAGTCACACTTCTCCCAAATCCCATGCTACTCCCACACTACCTCTCCTTTCACCCCCAACGTGTCTATCACTTAGGCAGCACTGATAAAACAGCTGGTCATCAAGAAAAATGAAACCATTTTTAGTTAGATTTCCCACCTGAATCCCTCTTGAAGAAGAGACTCCACTTCAGTCAGCACCCTAAGAACGGGTTTTATTGTCTCCATTTCCAAATATGCCAATTAGACCTGCCAGCAGCATAATCAGCATAGTAAAATGTTCTCTCAAGACTTTAGCTCCGACAATAGAGACCAAAAGTGTAAGCTGAGGAAACCTAGCAGAGTGAAGATGCCATATTCTAGATGAAGCTGAAGAGTCAGTCTGTTCTGGAGCTGAAAAAATATAGGACTTCAAGAAGCAGCCAACTAATTCTTATCAAGTTCAGCACTGAACTGACAAAATTTTTTAGAGTCTTGTCTAAACCTGGAATTATTTTTGACCAATTTAGAGGGTTAATTTAAAGCAGATGAGTACAACTAAACCAGAAACAAAATATGTAATGGGATAACACGCACTTACAGAGGTGTGAACTTAAAACTGGAGAGATTCTGATTTCTTTCAGAATCGCTTTCATCCTTGAAAAACCCTTTCTTGGCTTTTATGAGTTGTTGCCAACATTTCTGACACGTGTCTGATAAGGCTGAGCTGAGACTAACTCTGGATGGATGATGCCAAAGCAGCTTACCAAGGGCTGTCATGCAAAGCCACTGCCTGTAGCAGCACTCTGCTGAGCAGCTTGCCAGCCCAAACGCTCGTCTCGTTTCCGCAGCAGCGCTAACAGGTCTAAGAGGAGTTATTGTCTTCATTCATAAACCTTCTCCTAACCTGATCAGATGTGATCCCTTCACTCACTGCCATTCCAAAGCTGTTGGAGTAGCTTAATCATCAGGAAATTGATGGAGAAGAGAAGATGCGACTACCAACAGCTTCAGAGCCAGCAAACAACTTACTATTGCTAACCAGGCTGAGGGATGTTAGCTGCAGTTGCCGTAACTCGATTGCTCGCAGCCCTCCACATTGTACAAGGCATTTCATAAACTTCTAAGCACTGAGTGTCCAGAGTCTCTGGAGGGAAGCCAAGCTCAATACTTCTGCCAGAAAACCGTTTTTTCAAGCTGAAGTCCATCTGCACATCTAAACCCATCAAATTGCTCCCGTTATAAACACGTTTCGCAGATGCAGCTGGGGGATTGTGTGCTGTAACTGCAATTTCATCAACAACCACTGTGTCCCAGCCGCACTCCAGCTCGAGCACTCCAACAGCTCAACGGTTCTCTCATTGCTGTCCCCATCCCGGCCGCTCACCCGCCTCTGCCGAATCGTCTCTCCGGACTCGTACCAATTCAGCTAAACTAATGGTAACTTGAAGTGACAGGTAACATATTTCTATCCTAAAATCTTTCCTGTAGGTAAAGCTAAAGCCACGTCATTAGACTTCAAGGACGCAAAGGAGACAACAGTGTTTCTGGCTGGATTTTGCAAATGTTTCCCCACCAGATTCTCATTTGGACAGAGACCAAAGATTCAAAGGGCAAAACCTAAAGCTCAGACCTACCTTCAATCCTTGCCAGGGCAGACTGCCTCGGAGGAAATACATAAACATATGGCCCAGGGCTTCCAAGTCGTCTCGACGACTTTGCTCTAAAACAGAAGAGATGACAAGTTATTGCTGCAGCTGCAGAAACGGATCTGAGATCTGATCAGCAGCCGCACCTATTTCTGAGATAACGTTATCACAGGGAAGTTCCCTTGCTGTCGGTAACTCAGACCTTGTGCAAAAAATACCTAGAACCTGTTACAAAAAACTGTAAAATATGTAAAAAAAGATCAGCTAAAAGGCATGAGATGACACAGGAACTGTAAGACATACTGCCCAGCCTTAGGTAGAATGGACGAGAGGTGGAGACATTAATTGCAAAGGAATGAAGCCATTCCCTGGGTGTTCTCTGGACTGCCAGCGCCGATGGGGCAACTGCGATGTGGTGCTGGATTGTGTTATTTCTTCTGAACTACACAGGAGCAGGCAGGGGACGCCTGCGACCACCTGCAGGGAACGACCACGTCGCACAGTGTCAAGCCCTCCCCAGTTGCTTCTGCAGCTCATCACATCAGAGCAGATCGAAAATAGCTCCTTCTAGCACTGCTTTTCCTTGAGAAACACTTGCTGCTGTTGCCATGCAGATGTTATCATCGTAACGGAGAAGGGGGAGGAAAGGGGGGGCCTCAAGCCAAAGGAAAAAGAATCCTTAAAATAATCAACCAAAATGTATCACAAAATCCCAGGGGAGGATACAAGACAGAACAACAAATCCAGAGCGCGCAGCAGGGGACCGCTGCTGTGCCATCAAGCGGACTTGGGTTCACCGAGCTCACAATGACGCAACCTCCTCTCTCCAAACCTCCACCTGCAGGCAGACAACGTGCTCCGAAGCCGTGATCCGCCGCGGATCTAGTCATGCAGCCCACACGCCACCACAAAGTGCGCGTGAGCCGTGCCCGGTGCTGCATCATCTGCAAGAGGAGAGAACGGCAGCGCTTTGCACAGCATGACTTCTTCATGAGCAGCGGCAAATTTAACCCTCAAAAGATGCTGGGGGTGAGAACGCTCAGTGGAAGGGAATTGAGATGACAGTTCCTGCAGGTTACCCTGATATAGCTGTAAAAAGGCGGGTGGGGGGGGAAAAGGATGTCCTGGGTAATTTAATTCAATGACGCAGATGAACTTCTCGGGAAGATGGTTGAGTGCGCTCATCTTTCAGAAAAATCGCAATCAGGCTCCTTTATTTTTCTTGGTGCTGAAATGTGAAGGGAGCGACTCCACCTGGAGAGCGACTCCACCAGCAGAGCATCAGCCCCAGGAAAGCCGGCTGGGCAGAGACAGCCCCCTGCACGGCCGGCAGCCAGCCTTCCCCCCTCAAATACACCCGCCACAATTGGCTCTTCCCTGCGGGAGCCACGGCCCGAGCTGCAAAACCTGCAGGGAGAAGGGTCCTAAAGAAGGCACATGGTGCACTTCAGATGCAAACAGATCTTTCCAAATCCACCTGCGGAGCACATCCCCGGCAGTTCCCAACCTGCTTCCCATTCCTCCAGCTCTTCCTGACGCTTCACTGGGTTTTCCAGAATTAGAAGTTGGGCTCATCCCTCCTGACCTGCAAAGCGAGCGAGCTCCCTAAGAGATGGGAAAGCCAGCGATGCTCTATCTCATAGCTGGGACACTACTCAAAGAGTATTCCCTTTCTTACTGCTCTTAGGAGTTTAAGTGAATATAAACATTTAATAAGTTTTTTTGCCTTTCAGCCACAGAAATGTAAAGAAGGAAGTGAGGAGAGGAGATGAAAGCCAGTTGTAAAAATAGTTATATCATTAATTTTCTCCAACCAATTATTAGGTTAGGGAACATCCAACTCCAACACCTGAAAGTGGAAGGCACTGGTACAGAGCCGTGCTATAAGAATCTATTTGGTCATCATTTAGTGCGGCAATTACTGCCTGCCTCTTGCCTTTTATCAGCGCAGGGTTGCTACCAGTTATTTAGTTCCTAATAAAAACTATAATTACGAGGCTTCCAACATTTCAGCTGTCTCAGTTCCTTAAAAGGGGGCGAAAAAAGCCTTACAACTGTAAACAGCTTCAGGGCACTGAGCGGCTCACAAATAGTTTGAAGGGCACAAAAAAGCTGTAAGCCAAGCTACCATTGGAGCTCGACAGGACTCGGCACGGCAAGCTCCCACCACCCACACAAACCTTTGCCAAGATGAGTGTTGATGGACATGTATCTCGCCGTTCCAGTTAAGCTCTTGTGTTCCCTGTAAGGTATGTGTTTTTTGGTTTCGGGGTCAATGTATTCCTTCGCCAATCCAAAGTCTATGATGTGAATGACGTGCTCTTTCTTATTGCCTTGCCGGCCAATAAGGAAGTTTTCTGGCTTGACATCTCGGTAGATGAGGTTCTTCGAATGCACGTACTCCATCCGAGATATCTGCAAAACGATGAGGAAAAAGTTATTGGCGAGCAGACCAGCTACCGCGCTCTCCCAGCTAACGAGGCAGCAAGGTTCTGTAGGACCATCACCGAGCCTTTCCTTGCTGCTATCTCAGAGTTCAGGTCCTCTATGAGAAACGCAACAACAGATGGAGCAAAGTTACGACTGGAGCTGGGTTGTGTCCCCCGATGCAGAGCTGGAAGAGGAATCTGCCATCCCTTCCTTTCTCCGGCTGCCATACTGTGCTCCCTGACTTTATTCCTAAGGGCTGTTTCTGAAACGTGACCACCGGGACACAGCTCTTGGAAGGATTCCCCAGGGAATTGCAGCAGCCTTTGTGTATTGATTTTAAACACACTAAACCGGTTACCAAGAGCTCTTCCCTTGCCCACGGCCTTCCCTTGTTGCTCTGTGTCTTACCACCTTCCTCCCTCCACCCATATGTTGTCTTAGACATGCCAGATTCCTCATGGAGGGGGATTCTTGGGCAGGCGGAAGCCTTACGATCCTCAATGCTGACTAAAAAGAATAATTGATCTCTTCGGTTGTCAACTAGGAATAGCTGGAATGTTTTTCAGCTTCTGACTAACTTTGTTCTGGCGGTATGACTGAGAAGGGGAGGTAAAAGGGCAGGAACCCCACTTCCAGGGTGATGGGGGGCCATTTCCCCTCTAACAATGCACCTTATTCAGATGCTTATCGTTAATGTTGCTTTTGAAACTAAATACATTGCAGGTGAAGTTCAAATAGGTCGCCAAGCAGTTCTCCTTTGGGTTCCTAACTTATAAAATGATTCCCATTGGAAATAATTTCATTTATTACGTTTTAATTTTGTAAGGTTTTAAATGAAAACATGTGAATTCCCAGTTATGGTTGTATTGGTCCGTGACTGCCCTGCATGCATGGTGGCTTTTTTAAGGAAGATGTCTCTCTGGAAAAGCCACCTACCCATCTGCATGCTGGCTTGCGACACTACAGAACCATCGCAAAGCTCTCGCAAACTCCAAATTTTGCACTAACGAGCGTCAGTCCGCAGAGGTCACTGCCGCACTGTTGCAGGGGACCTCACAGCGTGATGCTATCAGAATTGGGGAACATCTAAGGTGAGAGCCACCAGCAGGGAGCTGGTGGCTCCCCTGCGGGGAGTCACTGGTTCCTGAGAGGTTCTGCACTGGGTTGTTACTGGGAGGGCAGCTCCTCACCTCTGGCATGGGGCAGGCTGGAGCGACGCTGCTCTAGATCACCAGCTGGGTGACCAAACCCCATGTTGGTCCTTCCAGCCACCCCACCTGCCTCAACCACGAGGGCCATTGGGCTGACAGGCCCCAACTGCTCTTTGGTTTCTCGCTCTGAATCCAGACACATCCTCCACTGGCAAACCCAGACCTGTCTTTTTCTTTACAGATCTTGCATCCACCCCTTGCTGAAAGCTCCATGTGCATGTGATCGCTCCGTCCTGCTCCCAGAGGCCTATCAGATACCTTATTTGTAAGGAAAATCTGCTGCACTTCCACCACTCGGAAAGAAGTAACAGGCAGGAGGGGGCGGCGCTCCTTATAAAATAAAAAATGCCGTACAGGGAGGGCAGGAGACAGGAAAAAAATGACGGTAGGTGAATCAGTCTTAAAAAATAGGACTTGTTCAAAGGCTCTTCAAAGAAGGTAACAGCACGTGTTGCCATTCCCCTCCTCTCTTAAGCAGTGATTTATTTCAATGTGCTGAGAAAATGGGTTTCACGGCTAACAGCCATTATTTCTAATCAATTATAGGATGATGCAGAACAGAGCAGATGCTCTGCACTTCAGCCATTCTTCACGCTTTGAATCATCTACGGGACACAGCAGCAGGTTGGAAGACAAAAAGGTAGGTCGGGAGGCAATTCCAATTAAGATGCAACCCTTAAAACTGGAACAAAGCGCTTCCTTGCCTCTCCATACATAACGAGCTTTCAAACAGCCTGACTGGCTCATTTGATTTGTCCCTGCTGCCAGAGAAGCTCAGTTGTTGAAATGGTCAACAACAATTATGCAGCCCCAAAAAAGCATGGGTTTTTTGTTCCCTAAAACCTCACAGCAAGTCGCATTGGCCAGGACAACAATGTGGATGGTTGAGATGCCAGGTGAACCGATACACTCCAGCAGCGCCTGGAGATACCGATTTACCTGCTTTTTTCCTTCCACCACACACACAGAGATGCTGTTGGGTCTTTCATATTCCTTTTTCTTTACTTCCACCTGCCTGGATGCTTCATGACGTGCTGCCGGAGAGCTGCACACAGCCAACGATGGCTGAAAGATGCTCTCCAAGTCAGAAAGATGTTTCCCGGAACAGCCTCCGTGCTTGATTCACCCTGACAAGTCACTCACCCTGCTGATGGCTGCTAGCCATGGGGGGCTGGTGACTGCGCTGCGTCACCCTTCCAGGTTTGCTCCCCGAGAAGAAACGAGCTGTGCCAGAGTGACCTCGGCCTGACTCAGACCCATCGCAGAGCTGGAGAAGAGGAGTTCCCACTCCAGAAACATGCGGGATGCCCACTCCTTTGTGCTTGAACTACAGGCTCTAAAGTCTGTGCATTAATTCTTCTATGGACAGAGAAACTGCTGCAAGGAGCTGGGACTAACTACTGGAATTGCTTTCACACTGGAAAACCAATGACTGTGAAGCAGTGTTAATATCTGCTCTCTTATTTTAACAGTAATAAGAACAGACTATGGAATTTTATCATAGGGCACAGGAACACCAGGGGCAGATGGGAGACTCTGCTTGTGAATTAAAGCAGGATTTCCATGGCCACGGCCGGCCGAGTCCATCTTCGGAGCCATAAATCTCCATTTCAGATGTCGGAGAAGCCCCCAGGAGGGGAGAACATCCCCGGGCACACAGCAGGAGCCCTGCACTGCAGCTGAGAAACGAGAGGATATTTGTGACATTTAACCAGATGCCAAAGAAACCCAGGCTTTTACTTTTCCTTTCTCCTGCCAAGGAAGCAAGCATAATAAACCTTCTTTCCGTCAAAACGTAACTCTTGAGAATCTGATCTCAGTAGCAATCCCAGACCTTCCTCATAAACTTGACCCTTCTTCCACGTATCACCTGCTTGAATATAAATCAGATCAGCAGAGATAAAAAATCCTCCTGTTTAAAGGCTGTTTTGGTATCTTTGCTGTTTTTGGCTGGGGTAGAGTTAGTTTTCTTCACAGTAGCGAGCATTTTGGATTTGTGCTGAAAAGGGTGTTGATAACAGGGATGTTTTAGCTCCTGCTGAGCAGCACTTATACAGAGCCAAGGTCTTTTCTGCTCCTCACGTCGCCCCGACAGCGATGGGCTGGGGGCGCAGAAGGGGCTGGGAGGGGACACAGCGGGGACAGCTGACCCCAGCCGCCCACAGGGATACCCCGTGCCGTATGACTCCTGCTCAGCACATAAAGCTGGGGAAGAAGGAGGAATGGGGGACATTCGGAGTGATGGTTTGTCTTCCCAAGTCACCATTACGTGTGATGGAGCCCGGCTTTCCTGGGCACGGCCGAACACCTGCCTGCCGACGGGAAGCAGTGAATGAACTCCTTGTTTTGCTTTGCATGTGCGCGCGGCTTTCGCTTTACTGATTAAACTGTCTTTATGTCAGTCCACGAGTTTTCTGACTTTTACTCTTCTGATTCTCTCCCCCATCACATCGGGAGGCGGGGAATGAGCTGCTTGGTCCTACTTGCTGGTGGGGTTAAACCATGATGGTGTCTCTTATACAAGATGATTTTGATGGTCACCAGTCAAAAATCTTTTCACCATGACTTGGTCCAGATCGCAGCCAGAAGGATTTGCACAGTGCCCGGCACAACAGACCTTGTCTCTGACAGCAAGTACTTAAAGCAACAGTGAAAATAACATTTATTCCTGACAAAACTGAGCTGTCAATGAGCATCACACATGCTGGACCTGTCTACGAGGGAAAAATTGAAGCCAGAATAAGAAGTGTTCTCCCCAAACCAAACACCGAGTCAGTTCTTAGGCATCTTAGGCAAAGCCCTAAGATGACGTCCGAACTACGGGCTTTAGGGACTGACATTAGTGAACACGTTTTTAATTGCCAAGCTTTGCGTTGTTCAGGAACGTCGGCCACTCCGTCTGTTGAGCTGCACGTGGAGGATGGAGGAAGCAGTTCCAGTTGGATGCTCCTAGCGGACCATCATGAAATATCAGAGATGCACAAGTCACAGGAGTAACAGAGCTGGAAAACTTCCACCAGGGAAGGAAAACAGAGGACTCCTTCAATGCAGGTTCTCACCAAGAAGTTTGAAACGGTGCATTACACTAAGAGTGTTTCTGATTCGGCCCAAGCTGCATTTGATAAGCTGCTGCCACAGCTCTGAGCACAACGCACGCTTACCAGAAGAACCTGCAAGCCTGGTGACAAACCTGAGGGCTGAGTGGCTCATCCCCCTGCTGAGGCAGAGCTTCCGACTGGGTCATCTCATCCGAAGAACTCCAAGAGAGTTATCCTCCTTCCTTGAAGACTCATTATTGTCCAGTCTCTATCTCCCTCAGCCAGGAGAGTCTTCCTGACATAAAACCACACTTAGATTCTCCCATAATCACAAGCAACACTCCTTAAAACAATGACGCTATATTTGTTTCTCTTAGAGGGCTTTTCTTCCTTCTAACATCTGTAGAGTTAAAGGATCCACCCCAGCCCTGAGATGCTGCTACCTGTCAAGCTACGTAAGTCCAGCCAAGCATGTACACTTATTAAAAAACATGCTTCAGGGGTGCCTCTGGTTAAAAACTGACCACTGGACACAAAAAAAGGAGATCAGGTGCCACCACACCACATTCAAAGTTCCTGCCTAGCTTTAGCACGTGGCACACATGCAGATGTGTTGGAGATTTGCTGCAGCAGTGGTCAGGCTCAAGGGGGGAGAAGGGGGAGATGGGAGCTAACCTTGGAAGCAGCGGCTGGCTGTGGGGCTGAGCCTGCGGCAGGCAAGGAACCACGCCATCGGCAGAGAAGGGACTGGACGCTCCTAAAGACACAGGAATCATCACATGCAAGTGAGGGGAGAAAGGTCTAGGGGACCAAAGGGTGGACACTTGACATCCCACTATCTCGGGCCAGCCCTGCTGCCAGTGTTGCTGCTCCAACGCCTGCAAAAACATCTCTGGCAGACCTCTCCTTCCTCCCTCTCCTGAAGGGATCAAACCCAAGGCTGGAGAGACAATGCAAAGGTGATTCCCAGCATCAGGGTCATCTCCTGGGAGCTCCCCAAGCCCCACGCTGCAGAGGGACCTCCCAGAGGAGTAGCACTGCTTTACCTTTGAGTGGTCTTCCTGGCTAAAAAGCCTAATAATTTTACATTTTGGTGAGAACCAAACCAGAGCAGCAGTTTTCTGCAGCGTGCTGAGTTGTCCCTCACTCCCTACACCAGGGCAGGGTGCTCCTCTGCTGTCTGGGTGACACCAGGCCATTCAGATTTTTTTGGAAGACTCCCTGGATATTAGGCTTCATTAACAGGCATGTCAAGCATCAGAGGAGAGAAACACTGCTCGTTCAACGCACGGGATTTTGGCAGTGAAGTCTTATGTCTCCTCACGCCTGCGGTCAGAATTACGGCAGCTTAAGCAGGCCTGGCTGGTCAAAAGCAAGAGCAAAACATAATTTATGGATGCAAATCCACTGAATCTGACAGTTCAACTTTCCTTCTTTGATGTTTCTCTCACACTGGAGCGTGACACAGTGACTGCAATGATTTAGTGTAGGAACTAAGATAAATCCAAGACAATTTCCCCCAAAGCTTTGTGGCAGGAGTGAAGGGTTTTCATTGCAGTTAAGCAATAAGTGCCAGCCCCTTCAGAAAACACGTCTCCAAGGACCAGGTGAGGAAACCTCCCACGGAAGGAGCAGGGCACACCTAAAGATGCTAAATCTGTCTTCTTAAATGCATACGCTCCAAGCTGGTAACTAAGGTAATCCTCCTGAGAAGGCTAGAGAGGTCTTAAAACATCTCCCAATGGAAAAGGGGGCAGCACTGCTTGTTCCTTTTGGAGAACATCAACTCCTCCATTTGCAATTGGTTTTCGTGTCCCCCTACATCACCCTAAGCATCTGTTTCTCAAACTGGTACCAGTGTCTAGATGAGCTGGCAGGCCAGCCGAGGTCACAAGACCAGCAGATGATGCCAGTGAAGACCGTCCAAGCACTGAGGTAATTTGCAGCCCCAGGGCTTGGCCAAAGCTGACACAAAGCTGGAGGGGTGGCTGACACACCGGAAGGCTGTGCCACCATCCAGAGAGACCTGGACAGGTTGGAGAGTTGGGCAAAGAGGAACCTCATGAAATTCAACAAGGGCAAGTGTAGGGTGCTGCACCTGGGGAGGAATAACCCCATACACTGGTACAGGTTGGGGGCTGACCTGCTGGAGAGCAGCTCAGTGGAAAGAGACCTGGGAGTCCTGGTGGACAACAGGATGACCATGAGCCAGCAATGTGCCCTTGTGGCCAAAAAGGCCAATGGCATCCTGGGGTGCATCAAGAAGAGTGTGGCCAGCAGGTCGAGGGAGGTCATCCTCCCACTCTACTCTGCCTTGGTGAGGCCGCACCTGGAGCACTGTGTCCAGTTCTGGGCTCCCCGGTTCAAGAGGGACAGGGAACTGCTGGAGAGGGGACAGCAAAGGGCCACCAAGATGATGAGGGGACTGGAACACCCCTCATATGAAGAAAGGCTGAGGGATTTGGGTCTCTTCAGTCTGGAAAAAGGATGGCTGAGGGGGGACCTTATCAACACTTATAAATACTTAAAGGGTGGGTGTCAGGAGGATGGATGGGGCCAGGATCTCTTCAGTGGTGCCCAGGGACAGGACAAGAGGTAACGGGCACAAACTTGAGCATAGGAAGTTCCACCTAAACATGAGGAGGAACTTCTTTCCTGTGAGGGTGGCAGAGCCCTGGCACAGGCTGCCCAGAGAGGTGGTGGAGTCTCTGTCTCTGGAGACATTCCAAACCCGCCTGGACGCGTTCCTGTGCCACCTGTTCTGGGTGACCCTGCTCTAGCAGGGGGTTGGACTAGATGATCTCCAGAGGCCCCTTCCAACCCTATGATTCTATGATTCTAAGGCAGATGGGACCTATTGTGACAATCTTGATTTCCCTGGCAGTCTCACGGGAATAAATTCCCATCTTTACATTTTACATCTTTACAACCAAAAGGTCATGTAAGCTATATCCAAGGCTTCACCATCTGTTGTCACTTGATTTAATTAAAAACAATACTATAAATTGGTATTCCACCGATCAAGGAACGTTCAAAGCCAACAAAACTAGACTGCTCAGCTGTAGGAGGACAACTTCATGAACCCAATGCCAGGCAGGTGCTGTTCAAACTTCTGCATCTGTGACCTCAGTTTTCCATTTGAGATCCCTCTGTGGCAAACCAGTTTATTTAGAAAGGATTGTGTTGCCTAGTCCCTTACCAACTTCTCTTTATTTTAACTCTGCAATCCACAGATCCATTAACGTGAATATACAGTCCCACCTCTGCTGTGCCACTCAGGTACCTGCAAGACCCTGGGTTGAAAACCAGAAAGCCAAACTAAAGCGCTAACTGACTGGCCCTACCCACTTGGGGAAGCTCATTCACCACATTTAGCGTGTTCAGTTTTTACATCATCCACTTTTAATGCAAACACAAATCCAAGCTACCGTTTTCAGCTTGGTTTCCCTTTGTTTCAGGCAAATAAGGGTCTTGGTGATGCCGCTCATACATCTACCCATTTCCAGCTGTTAGTCATTTAAACCCATTGGCCAGTTTTGAACACATTTGACCAAGGCAGAGGCCTCAAACGCTGGTACTTTGGCTAAGGAGAGCTCAGCTCCCATCGCTCTGGGAGGTTTCAGTCTATGAGCAGCCCGGTAGCACCAAACCAGTAAAACTGGTAGGAGCGTGGGAGGGTGTTGTGCTCCCTGTGTCCCGGGGAGCGGGTAAGAAATGAGATGTTCTGGGGGATGTCCAAGCAGAGGGAGGGAGCTGGGGTAGGTGCTGGGGCAGGGGTGTGTAGGGGACACAGGACGCAAGTTCACAGGAATCCAGCTTCACCGGTTCTGCTATGCAAGCAGCAAGTTTGCTCAGAAGCATCATTTGACCTTCTCTTCATAGGCAACAGTTTTTCTCAAACCTGAGAAGTTTTGTTTTCTAAGAAAGACGGAGAGAGACTTTTTACCAAGGCCTGTAGGGACAGGACACGGGGCAATGTTCTTAAACTGAAAGAGCGTACGTTTAGATAGGACATCAGGAAAAAAATTCTTTACAATGAGAGTGGTGAGATGCTGGAGCAGGTTGCCCAGAAAAGACCAGGATCCTTGGGAGTGTCCAAGGTCAGGCTGGACGGGACTTTGAGCAACCCTGCCTGTGGTGGGGGGGTTGGACTGGATCTTTGAAGGTCCCTTCCAACCCAAACTGTTCTGTGATTCTGCAATGGAAGGAGATCGATTCTCTCTCCAACCAACAGACGTCCCCGAACCTCACACTGTACCAACCCCTTCCTTCAGCTAACCCAGTACTGCCAGAAACACGAGTCGGCACCGTGGAGGCTGCCGGGCAGAGCCCTGCCCGCTGTTACTCACCAGCTGGATGGCTATCATTAATACCGTCTTCAAAGTGAACGTCCTATCACAAAGGTCAAATAAATCTTCCAAGCTAGGACCAAGGAGCTCTAGTACCATGGCGTTGTACTTTCCACACGGTCCGAAGTAATACACCTGGGGAAGCCCTTCAGCTGGAAGAATATGAAAAGAACTGAAATCAGTCAAAGGGACAAGGTTAATACTCTTCCTCCTGGGTGTAAATCTTTCACTGGGCAGAGCCTTTATTTTTACCTCTCAAATGTCCTTTCTGTTTGATCTTGCCCAGCAAGCAAATAAGTTTCAGCACATACTGTGCATGAACCGAAGGCCAAATCAGTGCAGGCTTTGCTCAGTTACACCCTTGAATAGACAAATGGATTTCAAAGCAATAACACGACCACATGAAAGCATCTAGCTTGGCAGTGTAAATGCCTGGACTTCACGTAACGAGACGCGGAGCTCCCTGCGTCGCACTAAACACCAGGCAGAGCACAACTCCAAATGTGGGCTGGCACCCGTCGGAGGAGTTAGAAAGATGATAGCCCTTGCAGAAAACGAGGCATGTTCGAAAAAGGGCTGCTTTTTCAACCAAGATAATACATAGTCATCGTTTTTCAGCACAACCTTACACAAAGCTTACTCTTATTATCCTCTCTAGAAAGGGAAAAAAATTTTCCTATACAAAAAGAGCAAAGATTTAAGTTTTGACACATCACCACGTAAAAATAAGTGATCACAGTCATTAAGCATATGTGCAGACGGTTTTGCGAAGTCGCACACAAAACTCTCGACACCCAAGTGGCCCGAGTCAGCGCCTCCCCTTCCACCGAGCAGCTCAGCGGCGGATTTCTCAGCCAGAGCAGGCAATATTTGTACTCAGCCGACAGTGGCTTTTTGCGCGGATTAGCTTTCCAAAAGGCACTAGAAAAGGGAAAAAAATCAGCCTTGGTGTCTGAGCACTCACTGAGCTGCACGGCGCTCCTTGAATTACCTTTTTAGTCCAAAAGAAAAGTCAAAGCAGCCCGTACAGGGAGGAATTCAGCACGGGGCTAACTGCACATTTCTCTAATCAGCATCTAGCACAGGCGCCCAGCGTCCCGGCATCAGTATCAAGCTGCGCAAAGTTTTTTTTTTGGGTAATATATTTCCAGTCTACATCTCATAAACAGTTCAAAAACACAATGGAAGGGGTTTTGTTTTGAAATACAGGGTTTTGTCCTATGTCAAAACAACGTCTTCGCTTTGACACACAAAGAGACGACATCCTGCTATTCAGCGTGAAGGCTCAGCGTGGGGAGCGCTACTGCATACACAGCCTTTGCTACGAAGTCACACTGAGGTCCGTAAATTATATAGCACAGGACCTCAAAGGAGAGGAAGTATAAATTTTACAGCATGTTTTGAGTAAACCCATAAACGCACTTATATTTCCATAAGAGATCAGTCTTAAAAATAGCAAAAAACCTCGCTAACTATCAGACACCAGAATTAAATTGCTTGTGTAACTGCAGGCTTTTGTATGCACTCCGCGGTGTGCTCAGGCAGCTTAGCCCCGCGCAGGTTGGGGCAGTGAAACAGGGAAACACGAAGGCTGGCGTGTGTCAGCGACATAATAACTTTAAGTCCTACTCCGGATTTAGGGAAGCCTCGTTAATCTGCCTGACGGCACTCCTCAATTTGCCAACAACACAATAAATGTGGTGCTGAGATTACCAAAGCTTAAATATTACAGAACTTATGCTCCCATGTATTACTCAAAGAGAACAAAATGCAGCTTGACAAAGATTACCGTAGGATGGTTTTAATCTCATTAACTCACGTGCTTGGGGAATCGTATTAGGTATCAGTCATCGGGACGCACTAATGAGGTATTGCAGAGTATTGCAGGAATTCCCAGTCTAACCGGAGTTTGACGTTTACCCAACCTGGCCTTGGGAGGCTACTGCTCCTGACAGAGTTAATGGTTTAGGAAGCATTAACAGCAACTAAGTCCTCTAAGAAACCAGGACGGTTTGATGCGGAAGCAATTCAGAAAGCAGAACAACGATGGGATGTGACCCAGGCAGCTCCAAAACATTTGCAAATATCCCCAAACCAACGCGAACGATAATTCAATGCTATCAGCTCAGTGCTGAAGGCCGGAATCATTGCAGTAGCTCTTGAAGTAACTCATGGTGAGCCACTGAGTTTTCAGTCAAATGTGATGAGGACTTACCTATGCTACCTCTGATACCAAGAATACCTCTAATTCAAATAGAGAATAGTAGAGAATACCTCTAATACCTCTAATTCAAAGAATAATAGAGAATAATAGAACAGAATAACACAATAGTCTATGGAAAGTTTAAAACTGAGACCATTATAAATTCAAGATACACACACATATATATATACGCACAGTGAGTACTTCTATCACAATTTCTACATAAGGATAACAGTCTTGAAAAGTGCAAATCAGGAAAGAAACCACTTGGATTAGGAGTGTGCTAATTAAGGAATAAGGGAGAATAAAATTGCAGAAAGGCTCTTAAGGAAGGCGAAGAATTCCACTCCCAGAGCAAGGGGAAAGGAGGGAATTTCCAGCCTCACTTGGTAGAGAGAGCGCATTGCAATTAAAATTCAATTCCTGCTGGACGCAAGAATCAGGAAGATAAATTGCAGCAAGACTCGAAAGATGGGAATTTCATGTAGGAAAGAAAGCAACACGACTATTTAGCGCTCTCCGGGGCCCTGACCCCTTAAGCCAGCTTTACCCACCCGGAGCCAGCCCTGAGCACCCCGAGAGCTTCCAGCACCACCACCCTCAGCTTTACACCTCCGGAAGGCTCCGCTCCAGGTGGGAGCTCCGCAAGGTGAAGCTGTAGCAAAGAACATTAAAAACAGCATCCTAAGTGCCAGCCTACAGAAGACGTTATTAGTTTCAAGCATATTTTTAGGGTTCGATTTTTCTCTGAGGGTTTTCAGCAGCAATGCCGCCAGCTCTGCAGTCAAGAGCTTACCTCTTGGCTTTGCTAGAAGAAAAACGCTGTAACGTTTATATCTCATTTGCAGACCCAGGCTGCATTCCTCACGCATCCTACACCCAAGGAATCGTCGCTGACAAGCCCTTCAGAGCCTTCAGCCCAAGCCTGGCTACTGAAATAAAGTTATGAGGGACACAGGGTAACGCACCCTTGGCTCCCTCAAACACAAGTCAGCATTTAGCGGCATTTTAGGAAGGGGTGAAGCTTGAAAGAGAAGTTGTAAGCTCAATGCAAATATTAAGGCTTGATGCCTGCAGGATCCAGATGATTTCAGGGTGCTTCTCTGCAAACTTGAGCTACAGGCATCTCTGGGCCCATTCATCTTATCAACAGGAAAAAGGGGCAGCCTAAGAAAATCTGCATAAAATTTTACGTAATCACAGCCCACCTGCATAATTCAGGGGGTAGCTTGGCTCTATTTCAGCAACAAGCAATGTGTCCTGGTCCCACTGTGTCCATTGCCACCGTGAACCACAGGAACTTCACAAATATCACCAGTAGATCTGTAAATACTTAAGAAGGACGCTGGCAACAAAAGAGATTGATTGAGGAAAAATTATCTTTTGTCTGGGCAGTCGAATTTGAGGTTTTTAATGGCAAGCAATTGTGTCAGCAGAGGACTGCAAAGGTCAAACAAAGCCAAGGTGCTGGGAAGCAATCTGTCCTAGATGAGGGGTTCTGGATTCAAAGAGCGCAGGATGAAAAGCCCTGGGCAGAGCAGAGGTCTCCTCATGAGCATTCAAAGGCACAACTCAACTCTTGAAATACAAGCCATGATCAGCTTAACGCAATTAACGCAGGAAATAACATCTAAACAAGGAATTTCTCCATGGCATTAAACACGACCAACATATTAAGGCAAGAAAATCCAGGCACAGCACGTGCACGTTCTCCTTGGGAGAATCACAGAATTAGAGAATGGTTTGGGTTGGAAGGGACCTTAAAGCCCACCCAGTGCCACCCCCTGCCCTGGGCAGGGACACCTCCCACCACACCACGTTGCTCCAAGCCCCGTCCAACCTGGCCTTGAACACCTCCAGGGACGGGGCAGCCACAGCTTCTCTGGCCAACCTGGCCCAGGGGCTCACCACCCTCACAGCCAAGAATTTCTTCCTCACATCTCATCAAATCTCCCCTCTTTCAGTTTAAAACCATCGCCCCTCATCCTACTGCTCCACTCCTATTGCAGTGGAGGCTGCTGCAAGCAGAAATCATCTGAATTTGCTGAACGGCTTCAGTCCTGCTGCTCAGTGATTTGGCTCAACTGTCTGTAAAAGGCCCTGCTCCACCCTTGCTCTCGCGGAAAGTTTGTCACCCCAATAAACACAGGCTGATCACTGCACTGGAATCCACAGGCAAATTCTGCTATTTCAGCAGTGCGATGCCTTGGAAAAAATTCAAGCTGAGCACAGCGAAAACCTAGCATAGCATTTCAGAGATTAAAGCATCGTGGCTGGAACGAGAGCAAATGCAGACATCAAAGCTGGAAACTCAGACTTTGCTTCCACCGCACTCCTGTGCAGCCACACGACTCTGGCCTCAGGTCTCCTGAGATGCTAAAACTCTAACTGCTCCTGTGGGCTGCCACCAAAAGGGACCGCCCCATCCTCAGTCCACCCGCACCCGTCCCACCGCCTCCCCGTGCTCACGTGGCTGAGCAATAAGTTGGATCAACCTGTAAAAAGCTTGGGGTTTGCCTGAGCTTGAACGCAGGAACGGGAACAGTAACAAACCACAGGACCATGGCTCCTGGGGAGAGCTTCATCTGCGTCGGGTCAACTCCAGGGAATCACACCTTCCAGCAAATCTCCATTTCAAGGTCAAGCACCTTGGCTGATCCAAGTGGTGCTGTCCTGCTGCCACATGCTTCACAGCATGACTAATGGCCCTAATAACCCGTCGGATGTCCAGCATACCCCAACAAGCCACGTTAGTCCAGGCATCAGATGTACGAGTCGTACAGACAGTCCAAAGCCATTTCCAGGACGGGTTATGAAATGGTGACTGGCAGAGAGATGCCAATCAAAGGTTATGCCCAAGGGAAATCTGATTTTACAGCAGCTGCCCCACATGGAAGGCACGGAAAGAGGAAACCATCTGCTGCGGCAGAGAATACGTACTGAATGCTCTGTAGATGAGCATCACGAGAGGCTATGAATAAACCTCGTGCAACAGCGAGCAGCCCAAAATACAGCCAAGAAGAGATGAGGCAGCAAGTGCAGGAAGCTACATGTGGCACCTACATCAGCAGAGGTGCCAAAGTCACGTCCCTGTACACCAAATCGCCCAGAGACAACCACAACTTCTGAAAACCAAACGATACCGGCAGCTTCTGAATCACCCATTTTTTTGGCTCCCAAGGGAAATTGGTTTCCACCGCCCTTAGATGTGGTGTGGCCAAATAAAGAGGAGCTGACGTCCTCAATTGCAAGGAGAATTACAGAAGAATTTCATAACCTCTCTTCATGCGGGCTTCAAACTGCTGAGGAGCCCCAAATTAGATACCTGAAGACAGAGGGAGGGGGGAGCAACCCAGTGTCAAGCAAACGGCGGAAGATCGATGCGGGAATGCACTCTATGCGAGCAGCCAGAACTGTTCTTCATAGAGATGGATGCAGAGACACGACAGCGGCAGGAGCGCACAGAAAGTTCTCAAGGATTTTAAAGCAGCGCTGATGAATGGGACGTAGATTGTCACCAAATTCTCATTCAGAGCAGAAAGTTTATTTTTACAAATCACAGAACACAAAATTACACGATAAACAGCATAAATAGCAACTGCGCGAGAGCTGAACATCTACAGCTAAAATTAAACATGTTCCAAACAAATTAAACAAATTGCTTTAGAGTAGTCAACCCATTTAAGCTGATTACGCTAATGAGGATCTACCCTTCTCTTAATTTTCAAATCGGAATAAAATCCTGGCTGAAACAGAAGCTTTGCTACCAGCGTCAACTGGGCCAGGATCTCATCTTTTAACCTCTTAAAACACACCCCGCGATGGTGGGTTTAAATCTACCCGAATACGTTGGTTAACAGGTACGTTCATGAACTGGAATGACAAAGTCTTGTTCTGACCTTCAGGTTTCCGAATAATCTGCTTCAAAAACAGAAAGAGGGGAGAAAAGTTAAGATAGGCTTCTTACTTGGAATGAAGTTAGCCTAAAGGTCTTTCAAATATTTGACTGCCTACGTTTCAGAGATGTCTCATTTCAAAGCTTTTCCGTACAGCCCTTCACCTTCAACCGTAACTGGCGGAGGCTGGGGAAGGACAGAGATTTTGAGTGATTGAGAACATTTTCTCTTGCTTGTTACAAGAGAACACCCAGCAGTTGAGACGCAAAGGAAAAAGGGCAGAAAACGCCGTTTCTGACTCCACTTACTTGCAGCTGCGCTGCAGGGAGAAAAGCGGGTGATGGCACAGGGTCTGCCACAATCTTGACCATCGTTCCAAGACTTTACAAACCTTCAACTGACACCAGATTAGGGAAACAACCTAAAAATAGTAAGCTGATCCAACAGGCACTGAAGAACGTCAACGTACAGAAGCGGGGCTCGAGCACCGCCGTGACTTGGGGGTGACTGCAGTCCGCAGGCAGGTAGGCACTGTGGCAGCTCCCGTCCCACCACACTGACGGAGAGCACAGAGATGACCAACCTGCTGGGGAATCGCGTGTGTTTTCAGCCCACCTTATGACTGGATAACTTCCTTGCCCTCCTGAGCTTCGATGCTCTGGTTTCAGAGCCCTTGATTTACCTTTAGTTTTCTCTCACTCATCTGAAGGGAGTGAAGAGCAACTAGACCTGTGCAGAGCATCTGGCAACATCCCATGGTCTCCTGCTGGCTTCTCCATGATCCTGCCTGGGGGGCAGCTGGGTTACCCTTGGCTTCGGCTCCTCTGGGAGAGGGGCACTCAGCAGAGCGTGGCTCAGCATGAACGGGTCCCAGCTGCTCCTCTGCCTTGCCCAAAGGCCAGCGAGGAAAGCAGCAGCGAGGGCTGCTGCAGGAGCCACCTCCTCAAACCTCGACTGACCATCGTGCTGGCTTTTTCTGCTCCCAGCCCCATTTATTCTAGATCTCTCCTCTGGAACTGCTCACCCTATTCCAGATGGCATCTCAGCAGCCCTTTCACAGCGTCATTATGAGCTCCTCTTATTCACGCTCCCCCCCCCGAAACATCCTCCTGCTCTGTTTGCTCCGACTGCTGCCAGACACTCAGCTCTCCGCTGCCAGCTTTTCACATCTTTTTTCCTGCTTCGGTTGGGCAGTGAATCACCTCCCTTCCAGCAAATGCTAAACGCTCCGGCGGGGCTGCCCAACAGGAGAAGCTGCAGCAGGACTTTGCGCCGGGGAGAAGGGTGCAGAGCCGCCGAGAGGGAGCAGAGGCAGAGCAAGGCGCTTCCCCTGCCCTTGGATGTGGAAGAGACACAGTTCAAACCCTCTCTGAACCCAAGCAGAACTTGGGAATAAAGCAAGGGAGAATGTCACAAGCTGGATCACTACCTTCTCCCCTGACGGTCGCAGAGCAAGCCCGGCTTTTAATGGGAAGAGATGACACTCAGCACACAACAGCCCAATAGTTGTGTGCGAGCCATGAGCAGACAGAGCTACTCTCATCTCCAACACGTTTGTTTCCACGCGGACTCCAAGACTCCAGCTTCACTCCATAAACGCTGCTTATTTTGTGCCTCTTCTCAGGATATGCAAGATGTATCGGATCCCTGCTGTGTTTTGAGTAGCTTGTTAATATTTGAATCTACAAAAAAAAGGTACGGGAAAAGGAACAGAAGAAAACCAGACATGGGAAGAACAGAAGGAAGAACATATTTGTTCTTGCTGCTGGTAAAAATCCAAGCGATTTGATTTTTACTTCAGTTGCAGAAAAACAATTTTCACGATCACTGTGTTATTAAGAGAGGGTGGTATTTCATTTTCCTTGAGTTCCACAAGCTGCTCTCCTGATAGCACGGCTTGACTCTATTGAACAGCTCTTCATACACGCAGAGAAAGCAGCAGTTTCAGAGAGGGCACCAAGAGGATTTTCACATTTGTATTCATAAGAATAAAAAAAGACTGGGAGGAGAATCAGCCCTAGCTGGAAAGGCTGAGCTGCAGGAAAACTTCCATAATCTAGACAACTTACCCACAAACACCCATTCCCGGTCAGTTTTTTAGCTGTAGCGAGTAAAGTACAGTCAAATCAAATTGTTTGAATTCTTGACAAAGACAAAAGAATAAAGCACAACACAATACATTGCTTTTTTTGGCAAGTTTCGGAGACTGAATTCACATTTCTAGGGCTCAAGGGAAACGACTGCACTCAAATCTCCACATTACTGTTGGATTTTATATCAAATCTCTTGTTCCAGTGATGATGGCAGTTGGCACGCAAGACATCATCTTAAGAGAAGGTTTCAGAAGAGTTATTTTAAACCACCCCAAAAAGTTCTAGCTTAAGTTCTAGATTAATTATCTACCTTTTCCCACATACCTGCAATACAAGGACCAGGGTGGAAGAAAATAGCAAAAGGTTTCATTTCACGTAATTATTCCTGCTTTGCTCCCTGGGCTTCTCTGTGCACTCAGCGGAGCCCGCGCTTTTGCTGAAAGGCATGAGAAGCTGCGGTGCTGCTGTTTTTTAAACTTTTTGAGGGTTAAGTGAGGGGTTACAGCAGCCTACTGAAGGCAACGGGATTTGCCCAAAAAGCGGGGTGGATCCAGCAAGGAAGACGTGGCCTCCTGCTACGCCACAGGTCACTGCGCTGGGTGAGTTTTGCCGGTCGGTGCAAAGCCAGATCACATCTGCGCTGGCCAACTTGGTTCTGATGGTTAATACCGAAGAGAAATTGTTTCCCGCCCAGTTTTCCTTCCTTTTCAGTGGGTCAGCTCTACCCGCTGAAAGGGAATTAAGCAGCAGGTTTTGACTGCTTCATTTTAACCAGGTAACTGAAGTTGAGACAATTATGGGTATGCTGTGTGACTGCTTTTTGTTTTTTTTCTTCGAGAACAAGTTATGCACATTAATTACATTACAGATACAATCTACAGGAAGCTTAAGAAAAATCAACCAGAGAACTTCTCAGGTGCCAGCGAGCGCTCAGCCGCACAGAGATTTACCTCCAGAAGCACTGCCAAGGAAGAGGCTACTTCTTGGCAGATGGAAAACGCTAAGAAAGCAGCAATAATAAAAGACTTCTGCTGAATTGCTCCTCTGCTGTCCAGAGAAACATTTGGATTTGATCACGCCATGTCCCGGGTGGCCCCTGCCCTTCATCAGCTCATCTCCACTGGAGACTGTCGGCTGGAGGCAGAGCTCTTACCGGCTCCCTGCCTCCTCCTGCCCACATGCCAAAAATCTACAGCATGAGTTAAGTGCTATAGCGAGTTCCTCTACAGCGCAAGTAAGTTTACGCTTACAGTGTGCAGGCCAGCTGCAAAATAGGGTGAAACCACCGCGGTGACAACGTGGAGGGAACTGGACAGCTTGAATTACAGCTCAGCTGCAACCCACAGCTCTGCACAGTGACCAGGGGTCATCCTAGCCAGGACGGCACAGCGACGCAAGGCAAAACTGGCACGTACAGGCAGCATTTGTCATGGATCCAAGGCATTTGGGTCTTGGATGACAGATCAGACTGGTCCCATTTAGCTGGATAAAGCAGACAACGCTATTGGACACGCAGCCCCTGCTTTGGGTGCTCAGGAGTAAGATGATGCTCGGCCACACTCAGGCAGCTGAAGCTGGCCAGTTTCTGCCTGCTGGACCACGGTGGGACAATCCGGGTGGCATTTCTGGCAGCACAACCACAGTCGCCACCCCCTAAATGTGCCGAGACCTCCTTGCAAAGCCGTGGGTGCAGCTCAGCCCCACAACACTCATACTGGGAGGGCAGCCCGACAGCAGGAATGCCTCGTGCTGCCATCAAAGCTGCTTTAGCATCAGCACAGGACCCAACATTAAAAAAGCCACGAGACTAATGCTATTGCAGGAGCAAATGGCAAACTAGCAAGTGATGGATGCTGAGAGTCAAAAACGCGTAAACTCTCCACAAGTCAAGAGATTGGCATTCATGAGCCCAGTAACTATTGTCGTTTCTGAGGGGCAAAAAGGATTTTTCAGATTAGTAGGAAAGTGTCACCCAGCCTGATGGAAAACCTCCCAGTCCCTCTTATCACAGAAGAACCTCCTGCAAAACAGAAGTTCAGAGGCGCTAAGTAAGACAGGACCTCCAGATATCATGTCTTTTGTTTCACCTTAAGATAGCTGAGTACCAGCAGGTAGGAATGGAGTTTTGAAGGAAAAACTGCCACTTTCAGAGAGAAAAATTATTACAAAACTGCAAGTCTCCACCTGGGGCAGAGCCTGCTGAAAAGTTCTTCTGGCACAGCTGGATCCATTACAGATTCAGGGGCAGAGCCTATGGCTTATCTTTTAGAGATGGGAGGAGGTTTGGGCATAGCAGGCAGGGCACAGCTCAGAAATGCAAACTCCATTTATCAGCCGGCGTGGGGGGCGGGCAGCCCTGTGTACCAGAACTTCACTTGCGTCAAAACCTCCCTGGCACAGCTCAAACGTCTCCCTCTTTAAGGTGAAAAGCACCTTAAAAGCCTTCAGCCTGCACAGGATGTTTTGGAAGCACAAACATACGAAACGGATCCCAGTAAATCCAGGCACCCACCTCCCAAAAAGGGAACCAGCTTTATTTGCATCGAGGCCGTACTCAACACCTGATGTATCAGCCCTCCAGAAAATGAATTGACTTTTATAGCTCTAGATCTCAATTAGTTTCTAGTGCAGTGTCCTGACAGCTTGAAAAATTGTCATAGAAGGGCTAGGAACGGGGGATAGGCAGAAGAGCAAGGCTAACCGGTTGCTACATCCTTATTAATTATCGCAGCCCTAACTACCAAACTGGGTTTTCCATTCAACTTAAATACGAATTCCAAAGTTTATCTCCAAAACATTGAGTATCTTCATCTCCTCACTCAAACAGCTGAGGCACTCCAAGTCCCACGCACAGCCTGGGCTGCTGGCGAGGGATCTCTGCTTGGGGTTTGGCAGAAGGCAGCAGAAGCAGCACGGAGACCTCCATTATGGGGGCTGGAACTAGATGATCTTTAAGGTCCCTTCCAACCCAAACCATTCTATGATTCTATGACCATTAAATGGCCCATCCCACTCCTCAAGCCCGGCTGGACGCATAGAGGGGTCGGGCCAGCGGCACATCACACAACTCGCTCTCAGCAGGTTGCCATCCACCAGCAGAGCCCGACGAGGTGCCGGGGGCGACTCAGCTGCAGATTCACAACTGCCACCATGGGGCACGTCAGGCATTGAGGAAAAGCATCTGCAGGAAAGGCGTTTTCCAGCTCCCCAGCACTCCATCGTTCCCCAGCGTCGCTGGGCAGCGATTCGGGATTACTGCAACGGATACCGGAAGCATGAGAGAGAGAGAAGCATGAGGACTTTTCAAAATATAAAAAGGAAGCTGCCCTAATCTCACATTCAAATATTAATGGCCTTGCTTTAAAAGCATCCGATACCTTCCAATTGACAAAGCCTAAATTTAGCCCAAGGAAGTCAAAACTTCTGACGTTAAAAGAGGTGCTGAAATATGCATACTCAGGAAGCCCTTCCGAACAAGGGAACTGCCACATTAAAAAAAAAAAAAAAAAAAAAAAGTATTTTTAGATAGTAAAATATTACTCCCCAGAGACCAACAGCAAGCCAGCTTTGAAAGCAGGCAGGCTGTGACTGGGTGTGTGACAGGAATCCACCACACTTTATTTTGCAATTCAAAAGCTCCGAAGTCAGAGATCCCTCCAGTTCAAAAGTTCGTTGGACTACCCCGACTTTATGACAAAGCTGCTGATCACCCTTCTTTATGTGTGCAGCTAAGTGTGAGGGACCTCCCCGTGTTGCACTTTTTGTTCAAAAAGGCCATTTTCAGAGGAAGGAACGCATGGCTCCTTGCTGAGGCACCACAAACCTTCACCAATGGCATGTATCTTGTATCTTAGCAAGATTTGAGAATGAAGGGAAAAGAGTTTTTCCTCGCTGTTACAAAATTAACCCAACAGCTTCAAACGAGCGCTAGGGTCTATCACAGGCATCTGGAGTTGGGAAATGACTAAACATGAGATGTGACTCAAAGGCGCAAGTTGCTTTCCATGCAAATAGATGTCAGCTTTTTATCACCTTGCAGGGGTAAGTCACTTATTAAATACTTAGAGTAACCAAACTCTTACATTCTAAAATATTTCCCAGTATTTGAAAGGAGGAGGCTGCAGCGCTCCTCCAGATCGTCGTAGGGTGACAGCTATGAACAAATGCTTCCACGCAACGAAGCGGGACACAAACGTGCTTCAGGCGATGGCCACGTGTCACTCCACGCCAGCACAAACCCACTTTGGGGCGCAGAGGGGCCGTCCCCCCCCCCAGCAGCTCTCTCCTGGCCCACACCAGCACCTGTCCACGGGGTGAGCTTCTGCCAGCTCACCTCCTGGCCACAGCAGTGTTTTCATCAAGGTGGCAAACACGAGTGGGATTTCTGTAGATTAAAGCGACCACAGCAACAGCTAATGTGTACGTTTGCGCTCCTTAATTAAACAGGGGTGTAGACGTCTTGTCTTGCGCTAACCCTCACTTACGTGGCCTCAAGTTACTCCAGCTCCCCCGGGGAAAAGCGTCGCACACGGGGAGTTCCCCGTGAAACAGCCGGTATTGGCAGCACCACAGGGACTTGTTTACACCTAACCGTTCAACAAGTCTTACTGAAATGACCCCTACCTAATTGCTACGTGAATGAGAGCATTGTGCAACCAGCACGGAAAGAATTTCTTTATAAAGGACACCGGTATGTACAAAGCGTGCAGCAGGTCAGGAGGAAAGCGAGAGCAACACAGAATGAGAAAAACATGCTCGACGTAGGGAATCCCAAAAAGCCAACTTAATACGCAGCATGGAGTAGCAGACAGCTCAGCTACATTGAAAAACATATATGCAAATATTGACTACGCTATGTAAAAGGCTCGGTTATTTATACCCCGTTCATCTTCCTTGGTCCTACTTCCTGACAAGTAAACAGACTGCTTCACTCCAGCGAGTTGTGCCACAGAAAGAGGTCCAAAAGTAAACACACAGACTCCATACTTCATTGGAGGTGAGCTTGTTTACAGAGCAAGAATTAAAACAAAACCACAGAATCCGTCGATATTCTATATGTAACGACACAGCCCTCCCTGACTCAGTATCTTCTGCTCATACGCTGTGACTCATCCATTGCGTGGGCTGGGGAGAGCAGAGATCTTCTCGGTTTCCTGGGATTCTCTGCCACATCAGACTCCTGCCTTCCACCACCGCACCGTAGAGCTTCATTACACTTGACATCCAGTTGCCGATGTCACCTGCCCGTCCCAGGGACGAGCGCTGGCTACAGGGCTATTGCATGAGACTTGAGGCATGTTGACACTGGACTGCGCCGAATCACGTGTGCCAAGGTGGGACGGCGAAGGAGTGGGGGAAGGTGTGACTCACCCGCCAGCTGACATAAAAATAAGCTACTACTGAATCAAAAATGCATGACTCCTTCACACCATGTGCGCAGGCAGAAGCTGTCACTATGCGGGAACTCGATCATCAGCTCAGCGCGGCCAAATGAAACCCGAAAATAAGCAATGCTCCATTTTACCTTCCAAAGGCAGGGCTTACAGGAAAGGCATTACATATGGCATTAACAACCACAGGGGAGGGATGCCAGAGATGCTTTGAAATGTAGTAACGAAAAAATAAAAATAAATCATTCCTGTACACCTATGGGTCACTGCTGGAAAGTCAATACTTCCCAGGACCACGGTGAATTATTTATTTGCGTGGAAGCAGGAGACTGAAGAGCAGTTTCCTGATTGCGTGGAGATGTTTTTCCGCCGTGGTCAGGCCCTGAGAGAGAGGAACTGGGCTCAGAGCGATACAGTAAGGGTCACGCAGCACCGGGCTTCCCTGTCCTCCAGAAAAGGCTTAGAGTTCAGGGATACTTTGGGGAAAAAAAGTAATTAGTTAAAGCCTTGCAAGTATCCACAGTGCAGCAGACATGTTTGCCTTCACTTCTCAGCAAAGCAAGGCTCACAGAAAGAGGTCAGTATTTTTCCCCCCCTCCAACCAGCATAGCTTGGGAGAAAAAGAAAGCTTTCAGACAAAGCTCGTCTGAAGTCCCAGCGGTCGGCTTCCATTTCTTTCACGGGTATGTGAGCTCCACTAGATATGACAGCAGCTGGATGGAGGAGAGGCTTTATGGTGGGACAGGCAGGTGCTACCATCCTCCTGCAGCACATCAAGTGACATGGAGCACCTCCATGGGCTCTGCTGCCGCATCCAGGGGACAGGGCAGCCCAGTGCCCCAGCCTGCAGACGGCTTTGTCGCACTTCTCTTCCCTGGGATGCAACAGCTTTCCAGAAATGTTCCTGAACAGCGTCTTCAGCTTCCCTTTGTAAAGCGACGTTAAACACCCGGCAGACGAGAGACGTGCTGATGGCACTGAGTAAGGATACAAAGGTTTCTAGAGCAGGAAACACAGCAGTGTCTTAAGTTTAAAAGGCTTTGCAAATATAAACCACATTTAAAGTGTTTTCTACTAGAGCTGAGAGCAGTAGGATCCACCCTGCAGCCCCACCAGAGCGGTCAGTCGAGAGGAGAGGCCGGTATCTCCACAGGCAACTCAAACCAGCTGGCTAGAGATACCACGGATGCAAAAGGGCGTGTAGGAGCTGTGGCAGATTGCAGCCAAAAATCCAAATGATGGGATGGGTGGAGATAAAAGCATGGCCACATACACCTGTATGTCCACATTACACACGGGAAAGAGAGCTCAGGCCAAGGGCTGCTGAAGAGCGAGAAGCAGGGACTGGGAAATACAGGCACTGCTTGCTGATAAAAGACGAGTTCCCAATAAAACCTTTGGAAGAGAGGTTTCCCCCGTGAAGCCTGCAGGACAGTTTAACTTGAAGGAAAGGTGAGAATGTGGAATCAGTCTTAAAACAAAAAGAACATTCCTGCTGAAGTTCCTCAAAGCAGGTCAATATGCAAGAAGAGTCCACCAGACAAAGCCAACGCAATCACTAGGACCTTAGTGGGCCACCAGCAGGACCCAGCTGCTGAAGGTGGCCCAACGGGCCTGACAGGGCTCCTGCAGCTGCATGAACTGCTTTATTCATCCCAAAACAAGTAGGAGAGACCTGGGATGCTGCTGGCTGCTCCTTGTACGCTACCCAGGAAACACAACCATCCCAGGAGTTAGGAGCTGGGTCACTTTGACCGTGGTCAGAGTATCTCAGTTTTGCTCTGCCAACACCAGTTTCCCTACCCCTATATTATGGGGAACCAGACATTCAGACAGCCAGTGGTGGGGATGGAGCTCCTCCACCCACCATCCTGCAAGATGTAGGGCCTGATTATTCAAGATTTTTTATGAATTATAAGAAGCCAAGCCTTTACTCCACAAACTTCAAGTACAGGGGACAAATGACATGCTCAAGTGACTGATCCAACACTGGAAACACGCTGGAGACCTGAACTTGGCAGCCCTAGGAGATGTAAAACATCCAGTCAAGTTGGATGGGGGAGCTCCTCCTGTCCCCGAGGGATGGAAGCAGCAGATTTAAGCAGCTGTACGAGGCCTCGGAGTAAGGGGAAGCCCAGGAGCCAAGGAACCAGTCTTGAGGAGGAGGGGAACACCTGGAACAGCCAGTCCTCAAAGAGGGTCATAGAGGAAGAGCCTAATTTTGGGGAATACCCAAATCCCACTTGGACTTCTTGTGGAAAGCTGTGCTGCTCATGTTCATATGCAGATAGCCACTATCCAGCAAGAAAAAATTTAGGACCGACATACACAGATGGTGACACCACCAGAAAAGTAAGATCCTGGGGATAGCTCAGGCCAGGGTGAATCTTCTGTGTCAGGATGTCCATGCATGCTTCCACGGACTTCATGACAAAACGCAACCATGAAACAGTTCAGTATGACACCAGCACCTTACAGGACTGATGACAGAGTAACACAACTAGTTTGCAAAGAGATTGTTAAAACTACTCCAATTATCCTGGTCAGCAAATGGATCGTATCCCAGACTACCTAAAACCTAAACAAATTCTTGTCCTTTCCTGAGACACCCTGTGGACCGACCATCAGGTCTTTGACTCTGTGCCTGCCTTTTTTTTTTTTTTTTTTTTTTTTTTTGCTTCGCTGGCTGCATTAAGGCAAAGCAGTCATACACTATTTTAGGTTATTAAATATTTAATTCCACAGTGAGAAGAAACCAGCAGATGGTCACTGTGCAGCAGGCCCTTGCCTCTTCTTTTGAGGGGGTAGAAAAGTTCAAGGAAGAAACAGGAAAACCCATTTCTATAAGGAAACCCCTCCATTCTAAATGGAGAAAACCCTCCCATTTAGAGGGGCAAGGTAGGAAATTACAGGAGAGCTATTCGTTTCTCATACTACAGGGAGGCATTGAAACATCAGAGACAGCAGCAATTCCTGCAGAAGCTCATGAGAGACAGCTGTTGGTCCGTTCTTTTGACCCAGGACTATCTCAATTAGCTACTTCTGAATCCATTTGATATATTGACTGGTATTGAGCTACTGAGAAGTACCAAAAAGAGCTACGTTCATACGGTTTAGATCCCTATATCAAACTTTTGCTCCAGTATATCTTATCTAGTGTGAAATACGTCTTAAGATGTATGAGACACAAGAAATCCAGTCTTCTCAGCTCATCCAAGCTGACTAGTGATCTTCAGCCGAGTCACGTGGCAGATGAAGAAGCTGGTGCTGATGGAAGCACCAGATGCAACTTCAGTGCCTTGTCTTTAACCATCGATGCCAATGGAGCACATGGCACAGGGAGCCACAGCAGAGCTGAGAAAGGAAGAGGCAGCTCTCACACAACTGTGCTGCTTCCTCCGTTCACGCAGAAACATCTCACACGGAAGCTCATCCCAGGAATTAACTTCTGATAGAGCCTTGAATTATTGGGCTATTTCTAGACCGAATAGCTTTAAAAAGAAAAGAGACTAATTTCACTAGCTTTTGATGATGGCAACAAGTGAAGCAGATAACCAAGACCAACATACATCCTTCAGGCACTGAACTGTAGAATCGTTCTAAAATTTTGGGGCAAAAGCCCCCGCGAAAGTATTGTGTGCAATATACTGCAGGACCAGAGTCAGCATTACAGAGCTAGTTGCAAACTTCTCTCCAAAAGCAGCACTTGTCCTACCAGTACGATCCAGCACTTCATACCTCCTCACCAACCAGTTGGGTTTCTGCAGGGGTTTTGAGGCACAAAACCTTTATGCTCCTGAGTTTGGAGGTTGCGCTTCTCGATCTGGTACATTGCAAGCAAGTCGTGACCAAGTTTTCCAAGACCACTCTCTTGGAAGACCAACTGCCACAAAACACTTCCCTCCAGGCTAGTCCCAACGTCATGTGGACACATCCAGCCACATACCACAGATGAAATATCTTTTCGACACGCACAAAGCCATCCTGCAAGAAGATTCCTACTTGATCCATGGCCAAGGAGGTTGGTCCCTTCCAACCTGAGTTTTCCTATGATTAGTATCCAAGAGTAATATACTTTAAAAATATTTATTCTGAATATCCAGGAAAAAGGAAATCACCATCAAATTTCTTCTCATTAGGAAAAAACCATTTTTCTCCAAATGCTGCAGGTGATGATAATTCTGACGTCTCAGAGATGCTGCTCAGTGAGACCATCTGGTTGTACATGCAGTTGAACGCAGCAGTTGCACTAACAAGAGGACCACGCTGCTACTGCGGCGTTACGGCAATGCTTTTACTAGTCTTACTTTTTAGGCTAACGGTGGGAGGTTCGCAGTTGGCCGCGTTATTTGGCAAGATTAATTGGCTAATTTATTGAACAGTATGTCACATGTAACACTACTGTTGCTCTCCTCTGAGTCATGCACTCCATGGGTTTGGACACTTTCAGTCTTCATTTGGCGAGTCCACGACAATTTCAAGTAACCAGTCGTGCTTGCTGGAAGTTCAAGGCTGTGAGTTTGAGCAGCCGAAGTTTTTAAGCAAGGACCATCAAGGGGAGCCTGGCATTAACAACATCACTGAGAACAGACCCATCTATTTCCCCAAAGCAGGCACATATTTAGCACCAATCTGTTTGTACAGACAGACGGTCTTCCCCTAATTCTCCGCGTGGCTTGCAGACACCAAGTTAAGGTGGCAGTCTGACTCCACCAAAATTTATTTTGTTCAGCTTCCAAGTTTCATGGAGAGACCAGAGATGTGGCTTACATCCTCCACCCGAGCTCCTGGCCTATTTCCAGTTGTTTTAGCAAAACTCTAGCACAAGAGCTTCTAATGGCATTCAACAGATTATCAGAGCTGGGTTTGCTGTGCCCGTGGGACCACACAGAGAGAGAAATAAAAGTCGTGTTGCTCACGAGGCTTCTCAACAGTCTCTTGACAAATACTGGCAAAAAGGCTTGAGATGAAAGTCAGCGCCACTTCCCCCACAACGAAGGGAAGGAGAGATCTTGAAGGCAAGATCTTCATGTCTGACGGCAGCATGCTCAGAAATACTTCCATTAGCATGCATGGCATCAGACAGGGCAGAAATGCCCTGCGTGGGCAAGTGTTGTAGGATGAAAAGTTTAGATTCATTAGGAACAGGAGAAAACCCATGAAAAAAGCCTTAAGCTAACCAAATAAAGCCAAACTCCCAACATTTGTTGGGTTTTAAAATTCCTCAGTAACATCTTTAAAGAGCGGTAGAAAGCCGAGAGGTGTAAAAAAAAAAAAAAAGCAGATTGGGATTCATTCGTGTGTCGTGTGACACATGCACCGGGGTATCACAGAGATGGCAAGCATCAACAGAACTCAAGTAGGGAGCGAAGAGTGGAATTAAGTGTATCACTTATTCTGTGAGCCGGCGTTTGATTTATGTGCTACACGGGCTTCAGCAGAAATGCCCCAGGTCTCAAAAGCACGGGTAATTGGAGTGAAGTGACAACATCAGCCTATCAAGAGCTTTGTGCGCAGTACCAGATGCTACCACTGGAATACAAAATACACAGAAAAGAGCACTTTATTTCAGCAGAGAATTCCTTATTTTAGTGTTTCCAATAGTGACAACTTACTCGGTTCCCACATCCCAGATTTTGCATCCTATAAGAAGCAAAGAAGCCACAAAATGCAGAGTGCAATAGCACTCAATCTCCAGAGGATGTGCTATGCAAAATTAAGGAAACCGCTTAGAAAAATTAGTTGGAAGCAGACAGGAAAAATGCAAGACACTGCGTATTATGTGCTCAGACTAAATATATATTTCATTCTGTTCAACTTAGTATTTTGGTAATATGAGAAGGCATCCTCTGCCAGTGGAAGCTATGTCCATCCAGGGGAAACAGGAAAAATAAAAACAGAAGAAAGTGTGGAAAAAAAATAATTACAGTAATGTAGGAAACTTGCCAAAGCCCAAGGTCAATATATGATCAAGGCACAGAAGGAGCAGAGAAGGTTTTGCTTCAGAGAGACTTCCTCGTGCGGTGGGAACTCAAGGCTGGGGAAATCCTTGGCATGGGAAACAGCACATGCTAAAAGTCTATATAGGTTTAAAAAGCAGCCACGAATTCAGGGAAGAAAAATCCAAACACTATTAGACACAAGCTCAAGCCTTATATTAGGGAAATCAGAGAGCTTGCCAGAAAAAAAAAACAAAACAAACCCACCTTTTGCTTATCCTGTTATATTCTTCTCATATTTGCTGCAGAATACAGTCGCAAAGAGGATACTGAGCCCACAGGCTTTCGCACACTCTTATGATTTAGTAAATATCAACAAAAATAGTATTTCAGGCTTTTATTAGGAAAGCTCTATGGTTTTTTTTACACAATTTCCTAGGTTTTAAAACTTTACGTCGCCTTTTTGAAGTCTGTCATTCTATACACAAATGACTTTCCATCCATTGATGGTTCCTATGTTTTACAAACACATTTACACGGGTATTTCCCGTATCAGTCAATCCTCACTTAGGCAATAGCCAGTTTACTAACGAGAGTTTCTAGCTCCAAATAATTATCTTGTATCATTATGATGTTATTCTGAACAAATCCCTTCCAAAAACTCACGTGGGACCAAGAAAGTTTGTCCAGATCAGTAAGTTCAAGTCAGAGTTACACAACAAATACGATGGTAACGTTTCATTTAATAAAGAAATCGCAAACTTTCTCTAAGCTTAGGGTATGTTACTTACCCGCGCTTCCAAGTTGTTTATAAAACCTGTATTCTAAATGAAGCTGCGGTGCACGTGATTTTATTGGTTCCTAAAACAGCAAAAAAAAAGTTGGTTAAAATCAGTCTGCCTGAAAAAAGTTATATTCCATACTTGAAGTTTTGTGACTGTATGTAATGCTTCAAGTTTTAAGATAAAATACCCTAGGACTGAAAGTCTAGCAACCGACTTCATCATTAGACGTCATTTAAATAAGCAAAGAACAAAAAGCAGTAAGACTTGCGACACGCACTCTGGAGGAGAAATAACTGCCGCGTTTAAACCCAAAGTGCATTCATGGCAGTGAAATTCAAGAATCGGTCAACAAAGCTCCTGGGTCCTTGAAGAACGACCCTGGACATTGGCAGGAGGAAAGCCAACGCTGCAAAAGATGAAGTCCCAAGTTCACTTTGTGGACTGTGGTTGCCCACAGTATTTTTGCTAGTCTATATTTTTGAAAAATGTTGAGTCACGTATCTGTGTTTTAAGTCAGACCGCAGTTGTATAAAGCTACAATCTTGCTCGCAGCGAGCGCTACAGTGCAGCCGCTATCTAGTAGAAACCCAGGAAGAAGTCTCCCTCCTCAGTAGCAGGTGTCAGTCAAACATCTCAAAGCACTCAAGAATATTCTATTTTTATACACAGAATAAAAAAAAAAAAGGCTAAGTCTGCAATGCACCCAAAACGTTACATTTCTCAACTGTTACTCATCTGCGCTTTACGCACAAAACTTAACGCCTATGATCCATAAAGGATTAACATGCAAGATTACAAAGCTTCTAAAAATATAAAGTTAATGTGGAGAGGATTAAGAGACAAGTAATTACATTTTCAATAAAATCGCGCACTTGGGGTAGGCACCAATGTGGATGCACCAACTGCCCGGACAGCTTTGAAAGGGAAGTTAATACCGGCCTCAGTTTTTGTTTGGATGTTGCTTATTTCCCTGCTCTTGAGAAAAGAGACACTCCATGCTCAGAACTATGTAAAATTCATAGCATGGTACCAAAACTAGTCTGAGTTTCAAAAACCTGCTAAATAATCCTCTATTTGGAAGTTAACTCAGCATTTAGAAGTTTGCCACAAAGGAGCCCCCTAAGAGTAACACACACACAAAAAAAAAAAAAAAAAAAATCATCGCTTTGTGTTTCCCATCAGCTCCTGTGAGTTACAGCAAAAGCATCCAAAGGAGGTTGAACACAGCTGCCAGGAGTTTGAGCTGGCTCCGATCCGGCGAAGTAACTCTTCGGCCTGCACAGGAGGACACGAAGGCTTTCGCTGATCCACTTGTCTTGTTCCACCTCTCAGTTTGTAGGGTAAGACTAACGTCCACGTTTGGCATGAACTCCATGTTAAAGACTTCTTTTTAAGTCAGAAGAACGATTTTTGTACAGGAATTCAGGCGATTCAACTTCCAGCCAAGCTGGTCACCACCAGCTCAAGTATACCCCGCTTTTGCCAGCAAGGGGCAAAAATACTCCCCGGTGCTCCTCAACTTTCTGATACTGAAAAGCTTCAGAAGTCAAATATGACCAACTACTGAGAAAACTATGGTGAAAAATATTCTGAAGGCAAAGCTGAATCCGTACTGAAGGCAAGTATAAAGCAACACAAAAACAAGTTTGTTACATCAGTTGCATTTAAATTAAGATAATTGTTGCTGATGGCTTGAGGGAGAGTCTATAGACACCTGCGCAGCAAAGGGATTCAGGGCAACAGGAACTCAGCCTGTTCAGCGAAGGGTTTATGTATCCAGTTAAAATATTTGGATAAAGTTAGAAGGATAAACGTACTGGGACGTGAGGCTGCCCGTGACAAAATCAGAGGAGGTAAGTCCAAGCCACATCTGCATCAGGAGCTGCTGGAGCCTGAGCTCTGGACACTTGCCAGAGTCGTGGCAGCTTCCGAGAAGATCATACCAGAACAGATGGCTGTCCTGTAGGGCAAGGGCTTAAGGATGCTGGCAGATGTTGCATTTGTAGCGAAAATAACTGAACTGCTACTGCCTAACGTACAAAATCCACAGCTCGAACCTACGGGCATCATGATCCCACAGGAGAGGGCAGAGTGTGGCTCCTGCGCTCAGGCTACATCTGTGCGTGACACGGGCTGCTTTCACGCAGGGGAGAAATTCCTGCTATGTGCCACTCCGCATTAAAAACCCCCAGAAGATTAAACCAGTAAACACAGCTATGGCATTTCAGAAGGCAAACTCCTCCATGAACTAGATGCCCTTAACCAAATAACGCTCAGCTGAAGAGCGGGACGAGGAGACAGGCAGTATTTTTCCCCGCCAGCAATTTTCTGATGCAGCACAATCCTCGCCCCCAAAGAGAAACCATGAGACGTTAGCGCTGAATTTCACAGCGCTTTCTGATCAGCTCTTCGGCATCCATCACACAATTCTCTAATTTTCCAGCTTGAACATCATGAGAGGAGGCATGAATAGCTGAGACAGCAGGGCTGCAGTTGCTGAAGATGATCTCACACAGCTAGGAGGACTTGGAGCAGAGTTCTGACTTGGTCCAATGACGCAGATAAAAGAAAATGTTGCCTTCGAGTTCATTGAATGCGACTACTGTATCACTAGTTCGCAAATTATTTGAAGGATAAAGAAAATTACAGTTAAGTACATGTATAAGAGAAGCGTATTTGCTGCTGAGGAGGCTGAGCAATTCTTACTCCTGGGGTATGTGATCTGACATGAGGAGACCAAAAAACCCCCATCTCTTTTACTGTTCCCTCGTTAATCTTCCCAAAACTGGAGCAGGTAGGCGAATACCTGGATGGCCACCGCATGGCAATCCCAGTCCTTCAAATGTGACGGAACAGAGATTTTTAAGCCTGAATTGCAACAGGGCAAATAAAACTGGAGTGTGCTGCAAAGTGAGTGCTTTAACACTCAGATATTTCAGGAGTGGGGGGAAAGAAAGAAAGAATACTACTGGGAAAAATAGGTAAGATTAAGGTAGCAATAAAGGTAATGCCATTCAGCTCTGCCATACAGCTATTGAGAGGTTTCAGGTTACTGGGAGGTATCTCTGCAGGCACTGTTTTGAGAGAAACAAGCATCCCTTGGACTAATACAGCTGTGTTTTTCCTGTATTATGAATTCCTTACGCCTTCCAACGCTATAACTTTGTGGGTTTATCTTTTAAAGCAAATTAGAAGTGTTGTCAATTCAATACAACATCTCGTCTGCGTACACAGCGCATTTTATATTGTCAGATCTGCCTAAAAAGTGAGTTACGCAGCAAGCCCCAGTCCTCCTTCCTGATGTGGATCCATATCAAGGACATCCTGAACTCCACTGCAGGCATTTATTTATTTATTTTAGGGAATATCTTCTGATGTTTGCCAACAGGCTTGAAAACAAGTCCCTCCTGCAAAGCCCTAATTATTTTTCATCTATGATGCCTCATATAAGGAGAATACTAGAGATATAAAATCTGTGGCACTTGAACGTGACCAGAATTAATGCACCAAGTCCATCTTGATCTTCTGTAATCTGAAATACTCCTCTCATTTTGCCAGACAACATCGTTTGGGCAAACAGGCGGGTTTGCTGCTAACATTGAGTTAGCATTACAACTTTAACTTCAGATTCTAGGGTTTGGATCTGTGATTAAAGAGCGTACGGATGAGAAAAGAGCACAGCAGCTGGAGACACCAAATTTGAAAACCCCAAGAGACTAATGGAAGTCTTAGTTCACAGACAGGAAAAGTTAAGGCATAAACACAAACTACTGGGCTATGACTTTATAAATCAAAAAGAGCTATAAGTTAGAGAGTTTCCCCATCCCCTAGACTCCGACTTCAAACCACCACCGACCACACTGTCTCAATGCCCTGAAGCAGTCTTCAGAAGCAGCTTTTTTACCTGGACCACTGGCTGGCTGTGCTATTCCCAAGGGAAGTTTTAACTATTGAATTACCCCCTTTCCCACCTCTCGACTCCAAAACCATGGAGGAGCAGGCTGCACAGTGCCACACTCCTAACCAAACCCTCTGCCAACCGCCCACCCAGAGAGAAGGAAGGGTGTTCAGAATCGATAGTCCTGCACAGAAAGGCTCAACCTAGGGAGTGGGAAGAGGTGGCAAATCCGCAATCAGTGCCGCTCACTGGGACCTGGCTTGCAAAGAGAAACGAGGCTCTCACCAGTATAAGACAGCTACGGACCACTTAGGCACCAAAAACGTTCAGCAGGTGGAAGGATGGATTCTTTCCCCATTTTTAGCGTTCTCAATAATTTATCTTAGTTTAAATAAGTTATTCTAGCTGGGGGTGAGAGCAGCATTAAGCCCAAAGTGAGAAAGTTGCTCTTCCTCTGAGTTTTTCAGATTAAGTACAAGTCATTTAAGAACACCCGAAGCTTCTACTTACCAGTTTAATCGCTACATATTCATTGGTGTAGAGATTTTTACCTGTGAAGAAAAAAGAAAAATTTTTTAGTTCCACATTCAACACTTGCAGGTAGAGAGACAAGGCAGAAGAGCATCACTGATGGCGAAGAGCTGTCTTTTCTCAATTCCCTGCTCAAATTCTTGTCTTTAACACAGTGTAAACCTCAAAATAATAAGGTGCAGCAGTTCACCAGGACAGGCAAACACTGTCTTCCATGTTTTACAGTAGCATTTCATGTTCCATGCGAGTGTCTGAGGAGGTATCCCAGACACATTAGGTTTTATTATCCATATTGTGCCAAAAAAGTCAGGGGAACAAAAAAAAGAAGTATCAGAACACCATTTCTTTCATAAATACCTTGGATCTGCTGGACACTGAGCAGTTTTACCCTGTGATCTACAGGGAGCTTCACTAGCTTAATCGTGCTGCATATCAAAACGACTACTGCAAGGAGGCATGTGGAAATAACCTTTGTACCAACACCCAGCTTTTATTCCTTCCTCTGTGAACAGGCAGGCAGCATGTATACAACGCCTTCTGCATGGCAGTGGCACAAAAGCAATCCTCGTAATCTAGTAAGGCCAATAACTCTCAGTTGCAATATGGTACCGATGATGATAAGAAATACACTAAAAGAACAAACCTCCTTCTTGGGACCCCAAAACGCAGAGCAGAGTCTGCTCTATATTACTGATTGCTTCCTGGCAAGCAGGAAGGGCAGGAGCCTGGGATGAGCACAGCCAGGCAAGCACGCAGCCAGCCGCCAGCACATTGTGGATGGATGACTGTGAGCCAGAGCTTGCACCTGTGCATGCTACAGCCGGAGGTGAATTTTTCCTCCAGGAACCTGTCTGGTGTTTGAACCAAGCCCTCGGCCTCCCTGGTGAAGCGTGGCAGAGCTGCACAGCTACATGTGTCAAGGAGCATCTCTCTGTGTGTTCTGAAGCTGCCAGTTATCGTATCATTCAATGTCCTCCAGTTCCTCTGCTAGGTTATTTGAGCAATCGCTCCCTGTTCACCTTCTCCAGGTTGCTCAAAACTGACCGCAAACTCTTCTGGAAGAGATGTCACTGGGGAAGGAGCTCAGGCAGTCCTCGTACCTGATCTGTACCATCAGCCCAACATCTCCACTACCTTTCTGACCTCCTCTAGTTCCACCGTGCCCTTTGAGGAGGGCAGCCTCCACTGCACAAAGCTTCCCATGAATTAGTATGGAGGAACGCTGACCTCCTTTGCTCACCATTGCTAGCACCGCTACAGCACGAGCCACGCTTTCACCAAGTGACTCTGCAGCTCCAACATTGAGCAGCAACCTGTACTGGAAGTTATCAGTGCCCGTTTGTAGCGTCAGCTCTGCCCAGCTCTATTACACATTTGCTTCCCAATTCCCGTAACAGATATTGACGCTTAGAACAGACCGGCTATTGAGAATGACCAGGATGGGGAGTGACATACTTCAGAGCAGGTGGGAGTTTCGGCATATCTACATGAACCCACTAAAAACACGCCATGTCCTCCCTTGCATACAGATACTCTTTGCATCCAGCAACAGCACTGGAAGACTCAGTGAAATTAAAGACGTGAACATGAAAGAAGACAAAGAGTCATCTTTAAATCCTGAAATATTTATCAGGGGAAAAGCCCCATTTATTTATTTTCTTTTGTAACAGCTTCATATTTTCTGCCTTTGACTTCTTTTGATACCATCCTGCTCTATTGCTCGGTGTAGTTCTGGCTTCCGAGTTTCGGATCGGGCACTCCTGGTCCAGGTCAGCACTGAGCAGATTGCTTTAATGTTCATTGGGAAGCCAAAACAATTTATGGAAAGCTTCAACCTGTTACAGTAACCGGCAATGCTGTCTAACACCAGGCAGGCGGTTAAATGTGAGGTTAAATGTAGAGGAGGCATTTTACGCAGGCAGATGTGTAAGCTGAGCTCCAGCATTAACCCTTGCAACACAGGGTGGTTTGAAACTATTTCTTTAGATCTTTCAATAAAAGCTGTTATGTCCAGGCTGGAAATGAAAGGTAGAAATTAGTTTTTGCAGTTGCATGAGGAATGCTCAGACATCAGAAAGTGGCTTCAAAGCGCTGGAAGAGCTTTGGATGTGGCTGGAAGGCCACATCGGGGGAAAGCAGGGGGCAGGATAAACTGCTTCCCCCTGACACAGACCAGGGCTCCAGGCTGATGCTGTGTGGGGAGCCCAGCGGGGGGGAGAACATGCAAGGACATTAAGGGAAGGCAGACTAAGTACACTTAAATTAACTGCTCCGTAATAGCTACCAGCAATGAGTCACCTCGGCAGCTCCAGCTGTAGGTCGCCCACTGACACCTCCTCCCCCCTCCTCCCGACAGGGAGTGAGCTCCTACCATGATGCTCAGTTTCAGGACATGGAGCCAGACTAATGGAAGCTCCAGCTGAATACGTGAGAAAGTTAGATGCTTTAAACAGCAAAAAACCCAAGGAGGGAGGCATGGGAATGCCATCCCTGACAGATCCCACGACCTCCATCACAATCTTGGAGGTGCACCATTTCAAGGCAGTTTTGGTGCTCAGTGTGCAGGGGGGTGAGTCCATCCAGGGAGCGATGAGCCACAGACCTTCTCGCAACACCTGTGCTCTCCCACCAACGTAGATTAACGATACTGGGCAAACAGTGCTCTTCCGAGCTTGTTTCAAGGCAGAGGAGGACACTGCCAATACCCTCCATGCACGTGGAGCCATCATCCAGCCGATTACAGTCTGGTTCATAAGGCTGAGGACTAGACAGAAGATAATTTTGGTAATGAAATTCCTCAGTTAAAAAACTGGGATTAACAAAACAGTAGCCTGAGATGTCAGGCCAGGTAAACAAGCTAATTAATCCCCCAATTCATCCCCTTCACAACACGCACTACGGGGAGACCCTGAACATGATGGGGTGCAAATGGGTCCAACTTCTGAACTCCAAAACCCTCCCTAAAGCTGCAGCACGAGCTGCTTGTTTTGCCAGCTTCAAGGGCAAAGCAAATCCCCACAGTCTCCCCGCTGGCTTGCTCCAGACTGAGATCTGCCCCTCACTGTTGCTGTCACATGGTCCAAGGTGCAATGTCATCTTCCTCCTCCTTCTCCAAGGCAGCAGGGGTATTAAAATGGAAGAGTAGAGGCAGCACTGCTCACAGGAGAAAGTGAATCTGCACAGTGAAATAAGCCATGAATAGAAGCTGTGTCTTATCTTCGTAAGACAAAAGATCCGTAATACAGGGGAGATGATATAACTGTGCTAACAAAAGCCTTTCAAGTTCAGGCAAAGCTTTTGATGGAGCAGCGATTAAGTTCATGCCCGAGTTTTGGGTAGTTCCACTGACAATTATGAAGTACATACTCTAAGTGAGAAGCGCCACATGAAGTCACTGGCATTCACGTGGGAAACCTAACCGGGCAGATTTCTCAAGCCCTGGCAGTAAGCTGTGCCGAATACACAGCCAGATGTGGACCAGCGGAGGAGCCCAAACTGATCCATCTCTCCTGCGCACTATTCCCACAGGTCAAAGTTAAGGACCACAAGTACAAACCTCTCATGAACAACATGAATCAAAAATGCTTTGACCCCTCTGTCCAGCTTCTTGTACATGGACAATAGATTCTGATGACAGATCAGGGCTGGGCAAGGGAGCAAACATCCACCCAATCGTCCTAGAGACCAGGCGGAGCTCAGCCCAGCCAGCACGGCATCTGCAGAGCAACCTGACCCCAGGGGCAGCTGGAACATGAGTTCACATCGACTTTGCAGTGCCAGTTTTGCCATCCCTTCCGGAGCATAAGTCTCCAAATAATGGCTCCTGGTGTGGATCCTACACAGGATCTACTCGTACCCACACCCTCCACATCTAGCATTATTCTAGTCCCGTATTCACATGATGATTTTGCTACTTGCTGCAGTACCAGATGCTATTATAACTTTTTTTATTATTTTTTTTTTTTACTTGTTTTAAAGCAGAGCTCCTGGCTTCAAACCGCAGCCTGGAAGTCAGCTGCGTGGTGCTGGCTTTTGGGGGACACCTTCTCAAGTCTGATCAACCTGCTCTGACTCAGCAAGGTCTAAATAAGCAGCTTTTCTTCTAGTTTGGGGCTTGTTGCTCGCTGCTGAGATGCACTGAATCTTCATGAGACCTCTAGATGAATCATGCCAACATCTGACTTCTGGACACTGGCCACTATGCAACTTCTTTGGGCAGCACATGAAAACACAGATTTCTCCAAAAATCCCTTTGGTGCAGTAGCCTACCAAGGGAGGATACAAGCAACAAAGAGCATCCAGCCCTCCTAACATCTTTTTTCCCTCCAAGCAGGGAGAAAAGTTGCATTAATTGTCATTTTAAAATGATAGTTTAACACACTGTTTTGAAAATGCCAGATAGTGTTTGGATTAGAGCAAAAGATTTGGGCAAAAAGAGTCTACAGCTCTGCATTAAAATAAGCCCCTGGTCTATCCAGAACTTAATGCTTATTTTAGAAAACCCTCTGACCTGCAGAAACTGGAATAATTTTATATTAGTACCTATTTAATTGCTTTATTAAATAAGGGTGCCAAACACTAGGAAAAAAGAGACATTTGAAGAGGCTTATTTATCCCCAACACAGCTCATGGCTCAGGATTTGGGGTAAATATGGCAAATAGCCACTGGGAAAGTCCATGACTTGATACAAGGAGGTGGTTTGTAGGCTCAGCTGCAGTATCTTTTCTCCACTGAAGTTTATGGCTTACCACAGCACTAGGTTTAACAGGTTAAATCCCACTTTGCCTGAGCAGCGAGCACCTCCTGACATCACAGGATTTTACAGCCCCGGTGAGCCCGTTCTCAGGCAGGTTTGCATAATGCTGCCTCTCAGATCGGCTTGGGGTGGAGATGCAGGACCTCGTAACAGCAGAAGACACACTATAAAGCTTCAGGTGTGTTCCAGCTCCCGAGTTAACAGGAGAATTTCCCAAGTTAACAGGAGAATTAACTTGGTAGACAACTGGGAGCTGCACAACAGGGCTTGGCGTTGCACGAAAGGGCGATGAAACCCCATAAGCATGCAGAGTCCAGCAAGCAAGATCCCCTGCTCTTTGCCAGTAGGTTGAGCCGCTTCGGGAACCAAAGCTCTGACAGACCACCTAACCTGCAGCCCGTCCAAAGAAACAATCAGTTAACCCTGTTTCATCTTATTACTCTGGGCCAGAGGCTGAGTTTTGCGTTCACCTTCCCATTTCAGTTCCTCTGCGGGCTGGAATCCAACTGTGCTGCTCCCATGTGCTTCAAAAGAAAGCAATATCCCCGGGGCTATCTGTATTTGCAGCGAGAAGGATCAACCCTGAGCAGCAAGGTTGATATTCGCAGGGAACAGCTTCCGTACGTACGCGCCGTCCCCTCCCTGAACAATCAGGGCTCTGTCTGGCACTGGGGCATGACATAAGAGCAGCTTAGAGTGAAAACACAACACCTGAAAAAATATAAGTTCTTTGGGGAATCGGAAAAATAGATTTTCCCCTTGTTTAGCAGTGCATGACTTTGTTCTTCCTGTTTCTAAAAGGCGTTTAACTTCTCCGAAACCATGTTAAAAAAAAAAAGCCAAAAAGCAGAGGGTACACCATTCATCTTCGCAGGACAAAACTGTTACCAGAGACTTGTTCTCCCGTATCTCAGATGTGCTGCTTCTCCTTCCCCCCAGCACAATTCAGCAATAATTAGCATCACATCTGTGCAACAGAAATATCTGATACTTGAGCAAACAGGAGTTCTTAAAGCGATAGCAACCAGCAAAAAGCAACAGTAATACAGCTTCTGTAAGGACCTTACACCTAATTGCTGTTATCAGTACTTGGGGCCCTTTGCCCAAATACAGAGTGCTTCATTAACCAGTATCAGAAAAATATTTACCAGTGTACCAAAAAAAACCCCAACAAACAAAGAGCCACTCAATTAACAGCTGTTGCTTTTTCCTTAGTTAAAACTGAATATTCTCTGTAAACTGACTTTTTCGGAAGTGAAATCTCTTGTGTGGCACCTGTGCTTTGAAACAACACATCAGCCAGAAATCCAATCCTGCGAAAATTTTGAGAAACATGAAAAAGAAGAACCACAGAAACGGGATCAGCAGTTGGGCACCAGACAAATAAACATGAGAGCCATTTACCCGGGGGGATCCACTACAGCTGCGGAGCCTTGAAGCAGAGCTTGGGTTACAGAGCAATTCAATGTCTCCACGGGGATCCTGCTATCGTGACATTTGCTGTTGGGGGTTGCGGGGAGGGGGGGGGGGGGAGGGAGGGCTTTTAAAAACGCAATACAGCTTCTCATGTTACATTATTGTAAGCATCCAAACTTATCTTCAGCTGCCAATTATGCTCATGTTCATAAAGGTGGGAGGTTTTGTCCCTGCCCTTGGTTTCTCTCCACCTTTGGAGCATTATCTCTGCTCCTGCAAATCAATAAAACTTCTCCGATGTAATGCTGACACCAAAACTACCCATTTAGTGAGACAGCATAAGCCAGCTGGTGAATCCTCACACTGTGGAGAAGCGGCACATCACATAGATGCAATAACCAAACCTTAGAATGAAAGATTACATGGATTAATCTAAGATCACGTAGATTCTGCGGAGGAATCTACAAAAATATTATCAGTAGTTATGTGCTATTATCCTTTGGTTACCTGAAGCAGTTTCCCCAATTGATTTATTTATCGACCCTTGTGTCTGATGCACAAATAATTTTAATTTCCATTCTAAATACAGACCAAGTTTCAGGCAACAGGTATTCATGTCAGCCAAAATGTCTTCAGCACCCTCAAGTTTGCTACCACAGCCATCTGATTCGTTCGGCAGAAGAGGAGAAACACGAGCATTTGAGGTCAGTTGGGATCACGACCATCCCGAGCCGCCGCTTCTGATCTACAGCAACTACCCCAAAACCACATCTTGGGAGCTTAGGGCATGTAATTAAAAACACCGGCTGCTTCCCCCAGCTCATTTAAAAGACAGCCATCATTTGTTTAGTGCGCAGTGCATTGGGCTCTTAAGTCATCCTAAACAAACGATGCATTAGCATAGCCATCTGTTTGCGTGACCAGCTGCAAGACATGTGGTTAGAAGACCAACAGACCACGAAAAATCACGGGCCACTGGGCCAGTTAGGCAGCAGCCAGATGGCCAGTCGGGACAGCCTGCTCTTTGCCAGCCAGCGAGTCAAAGACATAAGATGGAGCGGGTGACGGGGCTGAAACTAGGGCACGGAGGTTGGTGAAGGATGTGGAATAGAGAAGATGTGGCCAAGCATTGCCAGGAGAGAGTCTCACCCATTACTTTAATAGGGCGCCCTAGCTTATGAACAAGAAATCGAGAGCAAGATTTAGCAATAATCCAGGCAGTTAAGATTTTTTTTTTTTCACCTTAGGCAAGACATTCAGCGCTGGGAACCGTCTTCATTGTTGTGATTGTTCAAAATTTGCATCTTTGGCCTCTCCAGTGTATTCACTTTGACTTTATGCAAATAAAAATAATGCTAACAGTTACATCTTCTGAGTCAGAGGCTTCAGGTGAGGCAGCTCGACACTTGGGAAACACGACAAGCACACGCATTTCTCAAGCCAGGGTAAGTTTTTATGTATTTATATTCCAGTGGTGAAATGCTAATCTGGATAATGGAGGCGACTAAAAGGGTTACTTCTTACCTAGTCTGAGTTCTCCAAAGTTCCCACACCCAATCTTCTTGCCCACTCTGAAGTTGGGTCCCACCATAAGAACACCAGAAGACGCCGATGAGCTTGGTCGAGAACCGTGCCCACTCCTTCCCGGCATTCCTTTCGTCGTCCGCTGCCTTTCATCCTTTTCCCTATTAGGATGGTCCATGATCTTAGTGAAATATCTCTGCCAGCAAGCTGGCAGAAAGGAATTGGAGTACACACTCTTCTCCTTAGAATAGAAATATATATCCAAAAGTATCTGAGTCAAGGTCCAAGAGAGTCATGGAAACGCATGGAGTTCTTTTGGCACCGTATCCAGTTTCCTAATGCATCTTGATAATGTACCAAGGGCTCGATTGTGTTCTTGAGAACTCAATAAAGGCAGGTTGCTTTTGGTTTCTTACCTGGGGAAAAGAAAGAGGATATATGATATAAAAATCGTTATTTTTAAAATACCGAGCAAGAAATGTACAACAGGGCCAGCGTCCAGAGGTTTCCTCGAGGAAAATAACAGCTATACGGGAATTTTACCATTCTTAACAATTTTCTGATAAAAAGCCCTGATGTTACAAAGAAATATAAATGCTGCCCATCCATTGGGTGCTATTGGAGTTATGGGGACCCACACCACACCCACTAACAAAAGCAATTTCAGTTACACCAGCATGTCAGGTGGAAACTGCAAGGAGATCACGTCCCATCTTGAAAGCAACTGTGAAGTGTACAGTTTGTTTTCTTCTCACTTCATATATTTATAAAGTATTACACAAAAGCCAGACAGAAAATAAAAAGTGGCAAATGAAAGGTGCCAAGAGAAGAAAATATTGAAGTGCTTAGGAAGTCAAATTCTCCTTCATTTTCCACCTTTTAAAATTGACCCCACATATATTTGCTAATTGAAACTGCTGTCTTACGGAGATGGCTAAAATTAGTAGCCAAAGCAAGATTTATTATTTAAAAAAAAAGCTAGAAGTTTCCTGAAAACTGTATCAAAATACAATTCATGTTACCAACATGATTTAGTTGCCAAAAAAATGAGGTTTTGGAAAAAACAGATGTTCTAATGGAATTGGGTGAGGGACCCAAGAGCCAAGATCTCCTCCAGCAGCCTGCATTCACGACTGGCAAACCAAAGCCTGACAGATCTCCCAGAGGAGACACACACCTTCATACCTCGTGTCCAACCTTGTCACCACCATGACCCCAGGGGCAGACAACTCTGGGCTACTCCAGACAGCGCACCAGTGCATCTCAAGAGCACCAGTCTGCCAACTCTGTCAAAAGAGGACAAGAAATAGATGCTTCTCAACCCACACAGGTCAAGTGGTTCCTCTCTGCCCATGAACCAGCCTAATAAAGACAGGCAGAAGCTGTACGGACACAGGAGGTCCCGCTCCACAAGTGCAGTCCAGGGAGGGCAGGGAAGGCTGACATCTCACCATGAGACCTTTCCTAGGACATGAACTCACACTGGATCATTAGCGCAGCCCCACTGTGGTCAGAAGAAATTTCTACCACTCAGATGTGAAACTCTGAAGGCAAGGGGTCATTGTGGCCTGACGGGACAAGTCCAGAGGTACTACTGGTGGAGCCCAAGTGTTTCCCAAGCAATCAGCAGGATGAAGGAAAAGGTTGCAGCATGCTTTGTACAGATGCTGCATTGGGACCTGGTATCAGGCAGCAGATGTGGACACGCTGGAGATGCTTGTGGTGCAGCTTTTAAGCAAGAACCAGAACAAATATACCTGGAGCTATATACCATATCCCAGGACCTATACCCACTGGATTGTACTCCTTTAGGGGACACTGTCACATTCACGATTTTCCAGATGTGAAGACTGCCTGAATAATTTTAGAAACAAGGTTTGTGTCCTGCTCCTGCGTGGATGCCTCCAGCTGAAGTTGCAACATTTGCATGGAAGCCAGCAAACACGTCCAAAGTCAGAGAAGTGCCACATGAAGCCACCTTAACAAGAGTCACTGTGGAAGGAGATCATCAATCAAACACTATCAGGTACACCCAGAAACACAACCGTGTTTACAAGGGTTCAGAAGTTACTAAGGCTCAGTTGGCTCAGTCCTCCTGTAGCAAGACACTTGTAGAGGATTTAGGAAGGGTTTCTTCTGTTTGTTTCATGAGATGAAGAAGCTAAGCTACCTACTTCCAGTCAGCCAAAAAGAAAAGACAAGAATTATTACTCATCTGCAAACCAGTGGCACAGAACAAAAGCATTAGCCCTCATGAGATAAAAGTATGCTTTCCCAAGCCTTTAACTGTGGCATACTGTTATTTCTGGAAACTTTTGTTTTGATCTAAGGCATCTGTAGACAAGGCAGAAGTCATTCATGCTAGATCCAGAAAATGCAGGTAACTATCAGCTGGAAATTCCGGTTTCTGAATATTGAACAACTCTGTCATTTCTGAATATTTAGCACAGCTCTGACCTTTTCTATCCGTTTCCATGGGCAGTTCTGTATGGTTGCACAAAAGAGGGCACAGTTCTCCCCAGTTTCAGCTTCCTCCCTAGATATTTTTTTTTTTTAAATACTTCCACAAAAAAAGGCAAATATTAAATATAGATAATGCACAACTTTAACACCGCTTTACAATTACTTTCCACTGCTTTTTTTTCAGATATTATTGTATCACACAGGGAGTTTGGAGGACTCTGAACAGACTCTGTAGGAAGGATGCCGTGTCCCTCCACAGTACATTAGGAAGACCTTGAGGAACTAATAATAGCGTAACCAAGCATCCATACACTCGAATGGACACTTCATGCAACATAACAATCCCAGAAAACCACCCATCTTTAACAGTTTATACTACTGCTCAGACCCTAGCTCAGGTTGCACAGGTCATAACCCACAGTATATGTCATCCAGCCCGTGACTCAGCAGCCCAATTTTCTAGGCTGAAAAGCAGATGCATTCTCGTCATTGCTCTGCACAAAAGGTGGATCGCCACAGAAAACATCACACAGCTCGTTTGCAGCAAATCCAGGAGGTCTGAAAACCATCAGGTCATCTGAGAACCACTGTATCACGTCCATACTACCAGCTTGGCCACGCCAACCCAGCAGCTGCAGCATCAAGCTCCCATCGTGGCACCAAGCAGTGTGTGGAACACTGCTCGTGATTAAGCACTGCTGGCCAAGCTAGAGCCAGAAGAGTTGGAGATGTTCACGTACAAGAAATGCAGTATTTAGTACTACCAAGCTTTACTCGTACCTCAAATTAATTCAAGATTTAATACCTAAAACTGAATATGGATGAGCAGGAAGCATCCGTTACAGGCAAACAGGATGAACTGGTTTTTCATTGCAGACATCCCAACATGCTTTCAGCTGCAGCGTTCAGTTTGAGGGGGTGAGTTAGCGCTGTTTCTCAAAGCTGTTTGCGTAGACACACGCACAGTTGTATTTGCTTTGTGAAACCAGCCTGCAGAAGCAATGAGGATGCTCTATCAGATATCAGAAAAACACTTTGATGGGACCCCACCCCAGCCTGTCCTGGGAGGAGAGACTTGCTTCAAAACAAATAATAAGTCATTGAAACTACAGAGCTTTATTGCCGAACAGAAATCAAGTGTGAGGATGATGATGGAGCGCTTCTACGGCTGGACGACTAAGAAAGATGAGCAGAACAGAGGAATTCTGTGAATTAAAAAAGAAGCCCTTTGGAAAACGCACGTGACTCAACTAAAGCCAGTGAGAAGGACTTTTTTCCCCCCCCACTAGAGACCAAAGTCATTATTTTCATCAAGGTTGGATAATCCACGGGAAACAACTGTTTCTCTTTTGTGAGGTCTGTAGAAAGAAGTCTCTAGCAAAAGCACCACCCCTGCCCAGTTTACTCTTGGAAAAAACAATGCACAGCATTTTGTGAGACACGAAGGGCAGCACAGACTGAGGAGACACTACCATGAAGGGCTACCCTGAAAGAAAGAGGAAAAAACTGCGTGACAGGGACAGATTACAGCACAGGAAGGAGCAATGATACAATTTTTATAAAGTTGCAAGCAGATTTATTTTTTCCTCCCTTGCTCGTTCAACTAACAATTACATGGTCAGCAGAGAGTATAAGAAAAGTCAATATAAGCTAAAACCACCAGAAAGGATTTCTAAACAACCCCGATGAACGTGAGGTGGACTGGGAAGAGCAGGCTGCTTAAGAACGCACTGCAACATTCTTCCGTGTGGTGCCAGAAGCCATTTAACCTTGCTTCTGCCATGACGTACGACCAGCTTTCGACCTGCAGAGTGGGTGGATCCAGACAGCGAGGTGGTTTTGCAGCAGAACCTGATGCCTAGGTGGGGATCTTCTCAAAGCTGCTTGGCTACCTGCTGGCACAAGCATCATGAGAGAAAAACCTCTTACCAGCTATGATAAAACGGGGCTGAAAACCACCAAAAGGCAAAGGCGCACAATTTAATAAGTTTCAAATGGTTGATATGAGTTGGCCTAGGGGCAGAGTGGCTGGAGAGCTGCCCTGTGGAAAAGGACCTGGGGGTGTTGGTCGACAGCCAGCTGAATACGAGCCAGCAGTGTGCCTGGGTGGCCAAAAAGGCCAACAGCACCCTGGCCTGTATCAGCACTAGTGTGGCCAGCAGGACTGGGGCAGTGACCGTCCCCCCGTATTCGGCACCGGTGAGGCCCCATCTCGAGTGCTGTGTCCAGTTTTGGGCCCCTCACTACAGGAAAGACATTGAGGTGCCGGAGATCAATTGGATATTAGGAAAAATTTCTTCACCAAAAGGGTTATCAAGCCTTGGAACAGGCTGCCCAGGGAAGTGGTGTGAATCACCATCCCTGGAGGTATTTAAAAGCCGGGCAGGCGTGGTGCTGAGGGACACAGGTCAGTGGTGGGTTTGTCAGTGTTGGGTTGATGGTTGGACCCTATCTTAAAGGTCCCTTCCAACACAGATGATTCTATGATTCAGCAGCTGCAGGGCAGGCAGTCCTCCATCAGCGCGCGATGACACAAGTACATCATTCCTCTAAGGGCTGCTCAAGCCTCTCGTGAGCACAAGCCCTCCTGAGCCTCGATACAGCTTCCCCCTCCTCCAGACTGAAGTCTGAACCCAGCTCAAGCCCCATGTGCCAAGTTTCAGATCCGACATCAGAAATACACTGCTTAGTTTGACACTCACACCATCGTGCTCAGTGCACCTCAGGTGGGACAAGCAACTCCAGTCTTCTCAGGCAGATTGAGCAGGGCGCTCTACCACACATTCCCTGGCTAGTGAAATAAGATGTTAACGGTCACAAGCCACTACACCTCCATCCTTCTCCCGATCCCCATCTGTACAAGGTCTCCTGAGGGAGAAGAGTGGAAAGGTCATGCCTGACAGTCTGCAAACACTAATCCTCTCTCAGCTGAAAGCCTCCTGCAAACAGGAATTCAGATCAGCAATGAATGAGCAAACCAAGCGTTTGATAACCTCTTTATTATGAGCAGATCCCAGCTGTTGGTACACAGAATTGCGCAAAGACAATGCTGCTGCTGCATACTAAAAATGACTGTAGTAAATATGGCATCAAATATGGCTTTTGAGGACAAACAAAGCACTTGGCTTTGGAAGAGGAGTGGCAGAAGAATGAAGACTAGACTGTAATTTGAAGTCAGTCGCATTAATATTTAAAGACTACTCAACACCAGGACTATTTCCTGCCACAATTTAAACTTTTTCATAACGATTTTCCTTCCTACCTTTCCACCCGCTCAGCAAGATTGCTCCTGAAAGTTACTTGCATTTAAACAAAGCTGCGTGAAGATATTTCCCTAATGGGGACTCAGTCCAATTCCAGCGTTCATTGTTTCACTACAATATAGTTGGAGACACAGGAACAGTTATTTAATGAAAGATGCAGGCTTGAAAGGGAATTACTTAAAGCACAGTTAGCTAAGTAAAAAACCCAAACAAAAACAACCAAAAACTTTATATCCTACACACTTCAGAACACTTAGGACCCAAGATTTAAATCATGACCTCTCCTCCATCAATAAAACCGCAGCACTTGAGCCACAAACCAGCTTCCAGGTGGTGCTGAAAGCAGCTGCCATTCACGTTGCGAGCCATAGCACAGCCTAGGGTGAAGGAAGGTTTATCGCTCACTGAGCGCTCATTAGGGCACAGACACAGAGCTTACGGCCATCCGGTTTTCTCAATGAAGCCCCTAAGTTTGACAGCAGCAGTAGTAAAGGATAACGCAAACAGGAGACTGGTGTGAAGATGCCGGAGCAAACCTTATTCCTACCTTTCAAAGGAAAAGCTCGCTTCCCTTGCGCTGAAAATTTCTTTGACCTACTTGAGATACTCTGGAGACCTTCCCAAGATATGAAACAAGAGCTGTCAAAGTCTTGTTTTGTGGCATGATTTCATAAAATCTGTCCAAATTGAAATTGCAAGTGAATCCCCTTCTCTTCAAATCAAATCAGGCAGACCTGATCCAGGTCTCTGTGGTTTTTATTCATGAAGGAGTCAAAAGATGCTAGAAATCAAACTGCAAATGCTTGCTGCATGGACAGCCACCCTAACAAGCAGAAGTAGTTCAGCCCTACAGTTCCTTTTCCCTCCTTTTAAGAGGAGACCGTCAAGAAAGCCCCGGTTTCTTTTGAGATGGGTGATCTCATCCCGCTCTCTACAGAAACTGGAACTCCATTTCTCAAAGCAACTCCAAGATCACTGCTTCAGGGCAAGGTACATGCCGTCTCACTGGATTTTCCAATGTCCACCCCACACACCTGCGTAATTCTTCAAGTCTCTTGATCTGGAAAGCGCTTTCCAGACAAGATCTGCTACTTCCCACATGACTTCAAAGGCTATAAAGTCCTCCAGGGCTCTCAACTGACACGTTATAAACATACAGATAGGAGATCACCAGCTTCTACGCTCATTCAATGCAAGAAGTAGAGCCTTCAGCAGCAGAAAGCTTTGCTGCCTTTGCCACAGATTGGGACAAATGTTTTGCCCTCTGGAAAAGGTACAAAAGCCAGGATGCAGGTAAGGAGGAATATTTTGAAACCAGGACATATATGATGTGTTCACTCACGTTCTCAGCATCTGTCAACTCATTTACTTACACCTGTAAGTTTACAGGAACAAGCTGGCTTTGTGTCCTCTGCTTCACCCCACACATTAACAGCTTCCTAGGTGTCAATGCTCTTCCTATATTAAAACATTATCAGTAAACCTTTCACCTACAGCTTTGCTCTCTTCCACGTGGACACACATCTCCACTGGCTTCAGGTCCCTTCATGCCTTCTCATCCCATAGCCTCACCTCTTCCCTTCCGTGATTTTCCACTTCTTGTCCTGCTTCTGACCGATGTTGCCTTCCAACTGGCCCCAGTAAAAATTTCATTTTCCAAAGCTATCCCATTACTCACTTCTGGCAAAGTCACTCTTCTACTAATGAGAAAATAAAAAAAGAGTTATGAGATCTGCCCTATTCCTAAGGGAAAAAGTCAACAGATAACCAAATACCTTATCTTGGCCTGACCTGACAGAGGATCCTGCCCTGGTGCTTGGCTATCTGCACAAGCTAGTAGGAAGGGAGGATGCAGAGGCTGAATGGAGAAAGCATTCTTTTTTCACCTTTTTCTCTCCCACTCAAGAGCTTTCTGGGTACCTAGAGGGTCTCCTACTAGGAGATACTCCCCCAATAAGCCTCCTGTTATGGCAGTATATTTCAAATATCCGCCTGTATCCAGTAGCACCTCCAGACAGAGCAGCATTTCTCTGTGCTTTCCCAACCAGCACTAGACTGACCTGGTTTCAGTGTCCTCAATGTTGTGCAGAACAACAGAAAAACTGAAAAAGTAGGTCAAAATTCTCTATTGCAGTTGAAAGCTGGTAACACTATTGACAAAGCTGGCTGCAAACCACAGCAAGACGGCGCACGTCATGTCAGATGTCCCACACTTGGGAGATTCTTTCCAACCTTGAAGGCCGCAGATGCCTTTTAAACATTACGAGTTGCTTCTGTTGAATCATTTGACCCAACAATTTAATCTTCAGCTCATGCAGTTAGTTTTGTTCAGTGCTTCACAGGCAGAAAAACGCTCCTTACAAGATGAGACATACAAACAGTATTTAAGTCTAAATTGCTGGGAAGGGAGAGGGATGGACAACCGCGGATCATTACACTCATTCGTTACTCATGAAAGCACAGGACTGTCAAGTTGACATCCTACAATTACAGTTTTTACAGAAAGGGATGAACCCAAATGAACTCATACCATTTTCCATCCTAGGGAAGTGAACTTCCATGAAGTCTTTTCCTTGAAGACACTGCAAATGTGCTAAAACACGTTAATTGTATATTCCTCAACTGAATGTGTTGGCAAGTTACTTTTCCATATGAGTCTTGGTTGATAGTTTCACCAAGAGTGATCCAAGCATCCATTCCTGAACTTTGTTCTCAGTACCCTCTACACAAGCTCAGCATGAAAGCAAGAATGCTAGGGAGGGGAAAAGCAACTTATTTAGAAATTTAGTTCTTCCACACAAAGAGTCAAAACAAAGAATAGACCATTTTTCAGGGAAGTGGTTTGTGTGATGCAACCGAGATTCATTGAATGCTCTTCCCAACTCGAGTTCAAGCCAAACATAGGCCAGCAGCCATGTACGCATATTCCTATACGTTTAACAAAGCACTACAGATCATAATCTGCCAGAAAAAGAGGGTTAGTGCTCTTTATGAAGGGTTGCATTATGTTGGAACAGCTAAATGAACAGTTGAATGCTGAAATAAAATGAAAAAAATTCCCCTAATGAAACCTGAGCTCTGCATATTTTATTTTATTTTTTTTTTTTTTTTTTAGGTTGGGAAGAGAAAAGACTGAAGAGCAACTGCCAGATCAGCTCCCCTCTATCTTCTGAGCCTTGCTGCAGAAGTCAGACACACATCCCTCTGCAGAAAAGCCTGACAGAATGCCAAATCCCCATTTGTCAGCAGCAAGCACCTCCAAAGGACGCAGGTGTTGAGCCCCCACACAGCTGCACACCACCAGCCCCAGAGCCACATCCTCACTGGCCCTGCGAGTCCCCCAGCAGGCAACTGTCACATCAACAAAGTTTGAGATCTACCTCCTGATATCACAGCAACCAACTCCGGCTTTAAAAATCCAGTGTTTGAAAGGCTTCTCAAAGACTGGCAAAGAGCATCGTGGTTAGGACACCATCTCCAGTTGCAAAACTGGCTGCGTAAGGCCATGTAAGATGAGGTTCCAGCAGAAATAGTTATTTATGAGGATGCTACACAGGAAATGACAAAAAAACCTGGCAGTAGCAAAGGGTCTGCAACAGACCCTGGGCAGGATGAAAACCCCACAGGTGTTCTCTGATATCCAGGCATCACACGTACATGCATTTTTTTCATCTTAAAATACCAGATTGCCTAACAGCAAAAAGAGAGCCTCAGATATGCCTACACCAATTCCTTCCTTTCAGGATCTGAAGAAGTAAAAGGGCAATGTCTACCAAAGAAGAGATGATTTCTAGACAGCCACGTGCATCTTTAGGGAATAACCCAGGTCAAGCAGATTCAGGTGCATCCCTGGTGGTCAACAGACATAGTTTGCAGTTACCAGTATCAACAACAAGGAAAGTCCTCGACAAGACCACCACTGCAGCCTGGGCTCTGGAGCAGGCTTGGATCACTGGCAGCAACATAATTTTTGCAGATTTATAGCATAATTTAACACAGATGCACCTCAATAGTCTACGACTTTTATCTGCGCACGGCCTGGCAAGGAAAAGAAGCCCGGAGGATGAATTGCAGACAGGCTCAGAGAGCTTGAAAAGACTGGTAAATTTGGCAGTTAAACACAAAAAAAAGAAAACCCTTTCACTATCCAAACCATGAAGTGCTCTTTCTCTGCTTTCAGAAAGGAATGCAAGTATCATGTTCAGAGCCAACACAGCTTTCATGGGGTGTGTGGGGGGGGGTGCAGGGGAAAAGCCTTTTACTAGAAGAAAAGCCCTCGTGAACTTGAGGAGACAGGGCCAAAGGAAACAGAAGACCCCTTGATAGCGAGGGTAGGTAGAAGTTGCATCAGCGAAACCCAGCTGGAGGTGACAGGCAGCCCTGGGTAGTTCAAGGAGGTGTGAGAAGCATTTGGCCATGCGTCAAGATGAACACAAGCACTCCTCAGGTACTTGTTTCTCCTGTGGAAGAATGCATTCATGTCGATTTCCACCCAGTATCAACAGAAGCGTTGTCATTACAAAACAGCCATGAAGTGGGATTCAGCTGTAGGCTCTCTGGACCCCAACTTGAGGGGAAAGCTGCGGTCCCCAGACTCAGCTTGTGGTGCCTGATGGGCACAGGTTGCCTCTCCTCTGTCCACCAATACCCACAGTGCCTCTGAGGACAAACAAGAACAGTTTCTTGGTTGCCTCAGATCAAAAGGACACCAAACCTCTGCCAATGCTCATATCAGCCCCTAAAAAGAGCTTCTGAAATGGCTGGCCAGATTCAGGATCTCAGCCTCTGAAACCATGTTAAGTAGAGACCTGGGATGATGCTTGCCAGCTGTCTGAAGCAGCAGTGCACCCCCCTGCTTGGTATTAACCAGCACCTAGATGATAGTGTCCAGGATACAGCTGCAAAGACCAAAAGACTGCTAGACAGGGAAAACAACATATGCTGTGTCTTGTCGGCATAAAACATCACGTTGATGCTGCTGCGTGTTCATACCTGATGGCTCAGGAGACAGAGGAAAGCTACTCTGGCCTCTCACAATACAGGTGCAATGGCACTCTCAGTGTCCAAGTGTCCACGATACAAAGCAGCAAAGCCTTAGAGAAAACACCACTTCCACACAAAAGGAACAAAGGTGCATCAAAAATAGGTGTCTTCAGAAAGGGAGCTTCATGCAAGCACCTACTTCAGTGCAAGGATTTAGGCACTGAGCACCTACACGCACCGTAAATCAGGCAAGATTCCCCCCAGCTTAGGTGTGTCCTCCAGGGATGAATACCCGCAATCAGACAAAGCAAACTAGCTGTAAGAGAGACTTTGTGCTTTCCTGTCCTACTGTGGGGCAGTGTTCAGCATCACAGGAACTGAAGAAGTTGTTGTTCACTACTGCGTAGCCTGATACAAAGAGAGGATGAAAGGAGAAACCTGTAAGGGGCCACGACTCAAACCAACAGTTTAGGTGGGCAGAAGTCACAAGTATACTCTGTGCAGCCCGTGGAGCTAAGCTTTAAGACCTGCACTGGCAGGCAAAGCCCATACGCCCCATAGAAAACAGGGAAGCAGACAACCCTGACAAGTCCATGTGACTGTCCCACGGAGTCTCGCCGTTGCCCAACAGACTTGACTTGGCCCCTGTCTCCCAGTTGTTCATCACCAGAAACTCCTCCTAAGAGCTGGTTCATAAATTAGAAACCAGATGTAAGAGATACTGAGCTGCAGTATCAACAGATCTCCAAAAAAATAAATAGTGATGCCAAAAAGGAGAGACAAGTAGCATATTAAGAGGAAACACAAGAAAACTTGATACTCAGCAATTTAATGTACATGTCTTTTTGGTTTAATGCCTGAATTTCACCTTCTCCTTACTTGAAGATACTGCCTTTTCCAGCAGTCACGGGACAGAGGATCAGACCATGCTGTCACTTCATATAATTAGATGTTTGGCAGGAATTCAGCTGACATTACCTACATATTTTGCATGCAACTAAGCAACATCTCAAAGAGGAAACTATGTACCTGAGACCTATCTACAGAGAGCAATCTCCCCCAGCCTTTAACATGCTGTTTATTTGGAGGCACGCTGCCGTCAAACAGGGGTGACAAACCTTGCAACCATGTGCAGAGGTTAAGGAGCTCAAGGCAGCTGGACAGGTAAGAACCAAGACTCCTGGTTAATCAATCCTGCTCATTTGGGCTTAATAAATACCTTGATTCAACATAAGCAAACATCTCAAAGCTGCTGTCACAAAGCTGCCAGGTGCCAGCGCCCCAATTCCCTGCCATCGCCTCATTCTCTGTTTTTTGCAGGGTAAGGTTTTTACTGGTACAGCTCGCTTACGTTAAAAATGACAAAGCTTAATACCACAAATACACTCAAAGCCTGAAACCTGCTGCAGCGATTTGTCTTCCCTTCCCATTAGGGGATTATAAAATCTCCCCGAAGCCAGCACTGCAGCTGTGCCTCAGGGCCAGACCACGCTGTCAGAAAAACCCCACCTATCCTACAGGGTAGTGTCCTCATGGCACATAAAGAACAACCTTTTCCTTTCTCTCCGAGATTTAAGGTTCCTCTTTTTCAGAGCTCCCAACTGCGTATCCTTATAAAGCAGTTCAGCTGTCAGAAGAGATAGACCCGGATGGCCCACGCGATTGAGAGATGCCAAGAATTACATGCAGACCAAGCAAAATATCCACTGGAGAAGTACAGGCAGGAGGGCCATAAGATGCTCTGTGATAGTTTTGTGAAATACCCCTTGTTTTTTTTATTTTTATTGTATTTTTAGTTATTTGTTTCTAAACAAAGCAAAGGTCACTCCTTGTGCTGGCAGCTATGAGCTGCCTCCTCCCCAGTGCAAGGTACAGGCTCGGTTACTGGTTTCGTTCTCTGCCCGCAAGTGGCAAGATAGGCTACACCCACACAAACGTCATAAGCTCTATAAAACCCGCACTTCCTCAGCACGGCAATTAGCCATAATAATCTCAAGATACACTGTTCAACAGTTGCCTTTGTTCATAGAAAGTAAATGTTTGTGCCTAGTTATTTCCTCAATATGGCAAGGAAGTAGCCCGTACCACCAGCCCGCAGTGAAAAGCCATTGATACTCCAGAGAGCAAGTTACACAGCTTCAAAAAATTGCAATACTTGAAGGTTTCTGTTGTTGGTTGGTTTTGTGGGTTTTCTCCTTCCTCAAATCTGAAGGTAGCAAGGTAACAACAGCTTAAAAGTCCTCACATGCTGGACAGGTGTGTTTTAGCTTCTTCCAGATTTATCACCAAGCACCATCCCACATCCATCATTTTTCTACTCGTGCTTCACAAGATGTAGCTTCTTTCTAAAAATCACTCACATCGCTTGCCGAGATGAGGTCCTTGTGCTACGTCAGGTAGAGCAGCATCAGAAGAAGTAGCCTCTCCCCATGGGCATCCCATGTAAAAGCACCCAGCACACTAGGGCACGGCTGGGTGGCAGGAGCAGCGTAAGAGATGGCAACAAATACTGGCCGGTTTCTCACGGTGACAGTATCGAGATAAGCTCTGGAGGTTTGGTTGTACCGATCCAGCTGACAGTGTTTGCCTTCATGCACCATCAAGCTCATCAAATTTCCTCCCTTAAGTACACAGTAATCAGACAAATTTAAATTCGCAAAGGATCAGCCTGGTTATGAGACAGAATCATGGAATGGTTTGTGTTGGAAGGGACCTTAAAGATCATCCAGTGCCACCCCCTGCCCTGGGCAGGGACACCTCCCACCATACCACATTGCTCCAAGCCCCGTCCAACCTGGCCTTGAACACCTCCAGGGATGGGGCAGCCACAGCTTCTCTGGGCAACATGGGCCAGGGGCTCACCGCCCTCACAGACAAGAATTTCTTCACCACCCCTTCCTCATTTGCAGTCTTTCCTGAACACAGGTCCACAAATACGGGTGACCAGACACCACCCTGCCTTTGTGCCAGGTGATGGAGAACGTGCCCAGGATGCGAGAGGGTTTTAATGCCAGCAAGGACATCTGGTAATCCACAAAATCCCTCCGTACCAAGAAAAAACAGAGTCCTCTGCCTCCACAAAAAGGGAACCTGACAGTGGGCAGCGACAGTGTCCCCCCACCGAGAGCCGAGCCCAGACCCAGTCCCACACAGCAGGGCCACTGGGTGACCCTCCACACACGGAGCAGCACCACTTTTCACCTGCAAATAATAGCTCCAGAGCTGTATTCAGCTTCTGCAGCACATTTATTTGCATTGTCAAAGCCAGATGTATTCGGCAGTGCCGCTGTGCTAAGGTCATGGCGGTGGATTCAATTCATGCCAACCTCTGCCACTGCTACCGATGCTAACTTTTATCTGCATCTCAGCACTATCCCACCACCTGATGCTTATTTCTCAGGCCAAGAAACAGTACTTAGGTAGCAAGCGAACACCTCAGCTACCTTTTTGCCAGATCATCACACCGTTTTAGAATCACAGAATCATAGAATAGCCTAGGTTGGAAGGGACCTTTCTGATCAACTAGTCCAACCATCAATGTAACTCTGACAAAACCCATCACTAAACCATATGTAAGCACTATGTCTACACATCTTTTAAATACCCCCAAGACATGGTGACTCAACCACTTCCCTGGGCAGCCTGTTCCAATGCTTAATAACCCTTTCAGTATGAAAGTTTTTCCTAATATCCAGTCTAAACCTCCCCTGACACAACTTGAGGCCGTTTCCTCTTGTCCTAACAAGAGGAACATTTTGGTTACATCCGTTCAGATTTGAACTCCCCAGTGCCAGAGAAGGATCACCACTGAAGCTAGTCAACACCCAAACGGAGGATGCTGGCTGCCCAGCCCACAGCACATTCGGTTTCCAGCAAAGGCTGTGAGCAGCAGGAACAAGCAGCGCTGACACAAGCCTTCAAGCTCACATTGCATCTGATGGAGCAGTGCTGGCTTAAGGAAGTGTCATGCAAGCCAGCAGGGAAAATAAGCTGAAGAGATGTTTCACAGAGATAATTTTACATGACGACTTCTCCCGCTTCTCTCCTTTCCCTTATGTTAAGGGCTTTGCACAGTTCACGGCCTGGCTCCTCTGTTTGCTGTAAACTTGAGACATGCCTATGTAAAGTGAATATTGTGCCAAAACAAACAAATCTTCCACCCACTTGCGGTCCGGCAATCTATGAGGAAGGAAAGGCAAGGCAACTATAAATACCACCTAGTGTGAACAAGAGTAAAGTCTTGTGGTTAACAAAAAGAAATATTTTGCTCCATTCCTCAAGGAATTAGACTTACATTTTGGCCTTAGCTGTGTTGGTATCCCTGTTTTGCAAGCTTCTAACCCATTCATGTGTTTCAATCCCATTTGACAAAGAATTCAAAGACCTTAAATTTCTCCAGCTATTATGATAAAGCCAGAGGAGAGCGATCCACATGTGTTCCCTTGCTGAGCAAAGTAACGAAGCGCGAGCTCAGTTAAGCAGTGTAACACAAAGGAATGCACACGGGAGAGGAGTCACTCATCCCTGTCCACATGAAAAGCTTCACAACTTGGGTCTTATTAGATACTGGATTATCCAAACACTGAAACCACATTTTCTAAGCTGTTCTTGAAGTCATCTGCTCCCGCTGTTACAGGATCAGAATTCAAAAGACCGTGGGGCAAACCACGGATATTTTTATCTCAGCTAAAACATCCCGATGGGCACAACCTTCCTCCCAAAGCACACAGGACCAGCTGCCTTTGCTATTGCTCATCATATATAAAATAAACACACCGGTAACTATACAAGCTTGCTTCTATTCAACAAGTGAGAGTGACCACTTGGCAGATACAAACTGAAGCTGGCTACCAAGTACATCAATGCAGGTTTAAGGAAGCACGGAAAGCTGCTGTAGTGCATGCAGCTCCATGCTACTGTATTCTCCATCCTGAAATGACTTTAAAGCTAGTGACACCGCAAAGAGAAACCTAAAGATTTCTCAAGAACTAAAACAAGTCCCTGTGATAAGATTAAGGCAGTTCAGATGCGTTTGGTGCAGAGAGATTAGAAAACACCTTACTGCATCCTCGGGATTAGCAACGGGGAGAAACTGAAGCCAACGCCCAAAGATACAAACAGTAAGCAAGGAGCGATGCTCAGAGGAAGTCCTTGGTTCCTGAAGCTGGAGGAAAAAGTTATTTGTTCTACCCTTTCACACTCATCTAGGCTCAAGGGTTAAGTTTATTTTTTAAAATGAAGTAGAGACGCACCGCAGACACTCACAGAGGTTTGTAGCCAAGGAAAGTGCACCCTGGTGATAACAATCCTTTGCCCTGCAACACATGGCCTTGGACTAGTTACGGCTGGCAGATTTCTTCACACTGAGCTTTAGCTGTTATTTCACAAGCACCGATCTTGTTGAGTAGAGAGATGACACCTTATTCCACCCTATTAGTTTCAGTATCATGAGCTAAACCGAGAAGTGGGGTTTTGTCCCATGCAGAGACTTACCTCCTTACCATGGGAGAAGTCAGCGTACTCGTGCTACCTAGCATCTTCCTGGCCTCTGAAAGGCACCAACCCCCCATCCAAATCCTCACCTAAGTAAAGGTGGAGCCTCTGAGAATACATTACTGAAACCCTGCCTCCCTCGACTACAGATCACCTTTAGGTCCTACCTTAAAACTATATTTTCAAGATGAATGACTTCATTACAGTGCCTGTTCCCCTTTCATGCAAACGATATAACCTTGAGAAAGATGAAAATACAAGCCCAATTCCTCAGCCTACCAGGCAGATCTTCCACAAGGGAAAACAGCACTTCTTGATAGCATCTCTATACCATGCCCAGTACTGGCCTGTATATCAGGCATTTTTCAAGAGTCATCCACTGTGGTTTGAAACCTGAAAATGGCTCTGTATTCGACTACAAAATATCCCTTTGAATCACCGCGTGTGAAAGAAAATTCATGCCATTTCCAGCTTAGTCTTCTCAGTCAGGTCGTGAAAACCAGCAGGTGGAACAAGGACATTTCAGATTTTTCAGAAGAAATTCAAGCCATGAAAGTGCAGGTGCCACCAGCGCATGAGCAAGCACACCGAGACGCACAAAGGCCGCGTTTGGCACAGCATCCCATCTTCGGTGGCAGGTAGCAACATCTAGCCAAGACGACAAGAGCACAGGAAACATACAGCAATGCTCTATACTGGAGCTAAAGACTTGAACACCATTTCACGACCTGCAGTGATATCAATGCAATGGTGCTGGACTGATTTTCCCCACTTGGAAGAACTTGTCCCGCTTCTTCCTGAATTTGTGTAGCCTTCTGGTACCCACAGATCACACAACAGGGCTCTGCAGCTTGCATCAAGTGAGGTTTCTCATCTACTTTTTGAGCCTGCAACCTTCAGAGCTCACTTGAGGCTAACCATATATTTTTTTGTCACAGAAACTGTACAGATTTGATTCTCATTCAGCTGGAGAAGAAAGTTTAAAGTGAAGGACACTGAGAACAACCTGGCATTTGCTGCCTTTTAAAGGAAATGCTAAAAATTGGACTTCCCGGCATCTGAAGACTCAACACTAACATGGAAAATAAACTCTCTACCATGGCAGTCTAGCCATCATCCCTCTGAGGATGTGTCTCAGGACAAGGTGAAGCTGCAGACGGAAAAGGGGACAGCCTACCTAAATATAGCCAAACCCTCGTTTGTGATGGATCACTGCTTGACCACGTCTACAAGCACCAGTCAGATGCCCAACAGCTGCCACAGCATCCCCAGGGGGCCTCGCTTCATTACCTGTGCTCTCTGAAGTGATTTACTACAACACCACCAACTTCTGCTGCTGCTTGAGGAGGAGAAGATGACAGCAATCGTGCATTTGCCTTTACAAATCGTTTACCAATACCCCTCAGCTGGCTGGGAAGCAAGCGGGATAACCCGTCTGAAGCTGATCTGCTCTTCTTCCGCAGGGCACACGTGCAAATGCAGCACACGTGCAAATCTGGGACCTCTCGCACCAAAGGATTTCTGAAAGGAAAGAGAAGATGCCACTTCCAGGAGCAGTTTATCTGAGCACAGCTGAGTTACAGCAGCCAGCAAGCCAGTGCTCGTTAGTGGGGCTGTTCATCACCGATTCAACTGCATAGGAGTTAGCTTAATTACTGCTCAGACTCTCTTCGTTTCCCCTGAAATGGTACCAAATATAGCTGACAATGCCCACATATCCTCTGACCTCTCTTACACACTTGCATACTGAGAAAATAAAAGAATTTAAGATTTTACAGCCTTTTACAGGAATTATTTCCTGGATTACTGTGGCAGGCACACGTTAGTGGTGGGGCTTTGGCTGTTTTAAGGAAAGGTCAGATATACTGTAGGACAATTTTTCCAATTCATGTATACATATAAGAAAATAGCTTACACCTGATCTATGCAGTGATCAACTGATAATTAGTTTTCCTGGTGGTGGGGTTTTCTTTCCCTGGAAAAGAGTCAGTGGGACTGAGCATCCATGCACCGCTCAAAAACAGCTTTCACAGATCTATTTACGACAGCACCACCAGAGAGTTTGGGTGCGAGTCAAAGCTCCATATGTACTCTGCTTCTGGTTTTGATCTTATAGTAGCTCAGATACATGGCGACGTGTTTAATAATCAATTGCAAGTGCTGAAGCACGGTAAGGTGGTTCAAGGTGATGAGAAAAACTTCCAAACCCTTAGAAGTGAAGCAATTATGCATTTACCCCCGAATTTGTCATGCCCCAAGGGAAGTAAAGAGCAGGCAAACCTCTCTGACAGCCACTGGTTTATGCCAGTAATATTCATTATCCACTTTCCATGCTCTTCCTAGTGGCCACCTTCAGGTGGATCCCCAAACGTCTCCACAAGTCCTCTACAGCACCCCACAAGTCCGAAACGCTCCTTCCACATCACAAAGTGGCTTAGACGACTCCACCCCATCCCCAGGGGTGTACCAGACCACGACTAGTCTAGACTACAGCAGCCTTAGCAGTTCAGTGGCCAGGCTGAGACAGGCTGAAAACTGAAATAAAGGAAAGACGAGGCAACTCCAGCCCGAAGGAGCCTCCCAGAGTCAGCAGCTGTAGGTCTGGGTCACAGCTCTTCAACTACAGTGAACACCCTGCCCATAAGGTAGGGGACAGCTTCACAAATGGTACCAGCAGCACTAGCGTGATATTAACTGGGGAGCACAGGACGGACAAGCAATGGGAAGCACAGAGTCCAAGTACTCCCAAGCCTGTGCTGGGTTTGTGGGAGACATTCACAGCCAGTATCCCCAGAGGTGGATTGGGCAGACCACAGCAGTGCCCAAGTGTACCACCGCCTCCCTCATCCTGATCTTGCCTGGTCCCAGTTCCCTACTCTGCCCATGTCCTAGGTACAAGAAAGGACAGAGCCAGGCTTTAGGTGTCTCCTGGGGGGCTGAAGGAGACAGGGATGAGCTGGTCAGAAGAGCCAAGTAGCCCCTAGTTTACCAGAAGTCATACACATCAGATAGCTTATCCCATTTAACATCTAGCTACCCTAAAAGGCATCGTCCTGCTCCTCCTGCCATCCTCAAGTCTCTCCAGCTACAGCACTCATTTGGCCTCTCAGCGAGCCAATTCCAGAACTGCACAGCTTTCCCTCAGGTTCCTGAGCTGAATGTCTACTGAGAGGCTAAAACAAGCCCCAGAGACAGCCCGAGGAAAGGTACAGGTAGATGGTATCATCCTTTTCGGCAGCAGCAGGTTGTCACACACTGTTTTTCCATTGAATGGACAGATAGGGAACTTGCAGACAATTGGACATTTATGATTCTTCTAACACCTCAAAATAAACACATGTACTTGAGGAGTACTGCTTCCCCTGGTGTTTGGTAATTTTCAGTAGCTCTTTTCATATCCTGCATGACAACGGAATGCCAAGAACATAAAGGCTTTCATTTGTGTTAACTGCAGTAGCAACAGCTTTCACTGAAACTGCAGCCACATCTTCCACCCTCACATGTTTCTGAAGCACTGGGATGTCACACAGCCTCCCTCCCCCATCCCACCAGGAGAGAACAGGATAGGGAACACTGAATTTCAAAGCTGTCAGATATTTAGTGAGCAAAATAATTGGGTATCATTTTGAAAAGGAGTTAACTAGCATGTACTTAAAGGAGAAACAAACGCAACTTGTTGTGGAAGGGTGACAAGAGCCAGTAAATGGAGCAAAGCCCAACTAGTGGCCAGAGAGCACGTGGCCCACAAGGGCATTTCAGCAAGGTCTTACTGTAAGTATCCCCACGCACTAGTTCTGAAAATTACTGAAAACGTGAACCTGAGGCAGGCAGCACAAGGGAAAGGAGTTGGAAGTCCCACTTCAAGTACCAGTCTCACATCTTACCAGTAGAAAAGGACACTCAAGGTACCGCCTGCGTAAGCGATGTCAACATTTTGTGGTAGGCATCTAGAACTTCTGAAAAAGCACCAAAACCAAGGCTAATACACCAAAATCCATACTTGCGAAGGCTGGAGCATCCATATTGTGTCCTGAAGCATTTCCAGCACTAGGTAAGTATTATTTCGAGCAGAAATATCTCCAACCTAAACCAGCAGACACTTTGACCTCTGAAACCTTGAAGCCATTTGCAGAGCTGCACATCTCTACCCAATCCATACCTCTCTGGTACAGATCTAGCACCAGTTCCCCCAGTTAAAAACCAATAAACTTATTCTTGAAGATTATCTGTGCAGCTTTTCATGCATTCTGACTCTTAAAAGCTGCATTGTACCTGCGCTAACCATGCTGCTCAGAGACTCACTGAAGGTCCAGCCAGGAGACCACCGTTCCAGCCACCTTGGCTGTCCAGACACGCACCTTCATGTCCAAACTGCACAACAAGGGGAAGAACAACAGGATCTGGAGCAAGGTATCCTTGTGGGGAAGGGAAGGGAAATGGCACAGCTCTGCTTTGATTTATCTCGTCCCTGCAGACCCGGAGGAGAAAACAGACCCAAAAATCCAGGTGCCAGATCATTCACCCCCAGCAGAAGAGTCCCTATACAGCCTTCTCCTACGCAAAGCAGTCTTGGAAGGACAATGGTATTTGCAGCCTTAGAATGGGGATGTTTCAGAGGTAAGAGCTGCTTGGACCTCCTAGTAGTCACCATGAGGACCGCTCACCCCACACCCCGCAGTAAAACATTGGGGTGCTCCCTTCACCCAGCTGAAAAACCGAGACAGGAGTTGGTTTCCCATGGAAATATGAAATAGAGTCAGTCTAGCAAAGCACAGGGGTTGATCACAGAAGACCTACAGGTAGGCAAGAAGCCTAGCTGACAACCAGAATCCACAGCAGGATCTGCATGGTGGCATATCCACCAGATAGACTTAGCCCATACAGTGCTAATTACCCAAGTAATGCTAATTCTCGTAAGACAGCTTGATCCCATCCCCCCTCCCCCCCCCCAACAGTACATTTATGGAAATATTAAAAACCATGGAAAAGGCCTCATAGCGTACCACAAAAAATAAGGATCCATCGTTGCTCAAATGAAACTGCAAGGCTTGCACTGAGTTTTTAGCAAGGAAATGGAAATCATGCTGATATACAATTGTTCCGCCCCCATGTTCGCCTTCACACATTTCTTACAGGTCAATTTTAAAGAATTAAGTCTTGTTCAGCTAAACATCTGGTGGCTGTTGCTAGAGGAAACAGACGATCTGCAACATTTGAGCAAAAATAATGAGTTACATAAAAGCCAGACTGCATGAGCAAGAACAAGTGTTTTGCCAGTCTATGAATCTCAACCGTTACATGAAACCCCGCATTTAATTTTTGGGTTAGAATATAACAAAGTGAACCCATACGCACTATAAAAGCCACAAAGATTCGAGTTTTCTCTAAGTTTTGCAAATATAATCATGCTGTATCATAATTAACCTTCTAGCTAGCAGCTGTCCTAAAGATTTTCCACAAACAGCAGAGACAGATGAATTACAGCTTAAAAATGGACCAGTTCAGCTGCAGGCATTTTCAGACTCAAATCAAGTCAGTACAAGTTGAAGAGTTACAGAAGATGGTTTTGGTCATTGACTATTTGAGTTGGGGGCTCCCTCATGCCTAGCAGAAGAATAGTTTTCCTTAATGCTACAGAGCACATTTTTGGGCACTGTCCCCTTTTCCTCAGAGTTTATCAGTGTTGGGAGATCAATATCCAACAGCTGAAGGCGTGATTTTGTGGGAAGAGTTAAGAATAAGCTCCAATGGCATCATCATTCGAGTCCCTAAAACCAATCCTAAGATTACAAATCTTTGATAGGGGCTTTACAGACCATGAAGTCCCACAACAGGAGAGGCAGCATTCCCAAGAACATCTCAAGCCACGTAGCTCTAATATACTAGAATTGCACTTCACATTATGTACCTTTCTACAAATAGATATTGCTGTTCTTTGAGGAGAGCTTCAGCACTTAAATAATCCAGAAGCCTGATGGATGACTAATACAACTAGAAAGCTTTGCATACAGAAGGATATTTTAGCTACCACACATCATCAGGACCGCTCTCAATACGCAGCCAAAGAACAGCGGAGGCACCGATGGCTTTCACTGCTGTCTCTCTTTTTTTTTTGCCATCGCCTCCAAGACTTTGGTTCCACCTAGTTTCCTCCAGCATTGCCTGGAGAAGTCCACTCTACAGTCAACTCCAATTGCTTAGACAGCACAGCGTTCTGTGCAAGCCAACGTTGGTCCAGGCCTATCCCATACCACCAGGTACTGGATCTACTACTATGCAGAAGGCCACTTCAGCCACTGAGTGAGCACACAGCAGAGATGCACCATGCCAGCAACTGTTTAAGCCAGGAATTTAACCATTTAACCAGCAGCCGCTGCTGCTCTCATTCATTTATGCCATCCAGGAAAAAAAAAGTGTGCTCCTAAAGCCAGATTCCTCAAGCTGGACATGGTTCACCAAGCACACCAGAGGACAACTCGGCAGAGTCAAGAGCTAACTCCTCACTGGCATGGACAATCTCTGTTCCCACAGCACAAATGCAGGGCGGGGGAAGCACCTGGCCCTGGTCTCACCAGAACTAGGAAGAAGTCAGGCCAGCGTAGCTCTGCTTGGGGATCCCGAGGCAGGGAACACGCAGATGAAGACAGAAATGCTCCTTGAACGAGTAACGACATGAGTCAGGGTGCTAGCTTACAGCCTGGTGCTAGTATGGGCAAGTGGAAGTCATGGAACAGGAAAGCCAGAGCTTCTTTAAATATTAAATTTAAATATACAGAAAGATAAAAGCAGGCATGAATAGGATACAAGTGTAGGCAGCTTGGGAGCAAGTTCCATGGCTGAGACAGCACCACTTCCCACTGTCTTGGAATTGATAAAGTATCACAGTAATGCATTATCAACTTCTACCGTACTAGAAAAAAGACAAGATAGGTCTCCTCATTATATCATTTAGCCTTCATGCTGCCTAGCAGCCTGTGCTAAGAAGCCACATCCTGAACAGAAAGCGATGGGGGAACAAATCAGACACTGTGAGCCAGGTAGAAGCTTCGCCCAAGTGAAAAAAAGCACACTACAATTCCCAACCCCATGGAAACAGGCTGATCTGATAAAAAAAAGAAGTTCCCAAGATCCCAGATATCGTATGGGCAGGATGAAGGAAAACAAGTCAAAGACTTCAGTCACAAAAGAACCCCCCCACAACAATGCATCAACAAAGCTTTAGATTCAGGGGCTTATCTTTAGGACAAAACAATATAAAATGAAGCATAGTCAGATGACTACAGTCTCCACTGGACTCATACAAAGATATTAAAAGCACTGTACTGCACCAGTCTGAATTGCTCAAACTGAAGACTGTTCAAACAATTAATGGCACTCCTACTACTAGCACCAAAAAAAAGATAAAATTAGTTTCAGGGGATGAAGCTGCAAACTAATTTGAGATACAATATCAAGCAAAATTGAAAACAGATTTCTCCTCCAGGTTGGAAGCTACTGAAAGCATGAAACTGTTGTCCATCCATCTACCGCCGCTCAGCTGAAATTACCAAAAGGCAAGAGCTTATTAAGGTTTCTACATAGAAAAATGCAAAATGGAAATTACAATTTAGAAAGAATTTGTTTTGTCACGTCATTTTGTCCAAAAGTAGAAACAGTGTTCCCAAAGGACGATACACAATTATGTCCCTAAACAAAATGCCCCAACTGCTTAATCAGTATCACTTAGTCTGCACTGGCTTCTGTTTGAACAGAAAAATAGTTTGTTGCTATGTATGATTTTTTTCTGAAGTCCAGAAAGGGAAATGTAGTGCCATTTTCACCCAAAAAACCCCTCCTGCCCAGCAGAGACTTGCACCACTCTCAAGGTCATCACTTTTATCAAATCAAAACACTTGCTTGTTTTGTTTACTTACATCACTGCTGCCTCTTTCATGAAATCAAGGTATCTGTCCACCCTGGAGTCAAACACCCTCACCTATGAACATCATTCCCTTTGATTTCTTCATTCCAGAGAGAGTTTTCCCAACATCTTCATTTTTGAGTTTTCTGCTCATTTCACAAGTCAAATGTAATAGAATAGGCAACCTGGCCCATATTTTACTTGTCACACTGGAACAAACGCTTACATACAGAGCACATCAACTCTCCTCCCAGTAACAAAAGTTAAAGCACTTTTAGAGAAGCTTCAGTTCACCACCAAAGGCTTTGGACTCTCCCTGATTTCCTTGTTGGAGACGTTCATCACTGACAAGTAGCATTGCAGCTACCTACTTCTCAGCTCAACACGTATGTTTCTAAAAATAAAACCAGGGAGAGTAGATCAGGGATGCAAGTTCCCAGAGAACGTCTGGTGAAAAATGCTTACAAAATCAAGAGGGGAAAAAAAAAAAAGTATTACAATGGAAATAAGGAGTAAGAATTGAGCAACTTGCATTCAGGTCTCTAAGCACCCTTCCACAGGCTTGACAGATATTTCATGTACCCTGGTTATAAGTTACTGGATTTTATAGTGTCCTCCCTTATATATGGTTGGGTTTGGTTTTTTTTAGGAAGGAATATTTGAGTTGCATGCTAAGACGTTCAAGAGTATCAAGCCACACGGTACTCACCACACGTTTTGTAACTCACTTCATATGTTTGTTATCTCAAATCACAGGGTAGGAAGTGCTGGGGCACAGGAGCAGCAGAGCAGCCAGCCAGTCATAGCTGTAGTGAATCTGGGAAAGAAGAAAGGATGATGTTTTAGAAAGTCTCCATGCAACAGTTCATACAAGCAACTTCCAATTTTGCTTTATTCTGCTTTAAAAAAAAAAACAACATTGTTTGCAGTTTTCAGTTTAATATGCCAGCTTCCAAGCATACTGTGGATGACACTGAGCCAACCACCACTTCTTATAGGAAAATCTAGTATTTCTCCTTACCCCCTGTCAAGGCAAACTAACAGCTTTCTGTGCAGTAACATGAATTTTAGTTCAGAACATGACAGTGTTTTCTTAATATACACATTTCTGACTCTTCAGTAATTTGGGGGTTTGTTTTCAGTAAACTGTGTTTCCCCACCTTGGGAAACAGGTTCCCAAACCTGAACTCCCATGACGCAGCATCCCTGGGCTGCCTCCATCTCTGATGCTCCAGGCACTTTGGTCAGAAGGAAACACAAAGGTTTGGGGGTTTTTTTTTGTTTGTTTGTGCCTTTTCCCCCTTAAATAACACCCTCCAGACCCTGTAGCCCACAGGGCAGAGCAGGGCCCAAACACTGGCTCCTGAGAGGGAGCACGCTGTAACAGGGATGTGAAGGTTGAACCAAAATTAAACTATTTCTGGAAAACTCTGCCCAGGGTGACCAGGGACACACTGTTCTGTTTTACATTCAAAATTTGGGCATTTAACTTCCTTTGGAAGAAAATACATGTATTTTTCTAAAAAAAAAAATAGAGTTTTAAAAAGCAACTTTAAGTTCTGAGAAGATCTGACCATCATTTAGAAGCCAGGTTCTTCTGACGTGCTGGAGTACCCCGTCAGCCTCCCCTACGTACGATGGTCTGACATGGGCAATAAGCAGCCAGGCTCCCCAGTGCCACAGGCATTCAAAGCCTGTGCCTAAGCTAGCACCTTTATCTGCATTTTTTCTAACTATTACAGCAAAGGTAGATGTTTAAGAGCCCATAACACCACCTCAAACTGCTTGTTCTGTAAGCACAAGGTGGTGGTGGGGGGAAATGGTCGCTCTCTACCCTGACCACAGCAGAAAAACCCTGTACCAGAGAGTATTTTTGCTCTCTCCCACATCAAGTGCAAGACAGACCGAAGTCGCCATCACTGCGCTGCCAAGAGACACCACTTTGACTGAAGCATGCAGGAATTTGGTCTACCTCTGCCCTGTACTTTCATAAACTTGTTGGCAGGCCAGCCCGAGTCACATACATGCTCTTACGACGTCCTTCATCATTTCTGTCCTCAAGAAGCTACAAGAATTGCTCAACGGCATTGTATGAGACTTCAAAAGTTACCATGAGTTCACAATAGCTGTCATTAATTAATCCTCATCTACAATTACCCAGCACCAACTCCTGAATGAAGCCAACCACCGGGGTAAGGAACGCACACCACCACTCCATGGCTGCAGTGTACTTACGGTGTGAGTGACACCCATTCCTCTCAAATGAAAAGGTGTTCGGTAGTTGAATATATCCCTCAATATTAAGTTTATTACAAGGCATTTAAGGCAAGCTTTTGTTCTACTTGACACTAAAGTTGTTCTAAGTTATTTGACCGGGTCAATGCTGCAGCAAGGAAGAACCAGCCAAACTTGTACCAAACTAAGCCCTACAAGAAAGGGAGAACGCCAGTGCCTATATTCACAGGGAAGAGCAATTGCAGCTTTATTTAGTTACTTGACATTGCAATCCTAAAAGCACTCTTGGGCAAAGAACAGGAGTATCCCATTAACATGGCAGTCCACATATTTAAATGCTGAACAGCCTTTAACCTGGCGAAGTTTGCTCTTTTGCCACCTTGAACATACCCCAGTTAAACTTAGACGAAAAAACAAAAGTTGTGCATAAAAATTCCAAATGGGGTTCAATGGCCAGAAACTGTCTCAGTTCCTTTATGTAAATACCAACCTCTTCCTTCAAACAAGGAAGCTAAACAGAAGACTATTTATAACTCACTCTACAGTACAATGATTTACTTTGGGAATAAAAGTAAATAAGTCATCTCATGCTGTCCCAAAGCTTAGTTTGAACCAGGGGTTAGATATCATTCACGTTCTGCTCGAAGAACAAGACGACAGGCAGGTTATGGAGGGGTCAGAGTGTAACGTGAGAAAATCGCCCGCACGCATCAGCCTCTGCCACTTCCTACTGGCACAGCCAGGTGACAAAAACCCATCCCCACCTCACACAAAACAGTCACTAACAGATCTTTTGACCCGCAGCACAGCAAACACGGCTCCTGCCCTGTTCGCATAGACGGGACTCCAGCATCATCTCGAGAGCACCTGAGATTCAAAATGCAGAGCTCATTTTCCATCCTTTCCCTGGCCGCACGCCGATGGTGCTGGGCTCTCCCAGAAATCCTGCCCTGTAGCAAGATGGCTCAAGCAAAGCACAGAGGAGCCCAGAGTAACAAGAGGATCCAGCTCATGATTGCAGCACACGTTAAAGTCAGCTGAAAAGCCAGGAACCTGGGTTAGCTGGAAGCCTGGCACGATACAGAAAGCCACCTCTCGCAGCGAGAAACAGCAATGGCGAACAAGTGAGAATATGTGGCCAACCCGGTTGGAGCACCAGTTTATCATGGTAACAAGCTCCAATCTTTCCTTTTCCAGGAAGCCTGGCTGCCCAAAGCCTACCATTATGCAGAACCCTGGGGACCACGTCCCTTCTTGAAGGGAAGACTAAGGCAGCTGAAAGAGCTGCTACGGAAAGAAGGCAATGAAAGAGGTAGTCCGAAACCACCAACAGCAAGAGGGGCCCTTTCTAGCTTTTGACAGATAATTAAACTTGTTTTGTGTTTAATTAGTACCTCCAGACACCAAGCCCATTTCCTGTGACATCTTGATGGCAGTAGCTAGGCCCTAGGCTTGGAGACACGCATCTCAGCTTGAACTCACTAGACCTTGGCTTCATACGGCCACATGGAAGTAACAGAGAATCCTTCGATGAGGACGCTCTGCTTCCCACCAGGCAACTCACTTCAGGACAAAGTTGTTATTATTTTACAGAGTGCCAAAACCAGAGGGACATGAAGCATTGTGGGGTGTGGAGATGGGCACAGATGGGTCCCATGCACCTGTATTCCAGACATGCTCCTCTGCATCACTTGACATAAGCGCGGCAAAGTTGCCTCTTCCCAGCACACTGCCAACAAGCAGCATTTCTGTTCAGCCCTCAAAGGCCATGATATTCAGATAAACACCATCACACTGGCTGGAGAAGCCCCACAGACCCCCCAGAACCTCTTCCAGCTGAGAGTGAACGATAACAAGGCTACACTAGAATCTTTAAGCCTCACTAGATGTTTTCCCCCCCATGACTTTTCAAAGCAAGGAGCGGATAAGAAGCTTGTTTCAGTTTCAGAATAAAAACTAACGTCGCTGAAGGCAGCTTGCGAAGAGACGATATTTGCTACCTTAGAGTACACAACCAGGCCTTTCATCTCCGCTGGGGGCCAGGGAAATCTGTGCCAGCCTGAGCCAAGACACGATTTCCAAGGCACAGCGCTTGGAAGTTCGGGGTATACCAGAGGCACTTTTCAGCTCCCGGAGCAGGCATCGCTTCTGCCACAGCAGGAAAGAGGACTCTACAAACCCACTCCTTATTAGCTCTCTTGGGAAGCTGGTACACAGTTAGTTTTTGGATCTTTTGTACTTCAGCTCATTATTATCTTATTACCAGTTAGCAGCGTGAAACTCTAGGTAATACCTAAAAAAAAAAGCTTGTTATCTTTAGGCTTGAGGCATTTATAGTATTACCAAATCAAAGCACGGGAACAATATTAAAATTCCAACCAAATGTACGCTGCCCCGTTCCAAAGTCTTCACGCCATCCGGCATGGCAAAAAAAGGTAAAGACTGCTCCCAACAGCATTTGATAATGGAACAAAACCTCAAGCGCAAACACAATGCTCCAGCGCTCACGTCAAGCTGGAACAATGAGAACTTTGCTTAGCAATGCACAAAATGGGTAATTCTGCAGAAATAAGTGCCTTATTTGAAGAGCTACCCATCAGACCTGGATCAACGTACACTCAGATGAGCAGATTTTCAGTGGAACTGAAGAGTTCCACACCCATATGGAAAAATAAGGTCTGTATAGACCATTTCTGGTGCACAGGAAAGACTTCAGAAGATCTCAACACTGCCAGTTTCTGTTCCAAATCAAACACATCAGCATTCAAAAGCCTTGTTTGGAAAAAGGCTTTTGCCTTCCCTCCAAGGGGCACCACTTTTCTGAATGATAAACACATACAAACTGTCTCGGGGTAAACATCATGTTCTTCAGTTTCATTTCACAGGTCAGTATTTTGTTCTCCACTGGTACAGACCTTTAGCCAGAGTTATTAAAACAAAACCTGGAACACTTAAAACAGCAAAAACCAACCCCCAAAATATTAAGATAGTTTCAAAATTTCAAGAGGTACTAACATTTTTAGAGACTCCCCAGGTAATACCTTCAGTGGCTGGGGGGAAAACTAGCAAGAGCATCTTTATGTATGAAAGCTTCACCTCAAACAAGTGAGCTCCCAAAGAAAAGTCTGACTAATGGTTAAAGCCATTAAATAGATGAGTTTGTAGTGTGAAACATCCCTCTCCTATTCAGCCAATCCATAAGGAACAGCTCTCCAGGAGTAATAAAGATATGAGTATGACAATTCAGGAAGTCCACCAAGTTTAAACTGCGTATTGCATGAAAGTAAGAGGAAGGACTGAGTCTCTTTTTAAGTTCTGAGTCTCATTTTTAAGTTCCATCAGACAAGAGCAACTAGAGACAAGAGCAACTAGAACTTATCACCTGCACCTCCATCCACGTACTGCTCTGGCTGCTGAACAGTTGCAGAAATTATGAATGGATACAGCTCAGAGGACAGCAGCAAAACGCCTAAAGCTGTGTCCTCCGAGAGCCAGAGAGATGAACCAAAGAATACAGCCCACCTAGCTCAACCTCCAGCTTGAAGCAGCAACCATAAGCAGATGTCTGGGAGAAGGAAGGAAGAGGGTAAGCGTACCTAATTTCTCCATGCACTTTTCCACCTCCAGTGGTGTTTGTTTCTGGGCCTTCCCAAGTCAGTTTGGGCGGCTTCTGGGTGTTCAGGAACATTCATAGAATCATCTAGGTTGGAAGGGACCTTTGAGATCATCGAGTCCAACCATCAAAGTTGCAGCCTCTTCATGAGCACATCCAGTTCCTCTCCGAATTTACCCAAACTTTCTGTAGCCACAATAGCCCTTGGCTAGCTCAAAAAGTCCACTATTCGCTGCCTGAAAAAAAAAAAAAAAAACATTCTCCTGCTTCTTCTGAACCCACTCCTGTTAGCTCCATCTGATCATCCCAAATCTCATGGCAGAAGAAGGGGACCACCCTCCCCCATCGACCACTGGTGATCTTGTTGACTTGACCTAACCCACTGCTGACCCGTTAAGGTTAGCTAGATATAAATGACCACTTCTTGTCAGAAGGAAAAGAGTAAGAGACTAACCTTGATTGCATAAACTAAATAAGCAGCATTATGTGCCAACTAGCTGGGAATAAATAAGCAGTATTATTTGCCAGTTATCAGTAGATATTAAAACCTATGTCTAATAGAGCAGAGCGGCAGGGAAGCAGAAAGGATCCAAACTACACATCAAGGCTCTCTGCACTCAAAACACAGAGAGCAGCTGTGTCAAATGGGGAAAAGTCATACCTTGTTGGGTAGATTTTGCTGCCTTTTTGCCAAAACCAAACACATTCAACACCTGGAGAAGAGCTGGACAGACCTTAACAACTGCATTTGAAGCAAAGCTCCTGCCTGGACTCAGTAATTTGCAAATTCCTCCCTGAATACAGCCCAAAGCTGACATCTACATTCACTCTGCTTAACTGGAGAAAAAGAGAGCTTTTATTCTGGCACCGTACTTGGGCACTGCTCACAGCGGTATTTATCGTCTGACACCTAGGTAAAAAAAATGAAAAAATACAAAAATACTGCTGCTTGCAAAAAAAAAAAACCACACTCGACATCTCTCTCTCAATTCCCTTAACTCATGAGTAGCCCACACATTTCAAATGCAGCAAGGGAATGCTCCAAGCAGGTCTAGATCTCAATTTGCCTTTACGAAAGGAAAACAGCAAACACAATTTTTTGAGTTATCTAGTAGCATGCCCAACTGCGATCGCTGCGTGTGTGAAGGTTCGACGTTCCCAGCAAGTGCTGAAACCCACTCGTACTTCTAATGCATCACAGGAGGCCTACATTTTGTTAACAGCAAAATATGGAAGACTTCAAAACTGATGCCAACGGTCTTTGTGATGAAAGGGAACAGAACGGTGCCTCAAATAAGACAAGGCGACTACAAAATTCAGAGAAAACACGTTGGCAAGTTCACATAGAGTGTACTCACAACACAGGAATATCCTGAACTGAAATTCTTTAAGTCTTTTTACTCATCCAGAACAGAGCCCTGCTTACTCCCGGCTAAATTTCATTCTATGAAGTTTTGACTGCCTATACTTACTTGAGATGTTCCCAACACGGAGCTAGACTATGCGTTTCCAGCAGCAAGCAATCAGTCGATATTATGTGGTTCAATAACGCCTTAGGCTGAGTGCATGGAGATGCTCACAAAGACAACCCTATTTTATCCTTTCGACACTTGCCTCTGCTCCTGAAACCCTGACCTGTTTGATACAGCCTCCAAAGCTTGAAACTCAAACTGGGAAAGCCCACCCAAAGAGTATTTTACTTTTCACTTCCAGATGATTTAACCTTTTTCCCCCTCCCAACAGCTGCAGATACTGTGCAAGAAACAGTAGCCTGAAAGAAAGATAGCGTGTGGCTCTGGGAAAAACAAGCACACATCTTAACGTGGAACAACTGCTTTTTATTCTCTTTCACCACAGAGTGAAGAAATAGAGCTTCCCCTTCGGCTTGCCCTGAACCAAGAGCAGAGGGTACCCAAGAAAACAGTGCCAAGTAACTGTCTGGATCATGAGTTCAGAGAGGACAACCAAAATGGAGCGTCCACCTTGATTAAACATTGAGTTATGATAAATATTTAGAAGTGGGATTTTGAACGCTCACTATCTTACCGAAAGAGGCTTTAAGGAACACTCTGATCGCAATCTAGCTTAAGTGCCTCTACACACCTTACACCTTCCTCCAAAACACACGCTACCTGGATCACACACTGCATATTACTATTATCAGGTATGCACTTTGCTCACATTTTAGATATTTTTTTTTTCTTCTTTTCCAAGGATCCCTTTATGGGTTACACAAGTCACACGGCTGATATTCTCCCAGTGTCTGCACAAAGAATGATTCCACTCCCAGTCCCTCTGGGAAGAAAGGTAAACCCCTCCTAAGTCAAGTCTAAAAGAAGTTGTCCCAAACGGCATTTGTCGTCTTAGACACAGTTGAATTCACACTCCCAGGTGTCGATGTCAACCTGGATCATCACACAATAATACTTCAAAAAAAAAAATCTAGTCCAAGGAGTTTTCTTGCAAGATCCCTTTGATTTGCATCTGTAGATGAGTTTCTTCAGTTCTTCATACGTTTTTGAAGGAGAATCAAGCTCCATTAGACTGACCACTCACCTCTCCCAGCCTTCACAGCAAAGATGATTTGCTCGACATTCCCCCACTTAGTTCATTTGTTTACTAAATCATTAACAGACTCTTAATTTAATGCCCTTTAGAATAGCCTGCTCAGCTGATACTCATCAAAAGCCTAAGCACAAGCCAGTAACCCAAACACAGATATTTGAGATCCCTTTTTCCCTGCCTGACAGATTCAGAAAGCTTGCCATGTACTCAGGGGACACCATTGGCTCTCTAAAGAGAGGAGGTGACACTTTCCAAGAAAAGGCCACAAATCTCCATTCATTAAGGCCTATGCTGCTCCTCAAGAGTTTTTGTAGACTTCAAGTTCTTTGCACCTCCTGGTTATCCCTCCTGGTTCTTCTCCTCCACACGTGAACCCCATTTAGGGGAGACCAACAACCCACACGTGCCCCAAAAGTTGGGAAGATGCTTGTAGTCTAGAGCTTACACCAGGATGAAACAGTATCTTCGAAGGAAGACCCAAGCGTGTTCTCCATAAGATGGAGTAACTGAAGAGCTGCAGCAACCCCCAGCAGGAATTCCTGCCTGTTTCTCCTCTGCCTGTGCTTATCAGACCCATTTATGAACAAGTCTAATTCATTATAGCAACAGGAGAAAACCAACCCAACAATACCTGGAGAGCTTTTTGCCAGGTTAGAGAGTGAGGGCAGCTCAGGAACAGGTTTGACAAGCACCAGCAGCAGTACATGGGAAAGCCGAGACCAAAACCTCCCCTTTTGGGCATAGCAGTCACCACCACAGCCTTAGTAGCTTTAACTCTCCACAACAGGATGTTTCAATACCGAGCAAGGTATCGAAACACCGAGTTTCATGTTTAGGTACAAAACTACATCAACAGCTCCTCAACCATGCTAAGACTACTGGCTTGGTAGTTCAATTCCTGATTAAAACTAGATTTTTAGCAGGCATGGATCAGCAAGCTTAGAGACTAAAAAAGCAATCCACAGCTGGTCAGCCACAACATGAACACGAGCAAAACAGCATCAGGAAAATGTTGCTATCATCACTATATATACTTCATGTAATCAGTATGACAGAGAGCAGGACATTTATATGTGCATGCTTCACTAGTTGTTGTGCCTGCCTGGTTCTGGGCTATCAGCCGATCACTGCTTGCAAGGAACGCCCAGCTGCCTGCTGGTCACAATCCCACACTAGGAAAGCTGAAGAGAAGCATTATGAACACCTCCTCCCACTTTCTGCATAAAAAGGTGGAATTTCAAGAATTTTTCCCATTTAAAGGGGCCGAGAACTTCACATTCAATTACTTTCTTCACCTGTTATTTCTAGTTTTTATTTGTGTCATTTCAGTTTCTACCTATCCCACTTTGAAACTCTTTTACACAGAGCATTATGTTGTACAGCAAATCTCCTTTGGATACGGGAGACCTGTGTGTACGGCATGGTGAGAAACAGCTTGAGACTTCCCCTCCTAGGAGTATCCATAAGCCATCTTCCAGAGCTCGTCAGAAAGATTGCCTCCCCACACTGCCCCAATATTCTGGAAAGGTGGGGGGTTCATAAAGGTGGGATAATTGAAATGAGAAGTGTTCTCCAACTATTCTGTCCTGAGAATCTCAGATGCCAGAGGGAGCAGTAAGCTTCCACAACCACTGGATTACGGATTTAGTATGGACACATCTGCCCAGTCCTACCAGCATCCATTTTATGGACATGCTGACCCCAGGTTTGTCTAAACACTTTCTGAATGCACATAAAACATCAGCTTCCACAAACTCCTAGAACAACAAGATCCAGAAGTCCGTCACCTGGTTTTTAAAGAAATCCTTCCAATTCTAAGTGTCTCAGACATTTTAAACTCCCCAGGAGACGCAGCTGCTCCTCTGCCTTCAACTCAACTGCCCTTCTCTGTACGTTTTCCCAGCTCTGCTGAAGACACAACAACCAGAAAATGCACAATGCAATAGGTGTAGTCACACACTCACCCACTGCAATTCACTCAGCGTATTACTCAACGACCCCCGTCCTTAATCAGATTAATATTTCAGCCCTCCAAAAAATAAAACAACAACGTGTAGTACCTGTAGCAAGCAAGAGACCAGGATGCCAACAATAACCGAGTCAATGCCAGGGAGATAAATCCCGACAGCCCCAAGCCGTGCCCATACTAAACAATAAGGGGTTTGCCCACTCACCTGCAAAAGAGTTTCTTTCACAAGCCAAAAAAACCACACCACTCACTGCACTCCGAAACATAAGCAAGCACAGCAGACACTTGAAAATCCTGTTCGTCTTCCCAGCAACAACTCTTCCCATTCAGCTGGCAGCGTGCTACCAACTTCAGAGAAGTTTGGCATTTTTCGAGGATGGCAGAAGAGCTCCAGAAGCCCGATTACACATTGAAGGCATCTTCTTCATTACACTCATAGGATGAATTATGTATTTAATTAGAAGCAGCCTTTACGAAAAGCTGCTATAGTTGAACATGGAGGATAAGTCTCACTTCACACAAGGAGGCAAACCCACGCAATAAAGTAGATGCCAGAACCGTCCACCTCTGTGCACCGTCTCACACACACTGAAAACTTCTCCCAAAAGCTGGAGTAAAGCACTGTTTTGTACAGATAAACTTAACTTTACCTCAACGGCAAACATTACCATTCACACAGTTAGGAAATCGCATCTGTATGAAGCCACTTTGATTCAAGTTCCACTTTCAATCCCTAATCTTCAGTGTAGCTGTCAATTAGGAGTGTTCATTACCAAGTAATCTGCTCTCCGCACCACATGGCATTTGTCTTCTTTGAAGGCTTAATGCCCACAGGTGAGGATCACTTTGTGCCAGTAGATCCCTTGTAGACCTTTCAAACTGTAGGGAATTAATCACTGCCAACAGTAGCACTGGAAGCATAAGCCGATGATCCACCACAAAAAGCTTTTCGGTGTCACCGAGCCTCAAAGCTCCATCCACAGTAGAAAAGCAGCCTTTACATTTTGATATAGACACAAGTAGAAAAAGTCCTTGCAACACAAGGTCATACCTAGCTTGCTAGAAGACTAAATTTAGCCACCTGTGCCTCAGGCAAGTCTGTTAGTTAGGGGAAGCTCGGATACTGGTGTTGAGCACTGGTCCAAGGGTAACTCCCTTGGAAGACTTGACTCCATTTAATTGCAAATGATCTGAAAGCTATTAACAGAAAACCTGATCTCAATTCATCAAAGAGGAGATGTATTTGAACACCATACAAAACTAGCATGACACTGCGATGCTGCTTTAAGGTTGTGTGCTCGAGTGGTGTAAACTATTACTACATTTGATGTTAGAGTCGGTAAGAGAGGAGCTCAAGGAGATGTAACAGATGGGGTTTCAGCACAAGTGTATTTTAGAACACCTCCTTAGCAAGCATATTTCCTACTCTAACACGCCTTGTGCTACAGTTATGCTATAGAAGAGCAGATCAACGAGAACACAGGGATTATTCCAAGCTTTTGTAAATGTTAGCAGAGACTGATTGAACAGTTTGTGAAGACAAGCCCCAGTTTACCAAAAGGTGTCACAGCGAACAGCTTTGTCAAACATTTAATAATTTTCCAAGCCAAAAAAGATGGTGATGACTCAGATTCTTCAGCTGTGTTAGGTCTTAGGATCAGTATCAGCCACAAGCCCACAGAAGGACCACAGCGTTCAACTGAGGTCTGATACCTAGGATCACTGCAAGCATTCAACAGAATCTACCCGTGGAAAAAAAAGAAGTTACAGAATCTGGTTTCAAGATACCACTAAGGAATATCTACATCATCTGCCTCAGCCCTGCAGGCCTTCAGAGACCCCAAAGAACCTATTTTGTTGCAAGAAACCCAAATAGGAGTATTAGCTCGATCACACAAGCAAAACCAAGATTACCAAGATGACTGTCCCAAGTGCAAATGAGCACAAGGTTTCTTACAGTAGATGTTGAGTATATACAGTCCAGCTAGACACCTGTAAGTCACACTGCATCCCCTCGAGTCTCTGCAGACAGATGGTAGCACAGAAGGCTGCCTGAACATCCTACGGTCACCCCGCACATACCTGCTCTGACCTCTGAACCTGTCCCTGCAGCATTCCCAGCCAGGAGGATGCCGAGACCCTCAAGTTCTCCAGCTGATAGCTCAAGGTTTTGGCTTGCAGCATATCACCACAGCAGCCAAAAGTTACCCCCAAAAACCCTGTCTTCCATCATGTTGTAACACTCAGTTTTCTGCAAAGACCAGAAAGAACAGAACAAGTGGTTCCAAAACACCACACTCCCAATCATAGATCTTGACAAGTGAAGGCACTCTGGCACATGCAATAACTACTAACATTTAGAAACGATAAAAAACACTGAGTACCAGTGCTGTATCCAGTAAATCTAGACAAAAACAAAGGACTGCATATTGGTTTGGAGCCCAATACCAGTTTTCGATCTTAACTACTGAATAACATAAATTTCAGTGGAGATATTCTTCCTGCTGAAGCAGAGCACAGCCTAACTATGATTTACCAGCACTGGAGTTGCATCTATCACCAGTAAAACTGATGCCTCAGCACTGCCAACACAGCACAGAGCTTTTTCAGAATTAGAAACCTGTCAAAACCTTTCCAAACAGAGGACAGCTGGGAACCAATATCAGACACCAAAGTGGCTGCAGGCCTGATCTCAGCTGCAGGATGATCACCCAGAGAACCTGAGGACCTCCAAGCCACCTAACCTGGCACTGATGCTAAGCCAGCTGAGGTAGTCCATGGTTAGCAAAATGGGACCACAACCACAGAGCAAGCTTTTTTCAGGATGGGGAAGACCCTCACTACCTGGTGGACACACATAGCACGCATTTTCGAAGCCTTTATTTCCACCTAAGAAGTTACTTAATGCATGTGTTGCCACAATCCCTCCCTCCCAGTGCAAACCAGTGTTGTGACCTGCTCCTGCAGCCCTGCCAAAAAGCAGCAGTAAGAACAAGTCTTCATGAACCTTCTAAAGGTGAGACCTTTGAAGTCTACCTTAGACTTGAAAAGAGACAACTACAAAGTATGTGGTCTCTGCTTCATTAAAATAAGGTGTTACAGGTTCTTAAGTTTCATTTGTTCATTGAAACTTGTTCTTTTAAGATCTAGGAAATAAAAACAAGCTGTAGAAACTAGCCTTGCATGTCACAAAGGAAAACAGTTACAAGGTACCTAAGGACAACCAGACTAGCCAAAACAGGCTTGCTACAGAACTTACAATTAAGCAACTTTTATCAAACTTCAAAAAAGTTGAATTGTTTCGTTACACTTGCCAGAACTGGCACTGCCAATGGAACAATATTATAAGCCGTGTTTTAGAGAACTTCCTCTCATTTGTTTTTTAATAGACCTAAGTAAGCAGAAGTCAGATCGACAAGGAATTTTGAGTCACAAGGAATGAAAGCTTGAAATTGCTACTCTTCAGAAACCCACCTAAAGAGTTTTATCCAAGAGTAGCAATAACTCAATTCATATGCCGCTCCTTGCTATGAGGAAGACTGGAAAGATGCAGACAGACACCTTTCAGGGTAGTTTCTCCTGTAGTGTGCTCTCCATTAACACAAAGGACGAAAACCAACCACATCTGGATCTATCCTCTGACTTATAACTCAGAAATCAATGTGGAGCAGTTAGAAAAGGAACAGTTTGGTTTGTTATTTCTACGAACGAGATGTTACCCTAATTACAGGTGCAGAAGAGGTAAGTGTTTAAGAAAAAACACATGCAGATTTCCACCTCCTAAGCACCCAAGATTTTCTGCTACATCGGGTGAGTTGAATTATGAACTGAGCTCCATAGCAAGTTGATAAGATGGAAGTGGACCATATTTTGCAAGAGAAAACAAATACGTTCAAGAAACACATACTTCAGACTGATTTTCCTCAGAGTTCAAGCAGGTTTCTCCTACAGCTTAATTCACCTAGCTTCAGCACTGAACTACGGCGATTCCTTGTGGGTTGGAGAAAAGGAGTTGCTCTATGGAGAGCAGGAATTCCAGTGTTTTCTGAGCATCACCAAACTGCATGAACTCACCAAGCCTTACCAACAGACATTAAAACACATATATAGGACAGCAACTACTCAGGATATTTAATAAATGATGTGGTCTCCTCTAATGTACTATGTGCAATATGGCCAGCTCATTTTAGTAGACTACAGAAACACAACAGCTTCAGAAAAAACAACAGCAGATTCAGGACTGCAGAGAAACCTTCACTTCTTTGTAAACAGACACAATTTTCACAGCCTAAAGGAATGTCATAATATAATCATAAGAAAGGGGGGGGGGGGGGGGAAGAGCAGGATAGCAGAAGCAGACAGGAAAGTAGTTTCCCATCTCACCACTGAACATCCCCAATTCCCACATTAAATGCTAGGAGCAGCAAATCCAAGCTATTCAATTGTCTTCCACAAAGCAGAAACTGTCAGGCTAATCTTCAGGGTAGAATTGCTGTCAACTCTTCAGGCTATTAACTTATTATCCAGAAGAGATTTGCTCACAGATGAGCAAACCAAAACAGGAGATTCAGACAGGTAAGAGACACCCATCCATCTTGGAAGATGAGCTGCTCTAAATAGATCTTACAGGAAGGAATAACATATGAAAAGCCAGGAGAAGATGGTGGTAATCTCACACTGATCACGTTTCGTTGTTCATTTTCCCACCTTCTAGAAATAAGTGGTCTTGTAAGAGGCAGGTAGTATCTGATGAACCAGAAATCAAACAGGTATTTTAACTCCATGTTAAAATACCTCCTCCTTCTATTAAAAAAAAAGAAAGAAAGGTCTAGGAGGATTTAATACGGAATATAGTGATGAAGCAGGCACAAGTCTGAGATTTTACCTCTCCCTAGAGCCACAGAATGGTTTGGGTTAGAAGGGAACTGTAAAGATCACCTAGCCCAACCCCCTGCCCTGGGCAGGGACACCTCCCACCACACCAGGTTGCTCCAAGCCCCGTCCAACCCGGCCTTGAACATCTCCAGGGATGATGGGCATTCACAGCTTCTCTGGGCAACCTGGGCCACTGTGTCACCACTTCTATGATAAAAAGTTTCTTATGTCCAATCTAAACCCACCCCCTTTCAGTTTAAAACAACTGCCCCCTGTCCTGTCACTGCAGGCCCTGATAAAAAGTCTGTCTTTCTTTTAAGCGCCCTTTATATATTGAAAGGCTGCAGTAAGGTCTCTCCAGATCCTTGTCTTCTCCGGTCTGCAGAACCCCAACTGTCTCAGCCTTTCTCCATAGCAGAGGTGCTCCAGCCCCCTGACCATTTCCATGGCCTCCTCTGGACCCATTTCAACAGGTCCATGTCCTTCTTGCACTGGTGTCCCCAGAGCTGGATGCAGTGCTCCAGCGGAGTCTCATAAAAGCAGATGGGGAGAATCACCTCCTTGAAGGCAATTCCTTTACATCCCGCAGACCGTGCTGTCCACACTGGCATTTCAGCCACTGTAGACTGAAGCCTTCAGTCACCTCATCTCTCTGCAGGTCAATGTGACCACTGCCATAATTTCATCAAAGCCAGGAACTTTGCAGGACACCAAAGGGTGTATCTTCAGTGACTACCTGTTTGCACAGGAACACACACTACTAAATAACACCAGGAAGGAGCCACTGCCCATGGTCCAAAGGTACAGCCAGCATACGATGGGGTTATGCGATGGCATCTCAAAGAATTGCTCCCGCGCTCAGGCTCGGATTCATTGGGAATTGAGAAGGTTTTTGGACAACTGGAAGCCTGTACAAGAACAAGGACTGAATTAATCAAAATAGCAACTAGACACTGACACTTGCAAACAAGACTGAAAGCTCCTCTGACACTTCAGAAGTAGAGAGGAGAAAGCCAGCAGATGCAGAGGAGCGTATATTTGAGGACGATGCAGCTTTTTGGGGAAAAGCAGCTGATTCATAAGAACTTCACCTCCTCAAAAGCCCCTACAGATGGGGCAAGAATGAGCCATGTAAAAATCAGAAGCTAGAAAAACCAACACAGTACAAGTAAAATAAGATGGAAAGACAAAACCGAGGCACAAGTGTGTTTCTTCACAAATGCCAAAGTCTAGAAGATGGAAAAACTCAAATGTCTGTTTTTAAAGTGATAAAATGGGTGTAACGGGTTCATTCAAAACAGAATGGAAGGCAGATAAGTCAACAGGACTTCAAAGTATATGAGGACTAAACAAGCTTTTAGAGGACCTAAGCTTTCTTTAGCATCCACCATCATTCGAGCAATCTACATTTGCTGTGTCAGCAAGAAATACCCTGTAAATCACAATTCCAAGCTTAAACCAAAAAAATACAGTCTCAGCCACCCAAGCAGCGAGAGCAGCTGTCACACTATCACCAGGGGGTTGTGCAAGCAGAAAACGTGGCATTACATAGAGACTTCAGATACCTCTGTGTAAACTGCGCGAGTGTCAGGTAATACATAACACCAAGAGTAAGTTATTAAATAGTATAAAGCGACTCCTCCCCAGCAGCAGATGAGAGAAGCAGCAATTCCTGCCTTCACCTTGATCAGCAGCTGGAGAAGTGGTGTGAGCCCCTGCTGTGCCATCTGATCATGCCACAGGAGTGATGGAAGCCAATCCAGCCAGTACCGCAAGGCTAAATGTCCAAGAAGGAAACTAAACAAGAATTAGTAAGGTTTGATTATAGAAAAAACAGGAAGTCTCATGATTTACTACTCGGCTAAATAATTACTATACAATGTCTCCCAAAAATTAAAACTGTGTTTTACGGCCAACGTGCTGAGCTTGGCCACCTCTGCTGTCCCTGCTTGACCCCAGTAAAGCAAGCCAAGCAAATAAGGTTTCAGCTGGCAAAGGACCACTGAGAAGACAAGGCGACAGCAGCAACCTCACTTTACATACAGAATCGCCCTGGAGCAGGACGGGGAAGTTCCCCGCATGGTTTCTTGGTTAAAGCTGCACCAAGGCACCTGAGAGACACTTGCACCAGCTTTCACAGAGCAATTCAGAGGCATCTGAGCAAGTACAAACCAGGCAGCCACGCTGGGCAAATCAGAGTTGTCCTAAAGAATGGACTAAACGGACGCAGCACTAATTCTATTTTGCAAAATGAAGTCGCGACTCAGGAGTCAGTTGGAGGTGGTTGTCTGTCTTTTCTTCTTTTGCAGGAGGCTGAGCACATCAACAAGGAAGAGGCAGCTGATAGACTTCATTGAAAAAAACAAGCATACTACATGACAAGATCCTTCAAAGCTCTTTGGAGAGCAAAACTCTAAGATAAAAGGAAAAATCCTTCAAATACATAAATAACTGGTTTAAAAAAAAAGATAAGGAAGGGGGAAGAAAGGCATCACTGGTCAGTTTTGTAGCAGGGGGGACTTGCCAAAGGCTTCTGCTCCGCTCAACTACATTGAGCCATGCAAGAGAAGGCAGTACTAAGATGACAACATTTGCTACTCTGAATAATTCAACATGATCAGTAAATAAGAGCAGTGACTCTAAGGAATTGCAGTAAAATCTCGTGATACGAGTGGGTGATATAATTCAAAGCACAGCACATCAGGAACAACCACCCTAACTTCAACTTAAAAAAAACTGACAACATGACAGACTGAACTCAAGCCAACACTGAGGAACAGGACACCGGGGCTACAGAAGAGCATTCCACAAAAACTGTAGCTCCATGTTTTTTTCATCACTAGCAAACTAGCAGAATGTCTGTAATTACACAGACAACAACATAGAACAAAATACAAATCCACAGCATACTGTGTTTTCTAAAGAGGCACCCGCACCATAAATATCACCTGCTGATCCAATCAGCACCTCTGCCAACCTCCTCCTGCCACCCCTGCCTCAAGGAGGCTGGAGCAGAGCTGCCAATGGCATGAAGAGCAAGAAGAGACATGGAAAGGGAAGCCTACACAGATGAGGACAATTCAGCCGAGCCAAGAGACCACCAGGAATGCAAAAAGTAGTCTCCTAAAATCATGAAAGTGAAGAAGTAATTTCTTCTGAATTTGTTTCTTGCTAGTTTTTTTTTGGACACCCCACCCCGTTCTTGTTTTCTGTCTCTCCCTCACGCGCAGACCACGTAATGAGTAGCCTACACACTCGGTGTCCAGCTTTGTCTCTCTCCGTGCCAGGCAGTGAATATCAAGATGGTTCAAAGTGAGAGGGCAAATGCATGGAAGAGAAGTGTGAAGGTTACTAAATTCAACCACCTGGGTCAGGGAGGTCATAAACTGCTGGGGAAAGAAAAATAAAGCAGTATTTCCCCAGATTAGATCTGCTGTATTTGTGTACTCCCCTCCCCAGGCATCTGCTACTGGTTACTAGTGAGCAGGATACTAGGCCAGATGGATTCCTGGTCTCATCTGGTAGCACTTTTTAAGGCATTATACAGGATTTCATCTGTTAACCTGAAAATACACAGCAGCCGATTGCTTCAGAAGGGCTGAAAATTAGTTTAAAAACCACAAAAAAGGGGGCAATCTCAGCATCAGGAAAGCTGCAAGTGGCTGTGGACTAGGCTGCACTTGCAATCTCACCCAGCTCATAACTCCCCTCGCAATGGAGCTCTGCCAACCTGCCTACTTGATCGCTCCCACCAGAACATTCCCCATCCACGACTTCGGCATAAGAAGTCAAATTGTTGTCAACACGGAGAACCGGACACTCCGACGGAAGAGTAAGACAGATGGACTTGAATGGGGCAAGGTCATACACTTCAGACTTCACAAGAAATGGTACTATGAAATAGAAAGCTCTTTAATCCCAGGAAAAATAGAGACACGCAGGTTATTAACTTGTTGCTGTGAGCCACCAACCTGACTCAGCCATGAAGGATACCAGCACAAAGAAGTTACCTGCAACACCCCACAGCATCCCAAAGAGACCTCCCCTACCATTCTATGCCCTGCTCTGGTTAGGGGCCTTCAGGGATTAGCTTTAAGCAAACACGTGCGCAGAAGAGATCGAGAGAGAACCTGGAAAAGAGTGACTGCAAGGCTGGCATGCACAGATTGAAAATAAGAAGCCAAGAGTTGAGCGCTTTCTGAAAGCACCAAAGGAGAGAAGAGCTGTTTTTATAAGAGGCAACACTGGCACAAACAGATAGGTACAGACTGGTCACAAATAAATTTGTTGTGAGAATCTGGTGCAAGTTTCCAACCATCGTGGCCAGAGGATAACAGAAGAGCTTTCCACATGAAAAACGCAGCAGAAACCCAGACTGGCCTAAACTGGCAAGGACTTCAGGCCAGCAGTCAAAAATACACTGCTATAGACCTGCAGAGTGAAGCACAGAGCTGTGCCTCGTCTTCCTCGCACACTAACAGCTCTTAAAAAAATAAAGGCGGCACCAGCTGGACACTTTGCTGAGTCCAGAAAAAGCAATTTTGGGGCAGGCAACGTTTGAAGAAATACTTGTATCTAAACAAAGTTTAGGTACTTATGCAAGGTGTAAGTGTAAAGCACTGATTTTATCAAGCAGATAGTCTAATATTTCAAAAGAGTCAGCAATATTTTTGCCAAAAGGCTGCAATATCAGCTGTACCAGGGTACCACTACACCAGCAGCTGGGATCTCAATAAGCAGAACAGAGACTTGCCTGGCCATTTCTCACCATGATCCTCCACACTTTTCAAGTACATCAGATTTTTTTTAAAATAAGAATTATATTTTTTTATTCCACACCACCAGGATATTTAAATACCTTTCTTATCTAGTGGCACCTTGCTGGTGGTCACCTTCCCCATATCTCTTGCTGATATTTATCATTGGCAGCATCTCCAGCTCACCCCTGACTCAAAGAGCGCTAGCGTCAGCCAGCTTCACGTGAAGACCACCACTCTGTGCATCTCTCTACAACAGCATCATAATAAAACCCAAATTCTCCTATCAGTAATGTTTCACCGCCCAGGCAACACTTCCAAAACTTCAGCAACTGGCAGGCAGCAATGAATCCTCCATGGCTTTTGTAGTCTGAAGAAAGCAACCTCCCCAAACTCGTAACTCAAAGGCACTCTTTGTATTTTTTGGAATGCATCTCTGGGAAAGCGCTACTAATATTCGATAAGAGTTTCTCAACGGGAACAAAGCTCACACTTCTCAGTTCACCCATCCTCCTCTCCCAGCAGGCTGGCAGAAACCAAGTTACCACCAGAGTATTAAAGATGTGTAGAGAATATGGTTTATTTAGGTAAATCACAGCCAGGAGCTGGGGAAGGAAAAGGCAAACTTGGGGAGTGGCAGCACAAGCTGGTTACACATATGCATTAGGTCACTGATAAAAAAAAATAATCAAGTCTGAGATCACACCCATGACAGTGTGACTTCAACCAGGCCACCGAGAGCCTGATAACGAGAAAGGGAGAAGGCGAAAACCTCACATGAAGTTGGGATGCAGCAGGTATTAACAACTGACCGTGAGCTTGGACTCGGTACACGACACCTCCTATGAACTGAGAAGTCAAGCTGCTGTTGAGAAAGGCAGAAGAGGACAGTCGCCAGCAGTCAAACGGAGTGGAAAACAGAAGACGACAATCCCACGAGCAAATTGTCCAAGACAAGCCTTAAACCCTTAAAGTTTCATACAGTGCACATTTATAACTATCCCAGATAAGGGGGGAACACACAACTTCACACAAATAAGCTGTAAATACACTCAACGCGTTATGATTTGTCCTCCTCAGACCTGGCAGGACGACCAGGCTAAGGAGGAGCTCCCAAACACCTCCTCCGGCCGGCGTCCTGCCCCGGGCTGCCAGCGACGGACGGGACCGCGGCTGTCAACCCGCGCCCCTTGAGGTGACCCCTCCTTCCACGGACAACCCGGCAGGGCGGCGGTGCGGGGTCCGGCCCGGTTCCCCTCGCCCACGCCCGGGGGGAGGCGGGACCCCCCGCCCCGGCGCCTCCCGGAGCTCAGCTCAGCCAACAGCCCGACTCCCTCCGGGCTCTCCCGGGCCGGTTCAAGGAAGCTCCGCCGCCGCCCCAGCGCCGGCCCCTGCCCTCTCCCGCCGCCGGAGACAGCCAGTCCGTGCGCCGGCCCCGCGCCGCTCCTCCGCTGGGCTGGGGCCCTTCACGCCGGGAGAACCGCGGCCCAGCACCGGAGAGGGCTGAAGTGGCGAGCCCCGCGGAGCCTCTGCCGCCACGGCGGGAGGCGCGGCCCCGGGAAGGCGGCCGGGCCTGGCCGCGGAGCGAACCCCTCGCCCCGCACCGCCCGGGCCCAGCAGCGACGGTGGCCCCGCCGCCCCCCTACCTGGCTGATGCGGCGGCGCTGGGCTCCCCGGGCGGGCTGGGCTGGGCCGGGCCCCGCCGCTGCTCGCCCCGCCGCGGCTCCTCCCTCCGCCGCGCTCGACGGGGAGGGCCCCCGACCCGGAAGCGCTCACCCTTTAACCCCGCCCCGCTGCCAGCACCGCCCTATGGCAGCAGCGCGCCCGCGCCGCTCGCAACAACTTCCGGGGCGGCGCGGCGGCGGGCTCGCCTTAGCAACCGCGTTGCGTTGCTAGGCGGAAGTGGCGCCCGGCGGGGCAGCGGGCAGGCCCCGGCGGGGTCGGGGGGGAGCGGGATGGCGACCGGTGGCCCCGCCGCAGGACCGGGCCCTGCCGGGGCTGGGAGAGGGGGACAGCGAGCAGGGACGCGCCTGGGGCTCAGCAGCCCGCCGCGCCACAGCCCCGGCGGCTTCCCGCCCTGCAGAACCCGCCGCGCCTGTGAGGGAGGGAGCGGGGGCGGAGGGGGGAAGCTGTCCATAAACTGGGTAAAAATACCCACGGAAAACTGGGGGATAAAATGGAGATCTTCAACTCGTCCTTGCCTCGAATTGCCTTCACCTGCAGCACCTCCAAGGGCTGTTTGGAACAAGGGCGGCAAAGTGCTGTCGGAGGGAAAACGTGGCTCAGGGAACATGTCACATCCCGATAAATGGCCATCGCTGCCTGGCTTTTACTAGCCACCAAGGAAACATCCTGCTAAACAGTCATCACTTCCCAGCTTTTAGTAGCCACCGAGGAAGCGTGACAGCACAGGAGCAGAAACCCACCAGGTGCCATCACCTGGATCCTCCCAGACCGCTCCTGGCAAAGAACTTGATGTTTCCCACACAAAGGTTTTCAATCACAATATGCCTTGAAAATAGTTAAAAAACACCATCAGGAAAACCTTCATCCCCAGCGCACTGGCCCCCGAGCCCCTGGGCAACCTCATTAACCGGCCACGCAGTCACCCCTCGTCAGCGCGTGGCCCCCACTAAGCATGAGCCACAGGTTAATTTTGAAAAATCACCTGGAAAATCTGTTTAGAACCAGAATTTAGTCTTTAAAATTATATATTTTCCCCACTACCTCGTATTCCTGAGATTAGGCTTGTCAATTTTCTACTGGTGCCACAATCAAGCAGAAAATAAAGCCTGGTTTTGGTAAAAATTGCTAATACTTCACTTTAGCTTTTTTGCTTACTCTTTCTTTTATTACATATGAGCAGCCTGCTGACTCAGTTACAATATTACACCTTTTAAGTCGACGATATTAATATCAAAAATAAAATGCTTTTCATCCATCCAGCCACCTAAAGAGCCCGTCCTGGCATCACCGTGTCTAATGCTGTCCCAGCTTCTGCTCTGGGATGAGTATTTTCTGCACTTCTTTGTCTCTTTCTGATATTACAAATGAAAAAAAATAAATATTAGCATCACCCCGTTTTGATAAAGGGAAGAGGCACCGGGAATTAAGTACTTTTGAAAGTAAGGAGAAAACTCATTCAATGCGCATCCCGCTTTGCATTTTGATCGTTCAGACAGGAGCTGTACCATCATCTGGTTTCTCCCCATTTCTGCTCTGAACCATCCGGGAGCTCGCGTCTTAATTCTGAAAAACCATTTATCATCAAACAGTTTTAGTTTAATAATTAATTTTATTAAATTTATTTAATAAATATTTATTTAATTTTATTTATTTTAGTTTAATAATTAATTTTAGTTTAATAATTCTTTCGGTCAGTTCTCATTAGCGCTGTGATGATGCTCTGGGAGTTTAACGGGAGACCGGCCCACGTGTTGAAATATGTCTGGGGTAGAAGTGGTGTCCTGGTTTGAGCGACACAGGACTGATTTATCTTCTAATGCTTGGGAAAACTGCGTTTTTAGAAGACTCTGGTGTCTGAATTCGTGAAAATATTTACTTTAGAGCCAGCTATGGTATTGTTTCAAGGTCTCAGTGTTTCCAAGCCTTGCCAGGCACGGGGATGAGGAGGAGCGAGACCCAGGCACTTGCCCCAAGCTGCCAGCAGGGTCATTTCATCCCATGAATGTCACATTCCATAGAAATTAGAAGGTTTGCTGAGGAGTTCTCTCTCTCCCTTGCTGGCTGCCATCCTGAGCACTCCTCGCCCCGGTGCCAGAGCCCTGAGCCCTTCCCTTCCTCCCGCAGCCGCAGCACTCGCAGGGTCCCACATTGGCTGTCCCTGCGGGGAGCGCACGGCTTCTGCTGGTGGAATGGGCTGGGTGTAATTCTTGTGTGTTTCATATTGGTATCAGTATCGATATTGGTTCTTTAGTATTATTAATGTTAATTAAATACTCCTATTATATCTGTTTATATTTCAGCCCTCGGATTTCCTTATTCTTCCCCAATTCCCCTTCCTGGGTGGGGAAGGCTCATCAGGTGATAGAATAATTGTCCAAACAACAATAAATTGTTGTGGGCTCCTCAAACCATAACAAGGGGGCTCACAGCTGACCCAGAAACATCTCAGGTGGGTTAGGACCCCCCCACCGGAGGTTCTACTGGCCAACACTTGGCTCCACATCCTCTGCCAAGGAAGGAGAGAAGCCGGGCCGATTCCTGAGAATGGAAACGTCCTGCTTTTATTCTTGAAACTGCTGCAGCGTCTGCGGTTGGGATGAAGCAGGCCATTGCGGCCAGGCGGCCAGCGGGAGCTGGTTGGCAGGACAATACCCCTTTGTGCGGGGCAGCGGGAAGGACAATGAAGCTGCTGTTCGGGGTCAGGCACAGGGAGGCACCACCCCGACACCAGCGCCGGGGCAGCGTGGGCAGGGGGGGCACCTCGCAGGACACCAGCGCAAAGAGACCTCGCATCCTTCTGGGTACCGCTGGCCATGAGCGTGCAAAGAGGAAAAAAACCACAAAGTCAGAGAAAACCCAAAGATTAAACCAGCATTTTTTGGCAGGAATGCGAGAGCAGAGGAGCAATCACATAGAATGAGAAGGTACCAGGGCCTTGTCCTTCTTTCTCCCGATGGAAACGGCGCCTGCAATCATTCAATTCAGAGCAGGAATATACGTGAAGAGGTTTGGCTTTTACCAAAATTAACAGGACTCCTGTGCGAGAGGGCGTCCTGTGCAGTTCCCTTAGCGTAAGCAGGCAGCTTCTTAACTCCAGACTGTGGCGTCTGAGTGGGAAATAAAAAAGCCGGCGGTGTTAAGCGGACATCGTATGTGCCACAGTGCAGCATAATTTGGTAACAGCTTTTTTTTTTTTTTTTAAGGCAAACCCTTGAAAGTCAGAAAAAGAGCTGAAAACCCCTTGCCTGGGGGACAAGGTCCCAGATGTTTTGCCATGGATTCCCATGGCGGGGTGGGAAGGTGCAGCCCGACAGCTGATGGCCCTTTGCCCCCTCCCCTCCGCCCGCGTCCCCACGGAAGGACATCTGCTCACCCCACCGACCAGCTGCCCCCTGCACGGCACCGGCTGCGGCAGAGCTGGGAGAGATCCTTCCAGCCCAGCCGAGACACAGCCAACAGAAATGTTTGGTCCCTCCTGTTCCGGAGACGAGGGCAGAAGGACTGTGCCAGGAAAAGCTTGAAAATGCTCTGGAGCAGCAGGATTTTGTGATTATCCCATGTTATTTAAAGAGGGAAAAGCTTTAGGCCACGGGGATGGAAAAGGATGGGGTCCATCCCACCACATTCTCTTGCCCAGACAAAGATAATTTTGCCCCCTAAGGTTAAAACAACACATTAGACCCTTAGGATTTCTTATCTTCTAAGCACCACCATCTCCTCTCCCAAACACCCGCTTTGTGCTCGTTTTGCAGTTGCTTTTGAAGCATCCAAGAGCACTTACTGAAAGACACATCCAGTTGTTCCAGCAGCGACCCTCCCCGTGCTCTCACCCCACCTCCACATCCCCCTTGGCTATTCTCCCACCTTGCCACCCCTCACCCTTTTCCCCCTTCCCACCCCCACAGGGCTCAGTCCAAGCACTGGCATAGGTGGAGAAGGGGCGTTTTGGACATTCCATGGGGAACCAGCTCTTTTCCCAGGGTAGAAACCTTGCTTCTGCTGGCCTGGGCTGGCCTGATGGACCAAGAGCCATTGAGGAGTCAGGACCAGCAATGACCCACTCGCAACATCGGTCCATCCAACATCCCAGAGGAAAGGTCTGGGTGCCACCAGCCTGGGTCAAAAGGACCTGACCTCCCTGCACCTCATGAGGAATAACTCCATACACCAGGACAGGTTGGGGGTGACCTGCTGGAGAGCAACTCTGCAGAGAGAGACCTGGGAGTCCCGGTGGACAACAGGATGACCACGAGCCAGCAATGTGCCCTTGTGGCCAAGGTGGTCAATGGCCTCCTGGAGTGCATTAAGAAGAGCGTGGCCAGCAGGTGGAGGGAGGTCATCCTCACCCTCTGCTCTGCCCTGGGGAGGCCACAGCTGGAGCACTGGGTCCAGTTTTGGTCTCCCCAGTTCCAGAAGGACAGGGAACTGCTGGAGAGGGGACAGCGGAGGCTGCGGAGATGCTGAGGGGCTGGAGCAACTCTGTGCTGAGGAAAGGCTGAGAGCCCTGGGGCTGTTCAGCTGGAGAAGAGCAGGCTGAGAGGGGATCTCATCAACGCTCAGCAAGAGCTAAAGGGCGGGGGGCAAGAGGGTGAGGCCACTCTTCTCAGTGGTGCCCGGGGACAGGACAAGGGGCAACGGGCACAAACTGGAACACGGGAAATTGCATCTCAACATGAGGAAAAACATCTTTCCTCTGAGGGTGTCAGAGCCCTGGCACAGGCTGCCCAGAGAGGTGGTGGAGTCTCTGTCGACATTCCAAACCCGCCTGGATGCATTCCTGTGCAACCTGCTCTGGGTGACCCTGCTTTGGCAGGGAGATTCTCCCGAAGTCCCTTCCAACCCCTACCATTCCGTGAAAGAAGCTCCTGGACCTTTCAGGTGGGACCGGGGGGATGTTCTCAAGGTCAGGGGTCAGAAGAATAATTTGGACAATCTGCAGAAAACTCAGCATGCTGGAAATGGGGAAAAAAAGCATCTGCTGGGGGAGTGAGTTCCTCTCACTGCCCATCCCTGCCCCTCCAGCCATGGGTTTGAGCAAGCTACGGGGATTTCGCCGGTGAAACGGCAGGTGATTTTGCTGATGCCATTTTCCTGGGGAGACCATAACTCAGTGAGGTAACCCTGACCCTCAGGAACCAAGGACTGATTTCAGTCTCTCATCCATACATTTATATATTCCCCGCATGTTACTTAAATCAATATATTGGAAGAAGGCAAAACAAGCATTGCGCTGGCCACTGGAACCTTCAAGCCTTCGGTAGCTGGAGATGTTGCTGACATCTATTGTCAGCTCCCGGTATTTTTTTTTTTTTTTTTTAAGTGGATGCTTCTAAGTATGTTAATAAATTGAGTTTAATAAATTGGTCAGTGCAGGGTCACAGCAGTGGGTCTGACTTTGCTGGCAGGTCTCAGCTTGCTCCCCTTCTCTATTTTAAAAATTCAATTGAAAATCCTAATTACAGAGGACATTCCTGAGCACTGGGATTTAGCTGGTTTGGTATTCCCCCTTTTTTTCCCCTCCCCCGTTAAAAAAAAAAAATCAGAGTTGCAGTGTTCATATGGATTTAACCAAAAGAGCATCGTTATCAAGTAATTCTTTAAAGTTACAAGAAATGAGCTCAAAAGTGAAAACTACTTGGTAGTAATGATAGTAATAATAATCGAGTGGATTTCCAGCTGATTGTTACCCTTAAGAGGTTCTCCAGACCACGCCTCTTGCCTTAAGACTCTAGAAATCTAGAAATTCTAGAAATTCCTGCACAGGGAAAACCTCTGTTAACACCGAGAACAGTGACACAGCCAATTTATCTTTGTCTTGAACTTATTTTCAACACTGTATGTGACCCTGCTTTACCCCATTAAACTTTGCTCCTAATTTTATTGCTGGATTAAAGCATTTATAGCCATAGATGTAAATTGTTCAGCAATATATAATGGGGTGACACGGCATGGGTACAGCTCCCCAAGCAACCAAAGACCATTAGATTCAAAGAGATTCACCTCTAAATGGCAGCAAGTGACAGCTGCCCTTCCAGCCCACCACTGTCTTTTCAAATGACACGACACGGATGCCTTCTCAGAATGTTTCAGTGTATTAGAAAAGTGCTTTTTAAAAGCAGAACAAGCACAATCATGCAAGTCTTGGACAAGGCAATCGAAAGATAAAAGCTGCATGGTACGCAGGAGTCACTGACGAAATCAAGGAAACCAAGATAAAAATTAAAACGGTGACTTATACTGAATGCTAAGCTTCAAAAAGTATATATTAAATTCACCATAATTTTGCAAAAATGTTCTTGCAGTCTCTCAGACATGCTTTGAGTTCTGTACAACAGCTGAACATAAGCTTGTTGTACACCTTGTAAAAAACTATACAAATAACAACTCGAGTATGGGAGACACACAGTTTATCATCAAAGTCAGGGTCAGGTCATGCGTGCTCTTCCTCAGAGGACTCGCCGTCTTCTGCAGGATCTGATGGCAGGGGGGGAGCTCTGTAAAAAGCATTACCAATTCAATTAGCAGGACTCAATCAAGCTTACAACCAACAAAGCCTTTTTCCTCGAGGCTGGGTGACCTAAATGACTTTAATTAGCCCCAGACTGCACCTAGAGCCATTAGGATGATACAAGGTACTTTATCCTAAGTGCTAGGAGCCCAAATGAAGCAGCACACACCTACCTTTCACATGGGAAAGCCTACTTCAGTGGGGAAAACATCCATACACCCATACATCCTGGGTCATCCTCTGCATGTCCTTCTCCACCCAGAGGGCCACATTCAGGTCCCGCATCATTTCCAGAAAGCTGAAAATCCAACTCCCATTTCACGCTCAAGTTTCAACCTGGCTAACTTACCCACCGTGACTGAAAAAAACCAGTCGTGCAGTTAAGCGAGCACAGCTCCTGCTTCTTCCAGAACACACTGGGAAGCTGTAAATCATTTTAGATGGTGACGCTGTGTATTCTCTGCAGGGTTATCACCACCTGGTTCTTATTCAGCCAAACAAATTTCAAACGGAAGAAATCAAAGTTTTGCAGCACTACGGTGCACATCTTTTGTTTCTCCAAGAGGCAGGGTGCGCTTAAAAGTCTTTGTTTGCTTGTCCTTCAAAACAATTCAGGACTAATTCTTATGGGCTCCCCCTGACAGTTTAGGATATTCTATATTTGGTGGAATAAAAACCTTGCCAATTGAGAACAGAGTGTCTGTAAGACCATGTTTCACACGGCCGCCTTTCTAGTCAGTAGTGCTACCTACAAGATAATCTTTGAAGTGTCAGCTTGGTAGAGCAATTCAATTTCTGACGTACAGAAGTTGCTAGCAGTCTCCTAAGCTTTTCTGAAACAGAGCTGACAGCCACGGAGACTCACATCGTTCTTGTCTGTATGCAAGCGAAGCACGTCTGAGCACAGAGAATTTGCCTGAACTACCAATTACTGCACTCATTTTTAGAAACACATACACACACACACACCCCCCCACGAGGTCAGTGGAGACGGATGCTGCGTTGTACCAGACTTTGCTGAGAAACATTATTTCAATGAGGATACGAAGGTTAGCAGACACACCATCAACCTTCTAGTGGTTGGGTTGCTCCTTCAAAAATAAACTGCAGTTTCAAAGCAGCCACGGAGGAAAACCAGTCACACTTTGTTTCATCCCAGGACGCGCTGGCAGCCCTCCGCACAGCCCTTGCGGGCAGCCAGGCACGCCGCTTGCGGTGTTGTTTGGAAGTGCCAGGGATTTTGCTGTTTAATATCACCGCACAGCCGTACCCCGCGCTCTGACAACGCCGGTGCGTGCTCTAAGGCCGCGCCACGGAGCACCAGCTGCAGCAACAACCGCTGCGTGCGCCGCTGCTGCTCTGCGGGCGGCTTTAGCTCTCTGTCACGCTTCAGACAGCTTTTTAATTTTTTTTTTTTTTTTTAAAGGAAGTGAACATTAAGTTTAAGCCCCGCGTCCTGAGAACCAGGCTACAGCCGACCACCGAAACTCCTCAAGCGTGCAAAACCCGTTAATTTACCGGCTGCGTTTTGCCTCCCTGACACACGGAGCGTCCCTTCCCCGCCCAAGGCGCGACACTCCTGCACCGCCCCCCGCCCCACCTCGCTGCGATTGCGGTTTGTGGGACTCGCAGCGCCGTTCCCAAGGCTGCGAGGAAACCTGCGCCGAAACACGGCTCCTGAGAAAGCCCCGGCAGTTCGCGGGGGATGCCGAGGGGAGGCAGACGGGAGGGAAGCAGCCGGGGGCTGCCTCCCCCGTCCCGAGCTCCGACACCTACTTCGTAGCGGCCGGCCCCAGCCCGCTGCTCTCCGCCGCCCCTCCGCCGGGCTCCCGGTTCTCCTTCTGCGGCAGCCGCAGGAACGCGCCGATGCCCTTCTGCCAGGCGGGGACGGGCCTCGGGCACACCGGGTTCCCCCCGACACGCCGGCCCTCGCCTGCGGGGAGCGCGGCCGTCAGCCCCGCCGCAGGCCGGCCGCGGAGCCCCGGCCGCGCCCCCGCTCTCACCTTTCTTGGCGGCCGGCGACGGTCCCGCATTGAGGCTGCTGCAGCCCAGCACCTTCCGGGGAGCCCTGGCGACCAGCACTGCGGGAAGAGCGGACCGGTGAGCGGCCGCGGCCATGCCCGTGCCCCGGTCCCTGCCCCTGCCATCCCGCACCTTTGCGCCCGGCCCCGCCGCACGCCTTCGTCCGCGCCATCCCCGACGCTCGCCTCGCGCCGCTGCTACCGCCGCCGCCCGCGGGGAAACGCCATTGGCCAGCGCCCGCCAATGGCAGCGCGGCGCGGCCCCAGCGGGGTCCGTCCCCTCAGCCCCATCCCCGTGTGATTCTCCATTCCGTTCTTTTTTGTGGTGCTGGCACGTATCATAGATAGAATCACAGAATGTGTTGGGTGTGAAGGGACCTCTAAAGGCCATCTAGTCCCACCCCCCTGCAGTCAGCAGGGACAGCTTCAACTACATCAGGTTGCTCAGAGCCTCATCCAGCCTGGCCTTGAACGTCTCCAGGGATGGGGCCTCCACCACCTCTCTGGGCAACCTGGGCCAGTGTCTCACCACCCTCATTGGAAAGAACTTCTTCCTAATGTCTAATCTAAACCTGCCCTGCTCTAGTTTAAACCATTGCCCCTCGTCCTATCGCTACGTGCCCTTGCAAACAGCCCCTCCCCAGCTTTCCTGTAGGCCCCCTTCAGGTACTGGAAGGGGCTCTAAGGTCTCCCCGGAGCCTTCTCTTCTCCAGGCTGAACACCCCTAACTCTCTCAGCCTGTCCTCACAGCAGAGGGGCTCCAGCCCTCGGATCATCTTCATGGCCTCCTCTGGCCCCGCTCCAACAGGTCCATGTCCTTCTTGTGCTGAGGGCTCCAGAGCTGGACACAGCACTCCAGGTATGTGAAACGTGAGTGAAGAATAATAATTACTCTGTCTGGGACATGGTTTTGTTTGGTTTTTGAAGAGCAGACTACGACACCCTAAGCCTAACCCCAAATATCCCCTCCTCTCCCTGCGAGCCCGCAGCCGGTGGGCTGCCCTCTTCCCTTTCACACAGACTGATGCTGCTTCGGCCTTTTGACTCTGGAGGATTTTTCCCAGCGGGAGCAGATGTTTCCCGACTGTGAGCAGAGGGCAGGGAGTGGGCTTCAGCGTCCCTTTGGCAGAGCCCTGTCACTGTTACCTGAAATAAAAGCCCTCGAAACCAAAAGTAGTTTAGAGAGGAGATATTGCTTGATTCAATTTTGGGTGCTAGGGGGAAACCCCACAAATCTAGCACCCTTACCGGGCATATTCACCCATTATTTATACACAAAAAGTTCTCATAATTCTGCCTACCTAATACATAACTCCACCTAGGCCTACATATTCATTAGGATGACCGAACAGCCTTTTTGCACAGGTGTACCAAATTTTGCTGCGTCGTCAGCACAAGCGCGAGTGTCTCGGTGTTTGTTTGGGTAAGGAGACCCTTCCTCACATCATCCTTTTAAGGTATCGAGTCATCTCAGGACAGTAGAAGTTTGCTGTAAGTTTGCCAACTTCTTGAAGATAATAAGGATGTTCTTTGAAGTAGCCACAGCTCAGTCCTAATTGGTATGGGAGCACATACTTGATGTACAGAAGAACCTTGAAGTGATTAACTACTTCTTGTTCTCCCGTCCTTGGTGATTAACTACTTCTGGCTGTCTCCTCATTAACACTATCTGTAACATCAGCTCAGTGATTAACTATTTTTTTACATGGTAAGAAAGTCAGTAGTTAGCTATTTTCTCACACGGTAAGAAGGTTAGTAAGAAACAATCATTTTAGAAACAAAGCAGAGGCCTGTCTTTGGCAACGTCACCTCCCGTGTGGCACCAGCGAAGAGATCTGGGAACAGGCTGCTCACTCAGCGAGGGCAGGGGCTGCTGCCGCCGCCCCGGCCTCACCCCGTACCCCTGCCCCGCTTCCCCGGTAGCGAAGCGGGCACAAGGACCGCTCTCCCTCGCCTTCAGGCCCCGTGGGGAGCCCCGGAACGGTGTGTCCCCGGCCGCGTTCCCGGGGAAAGGCGGGCGCCGGGGCGGTGCGGCGCCGTTTGCCTTCCCCCGCGCGGAAGATGGCGGCGCCCAGTCCGCTCCTGGCCTGGTGCGTCCAGCACCTGCGCGGAGACTTCGGGCTGGACGTGGGCGAGGAGGTGGTGAGGTGAGCGGGGCCGGGGCCTCCGGGGCGGGCGGGAGCCGTGGCGGGCCCCGCTCGGGGCCCTATCCTCCGCCGGGGCCTAGCGGGGCCCTCCTCCCCGGCCCGCCGCGACAGGCCGCGGCGGCCCTTGGCGTCGCCTCCGGGTCGCCCCTCGGCTACCACAGAGGGAAGATGGTGTTTTCAGAGCCACTCTCGGGGGTTCCGCACCCTGCGTTGTCCCACGGGTGGGTGCCCTGTGAGGGGACCGGGGGGCGGGTGGTGGCGGGGAGGGGTGTGGGTCCCTGTGGGTAAGTGAGGAAGGGCATGCCGCTGTCTCCTGGTGTTTGACCAGGAGCCTGTTGGTTTATGGTTAGATTTTTTACATGACTTGGTAGGAATTGGAGTCGCGGAGTGAATTTTTTAGTGTTTGGCAGAAGGGCGGGGGGGGGTGTCACTCTGCACTGGAATAGGGGGAGAAAGATAATTTACCTTTAGTTTTTTCAAGTGAAACAACCACAAGGGATTTTCCAAAGTGCCTGTCTGAAAATTTCATAAGGCTTTCCCAAAGTGTCTGTCTCAAAATTTGACTCATAAACCCGTTCCTTACCATGGTCTCTGCAGAAACCTGATGTGAAGAGGAGAGCTGTGTTGCACTCGTTGCATACACGTGCGATTAGACCATTAGATCTGATTAGATCAGAACAAAAGCCCCCTCACTCATTTTTCTCTATCCTGTCCTCTTGCAGGTACATCTTGTCAATAACAAACGAGGACGAGATCCGGGAGTACGTCATTGACCTCATCCAGGGGACCGATGGGGAGAAGAGTCGGTTTGTGGAGGAACTGCTGTCCAGGTGGCGGAAATCCTCCCAGCTGCCCTCTGAGCCTTTGCCAGTGTATCGGAAAAAGGATGGTGAGTGATATGGGGAGGAAGGAATTGAAGTCTCAAATAAGCTTGTCTCAGTTATTCTGTCTATAAACAATTACATGCGACAAACGCCTGTGATTGTTCCTATTTCTGTATGTCATGACAGTGTAAAGCAAATTTTCATTCACCAAGAGTTCGGGGACATCTTTCTCTTGCTGGTACTTACCCAGCGTTTCTTTGTGCTAATGCACGCTTCCAGAGACTTCAGAAGTGCCTCGGGCTGGAGACCAAGCAAAAAAGGGTAAACGCAAAGGAAGGAACAAGCAGGAGATGCCTGCATACGCTGAGCCAAGTGCACATGTAGAGGAAGTAAAAACCCCCCTTGACCTGGCCAAGGTGAGTGTGTCTGGTACGTGGGGGCAGGCTGTTTGACACTGGCTGCTGAGGGCATGCTTTGAACCTGGGTCGCGGAGAAAGGTAGTGTCGAACACTAGCAAAAGATGTGATTGGAAAGTGGAAATAAGCTTTTAGAAATACAAATCCTTCATTATCAGAGTCATGACAAAGTGGGTTATGTACCTGAAAGCATGTTTGTGTTTCCCAGCTACGTCACGGGGTGTAATAAATGCTTGTTTCCTCCTGCAAATGCTGTCTTGTCTTATATACAGCACAGCTGCTGTGAGGTATACGTTTGCGTGTCTTTGTTCGCTCATAAATATCATGCAGCATGGCAGCTACAAGCTACAACCTGAGCAAATACTTTGGCAGCTGATGGGATAAGCAGGGGTCCCACACTGTGAGCGTCCTGTCAGCGAGTTGTACGGTCGCCTGGTTGCAGTGAGGGGGGTGGCTGTTCCTGGGCACTGACTGTTCAAAACTGGGCGTGGATTTGGACAGGTCATGCTCATACCCTGTGTATGGGGTTCTCACTGCTGTGGGGCAGATAATACAAGGATGGGGAGAAAGATTGTGTATGTTTGTGTCTGTACTGGAGAGTAAAATAATCATCAGTAAGCGACTATCGCAAAATGGATTTTACTCCCCCTGCTGCCCCCACAAGAAGCCTGGATGAGAGAGCAGACGATGGAAGTAGTTGCTGTAATTAGTAGTAAAAGCTATTTCTTTAAAGCAGAGGTGTGAAGGTTGAGGCATTAAGGAAGCCACCAAGTGGGTAGAACTTGCTGGATTTAAACCTTCCCGGCCAGATGGAATAAAGCTTTAATTGGTAACTGAAATATTTCAGGCTGCTTCAGGGAGGAGGCCTTGGGCGCTAGATGGAGGAATCTGAGAGCCATAGTGAGTGCCTCTCCGCTGAGCAGCAGCTCTGGTTTGGCTGTTTATCTTTCCTGTTCAGCTCCACTCATGCACCTTTAGTGTTCAGATTGAGGTGGTATTTGATTTTGTGGAGACATTTTTTTGCAGTATTCATAAACAGCCTGAGCTGCAATGAAAGAAACTGCAAAATGAGAGCACACAAACACTAAAACCCAGGAAATCCCACTATTTTCAAGCAGCACAAGGCCATGGAGCAAGCGGTAGTTGCTTTCCTCTGTGATAGTTAACTTTTTGCAGCAGACTTGCTTTCCATTCAGCACTTCCCACAGTCAGTGCATCAAATATGACAATCTTTGCTGTTAAATGTCCTAATTAGCTAGGCTGAATTTCTGGATTTTATTTCTGCTGGAGTGGGTTTTGACTTGGAGCTGCTTGCTGGGAACCCAGGTTCCTTCCTTTGGTCCGGATCCAGCTGTACAGCCGTGGCGGGTTGCGTCAAATCCAGCAGATCACTCTATTGCTGCCTGAAGCATAAGAGTGTGCTCTGCAGAAATACGTGTGTGGACGTGTGCTGTGCTTGGCTTGTGTTGTTAGACTTGTAGTGGAGTCCTTCATGCTATAAACATCGAGCACGTTGCACCTCCCATAATTAAATTCCATGATTTATCCAGGTGCAACGCTGACTGAGCAACATCCAAATCCTGAAAGTAAGGGTCGCACCTGAATAAGTAGTGGAACTTAGTTATGTTTTTAAATTGAAGCTTTTGCTGTAGGGAGGCTGCAAACGCTCAAAGTCTTTGTAAAAGTATTTGTTTGTAAGATAAAAGACTCACATTTTTTTGAACTGGAGGGTTAGAAATGGACAGTAATGTTCCATTTCCTTGTGGTTAGTTTCTAACTTAATTTAAAAAAAAAAGCAAACAGTGACGACACACTGAGAAAGCTCTGCCAGGGTTTGCTAACCAAGGTCGCTTTATCTGGTTTTGGTTTTTTTTTTTGTTCATGACAGTAGCGTTTGGATCTGGCAGTGGCAGTAAAGTCAGTTGGGCAGAACTGGGGTGCTGGAGGTGCTGCATCCTCTTGTCACTAAACCAGTAGCCTGCTGCTATTGAGAGCAGGTAAAAAGAGTCAAGGCAAGAGGTGTCCTAGTGCCACAGCACAGCCCTGTCACTGAGAGAAGCAGTGTGGGAGGACGTGGGCTGTAGAAGCAGTAGACGCTAGCTGGGGTGTGGGGCAGGGAGCAGGGGTGATCCTCTAGTGTGCAGCAGGCAGAGAAAGCGAGCTGTTGTTCTGCGGAGAATGAAAACGGGCTTTCTGGGAGAGGGCTTCTGAGAAATCCTCTTTGTTATTGTCGAGAGAGACAGTGGAGAGGAGAGGGAAAGAAAAGCTGCGCTCAAGCTGCAAGAGGATTTTCAAGTGTGTCACAGATATGACAACTAAAGGCCAGAGAGTGCATTTATATTGTAGTGCTGCTTGCTGAAATAGCTACGGGTAATAAGTCCTAGTCTTTCTTGGTCATGGCTAGCACACAAGTCATGGTTGAAACCAGTCTCTTATAGTGTTGTGAGATAGGTTTGTGCCTGGAGTGTGTAGTGCTTGCTTTTCAAAGCATCTGTTTTTGAGTATTGTCAGAGAAATGGTAGGAGTTGGCTTTGTTCTGTTCCTCTGGAATGGTTTCTGTGCTGTAATTAATTCCTGCAATTAACTTCTCAACAATTCACTTCTCAACCGGTAACTGCTAGAGATGTTGGGTGGGAGGAGGAACCTGTTGTTTCTCTGATCAAAGTGTAAGGTCTGAGGGAGAAAACAGAGAATTCTACTTTTACATTATGAATCCAGCCATCATATATATATCTTGCTTTGTTTCTGATCGGGGTTTCTCTACTCCAGCCTGACCCGAAGCTTAGTCCCTGACCCAAACCCTGACCCAGTGCAGTCCCTGACTGAAACGCAGAGGGGTGAATCACAGAGTCACTGATGCTAAGTCATGAAACAAGGAGAAGAATTTACATTACAGTGAAATACTCGGACATTCAGTGCATGGAAAACCTCTGCTCAGCTGGCTGTGCTGGGTGGAAACCACAAAAAATGCTGGGTGGCGAACTGGCTGTGAGTGAAGAGGTCCTGCTGCCAACAGCAGCTCTATTTCTGGGGACAGGCGCACACAGGACTTCACAGTTATGAACAGGGAGTTGCTATAACCTAAATAGCCCTTGAAAATAAACGTGGCTGTAGCTGAGCTGCTGTTCGAAGACGTTAAATACCCGTGAGTTGATAACACAGGTCCGGAGGACTGACAGCGTGCCTGCCATCTAGACCCAAGCAGTTTTAGCTTGCAGAGGCAGCAAACATCAAGTAGATCTGCAAGATCCTTATGTCCTTGCTTTGTTTAGATTCCTTGGACCTTTTCTGGCAGCCTAAGCTCGTCTTTCCGTTGAATCTGGGGTCTGGTCCAAGTTTCATTCCAGTTAGGCAGAATAACCCTTGTCTGAGTCTCCCCAGCCTGTTCAAGGGTCGGTGCTTTCCCTTTGCTGCTGGTATTGCAGAGTGAATACAGTTTGTTTGTTTATTTTTTTTGCTTCTCAGGCACAGGAGAACAGCAGTGGAGTCAGCAGCAGTAGCAGTTCCTCTAAGAAGAAGCCCAAATATGTTAGCCTGTATACCAAGGAGGGGCAAGACAAGCTGGCCGTCCTGATCCCTGGGCGTCACGCCTGCGAGTGCCTGGGCCAGAAGCACAAGCTCATCAACAACTGCTTGGTTTGCGGGCGCATTGTCTGTGAGCAGGAGGGCTCAGGACCCTGCTTGTTCTGTGGTTCTCTGGTTAGTGACAAAGTGGTTTTTATTTGCCGTCCTCGAATGTGGCATAGTGTGCTCAGGGCTTTGAAATGGCACGGGGCTGAATTAGCTTCTCAGATCAAAGTTCCTCTAGCAAAGTTCTCCATGCTCTAAAGCTGAGCAGGAAAGAACCTGTACTATCTCCTTTTAGGGGAAGGAGAAGTGCTGTGGCTTTAGGTCACTTTGTGTTTCTTTTATGATGTGCCACATCAGAGAGTGGAGAGGTCTCCCTCAAAATTTACATCACTTTGGAGCTTTCCTGATGTATGACTGTCTCCTGTGGCTGTCCTGTGCGTCACACTAGCGTCCAAAATGTGCGAAAGGCTTCAGCCCCATCCTGGGCACAGCCCTGGTGGCCTTGTAAGGGGCAGCAAACATGGCCAGGGCCAGTGTGCTGACTTCTCTTCAGCACCTGTGCGGCATGCATCATTTGGGATACCTCTTACACCCTGTATTTGGTTGAAAGGACACCTTTTGGAGAAAGGGGTCAGGTTAATGACTACAGATTAAGTAAGGTTAACTTCAGGAGAGGGGAAAATATTGGTTGGATGAAGAAAATGTTTTAAATCAGATTGGTTGCTATTTTTAAAGGTCTGTTTAACTTTAAGCAGCCTACCAAGAGAGAGGACCTCTGTGTTTAGCATTGCTCATCTGCTTGGGGAGGTTCTGAGTGTATCTCTCATTCTTTGAGATCACCTGGTAGTGTCCCCACCCACAGAACCAAGAAAGACCAGGCTGTACATTTCTCGTGGGTGACTTTTAGTAAAGAATGAACTTTCAGGATTCTCTCCATGTAAATAACGCCAAAGGGAAGGAGGTGTGGACTATTGTGGCCATTTTGAACAGCTTGCCCTCAGCTGTTGTCTAAGGCTCTGAAGTTGGTCGAGCACATAATGTCCTTCCTAAGTCTTCATTTTTTTTCCTTAGGTATGCACTAAAGAAGAGCAGGACATTCTTCAACGGGACTCAAACAAGAGCCAGAAGCTGCTGAAGAAGCTCATGGCAGGTCAGTAGCAATTACGTACCTGTAATACAATGAGTCCAATCAGTAATGCGACAGCAGGAGCCCTCCTCTGCCTCGCCGTGCTACAGTTGCCTTGATGTTGTGTAGGAATGAGTGTGTGTGTGTCCCCTAGCGTGTAAGTTGTCTTAGGTCCATTCATCCAAATTCTAAAGAATTACTGGTAAAGTCTAAAGGTAATTCTGTCTTGGCAGCTGACACCTGAATGTTTCTCTGGGATGTAAATTGCCAGGACATTTTGTGAACTTTATTTGCTTCAGAATTTACTGGGCTTGTTGCTGCATGGTGTGTGTGGTGGGCACTGAAAGGATGGCTGGGAAGTCAGCTCCTTGGATCCTCTTAGCAAGCCCTCGGCAGCATTTGTGACCTTCAACAGAGGTGATAACTGAGAGTGTCAAATGGCAGCGTATAATGTCCTTAGCCAGAGGCTCGTTAGGCATTCCTGAATCAATCACATGAACTGGATCATTGTAGCAGTCCTTGAAAATTAGGATAAGTCTCATGTGGAATGTGTGCTGTGGAAGATGAAGTGCTGCTATCTGATTTGCTGGGTCTAGAGAGGTGGTGGTTAATATTTTCTGATGACTCTTCTTGTCTAACGCTTATCTTGGGAGCTAAAAATAGGAACAGAGCCAAGGAAAGCAAGAGGAAATAATACCCAGTCTCCCAGCGAAGACCTGTGCGTTATGGGGATGTTTGTCTGAATTTAGCTGAAATATAGCCAAGGTCACAGTGTTCTTGGTTGAAAAATACACTTTGCTGAAGAACTGGGGAAATATTTACTCTGGGTCTCAGTGTCAACTTCTCTTTAGAGCTGCTGAGATGGCAGGAGGTCCCATGAGTCCTTGAGAGTAACAGCTGATCACAAAGTTGGTCTGTTTATAATCTTCCTGTAGAAATTCTGATGTACTTCAGGATCCCCTTTTCTTACCCATTTTATTGGTTTTCCCTTCTGCCCCTGCCAGCTCTCGTGTTGTGCGTTATCTGTGTAGGTGAAAGCTAAAACGTGGTTAACTATTTGTCTGGGGAGTGAAAAAATGTGGATCGGCGACGACAGGGAAATACAGGGATTTTGTTTCCCTGAAATGAAGGCATTAGCGTGCATGATGTCTTCTGTGAAATACATTGGTCTGTTCCATTGTGCCTTCCATGCAAACCTTTCCCCCCACTGCCCCGCTTTTTGTTTGTTTGGTTTTTGGCCCCTTGCCAGAAACAGTAGGAAAGAAGAGGTCATTTTGGGGAATAGATTTCTCCATCTCTAGCAATAGCTGGTATGAAAATCCTGCTGAGGTGTGGTGGGGGAGGATTTCATTTGCGAGAGGTTCATACCGCAGCAGGTGGAAGGCTTGCTCTGTGCGTAACCGGCAATTGTCAGTGATCTGTCGTGACCAAGGGTCTCTTTGTGAAGGTAACAACACTTGTGAGAGAATTTGGCGTTTAGGAGGGGACTCAAGGCCTGCGGATGGTGATGGGTGGAATTTGGACTGCACAAATTGTTAGGGAAGGGTGAAAGAGAATCAAAGACCTTCTCTCTAAACGCTACCTAGATGTTGTCATTGTAGTATTTAAATACTACTCCCTCCTCCCCCTTGTAGGAGGGAGTCTGTGAAAGGGGCTAGAGGGAAAATCAGGGCTTGAACCTGGTTTGGAAAGGTGCTGATTGTGGTGCAAAGTTCTTCTTTCAGCTCCTTAAATGGCCTTTGTTTTAGGGGGCATTTCTGCAGCCAGGCCCACCAAGAGTGGGCTTTAAACAACTGACTGTTGAGCTGTGATTTGTTTTCTGTCTCAGGTGCTGAAAATTCAGGGAATTTGGATGCTATAAGCAAAGACTTACTGCCTCGACAAGAAGCTAGACTCAAAGCAGGCCTGGAGATGGCTGTGAAACACAAAGACAAGTTGTTGGAATTTGACAGGACAAGGTAAGGTACTAACTGTGAGGCTATTGTGAAATACCATAAATTATCTGGCAGGCTAAGCTGCCTTTAACGGAAATGTTAGAGAGTTCTTCTAAAATTTAGGCTGTAGCTACAGACAGCTTAACATTGGCATTTGGTGGAACAAAAGTGAACCCCTTGAATGGGTCCCGTTTGGATGTCCTTGCTTTGTGTCCCTGACAGTCAGCTCTAGAGGGAGCAGAAGGGAGCCGGTAGGAAGACAGGTTTGGGGCCGGCAGCGCTCTATGACTCTCCTGCTGTGCTCATCTTCTACTCTTGTGGTTGTTTCTCACCAGTGTGCGTCGAACCCAGGTCATTGACGATGAATCAGATTACTTTGCCACGGACTCCAACCAGTGGCTCTCCAAGCAGGAAAGGGAGGCCCTCCAGAAGAGAGAGCAGGAGCTGCGGGAGCTGCGTCACGCCTCTCGGCTTGCCAAAAAAATCACCATTGACTTTGCTGGCAGACAGATCCTGGAAGAAGACAACAGCATGGCTGAATACCACAGCAAGTGAGTGAGAACTGGCAGTGTGAAGGCATCCCTGAGAACAGAGAGGTGACAATCATTATGGATAGTGGTCTGGCTGAATCTGGAAGAGCAAGTGTAAGGAAAGCTGAGCAAGCTGACCCCCTGAAGGGCACTTCGGACACTAGGATGCAGTTTTACATCTTTTTCTTCCTTGAGGGTCTTTTTGGCTTGCAGCATACTGTCTCTTTCAGCACAACTCTGCCGAGACCCCCCTCCTAAGCCCAACTGTGCAAAGCTTGCATGGGGTTTCAGTAGCTGGCATGTCTGTTAAAGAGAAAGCTGCCCTGGAAAGAGATGTTGCAGAAGGCCTCTCTCGACAGAACCAATTCATCTCAAATTCAGGCAGTTTCTACAGTAGAGTGACTGTTCAAATTAGGAATCAGACCTGGCAAGGAATTCGTTTAACTGGGGGAGGTGGTTAAAAAATGCTTTGGGTCAGAAGTGTTTGTGTAGGGAGAAGGGAGACGTTGCCGAGGGAAGCAGGGAATTTTCATGCCTCTTGTTTGTGCTTGCAGACTGGATGAAACCATTGAAGCCATTAATTGTGGCACGCTGAGCCAGCCAGCTGGGAGCCCGGACACAAAGATGACTCGGAATTCTGGTGTTTTAGTGAATCCCCATCTTCTTCAGCCTGCTCCTTTGGTCAGTATGGGTTGAATGATTTCTACCAGAATAATGACTAACTTTATGATAGTTGAGCTCAAGAATTGTGAATTCTACCATGTTTGTGGTACCTCTTTCCTCCCCTGTGTCTGAGAGATCCTCTTTAGCCATCTGAGTTGGGGACAGAAAAGGTTTGCCAATGCCCTGCTCTGTTTCCAGCTCTTGGGAGGTTTGGTTTATCTGGGTTTTAGTCTCCTGCCTCTTTTTCAGGAACTTGGAAGAATTTCTGAGAGCCAGCCTAAGATTGTGTTGCTTTTTCAGCTCTATTTATGAAGCCTTTTCTGCTAGATTTGCAATTTCTAAAGAGCATAATCTCTACCTTCCAATTCCACTGCAATTGTGGTGGTGCATGAGAAGCATTTGGAGGTTGGATGATTCCCAGTTTTGAGTGTTGATGGCTGTGAATATGCTTTGAAAATTGTGCCTTCCTGTGAATACTGTGAAACACCAGCAGATAGGTTTGTTCTTTACATCCGTAATTTAGCTGTGATGCATAGAAAGGAAAAGCCACGCAGAGCAGAGCATGACCTTGCTTTTCCTCCTGCCAGAGTATTGCATGTAAGTGCAGTGAGCTTGCAAGGAGGGAATTGTGACCCCAATAAGAGTAATACCTCTGTCCTTAAATGAAGGAAAACTTCAAATAGGATTTGCACTTGGTATACATTTTTTCCTAGAGAGGTGCTAACCTTTTTCTTATTTCTTTTGAACACTCTGAAGTGGGTGGACCAAACTGGTTTGCTCCCGCACAGGAAAGCCATCCATTCCATGGACGCTGGAAATGAGTCTGGCTCGGAGCGGAACAGGTTGCGGATTCAGGATCGAGAGTTGCAGGAGATCTCAGATGATGGCTGGTGCCTCAGCATGCACCAGCCTTGGGCTTCCTTGCTCGTAAGAGGAATCAAAAGGTACAGGTGTGGCCTGAACTGTGATGTATCCTGGTCAGCTCTTGCTTTGTAGGCGAGATGGGAAGTTGTGCTCCTCAGAGGACCTCTGTGGACTCGCTTGCATCGTACAGTGACTAATACCTACTGGTAGCTCCACGTTTGGAAGCCATGCTTCCTCATCCACTGTACTGATGGTTTGAGAAGCTTGTGAGTCCAGTTTTCATGAAAGTAGCTAACCTGGAAGGTAGAAGTTTCTTCACAGTGGGTAAATGTAGGGAAAGGCCAAGATTTCTGCACTGTAGTCACAGTGTGCCTTTCTGAAAGGCAAATAAGATGAAAATGTGAAGTATGTGCTTCTGTTCTTTTTGTCCATCATAAAGATGCCAACAGTGGCACCCGGCTTTGTTTAAAAAAGCCAACCACATGCACCCACCCCTTGCTGCCACCTTCCCCCTCTGGGCTAGGAATTGGGTTGCAAAGAGAAGCGCCTTCAGCGCAGCATCCCTGGCGTGTTAATTCACCTTTCCAACCACTAACAGAACAAAGAGTCGTCTTTAGCCTTTTTTTTCCTTTCCTTCACAGAATTGTTCATTTTAGAGAGCAAAGCTTTTTCACTTCCCGACCTAAAGATGCTGTAAATCTTAATGTGCCCCGGCTTCTGCATCCAAGTAGTCTGGGGCTGCTGTCAGCTGCTCTGATACAGCTGCAGCATTGATGCCTGAGCTGCAGCTAACGACCGCTTCATACAGATGCGTAGTCCGTTATTAGTCCCTAGATTGCATGCTTACTGTGCGTAACTTTTTGAGCTTGTAAGGGAATTGTACGAGCAGGTTGTCTTACACGTGTGTTGGGCATGCTGCTGTACTTGGAGGGGATTGATGTCCTTTTTTGCTGCTGCTCTAAAGCAGTGAGGACATACTCTGCTTGTGGCATTATTTCTTGCCCATCTCAGCTTTTCTCTGTAGTGCTGACACATTGCTCGAGTTTAAATAGTGAGGGCAAAGCTTAGCAGCAGGAATTGTGTAGCAAAACGTTCTATTGAAAAATCTGTCCGTGTGGGTGCTTTCTACTGAAATGTAAGTCCTAAATCCTCCTTTATTCTCTAGGGTGGAGGGCAGGACCTGGTACACATCTCATAGAGGGCGGTTATGGATTGCAGCTACTGCTAAAAGACCTTCCCCTCAGGAAATCTCTGAACTGGAGACCACCTACAGAATGCTGCTCCGGAAAGGTGAACTTCTCTCCTTGAATCTTTGTATTATTTGATACATTGAGCCACATAATGAGCAGTGTCAGAAAGGCTCCTCTGCTGAGTGGTTATTGCTGCTTCGCTTTTTAACCTTCTGTTCTTGAAATTCTCTTCATCCTCTCTACGTTTTGTCAGCCAAATGGCTGTGGTGGCAGACTTTAACTCCATTCTTTAGCTGGTCACGTTCTCCAAGCACAAACACCATCGAATTGCACCTGACTTCCGTGATAGCTTTTGACAGCAAAGGACTTCATTTTGTTCTTGGCTCAAGCAACAAGCTATCGAGTGTGTGCTTGCGTGTGTATGAAGTGGCTTGCGCTTCAGTCTGTTTACAGTGATGTTAAAGGCTTTTCATATATTCTGACCTTGTGGAAATCGGGATTGAAGAGTTGCAGGTTCTTGGGAAGAAGTTATTCTCTCCTGTGGGTAGGAGGGTGCTGGTGGCTGGGCTATATGCCTCTTTGTGCTGTGTTCCTGCACATAATCCATCTTAAGTGCCATACAGCAGGATTGTCTGCTCCCTCATCAGGGCAAGGAGCTCTTCCTGCACTGTATGTTCCTCTCTCAGAAGCTAAGCAGGGAAAGGTGTATATATAATTAAATCTCCCAACCTTAGTCCTGTCATGGTGAAGATCCTGAGCTGGAAAAAGGGTGTTAAAATTGCTGTGTGTTTTCTTGTGCCTCAAAAAGTAGAAGTGCATGGTGGGAGGGAAAAGCACCTGGGGGTTAGAAGACCCCAGCTACGTGTGTGGGGATGTGAGACCACTTATGAGATGTTTCTTTTGATGCAGATGTGGAATTTCCAAACGATTATCCCTCAGGGTGCCTCCTAGGCTGTGTGGACGTGACCGATTGTTTATCACAAGAGCAGTTTAGTGAGCAGGTGAGTACAGCAAATAAACCTTTACAAACTTGCATTAGCCAGCAAACTTTTAAAGTAGTATATCTCGCCTCCATGACGTGGTCTAGAGAAGACATCGAATGGAGATTTTAGACTGCAATGGGAGAAGACACAACTACTGTGTGGTCTGGTATGGCTAGAAAGAGAATGTACCGAGCAAATGTATTTCAGCAGTGATGGAAGGGAGCAGTGGACTAACACAGGCTAACTCCATCGTCAGCTTCTCTGGCAGTGAGGTAGTTTGGTTGAAACTAGTTTCTTACATGCTCTGAAACTCTTTTCAATAAGGACTCACGCCTGTTTAATTAAACTAATGCTGGCTTGAGAGACCGTTCTGCAAGGGCTCATGACAGCCGTTGCTTCTTTTGCTGCATGGACAGATGTGCACCAGGATGCTGTGGCTGGGCTGGACTGTGGAAGACAGGAACTTGCAGTGCGTTGGTGTTGCATTTCTGGTGTTCATCCTCATTTGGCAAACTCAGGAGCTTACATCTTACCTCAATGTGGATTCTAAAGCGCTGATTGCTCTTGAAACTTCATGGGAGTCCTAATAGAAAGAGTTGCTCTGAGTTTTGCCCAGCCAGGCAGCAATCTTTTGCTACTTCTGTGTATAACTATGCTGATCTTCCTACCTCAGGAAGGACTTTGGAAGGGTCTAGTACCTATTTGGCTGCCTTTGGAGCGCAGCAAACAACTCCCTGAGCACAGCCTGCAGAGACTTTGCAGTTGTTGCAGAGATTTGTGTGGTAGAGGATGTGAAGGGGCGTGGAAACTCAAAATAAGGCGTGGAAATGTGGAGAAACTCTGCATCGATGGTAGTAGTGTGCTATGGGACCTTGTCCCTGCCCTGTGGTACCAGCAGGATCAGCTACTCTGGAGTGGGTATCTTGGCCCAAGCAGGGGCATCTAGGTCTGCAGCTGCTGGAACTGCCTGGTGCTTATTCCTGGAGCTGGAGGTCACAGTGGCCTCATTGGTGAGAGTTGTGTGCTGGCTGGGACACCGAGTCACCAGGAGAAGAAACTGTGAGAGGAGGTGAGCACCCTCCCACTGGGGAGGATGGACAGGAGAGCCACAGGGTCTTCATGGAGACCCTGCAGAGAGGACATCCAGAGCCCCTGTATACAGGGAAGGAGGGACAGCTGGAGATCATAATGGATCAAGACTCCCAAGGAAGTCAAGAGATGTTTGAGTGGCCTTTTCCTGAATGAGGCAGGTGATTTGGTGACCAGGGACACAGATAAGGTTGAGGTACTGAGGCCTTCTTCATCTCAGGCTCCCCCAACAGGACCTCCCAGAGGTCTCGTGCCTAGAGGCAGGGCTCAAGCAGGAGAGGGACTACCTGTAGTGAAGGCAGATTGAATCAGGAATCTTTTGAGAAGTCTCAACCCATACAAGTCCATGGGTGCTGATGGTGTGCATCCAAATGGCTGAGAGTGTTGGCAGATGTCTTTGTGAGGCCACTCTTACCTTGGAAAGATTATGGAGGTCAGGAGAGGAGCCTGATAACTGTAGAAAGGTGACTATTACATCCATCTTTGAAAAGGGAAGGAAGGATGATCCTGGACACTTCAGGCCAGTCGGCTTCACTTTCGTCTCTGGGAAATTCATAGAGCAGTTCCTCTTGGAAGCCAATTTTAGGCACATGGAGGAGGAAGACACTGGGAATAGCCAGTGTGGATTTGCCTAGGGGTAAAATCATGCTTGACTAAGCTGATTACCTTTTGTGATACAGTAGTTAGTGTGGTGAATTTCTTTTACTTTGTATTTAGCAAGGCTTTTAGCCTGGTCTCCTACAGCACGCATGCATCCAAGTTGAGTCACTATAGTCTGGGTGGGTGGACTAACGCTGATAACTGGCTGGGTCACTCGGACTCAAAGTGCTATGGTGGTTACCTTGTAATCTCCTCGGAGGCTTATTGCAGATGGTGTTCCTCGGGGATTTTTCCTTGAACTTATTTTCCTTGAACTTTACCTCAAACTGCTCAGCAGCTGGGCTACCATTCAGAGGAACCTAAATAGGTGGGAGGCAAAGGGCTGACATGATCTTCCTGAAGGCCCAACGCCAGACCCTGTACCTGGGGTGGACTAAGCCCTGCTTTGGTGCTGGGGAGTGGCTCTGCTGGAGGTGCTGGGGATCTTGGCAGCCAGTGAGCTGAATGGGAGCCCTCGCAGGAAGGAGGGCTGGCGGCATGACAGCCCAGTATGGCCAGTGGAAGTGGTTATTCCTCTTTGCTCAGCATTGGTAAAACCACATCTAGAATACCGCGGTCATAAGACAGATGCTGATAATCTGGAGTGAGTCCAGTGGAGGCCACCAGGATGACAGGGGGCTGGAGCATGTGCCTGGTGAAGAGAGGCTGGAGAAGAAGAGAGACCTTCTACTTTCTGCAAGGAGCTTGTAGAGAGACAGAGCCAGGCCCTTTGCTGATGTACACAGCAGGAGGATGAGAGACAATGGTCATAAATTGAAAGAAAGGTTTCGGTGTGACCTAAGAAAAAAAATTTCCCAGTGAGGACAGCTGAGCACTGGAGCAGGCACTGCCCAGAGGGGTTGTGCAGTCTCCACCTGTGAATATTTTCGAGACCCGACAGGACAAAGACTTGAGCACCCTCACCTGAATTCAGTGTCGACTTTGCTTTGATGGGGAGGTTGGACTAGAGACCTCCTGAGGTCTGAGTCTGTGATGCTGTGACTGACTCCAGGCCTAAAATTTGGAGTGGTGGCTTTCCTCGGGGTGTGTTTTCTTCACTTAAAAAGCCTGTGGTTGGTACCAAGCACAGCACAGCTGTTCTCGATACCGTTTCATGTCTAGTCACTCCACTGCTCCTTGTGGGCAGGTCTTGGTCTTATGGGAAACACCAGACCATGTAGGGCTTGATAGTGAACCAAGACCATCTTATGAGATGAAAGAAAAGGATTCCTTGGGACAGAGGAGGAGGCCACACCAGGCTTATGGACATCGTCTTGCCATGAAGAATTCGAGAAGCATCAGCAGCTGGGGGCTGTTTCTTAGAAAGTGCACTTCTGGCTTTCACAAACCCTGTGAGGTTTTTTAGCAGAGAGAGATGCCTGGAAACTGGAGATGAAGAGAATATTTCTCATGAGGTTGTGTCTCTTCTCAGTCGTGGGCAGAATGGGGAGAGGTTGGAATATGAGCAGCAGAGGGAGCTTTGGGACTGGAATACACCGAAATCTGCAGCAGTGTTTGGCCTTGTATGGGAGCAAGCCTTGGGAGACAGAAGAGGAAAGGACACTGAGGTGGGTGTAGGGTTTTTTTTTTCCTGTAGCATCCACTGATTTACACTGGTTTCAAATGGAGAATCTTGCCTTCTTCTTGGTGGAAAGATAGGTCTCTCGCAAGTACTTTTCTGCCCCTAACAATTCCCCCTCTTCCTTTGTGAGTATGTTTTTCAGGCATTGCTAAAATGGCTGTGACAGCTTCTGGAAATTGAGCTGTAGGTAACTAGCTTTTAATCTTCCCATAGAGGAGCCTCACAATTAGCTCTGCTCTCTATAAATTCCCCCCAGTTCGGTGGAACCACTTGGCTGCAGAGACACTGGGGGAAGAGTAGTGTATTTCAGGAGCGCTGTTATCAGACCTATTGGTGAGAGATTTACCTCTCTTCTCAATGCCATGATGCCGTGGCACATGCAGGTATACATCTCACTGGCTTTTTGCTGCTCCCATATTGTAAACTATTTATAATTCCTAATTTGTTGCCTTTTTACAGTGATCCATTTTTTCCCATGATTGCTCTATGCGGCGTTTGTTTCCCTAGCTGCTAAGGTTGAATTAAGAGATCTGAGTGTCCTTCTAAAGCTGGTTTATGAGGAAATGTATGTTTTTCTGGACTATTGTGAGCAGCAAGAGCATCCGAAGGAAGCTGAGATTAATTTAATTGCAAGTGCTAGTAGGACGAAACAGCGTGCAGCGCCAGCTCAGAGATCCGAGTTGGATCTTGCTGGGAGCAGGAAATCCCTGTTGCTCATGCTGATGATTCAGCCCAGGTTCATCAGCTACCGGCACCAAAGCCACTTGTCAGCAGTGTAATCCAGACATTTCTTGATGTGCAAAGACTCCTCCTCGCTTCAGAGGCAGAGGGAAAGGAAGATGATGTGTTTTAGCAACTTGTGGCGTACAAAAAACATAGAATGTTTTCTAAAGATCTGCAGTGTATTAGCAAGTAAGGTAACGTGGTGCAGCAGCAGAGACCTCTCGGAGATTAAGCCACCACGGAGCTCTTTTCAGGCACTGTGCTTTGGCTCACACCTCTCCTCACCAATTCGTGTTTGAAGCTTCTGCGTTTTCCGGAAGAAATCATTTCACAAGTGCAGGGCAAGCCAGGTTTGCAGGTTATACCCACCACCTGAAGATGACATAGTTCCCTGTCCTGCTCATTGCCTTCTGATGGTGGCCCTGCCTTTTTCAGCAGCCGCAGAAGTTTGTTTTGACTCTCTGTTGTGACCATTCGTTCCCATAGGCAAGGGAGATTCTTCCTGGTCTGTCTCCCCTGCGACTTTTCTATTATTTCTGTGTCTTTTTGGTGCTGTCATCCTCTCCCTATTTAGTACCGTCTGCAGATTTAATTTCCTTGCTGTTTGCATCCTCTCTCAGGTTGCTAATGAAGATGTTAGTGGCACCCTGCTGGTATTTTTCTATCATTATCCTCATTTAATATATTTTTTTACACTTGTGCTCAAAAAACAACATCAAGCGACGATGCCCTGTTTCACCGTCTGCTGCACTGGCAGACTCAGACCGAGTCCCTGCCCCAAGAGCTTGCATTATTATTAGGGACTGGTTATTTATCTGCATTATTTATCTGTAAGATGGCCTTGCGTCACCCCTTCAGAGGGGTCAATCTTGCAGCTCTGCCCTGCGTACAGTTTTTGAAGACCGATTGAGGTTGTTGAAGTGGTTTGCAGATCCGCAAGAGCCATGCGAGAAGTGATGACAGAACAGGATCTTGTTACGCAGTAGCTGGCAGGGAGCAGAGGAAGAGCAGAGCAGAGATGTCCTTGTGATTAAAATCAGTATCACGTCGGATGACATTCCCCTAATCCCTGTTGTGCTACTTATTGCATGAACTAGTTAAATCCGTTCCTCTGGGTCTCCTTCCCACGTGGAAAATAAAGCTGTGCTTCCCTGTCAGAGGTTATGTATGCCTAATGTTACTGCTCAAAGCTGGGATCTTTGGATGGAAGCTGCTCTAGGAGCAGAAGTTACTATCGGGTAGGGAAGTCCACCCCGGGTACCAAGTGTCCCCTGCTTTGTTTGCAGGGGCCTGAAGCAAAAGCTGCTTTCTGAACTCGGCCTCGCTGCTGTGGGCGGGTGGTTGGCTGGTGCCCGGAGCTCCCTCTGCGCGGCTCTTAAATCTCAGTATTTCCAGTTGAGCTTTGCACATCTTACACCTCCTCGAAGCGCGTTCTGGGCTCGTTTCCTTCTCTTCATGGCAGCCGCCCAAAAAGCCTCGGTCAAGACCAGAATGATCCCTTTGTTATGCTTTTTGTCGCTAAAGGTGACCTGGAAACTTTTTTCTTTTTTCCCCCATCGAGATCTGAGCACTGACGACGGCTTTTCCTTGCTCCGGGGCTGACGTCACCGACACCTTGAGCAGAGCAAGGAGCTGCCTTTCTTTTCCTGCGTGAGGTGTCGGTGACTTCAGCAGCGCTCGCTGGGGAAACATGGGATGGTGCAGGCAGGGCTTGGCCAGAGTCTAAAGCAAGCAGGGAACTATTTACATTTATGCTGTTTTAATGTGCTCTGAAGTCCGTGTTCATTTTGCTAATGACTTTGATCCGAGAGACTATTACTTTAACTGGGAAAAGAACATTTCCGCTGCTGTTATTTTAGTAGTTGATAGGTGTGTTTGGACTTATTTAGAATGCAAGCTCACACACATGCCGATATCTAGATGTAGCTATTATCTCGGGTTGAAATATTGGGTAATTATGTTTGACGGGAGTAAAGTGTTTATTTTTCATTTGTAGGTGATCGCTTAGTGTCCTAAATCTGCACAAGGGAACACGTCTAAGCTATTTTTGGGCCATGAGATTGCAACTATCATTTAAATAGGCTCCATCCTTCCTTCTCAGGAAATTTGTGTTTAATCTCTTGCCCTCCTCTTGCCTCCCTTGTGAAAATAATGGCAAAAAAATGAGACTTGGACACGAAGCATACAGGACTTGCTTTAAATTCTCAAAGAAACGTGAAGAAGAAGGGTAGAAATTGCCTATATTTAGATTCCAGAAGGTGCCTGTTTAGATTATCTCCAAATAAAGGAACAATGGCCCGCTGGTAATATTTTCCTAAGAAAGAAGTTAATGAGAGGAAGAAACACAAACGTATACATTAACATCTACTTTGAACAACAGTATAAATACGTAGAGACTTTTTACGAGGACCTTCTCCCCAAAGTAAAGGTTTCCTAGTGCAGGCTCGGAGCGAGACAAATGCTGGTTTGTGCGATGCTGTGGCTGTCCTGGCACCTTCGCTCACCCCCCACCAGCGGGATATTTACCTTCTCATTCCTGAGGTTTAGTTATTGCATCTCTACCAATGAATGATTTTTAGTGGGGGTTTGAAGGCTAGATCAGATATCCTTCCTTCTGCAGCAGTCTCGGTGACTGTTAATGATTGCAACCGACGAAAGGCCTTTGAACTTTACAGGTCCCCAAATTCTCCTAAGCTGAATTTGTCTTTTGCATGTAGCCTAATGCCAGATCAAGGAGTATTAGGCATTAGTCTGGCTTGTGGGGTGGTGCATCTTTTTATTCGGTTTCTCACCGCATAAAGCCCCCCTGGTTTGTGGTTCTAGGAGCAGAGCGGAGCAGGCGTGCAGCTGGTTTGGATTATAGACGGTAAGAGATGGGGGAGTTTTTCCTTATGTGAAGTGCTTTGGTTTTCATCAGAGACTCTTCTAAGGCTCCAGCTGCCTTGCATAAGCCAGCAGGTTTACTGAGGCCACTGCTCAGTCTGTTAAGATGAAGGAGAGATTGTCACTTGATGATGATTAATTTAGGAATGCATTAACATGCCAAAGAAATCGAATGATAGAGGCTAGCTTGCCCTCTCCTCTGGTTTCCTAGACCCTAGGGAAAAAACGAAGCCAAGGCTGAAGCATATGACTTAATTAATGATGACTGTGGACTTAGCCTCTGCTACCATTTCAGCAAACTAGGCAGTGGTGTGGGGTTTTTTTTTTTCCTCCTTTCAGATGTGGTCACTGATACTTGCCGCCTTCTTGCTGTTTGGTGTTTTATTTAATGCTAAAACCAAGGGTTAGATAAAATTGACCTCGGGCCTGGCTGCTGCTCAGGTGCCCCATGCTCTCACCGTCCGGTTGTAGCTCCATCAGGTTGAGCCGTGACCACCCCTTAGGTGGTGACCCCAAATGACAGAGGAGCTGGCAGCTATGGAGTATGGCCGCTGTGGTAAATGTACAAGTGGCCAAGAACTTTGCTTGCTTAAGCTTTCCTCACCATGTCATCAATTTCATAACCCCAGACAGACCGGTCGCTCAGATGCATATCCTGGTTCTGCCGTGCGTTGGGCCGTGAGAAATCCCATCACGTTGGTGGGATTGAATCAATAGCTGGAAGCAGCCGCCAGCGTCACGCCTCCTCGGGGAGTAGCAGCAAGGGTCAGCGCGGGGAGTGGTGGCTGCTGAAGTAAACCGGGGCAGGGACGCAGATGCCTTATCTGCGCAGGGCTGTGTCCACCAAAGTTAGGTTTTTTTCCCTGAAGTTCAGCTGATCTTAGTCACCTGCTGCGCTTGGCTGCGCCATTTTTACCCCTTTGCTTTGCAACTCTGATTTACGAAAGGACTTTAAGAAGCTGGCTGGTGTTGTTTGGCTGTATCTAGCAGGGTGCAGGCACTCTGAGCTGCTTGAGCCAGAAGCAGGTGCCGTGGTTTCCCGTCATCTCCTCGTCCCCGTCACCTCTTTCCTCCTCCTTGCCAGGTCTCATCCGACAGTGCGGGTGGTGGGGCTGCGTTGCAGCTGAGGTTAGCCCTGCCTCCGCTGTCCCTTGGCACAGGAGGATGAAAACGGCTCTTTCAGCTGAGCCTAGTACACTACCGAATATTTTTCCGAGTCCACCCAGTTTCCCCCAAGAGTCATCAGGCACTCTATAAACATCTCAAGCCCTTTTTGCGCTGCTTGTAGGGTTTACCATGGGTGGGTGTTTTCTCAGGTTGGGATTTGAGCCGCAGAAGGGTGTTGGTGGCTGTAGGTCCTGCGACGCCGGTTCGGGGAGGGCAAAGGGGGTGCATCGTGCGCTGTGTTTGCTGGCAATGCCGAGCCCTCCAGGTCTCCTTGCAGGCCATAGCCCTGGCAGACTGCTCAGCATTTTAAAATCCGTGTGCACCAGCACGAGTTTGAATATTAAATCTACATTTCAAAGTCCTGTTATTACTTATTACGTTTTAATTGCTTCCCCTGCCCTTTGAATCAAAGTACAGCTTGTGGTGTAGGAACATGACGAGAGCCGGGCTCGAGGCTGGGAGGCGGAGAACACCCACCGGATGGATCCGACTGGCTGGGGGAAGGATCCTGCGGCGATCCCAGCCTGCTGCGTCTGGATCTGGTTGCGTACCAGCTAAGCATGCGAGGGGCAGAGCAGGCAAGGAGTGACAGGCATCGTTGTGGGAAGAAGGGGAAAGGAAGGCAGGCTAGCAAAATGCCTCGCGCATCCTCGCGAAGGGAGCCTATGCCAGCACATGATCTGCCAGCAGCAGATGTAAGCTCTCAAAAACAGCAGGGAGGATGTTGACTGCAACAATGCATCAAGGCTGCGGTTTGTAACCTCAATAGTAAGGCAGTTAACTTTTTTTTTTTTTTTTTAACAAAGACATTTTGATTGCCAAATCCATAACCATTAGCAGCTGTGGTTTCGAGCTGTTCCTTCCTCACACGTTGCAGTCTAGACCTGACAGGCTTTCAAACAAAAGTTTGGCTGCCGGCTTTTGTTTGTGTTTCTTTGCAATCCTGCTTTTTTTCTTTTTACCCATTCTGTTGATTCGGATTGAACATCAGCGGGTATCCCTTTTCTAACCCAGCTTCCATGGAGCGGCTCCTCAGCATCCATGTGGCCATCTTCTGTGGCCAAGGGCAGCGTGTGGAGTTCCTCGGATGCATGTTCGCAAGGCTGCAGTACTGGATGTTTCTGCCTCAGGCTAGAAAATTTGGCATTTCTAGAAAGTTGGATCTGCTTTGGGGTTTCTGTTTAGGAAAATGTTATGTTTCTCACAGGCCAAAGGCTGGTTGGCCTGTGCTAAGGCAGAGGGAACGGGTCCTTAAAAGATGGTGCTTGCAAATGTGCTCAAAGTTGAAAGTGTGATGTGAGACCATGTCATGAGGGAGATCAAACCTCAAAGTGAAGCACTTGGTGCTCTGCAAGCTCTTTCCAAAACTGAGTCAGGAGAGGGTGACACATAGCAGTGGCAAACCTGGATCTCAGGCGATGGCTCCTGTTGCCAGTCAGGTGTCACCCTTGGGCGGACGTGCCCTGGAGCACTTTGGGCTGAAGGCTGGGTTGGGAGATTGGCTAGGCAATCCCCAACAGTGGATGTCCTTGTAAAGGGGTGGTGGAGACCAATGCTATTAGAACAACAGACGGGGAAACGATGCTTCAACACCACTCTCCTTGGAAAAGCGACAAGGACGGATGCTGCTTGGGCACAGCAGTTCTCGAAGCCTGGCCCTGCAAACTGTGAGAAGGGTGGGATTTTTTTTTTTCCTCTTCATATTAAATAACTCCGGCCTGCAGATGGACTGCAGAGCCGATAACTGAGCTTCAAGTGCTGGATCGGTTTTGGCTGCAGCTGCGCTCGGGCAGCTGCGTGGGGTGTCTGCAGGCAGGAACCAGGGTTATTCCTGGTGGTGTTCGAACTGGAACCGGGGAGTTTGCAGCACCCACAACTGGATAAGCATCATCTCTCTCACTTTCAAGGGCTCCATTTCTCCTGCATCCATATGTCCGTGTTGCAGGCTCTGCGAATGCCCCTCTTTGGCTGTGGCACCCCTGTTGCTTGCCAGAAACTCCCGACTTTCTTTTCCTCTTTGCAAACCACTAAAGAAACATTTTCTAGCTGGATGGTGAGCAATTTCCCTCCGGAGAGGAGGAGAAAATGGCTGTTTAGTAGTTAATTACCTGTTACGTTAGTCTGACAGCTATGAAGCTTATGAGGCGTGAAAGAGGAGCGGATCCGCCTCCCCCACAAATCACCAGGAAAACCGGGTGAAAGAAGTTGCGCCCGGCTCCCCGGGGGATGCCTCGCATCCCGCTCCTCTCCCTTGCACGTGGCCAAGGGGCTTCTCACAACGCCCGGGGAAGAGCCCAGTGCGTGTTTTTGCCTGCTGGGGGAAGCTGATTTATTGCCACTGCTGGTTACCGCAGCTCTGCTCTTTCGGAGGGGACGTCTCCGCCAAGATTATTTTTTTTTTTTTTTCCCCTTTGAATGCATTTTACGGTGAGCTCTCTTGCCAACACATGGGCTCTGCTTGCTTTTATTCTTTCCAGACAGCGTTGCTTTCCAGCGCTGCCTCTTTTATTTCAAAGCTCTTAGAGAGCAGCGGGGAAATGAAGGCTGGAGCTGGTGTCCTGGCCCAGTGCTGCCTGGCAGAGCGCGCTGTATTTCCCCTGTTGTTCACAGAGCAGGCACGCCAGGAAAATGATTCAACCCTTTCCATTATTAACCTTGCAGAACATCTCAACCACCTCCTCGCCGTTCAGTGCCAGTGCCCCAGGGCCACCCCCCAGCAGCCGTAAGATGGCGAGGATGGTGGCGACCTGCTGAAGAACTACAGGTTCCAGCGTGCAATTCTCTGTCACATTCCAGCTAACCAGGATGTGCGCTGGGGCCGGGCAGTCGCGCACGCTTGATGGGCAAGAAGAAGAGCGGAGGAGAGCTCAGGCTGCATTGCAGGGCTCCGTAGGCCAGCCTGTGTAAAGCGCCGGGGCTATTCCCACCCGGTGTTGGCATTTGGTCTCCCGCCCCACGTTTGCTTGTCTCCTTTTGTGTCCAGAGACCTTAATAAGAGCGAAAGATGCTCTTAAAAGATCGCTAACGAAGCTGCTGGGGAGTGTTTTGGCTTTGTGCTGCGCAGAGCCGCTGCTCCGTTGCACGCGGTGCCTTTGTTCCTTCCTCGGATGCACCGGAGCAGAGCTCATCTTGTTAGCGATGGTTTGGCACTTCCCCCCCAGCATGTTGTTCTTCAGCTCTTTTGATTCCCCTGCCTTTGGTTCATGGTACTCAGGTTCAAGCAAACGCAGCTTCTCGGGGAGGGGTGGAGAAATCGAGGGGCTCGGGGCAGCCCTCCTCCATGGGTTTTTTTCCAGTGCTGAGATGGAAGAGGGATGAGCTTATGGTCCCCAACCCTGCGTTGTTCCCAGCGATGCTGGGCAAGGCTGCCCGGCCCCCGCATCCCACTGCAGCCTTTACCCAAATGAGGGAAAAAAATATTTACTTTAACAGATTGGTGGTGGTGGTGGGGGAAAATCGGCAGGATTTTTATTTTTTTCTCTCAAATGTCAGAGAAGGTGGTTTCGTGTCTCTGCTGTCTCGGAGCTGGCTTGTCCCCTCCTTTGCTCTTTTGCTGTGGGCTGTGGAGCGGGGAGGCTGGGCAGCTCTGCTGCTATTTCTGGTGGTGATGAGCTGGTGATGGGAGACACCAGTGATGGTGAAAACAAAGTGTAGGGAACATCCATTAGCAATTATCCCTGCTTGCAGCTTGATTGGGGTGGCTGTTGGGGACATCTGATAGCCACTTAATGTATGTTCAAAGCGCCAGCTCCAGCGAGAGGGCAAATCTGGTGGTCGGTTTTCAGAGGAGCCCAGCGCTCAGCTCCCATTTGCAGCTTGTGCTCAGACGCTACATTTAACCTCGAGCTCTTTCTGCCTGTGTTAAGCTGCCTTGAGATCTGCTTTTCTTGCCACCCCCCCCCAGCTAATCTCTTCACAGCGAGGATCTTACAAACCTGTTAGCAGCAAATTGAAGCCCGACTGGTGCAGTCGCAGAGATGGGATGAGCAAGGAGGGTGGTGGTTGCGCAGACGCCGGTGTGTGGAGAGCCTACGTGGGGTTTTCAACTGTGCGAAGCAGTGGGCTGGAGCAGCAGTTGGTAAAGCCCTGCCGGCTGTTCGCAGCCCACGGAGCCCACCGTCCTCCCAACTGCCTTGTCACAAGCCTGCTACGAGGTGGCAGAAGGTCTGAAAGGAGGCTGAATCTTTTTTTTTTTTTACTCTGTAGTTACATTGCATAACCCCTCTCTTTTGAGCTTTCCTGCTCATCTGCAGGATTGGAGGAGGGTGAGTTTTCTCCCTCTTGAGGGACAGCTTGGCCTCTGGACTTTATTTGCTGTAGAGGGCCTTTTTAGCCACCTTCTCCTAAATGCTGAGTTGGGTCCTGCTAGAGGCAATGTCAAAGCCCGGAGTACTGGCACCTGTCTCATTTATACCCTCAAGATTATAACGATGAGTGCCGTTGAAATTAGGAACATCCCCCATCAGACTCCTGGCTGGGTTTGATTCTCTTGTAGAGAGGGAGCATCATTTCCCTCTAAATTGACCTTTTATTTTAAAAATTGCTGTTGCAGATCCTCTTTACTGGGGATATGCTCTGTCTTCTCTCTCTGGTACACTAGACGCGGCTTTTGGGCTTTTACTACAAGCCTCAGGTTTGCCAAAGCGCTGATGGGCAGTGGCCACTCTCTGTGGGGTGTAGTAGGTGGCAGTAAATTTGTTCTCCGTCTCCTAAATTTACTGCGTTGCAGACTGTAGAGTCACTCGACTGATGTCTTACAGCAGAAACATTGAGAAATGAGCATTTTACTCGTTAGGTACTTGGGCAACTTTGCAAAATGTAACAGAGGTGATTGTGTTCAGTATCTTGCTGGCAGTGTCTCCTCTGAGAGCGTAAGTCAGCTGAGTAGTTGCCAATGGGAGAAGCATCTTTGGTGCGAGACAGGTGGGTACCGATGTCCTAGTGCTGAGCTCAGCTGCAGAAAGAGCTGTAGAGGTGGAGGAGTTCCGCTGTTCAGCCACGCTGCCTGTCCTGATCCTGATGATGATGGGATGAGATGAGATAGTGTGGATACAGTCCATAGGTGTCTACAGGCGGCGTTGCTCATGGCAATCATGTGTGATGTCGAGAGTGAGCACTGTTTAGGGGACTGAATAGCAACAGGGAGAGATTTTGGGTAGGAAATAGTAACAGCTCCGGTGACCTCTAGGAATGAGGTCTATGGAGGTGGTTTCTAAACAGGTTACAAATTGGCAGCTAGTTACAGGTGCGCTGGGGAGAGGCTTGGTCCTAGTGATGTGTTGTGTGGCAAAAGCACATCTGACTGTTTCTCTGGTCAGTTTGCATCGAGAGATGCAGCCAGCACATCTAACCGAGGAGTCTCGGTTCTTGCCAGCCCCCGGCCACACGCTCCTACCATTCACTGCTTCACCGGCCCCTTCTTTGAGCAGTTCAGCCCATTAACCCAGCAGAAAACTGACTTTACCCAAAAGCTCCCTAAATTTCTGCAGGATGAATGAGCTGAATTGACTTGTGGAAGGGACCAGGGGAAGAGTGGAGCCATTAGGCTGGCTCAGCCCCAGCTTCTCCGCCTGGGAGCATCTTGTCTCTAGGCAGAGGAAAGGGCTACGGCTCTTTGTCAGCTCCGGCAGGCAGGAATATTCTGCTTTTGTTGTTCACCAGGATGGGATAAGGGCTTTCCGGGGTAGGTACAATAGGAACCCTTAAACGTAGTGGCTCGACGAGGGGCTCCTTCCCTGTCTCCTGGGAGTGAGAATCCAGAGGAAGGACTGAGGCTTTTAAAATGCAGGGCACAGACAGATTTGGCACGTGTACAGAAACGTACCCTGGGAGCGAAGATGAAAGGCTGCGCCGTGGAAGCGTAAACCCAAGTCACAGCTGTGGCATCTGCCTCGGCCTCAGGATCGGATTGAGCTGGAAGCTTTTGGAGCTGAAGGTTTGATCCTGGTTTCGGATGAAAGCTGTCAGTGGAGAAACCAACCTGGTGTCTGGTTTCACTGCTGACACCAGGGTACCCGTTACAGGGGTAGTCCTTGTGTGAGGGCCTGTAAGGTGCGTGAAGGGGGACATGGTGATGTCCAGGTCCACCTAGGAGATGGCGGCTGAGGAGATTTGGGAAGCAGCTGTGCTCCGGGTAGCAAGACCTCTAATGGCACACTGGTCCCAGACACGTAACCTGTCTGAACCACATGTAGTAGAGTGGGGATGGACCACCTCTGTGACAGCCTGGGATGGTGGCTTATGCCCCACTACTTTATGGTGTGACCTTCAGAGGCCGTGCTAGTGTGGGTAAGTCAGGTCCTCTGGCTACGGAGGGGCCACCAGTCACCTGCATGATGCCAAGAGCGATACAGCGTCGCCAGCATTTCGCACTCACCAGGCCTTGGCCAGGAATATTCATATTGGCTCTTTCTAACCTTCCAAGATCCTCCTTCCCTGCAGATGGGAAATCAAAATCCTTGGCATCGGCGTGGAGTGGTGGAAGCAAGTCAAGTAACATGGCTCAGCCAAAAAAAGAAAGAGGAAGAAACCTGTCCAACCAAGATCGGTACAGCAGGGCATCCGCATGCGATGCAGATCAGTGCGGCTCTTTCTCCCCCGGTGCGGGTGTTGTACAGAGCAGCTAAGTGCACGTACACCTCGCTCTCTTGCTCAGTGAACAGCTCTTACACACTGTTGTAAAATGAGAGGGGTTGGAAACGCTTTCCCTGGTTGATCCAATCCCAGTGTCGGGCTTCTGTAAATCTCCCCTAACCGCTGGCAATGCTGCCAAACCCTGCTACGGCGCAGGGAGAGCGGCTTGCTCCCTGCTCCCCTTTTTGTGCCCAGCTGTTCCAGGGCAAATCCAAACTCATCTTGGCAGGTCGGTGAGAGCTTTTCAAACACTCAGCCTAGGAGTCATTTGTTAGGAACAAATGGGGGATTTGCCAGGACACGCTGCTCCATCTGGTCTGGCATCCTGTCCCCTACAGCAGCCTTGACGGATCTGCTTGAGGAAGGCAGTGGAGCAAGAAAAAAAAAGGCAGCAGTTTTCCCATGGAAGGAAAACCGCTTCCGCGCTCTGTTTGAACCAGGTTTCCTGGGCTGGAGCACCTTTGTAGCACGCCCAGTACCTCTGCGTCTGTCAGTGCAAGGTCTGCAGCTAATGGAGAATCTGAAGCGATGGTTGGTATATACATTTTTTATTACTGTTCTGCATTTCACTTCTGAACAGCAGTGAGGCTGAGCTGCATCCAGATAGGACTTTGGTACATTTCCTCGCTGAGAGGATTTTTTTTTTTCTTCTCCTTTTCCCCCTGTGGTTAATGAGAGAAATGATCTGTTCGTACTCTGCTTGTAAAATTCACCCATATCTTCATCACAGTGAAACCTCTCCGCAGACTGTGCGCAGAGCCAGCCCCGCGTGGAGACAGCCGGCTTCTCCAAGCCATTGACCTGGCATGTTGCAACTGTTTTTTCTGCCGCTCACCCTTTAGATGGAGACATATCTCAAGGGCTGCGTGTCCCACAGCAGGACACTGCACGGTCTCCAAATCTCAAAGTCCTGGTGTTTGGGCTGAGCTTTGTGGGGAAGCGATGGGGATGTGTCCGTGGCTGGGACAGCTGCTTCAGTAAAAGAGGTGGCCAGCCTTCTGCTGGTCACCGTCTTGTTGGGTTGGCCAGGCTGTTTTGGTTGAGGTGAGCTGCTGGTGTGCTGCCCGTGACCGCCTGAGTTTTAGCGGGGTTACCCACATCCCTGATCAGCTGAATCCGGGAATGCTTTGGGATGAAAATCCGTCCCATGCTTGTCCCAGCACAAAGCAGGCAGCGAGCAGGCAAGCTTGGGAGGGCAGGGCCCCCAAGCGCCTCTTTATCGACACCCCATGCTTTAGATCAGTGAAACCACACCTTTTAGACAGTGAAACACAGGTCGGTGCTAAAGGGGGCTAAAAAGGGTTAGGGAACACTCAGGGAAGCGGCTCGGTGAGCAGATCTGGAAAGGGAGCAAGCTGTGGCAGAGGGGCGATGGGAAGAGGCTTAGCAAGGGGCTCGCTTTGATTAAGACCCAAACCTGCAATTGGTTGGGTGGTTTTTTTTTTTCATTAAAAGTTCTTGAACTGCTTTAGCCTGAGCTGCTACAGCCTAGCTATAACCCATCTCTTAAATTTCTCTGCTCCTGATCGCCGAGCTCTTTTCACACCCATGGCAGTTGGTCTGACTCTGTTTTGTGTGTGTGTCTGTGTTTTGCAGTATCCGGATCTGAGCCAGGAGTCCGGGTCTCCATTTGTCTTTATCTGCACTAATCCCCAGGAGATGGTTGTGAAGTTTCCCATCAAAGGAAAACCCAAAATCTGTAAGTAGTAAACTTTCCACAGATGCCCCCCTTGGCCTTTCGTGCCTGCTCTCATCACCACCTCTGCTTGCCTTTGCCATATGAGTTCGCAACCTTTGCCCTGTGCTCTTTGATCTGTAGGTGTTTGTTTAATGACTCGAATACATCTGTAATATTTTTTTTGTCTTCGGTTCCCCTTTCCCCAGATGTTGCTTCCTTCCAAATACATGCCTCTTCCTGCCTCTGCGAACACTCGGGAGTCAAAGAGCGCTCGTGTCTGCAGCTGATCCGCTTCTGGCATCAGCCTGGGTCAGGATGCGAGCTGGTGCGGGGATGCTCGGGCAGATCTGCGCTCGCTCCTTGCCTGCGGTTCAAAATTACCCTCTTGCCCGCAAGGATGGCGAGGGCTTGAAGCAGCGAGAGCTGCAGGGCCAGATGGATGTTCGCCATCCACAGGCCGGCAGGATGGGATGTCCTGGCAGAGCTCGCAGGGAAGCGCCGCAGCATCTGTCCGCGCTCCGCTTGCCAGCGTCGTTAGTCCCTTTTATGAGCCACCAGCCCCTCTGCAGGCTGCCAGTTATTCCTGCCTGCTGCCGTAAAAAGGATGGAGGAGGGATGCAGCAGCTGGGGAGCCTGCAGCCAGCTCCGTCCTTATTAGCAGCCTCCCCACCACACAGCCTGGGGAAGGCACCGTACATGCTTTCAGGGGATGTGAAAAATTAATTTGACGGGCTAAAAGCAGCATAAGCAGAAATAGTCCTGGCTGTTTGTTTAGCAGAGCTGATGACTGGGTTTTCTTTCTTGTTTGCAGCGCGGTTCTCTGGGAGTAGTTATCTAGCAGCACAGGAGTGGCAGGATTTCTCAGGACTGGATAATATGGGCTTTTGAAGCATGGTGTGGGGTTATTTTTGTTGGTTTTGAGTTTTTTTTTTTCCCCTCTCTGCTCAGAGGAGCACTGTTATGGCACGGCTTCGGTCGTTGGGGGTATATCTGCCCCGCTGGGCTATTGAGTGGGGCGAAACAATTTGCTTTCTTCCCTGCATTTTCTATCAATGTCTGGGAGGTGTGTTCAGCCGATGGCGACAAATGATGCCTGGTGAGCTGCCGCACTGGTATCTTGCTAATGGCACCGTCCTTCCCCAGGGACGGGTCTTTCCCAGCGCGCCGGTGAGCAGGCAGGGCTACGCCAAGTTATTTAGGATGCAAACGCTTTTGCTGTGGTCGAACAGCCTCGTCGCTGCTGCGTGCTGGAGCAGCCACTGCATCCTTTTTATTTTTATTTTTTCTTGTTTTAACCTCTCCTTGCTCTCGTACGAGCTCTCTCATGCCCCTTCACTGACACATCTGCCTCCGCAGAGTTAGGAGGCAGTTAGGCCGCAGTTAGGAGGAGAGCTGCCGGCGGCAGCTGAAGGGGAAGCTGCCGTGCAGTGGTGAGCGCGGGGCAGCCGGCTTCTGCGCGTCTGCCTCGCCGGGTGCAGGCGCTGCCGGTCCCCTCCCCATCTGTCACATCGTCTCCTTTGTGTTGTGACACTTTCCTGCTTGGAGAAGGATCAGTCTAACAGCCTGGAAGGAAGCCGGCTGTGCTGGCGGCTGCCTGCGCTGCCCGCTCCTGCTGCTGGCCCTGCCTTTCCTGCCCTCGATCCCGACAGGAGCTGTCACAAGAGCAGCGGCGGGGGAGACTGTGGAGTTGCATTTTCCCCTCCCAGAGGGGACGTCGTCCGTTTGGGTGATGTTTGTGACAGCCTAGGGAAGGAGTGGGGAATGCTTTGACCTTTCATCGGGGTAAGGCACTGTTTTAATAGGAGCTGGCATCGCATCCGTGGCAGTCAAAAGCTTAATTCTCCAAGCTGGAAGCAGAGCAGGGGGAAGGTGCCGGCTCACGTCCCCACCTGAGCTCACCGGCTGCCCCGGTCTCCTTGAAGCCTGGCTCAAGCCATGACAAAATGCCAGTTTGTCTTGTTGGGAAGCCAAGCCAGAGCGGTTTTCCTTGCCAGATAACAGCATGGACCTCGCCGCGATGACATCCGAATGCTTCTCCATTGCAAATTAGTCATTTCTAGCAGCGTGGGGATGGGGGGCGGAAAAAGTAACATAGCTCAATTTTTGCTGCCAGGGTTATTGTTTGTGTGGAAGGGATGGGTACTGTGTTTGTGTTGCATCTGGGAGCGTGGCTCTCCCCACACACATCTCTGCTTAGTTTCAGCGCATGAGGACAAAGCTCGGTGGCATTCTCGGGGGAGATTTCTTTGAATCTGGGCAAAGCTTCCCCGAAGCCTCCCTCGAGCATCGCTCAGAAACCTCCCTTCAACAGCCGATGGCTGGAAGAGCACAGAGGAGCGGGCAAAGGGACACGTCACAGTGTGAGACAAGAGTCCTTAAATCACTGAGCGGAAAGAGAAGGGGACCCTGGGGCCGTTGCCTTATTTTTAGTCTTTTCCTAAAGGTTACCCACGTGATGTTTCATCTTTGCCAGCTGATAGAGCCGAGGAGCCTCCTGATTGCTTTTGGGGTCTGGGAGGAGCAGGCAGGCATGTTAAATATGAAGCTCACAGCCCCGGCGGTGACACAGCGTTGGTGGTGGGGGACCAGAGAGTGGAGCGAGTACGAACTCACTGCCTTTCTCCTGCCAAAAACCCCATGGCTTGGCGACGCGGTGGTCTGACATGCTGCTTCCGGACAGTCTGGCCCTTCTTGCTCAGCCTTGTTGGGTGCCCATTGCTGTTTCCCGCCATTGCAAGGGGGGGGGCTTCTTCCTCATCCTTGGGCAGATGGGCAAAGTCTTCTCCCACATAGGGTGGCAGAGGGGATGGTGGGTCTCCCAGACCTTGTAGGAGAGCATCTTCCAAACTCTGTGGCTCAGGGCAAGAACACTGTCTGAAAACAGACGCTTCAAGTAATGCTCTGTTTTGCCCTTTTGCTTGGCCTTAGTTTTAATTTTCTCATTTGTGGTAGTGGAAGCGTTTTGCAGATGGCCTTTTGTGTCCTGGGGGCTGCAGTTGTGGCAATGCTGTGCTGAGACATCAGCAGTGTCTGGTTCCTCCTCCCAATTTCTACCTGACCATAGCCACGTTTCAGTTTGTGGCACGGTGACTTACAAAGCCTTGCTCACATTTTTTTTTTGCACGTCTTAACGGGTTTGGTGCATTCAGCTTCCCGCTCCAGCTCAGACAGGAGCATGGCTGGCCCCAAACTCCAGCTGAAGGAGGAGGAACAGTTTCAGGAAGGCTGGCTTGTCCTGGGGGGACATCCTGAGCGAAGCAGTTTGTAACCTGCCTCTCCCGGGAAAAGCCTTGTTGGACTCTTTGTTGAGCTGAAGTTGAGAAGTTTTCTTGGTTTGAAGAGAAGGTGATGGTCTCTGGATGGTTCGGAGCCATTTTCTCTGGAAAGTGCCTGCTTCTCACCTCACACAGGCACTCACTGGCAGTTTTTGGAGGTGTGCCTGGAGCGGGACCGGTTTCGAGCTTGGTGGATCTGGTCCCCACCAGGGACAAGATCTGCTGTGTGCTGTAGCTGGGCTGAAGCAGCGCAGCTCTCCCAGGGACAGTACAGGCTTGGTCCGCTGGAGGGACGATGCTGGGGGACCTGGATGAGGTGCTGCCAGCTCTGGCTCCATCCACCTCACTGGGGTTTCGCTGGGACAGGCTCTGTCTGTCCACCCCTTTGGGATGAAGCTCTGATCCCTTTGCTTCCCCTCCTGACGCTGTGACCATGGTGGCCACCCGTGTCTCTCCTGAGGGACGCGGGGGATGCTCCCCAGGGACCAGGGCCGCCCTCCCCAGCTCACCGCAGGCTCTGCAGGTTTTCCTGCTGGCTTCTGCAACGCGGTGGAGCCCCGTCCCTGCTCCCCACTACAGACAGGGACGGGATGAGGCAGGCATTTGGAGGATGGGAAGATGCAGGGGAGCAGGAGCAGGGAGGTGAGTTCCCGGGGGGACGTGGCATTAGAGGAGGTGACGGGCGCTGGCTGATGGCAGAGCCTCTCTGGGAGGCTGGCTCTTTGCCGTGCTGCCTCGCTTAAGGTCACCTTGCCTTTCTGCATGTCCCTTTTGGAGGAGGGAGCTTTGCCTTGGGAGAGCAGGAGCACCCTTGTTTTTCTATGGGCAGGGAGAGGGGGACAGGGATGGGGACGCTCCTCTGAGGCAGCGCATCGCCCTCCCGGCTTGCTCGCTGTGCTGGGCTCTTGCCGCCTTCTGCAGGAGTTGCCCAGATCCCATGTTCTGGTGTCCTGCTCCTCTCCCAGGTAGGAAAGCAGAGCTGACAGCGAAGCCACCGAAGGCTGTGAGGGACGAGGGGAGGCAGCGTTTGCTCTGGGTCCCAGCGGAGCAGCTGGCTGCGGGTGCCTGGGCTCCCCGAGGTGCTGCCTGGTGACAAAGGCAGCACATCCCTCCCAGATGGTGGCCTTGGAGGCCACCAACCTGGCACTTGAGAGCACAGAGTGGTCTGTCCCCATCACCTTCTGTGCCCCACTGCATTATCATCCCCAGTCTGGGAGCTTGTTGTCCCCAAGCCCAGCTTTCCACCACGCTGTGGAGAAACATGTCCCTGACACAGTGCTTGACAGTTCCCCCATCTCCTCCAAACGTGTTGACACGCATCCTGCGGGCGAGCGAAGGGATCGGTTTCCCCCTCGGTAGTGGTGGGTGAGTGCTGGATGTTAATTTACTCTCCTCCTCGCTGAATTTCCCCCGCTCCAGCATCTCTTTGCCGCGTCGGACACGCTTGCCCCTGGCTCCCCAGTGTCGCGCCTGCGGAGGGAAGCCACAGCGGCTGGAAACGCCTGGCTCCTCAAGCAGGATAATTGAATGTGACAGGAACACACTAACTAGGAGACCTCGCTGCCTCCAGCTGATTTGCATTGCAAATAGCTTTTAAAAATAAAGAATGATGAGGGTTTGTTGTGGGTTTGTTTGTTTTTTTTTTTTTTTTTTTTAAAATCCTCTCTTTACAGGGAAGCTGGATGCAAAGATCCATCAGGGAGCAAAGAAGGGGTTAATGAAGCAGAAAGCGATGGGCTGAGCCGGGGGAGCAGTTCCCACGCAGCAGAAGGGTGCCAGCATGGTCCTCGGCTCTGGAAAGCGGGTGCAAGACGGATCCCAGAGTGCTTTTAGGTATTGCTTTATCCGTTGTATTCCAAAGGCATTAAAAGATACGTGTTTTCACTGACCTCTCGCCCAACAACTCTGTGCTTCCCGGGAAGTCACACACTGCGGACAAGGGTGGGTGGGAGATGGAGCTTGGTGGGATGGGACTCAACCAAGCCCTGGCATCTCCTGTGAGTGCCGGATCCCAGGACAGTGGCCATCCCGGCTCCATCCCTCTCAGCGGGCAGGAGGTAGTTCCATCCTCGCTTTGGCAGTGTCTCCCTCCCCAAAATGTGCCCCGAGCTGTTTTGGCTGGACAGGGTCAGCCACATCACAGGAGAAACAGGGAATGAGTAGGTGGCTCCCACCAGCCGGAGAGCCCAAGCCCTGTTGAGCGCATGCTCGGGGACGGAGGGGACTCTGGGTGAGAGGTGGGCTCGGCTCCTGCTCGGCGGCTTTCCGAGCTCCTGGCATTGCCGGGAAGTGCCCAGCTTACATCTCTCTCTCTCCTGATTTGTATCAAAGCAGCAGCCACCCCACAAAAGCTGTCCCCCCCTCCAGCAGCTGCGTGCACGAGTTAAAAACCCGCTCTGCCTTCTGAATGAGATTAATTTCTCCTTTTTCTTTAATCCTTCATATTCAGCATCTCCCTGCATTGCCGTGTCTGCTCATTCGGCAGTTGCGGTCGCTGGGCTGGGAGCCTTTCTTGCCACGTTGCTCCAGGCTCACCCTCGCCGTGGTTTAAGCGTTCCTGGTTCCCTGGAGCCTCTGAAGGGGACAGAGCAACCCCTGAGCGCTGCCATTGTCCCTCCTCCTCCACGGGGATGCGGTGGTGAGCGGAGCAGGGCTGCCGGCTCGGCTGCTTGGCGCAGTTACTGGTTGCAGGTCATCCCAGCCCTCCTCCTTGGCTCCTAGCCCATCAGAGAGGAGGAGGAGGAGGGTGCGAAGCCTTCGCCCCAGCTGCCTGCCTGCCCTGAAGCTCGGCAGGTGGACACTGCGGTGCTGGTGTTTGCCCTGGGAGTCTTCTTCTGGCTCCTCTTTCATGGGATCTTCGGGATGCTGGAGGTGGTGGATCTGGATTCAGCGCCCACCTGCGTCATTCCTCTCTTAGAAAACCCTCGCGGGTGTTTCAGCTCCGAGTTGCCTGGGCTTGGCACGGAGGTTGTGGTATGGGAGCTGCTGTTTGGCGTGGCAGAGGGAGATGGGCTTCTCCTGCTTCCTTCCTCCTATGACCTTCCTCCTCCTCCTTCCCCCTGTCCCCCAGCTTGTTTCTGTCCCTTGTGTCCCACCAGTATGGTCCCAGTCAGCTGTGCTGGGACTCCTGGTGTCTTCCCTGTACGTGTTTCTCTTCCTGTATCATGGATGTCCTCCTCTCTTGGGTGGATGTGCCTTGGGAGTGAGGAGAAACGTCCGCAGTGCCCATAGGAGTGGGGCTGGAGAGGGGCGGGGGGCTTGGGGTGGCATCCTGGGATCCTGGTGCCAGGGGGAGAAGGAGGCAGGAGAGGACTTGGCCTTGGTGGCTGGGTGGGAGAGGCAGGACATGGAGGTTGCTTTGCCCGAGCTGTTTGCGGCTCCCTGGAGCATCTCCTGGGAAGTGGAAGGGTTGACCCTCAAGCAGCTGGCCCCAAGGCAGTGCTTGTGGGAGGAAGGTGGGGGAGATGCCCTTCCTGGCTGAAGACAGGCACGTGGAGAAGGAGCCTCGGGTTACGTGGTGGACAGGGTCTTCCACAAAGCATCACTGATGTCTCTGTTGTCCTGCCCGGCGCTGCGCCTCATGGGCATGGCCTGGGATGAGCGGGATGAGGCACCCAGGGAGGATGTGGTCAGCACCCACGGGTTGCGCCCAGGCTGGGCTCCGCATCCCGCATCCCCGGGCTTTCCAGCTCCTGCTCCTTATTCCGGGAGCACAGCACTGTGTGACAAAGTGGGACAAGGGGACTGCGAGGCTCATGTCCTGCCCCTCACATCTAATGCCCCTCAAAAATCTCCGTCTCAGGGCAGTGCTTCTGGGATGGGTACCTAAGCCAGGCTTTGAATATGAGCCCCCGATTTGGCTCCATATTAAGCCAGATCCGTCTCCTGTGTCCACCTCTGTGAGAGCAGCAGCTGCTCTTTGTCACCTCCCTGTCCTCACAGCTCACATCTGCACGTCACCTGAAGGTTTCATCCACGAGGATTACACGTTCTCCATTGATCCCCGCGGGGCTGGTGGCTCTGGTGCTGGGATCCAGTAGCCCCGGGTGGGCTGGGTGACAGGCACCACTCATGGTCACAGCAAAGCACACCATGGCAGGGAGGCCAAGGTCACGTCTAACGAAGCCATATTGCCCAGCAGTGATTTGTACTTTCCTTCTGTGTTGATGACGTCGTTTATGGTTTTGCCGGGGAACGAGCAGGCTGATGCACTGACCCATCCCTGGTTTGTTCTGCATTCCTGGCAGAAACTGGTTTTCCCATCTTTGGGAGCATCGTTCCTGGTCCGGGATGTGCTGAAAATCAGCACTGAATGCCCACAATACCTTTTACCCAATCCTTTAAAAAATTTCAGTAAAAACCGACCTGAATTTGTTAATATAGGTCGTATTGTGTCCCACCAGTGTTGGGTTTGGGCTGTGTTAGGACAGTTTCTCCTTTTCACCATAAGGAAGAGTTTCTCCTCTTCATCTCATTCGGGATAAATGAACGTTGTTCTCATCCCTCTTTTCCGACCTGCCCCAGCCCCAAACCCCACAGAAAGGGGGTGATGGCACCCAAACCCCAGCCCCTCATGGTGTCCCACCTCCTTCACCAGGGGTTTGGGTCTGGCATCGTCCTCGTTTGGGGGCGAAAGCATCAGAAGAAGTCGCTGTCTCCTTCCATGTCCCCCTGAACCCATGCTGGAGGAGAAGACCCACCATGCCCGGGGATGGTGGCTCCTCTCCGGGCTGGGGGGATGGAGGTGATGGTCCCACTCATCCCCTTGGCTGCAGGACCATGTCCTGGCTCCCTCCTCGATGCTGCTGGGGTGCTGCCTTGGATGGTGCGCCCCGTCCTCCATGGCCACTACTTGCCTCACGCGGGGCTCATTTTGGGGTGTGCTGGAGCCGGGATTGGGACAACCCCACTGAGAGGAGCTGAAATTCCCTCATCGGCTATTGCGGGGATAGCACCGGGGCTCTGGGGCCAGGAGCAGAAGGTCTGGGGGACATACCACCTCCTTGGGGACATCAGGGCTGGGGACCCGCGGGCGTTATGCCGGCTCAGTGACCCGAACCAGTGGCTGGTGTTGATGCCGGCGCCCCCAGAAGCCCAGCCGAGCAGGGGGGTCTCAAATGACACCCCACAGCGTGTAAAACACCCCCAAAAATGTGTGTGTGTGTCCCGTTCCTTTCCCAGGTGACACCGCGGCGGCTCCGGCAACAGACTCCGCTCCGGGCTTTGCCCCTGCGCCCCGGATCCCGATCCGCTCTCCGCGTTTTCCGGCCGCGGCTGCCGGGCCCTGGCGCCCGCTTTGTGCGTCCTCCCTCACTCCCTCCCTCCCGCTCCGCGCTCCACCCGCCGGGTTTCGCGTCGCGCCCGCGCCACCCCGCTCCGCCTGCCGGGCGGGTTCCGGCTCCGGGCTGCCGCCGCCGCCGGGCCGAGCCGAGCGCAGCCGAGTCGAACCGAGCGGGGCCGAGCTGGGCCGACGGGAGCCGAGTCGAACCGAGCGGGGCCGAGGGGAGCCGAGCGGGGCCGAACGCCGTGCCCGCCCCGCCCCGTCCCGCCCCGCCCCGCCCGGCGGACACCGGCGCGGCCTGCGCGGCGCGGCGCGGCGCGGCCCACAGGCGCGGGCGGCATGGCGGCCCCGGCGGCCGGCCCTTAGCTGCCGGCGGAGGAGCGGCGGAGCGGCCAGGCGGCCCCATGGAGGAGACTTAGGGCCGCCCGGGACGGGAGCGGAGCCGGGTGAGTGGCGGGCCTGGCCCGGCGGGGTGTGTGTGTGGGGATGTGTGTGTGTGTGTGTGTGTGTGTGTGTGGGGAGGGGGGGTTAGGGACCCCCGCGGCCGTTGGGCCTGGCCCCGGCTCCCCCGGCGGTCGTTGGGCCGGGGTCGTTGTTCTCCCCCGCGGCCGTTGCGGCCCGTCCTCCCCCACGGTGAGCGTTGGGGCTTTCCTCCGCGGCCGTTGGTGCCGGGACACCCCCCCTCCCAACCTCTTCCCCGCCGGTTTAGGCCCCCTCCGTGTCCGGGCGCCGCCGCCGAGCTCCGGGGACGCCCCCCGTGACCGTTGGGACGGGTGTGTGCCCCCCTCTCCCCCCGTGACCGTTGGGTATGGCTCCCCCTGGCTGTTTGGGTCGGTCCGCCCCCCTCTACCCACCCCCCCCGCCCCGGGGTGCGGGATCCCCCCCCGGCCACCGCGGGGGTCACCTTCTCCGCGGGGGGGGACACCCACCGGGCGGTTGGGGCGCGGACCCCCCGGTGCAGGGGGGTTTGGGGGCTCGGCCCCCCGCGTGTCCCACGGCCGCGGTGCGGGGGGGGGGGATCCCCTGTATGTGGGGTCACCGGCGGGGCAGGTTTTGGGGTGAGGGTCGGGGCTGGGGCGGGGGGAACGCGGTGGGTCCGGGGTGGTGGCAGGACGCGGTCCCCGAGGGGGCGGCTGTGTCCCTGCGCGGGGGGGGGGGTGGCGGCGGGGGGTGTCCCCCTCTCCGCGCAGGGAGGGTTTGGGGACCGTGGCGTGACGGTGACCCGCCGCCCCGCTCCTGGGGGTGACACGGCGGGTGACAACGTGGCCGGGCTGCGGGTGGGACGAGGGGCAGGACACGGCCCTGGTGTCCACGGGGAAGGTCACCGGCTCGGGTCTGCTCCGCCGGCCGCCGCTCCCTCCGCCGCACAACAAACCGCTTTTCCCCCCCCCCCTTTCCGGGAAGGCCCGTTCCCTTGGCGGAGGTGTCGGACACAAGACATTTTTCGTGGCTCACACCGAAGAGCTGACGGGCCCTTTTTGCCCCCCCTCCCCTTCCAGAAGAATTAAGGATGCCGCCGGCATCGGGGCTGGCTTTGGGGCTGCGGCGTGCGCAGGGGCGGCACGGGCGCTCGCCGCCTTCCTCGCATGGACATCCTCAGGAAAACCTATTTCCACGCTTTGTGCGATGACTCCGGCATCGGATTATGCTGCACATTTCTAGCTCTTTGTTGGCAGTACCCGACCGCACATGCACGGCACTCGAAATATCCAGTCAGCTTATTTTATTGATTAGCTCTTGACCAGAAATAATTTATAATTTATTATTTTGAAGTCGTTTCGGTCTGGAAACAAAAATCCTTGCCCTTTTGTGCCCTGGTTCCTCCAGCAGCGTTTTCCCCCCTCCCCGCGGGGGTAGAGCTCGCCGAGGAAGGCAGACGTGCGCGGCACCGTGAGTGCGGCCGTCTCGGTGGTGCAAAAGGACAAGGATTTAATGTTTCACCTAAACTGGCCCCGCGTTTGGGACAAGGGCTGCGAGCCAGTCAGAGCCACCAGAGGAAATTAATTATCAAGCAAGTTGTAATGACCTGTAATTGAGTATGGCCAGGACACGGGGATTTTTTTTTTTTAATTCCTTTTTCTCCAGCTGGGTGCTTGGACTTGGTTTTGAGCGGAGGGTCTGTGTGTTTTGTGAGTCGCCATTAGGCTGCTCGTTAACCGGAGGGGCTGGTGCCTGCACGTATGCGCGCGTAGGTGTCTTTTAATACACGTGTTATCCTCTCACGACGTCTTCTGCGCGTGCCGAAAATGGTGTTATTTTTTTGAGGGCTGCTGAAAATAAGGGCCATTTGTCCACCTGTAGCCCTGTGCTGCGGGCTGGGTGGCAGCCGCAGATCATCTCGCTCCTTCTCTGCGGTTGTGAGGTGGCAAAGTCCTCTCGTGCCCGCTGCATCCGGCTTGTCCGACCTCTGCTTCTGCTGCCTCCAAAGCTTTGCCCTTTAAATTATTAGGCTGGCTGAAAACACGCCTTTTTCGGGAAGAAAGGGCTTGCGAAGTCTAAAGGCGGTTGAGGGGTTCTCACGCTGTGTTGGAGCTGCCTAACAGCTTCTGTATCTTTATTATGTATGAACAAGGAGGAAGGGCCAGAGTTTGCTCCATCTGGTTTAGTCTCTTTGAGAAGCGGGACGCCTTGAATCGAAATTTGCCTCCACATTACATTTACGTTATCTTTTCAATTTTAACTGCATAAATTAAAGAAAACAGAAGCTGTCTCGTCTTTCTAGCACTTCCATAAGGGCGTCCCTACCAAAACAAAGTCGATGTCTGCGAGTCATGTCCACGCCGTGGCAGAGGTTGGAGACCCACGACTGGGATCGCGCTCCCGGGGCTCAGCCGCAAAGGAAAGGCAGCTGGGGACCGACGCTGTGATTTACTCAGTGTTTCCTGGGTGTGCACTGCCTAAAAAGGGATCTTGCTCCGCCTGCTCATGGAGGGAAGAGGAAGAGCTGGGCCCTGTCGCGTTGCTCTCGACCTTGGCCGGGCTGGGAGTGGGGATGTACCTCGCTCGCGGCAGGGCTCCCATCGGGATTAGGGCCTCTGGGTGCTGATGCAATACTAGTCCCAGATGTAATGCAATAAGCTTCTTTGTCCCCTTTATCCGGAGTATTATATAAATAAGATGGTATTTATGGTCCCAGGTATGCCGTTTCGGGGATGTGTGATGGCGTGTGCGTGCAGCTGTGCCCTCTGAGTGCTGACACTCCTGCTTCTGGCCAGCTTCCCCGGCTGGAGGCAGGCACATCACAGATGCTTGCTCCCTACCGAGAGCAGGTGAGGCCGCAGGTGACCTTGCCAGGGGCTGGTGACAGTTTAACTGGGCTCGGTTGCTTGTACACAGTGAACGCAGCGAGCAGATTGCCTTTGGGTAGTCCGCAGGAGATGGCGTGGTTTCCCACCGAGTTCAAGGTGAGGTCTGTGTTTATGTTTGCAGGCTTGCTGTGGAACGTGGACTGATGTTTCCACAACCTCTGGGTCGCGAGAGTCGTGGGTCCGTTCCCAAACCTGCCCCATATTTCTTCGCAGCTGGTGGTGGGTTGTGGAGAGATTTTTTGAGAAGCACCAAAGTCCGCAAAGCACCTGGAGATAGCCTGGGCCATCTGCAGTTCTCCTGTGGCGCCTCTTCTGATGGTTCATAGGCACAGGTCAAGCGTGTGTGGGCTCTCTGGGGATGGGGAGAGCTGGTCCCTTCCCCATGGAGCTTGCCTGCTTGTTCGGGAGAGTCATAATTTGGATGCTTGTGCTGTGGTGGTGGTGGCCAGAGGGAGGATGACACCATTGTACAAGGGTGCCTGACTCTGGCAGGGTTTTGGGGATGTGAGGTATGTTGAGGAGCTCATCCGGGTGTGAAGGGTCTTCTGTAGGATCAAGCGTAGGTAGATGAGCTGGCGCGGAGCTGGGACCTCATCGGTGGCCCTGTGTAGCTACTTAACCCAAGCTTTGGCCACCCTGTCAGCGGCTGGTCTGCTCCACGTTCCTGTGCTGGGTTGGCTCGGAGGAGGAAAGGGTTTGGACGAAGGGCAGGAAAAAAGATCCCACTGGGACGTGGCTTCTTTTGCCACGCGATTGCATCGAAAATGTGCTTTCCTGATAACGAGGATTAGTGCATTGTGGTGCGACGCGGTTTCAGAGGAAGGAGTAAGGCTTTGCTCCAACGGTCCTGCGGTAAAGAAACTAGGGAATGTCTGTCTGACTGAGAAACTTGCTCTGTGGCTCTAATTTTTTTAAAATTTATATAATTTCTTGAAAGGAAACACCTATTTAACTTCTGGGTTTTGGTGAAAAAAAAAAAAAGATATCAGTTTTTGAATGAAACCAAGAGGTTGTTTTGCTGGTGCTGCAGTTGAGTGTCCTTCGTGTGCACAAAAATTCTTGACGTAGCCACCTAAGCGTCAGCTCGGATGTGCTGTGCCTGTAGAGAGAGGGTGTAAAAGGATGCGAGTACTTTTTTGTGGAAGAATAAGGATAATTTCAGGAGAATCTTGGTATTTTGTATTCAAACATTAAATGCTCAACTTCTACAATTCATTTCCTTGTTTATGGGATAAGAAAAGGAAGAAAAAGGAAAGATACTGTTGTCCCTTTATGCTGCTCTTTCCTCGAGCACATTGAGGGCACAGAAAGGTTTTGCGGCGTCGGATTTTCCCTCCGAGCTGTTCCTGGGCCAGCTCGGCGGCTCTTGGAGGGCAGATGGATGGTATCTTTGCACAGTGCTACGTCACGTGTGACGTCTGGTCTCTTTGCGTGGCTGCGCCGATTTATTGATAACAAAACAAGGCAGTTTGAGAATGATTTTAATAAATTTGCCGAGCCTGTTTGTGGTTTTAATTAAATGGAGCGTTCCTGGCTCGTCCAAAGGTTTGGCTGGGAGTTATCCCGGTGCTTCTCCAAGGGGAGAGAGAAAGGGCGGCTCGGGAGGAGTCTGCTCTGCAGCTTTTAAAGGAGTGAAAATGAGGTGTGTAATGGCTTAGCTAATGTTAACCGCCATGAATTCGATTGAGGAGGTAGAGACTTACAAATCTCCAGGAGAATTACTGCTCCCTCCCCAAGGATAGAGTAGATGATGCTATGGTGAAGCTGCTTGTTTTGAAGATTCCCTGTTAATTTTTGGGGGGTTTCGTGTCGTTTCCCTCTGTACCTGTCGCCACAAGTAATTAAAAGTGAACTACGACTACCAAAGTAAGCCAAATACACTTTGATGCATGCTTCTTGCTGTTTTTTATTGTATTCCTTTACATGCTGGCTAATTCGCAAAATTCGGCGATTTGCAATGGGTCATTAGCGTGAATTAGCAACTTTCTGATGTATATCATAGCTTTGCAAATGTGCTTTATTAATCTGTGAAATACACCTATTTATTATCCCTCCCGGGGAAAAAAAAAAAAGAAAAAGAAGGGATTTCTTGGCGTGGTGCTTGCTGTGCTTGTATTTGTCCCCGTCTGTGTACGCCTTCCCTCCTCCTTTACTTCCCAGTCTGGTTGGTTTTTCCCAAAGTGTTCCCAGGCTGATGGTTTGACAGCAAGAGAGATTACAGCCACACGGCCAGTCCTGTGCTGCAAATGGCGCCTTAGCTCGTGTAGCCAAGGTGCCCTAATTGGTTATTGAATGGAGGGAATTAAAGGCATTAACAGGTGAAGTGTTGCCTCCTTCGTTTTTGGAGCAGCAGAGAGATGTTTGTCCTCTTCGGAAGCCTGGGCAACGGCCAAGGCTGCCTGCCTGCGCTTCTCCTGAAAGGAAAAATAAAGCCCAGAAGCTGTCCCTTCCCTGGGAGCAACCTGGGAGCGAGGAAGCCAGCGTCTGTCCGTCCTCTCCAAACTGCGCTGCTGCGTCCCCACTCCTGTCGAGGCAGGGCTGTGCCCGGGAGCCGCCGCTCAACCGGGTATCTCTCCGCTGGTGTCCCTCCGGCACTCTTCCTTGGGACAGAGGAGACAGAAATGAGATGTCAACTTCGGCACGGATCCCTCCCTGTCTCTGCCAGCGCAGCCGGTGGTTTTTCCTGCGGTACCTCCGTGGAGGGTGATCCTTGTTGGAAACCCGTGTGGCTGCAGCCGTGAGAGCCCCAGCTTGGGACGGGGACCACCATGGGGCTGGGGGACAGCAGGCATACCGGCGTGCCGGGAGCGAGGCGAGGAGCCTCACCACCTCCAAAGCCCATAAGGGAAGGGTACAAATGGCCGGTTCGGAGGCGCCCGCTCTGCTCCCACCAATGCCCAGCAGCTCGAGCTGCCTTTCTGCAACCCTGCCGATGGCGTTGGGCGAGCAAGGGAAAAAGGGCGAGCTCCTTTTTATCCGGCACTTACTCCAGCAGTTATTTATGCCCGTTGGTTGTCTTTAGTGTTCGCCAGCTCTTCTTTCTTCCCATCTCCGTGACTGATGCTTCAGGGATCTTTCCTGGTCACATCCATCTTGCTGTTTCCTCTCGCCGCCGACTTTCTCAGGCTGCTGGCAATCTTCCAGCCTGCGCGGAGCTTTATCTGAAATTTGTAAGCCTTTTTGGTTATTTTTACATGCTCTCTACCCCCTTCTAGGTTGTGCGTGAGGACAGGCCACCGGATCAGATATCTTTAAGCCTCTCGTAAATCAGTTCACTTCTGTGTTGGGGTTAGCAAGGGTGTAACGAGACCGGTTTTAAATCTGCATGGCTGCTCCGCTTTCCTGGTGGAAACCAGCTCTCTGCTGGAGGGACAGTCAACCCCCAGGTTTGTCCCTATGGGAAGCATCACATTGCAGAGCTTGGTGCCAAATTAATTTGCTCAGATGTCCCGTTTTGAGTGTTTAATGTTATTTTTGGCAACAGCCAGCGGCAGCATGGCTGGCTGGGTTCATCAAGACTGGGTGTTGCGGTGGCAGGAGAGCGGCCGGGCCGTGGCCGGTGCTGCTGGCAGTGCCTCCCGATGAGCCGTAGCGCGCCGGCTTGTCTAGCTTAGAGTCATCCGAAGCGCTTCCGAGTTAATCCTGGCTGGCTATTGCTCACAGGGTTGCTTTTTGCCTTTGCCACCGTGTAGCTGCCAGTGGTCGGTGTGTCAGTCTTGGGCAGCCAAACCTGGCGGTGATGCCTCTCCGCTCCTGCCAGCCATGTACTGGTGACGCCGTGACACCTGCAGTCACACAAGGTGGCACGTGGGGATGGCAGGGCGAGCAGGGCATGCAGGTTTCGGGCGAAGATGGGGTGGTGATTCTACTTACTGTTAAACCATCGCGTGCAGGTCTGGGCATGGCAGTTACTCGGTGGTGTCTTCCAGCGTGCAGGCACAGCGGCGAGGGGTAAATCCCAGTTCGGTGTGCCTAATTCGGGACAGGTCTGAGAGCTGAGCTTGCAGGAAGGAAGCCGGCTCTGTTGTTTTACCCACCGAATGCTTTTTCTCCCACGCATGTGGGTTTTTCAGTTCCTCTTTCCCGGTACAGCCGAATGTTAAGAGCGCTGGGCACCAGTTTATGTTTATGGATGTGGATCTGAGTGCTGGGGCTGGATCTCAGCCGGATCTCAGCTGGGGCTGCTGAGAAAGCTCTGGGGCATTTTCAGCTGTCAGGGATTTTGAAGTCTGCAAGGTCGTGCTTGCTGGAAGAGGTCTAGCCTGGTGTTTTCGGATGAGCCGGCTACAGCCAGCCAGTGTCCAGAGGAACAGCCAAGCCTGAGCCTCACTGCTACCTGCTCATCTCAGTAGAAGGTGATGAACTACCCGCTCATCTCCGCAGCAAGAGGCTTGTGAAGGGGACGTGCCTCGCACAGGAAGCTGCCATGAGAGTCATAACGAAGCGCTGGCACGGCTCTCGTCTGCCATAGCTGTGCTTGTTGCTGCCCTAGCCCATGCTGCTGCTTTATCCCACCGCTGTGACCCGTCCTTCAAACCTAGCTCCTGCCCAGCAGGAGATCCGTCAGCTCTCTGTAGGAGCTCTGTGCATGTGGGCAAGTTGCTGGACTTAAAGGGTGGCTACAAAGAGGACAGAGGCTCTGTCTTCACAAGGAGCCATATGGAGAAGTCAAGGGGCACCAGATATAAGATGCACCAGGAGAGAGGTTTCATCTCAACATAAGAAAGAAATTTTTTACAGTGAGAACAATCACTCACTGGAAGAACCTCCTCAGGGACATGGTAGAGTTCCCATTGCTAGAGGTGTTCAAGATGCGAGTGGACAGAGTGGTAGATAATCTCATCTGGGTTCCCTTTCCCAATGAAGGTTGGAGCAGGTGACCTTTCAAGGTCCCTTCTAACCTGGGCTGCTCTACAGTTCTGTGACCTGAGTCGTGTTGACACATATGTTCCAGCTTCTGTGTAACGATGGTGCTTCCTCAGCTTCCTACTGGAGAAGTGACTCCAGCAGTGCGATTCAGCGGAGAGCAGGCAGGCATACCGAGAGGGTGATGTTTGCCTGCTGTCCTTTACAGGAAGGAAATGAAGTGGTATTTGGTACCTTTGTGTAGGTTTCTAGGTATTGATGTGCCTCCTGCTTGAGCTGAGGACCACGCATTTGAGTGATGTTTCTCGCAACATTAGTTTTCTTGAAATATGAAGCTCTGAACTTCCCTGGGTGTTGGCGGAGGAAATCTGAGTTGCGTTTTGTTCAGTACAGAAGTGCCAGGGTTGAGAGACATCAAAATCAAATAATTGTACATCTGAAGAACCGTGGGCTCTCGAGGCATGAACAAAGGCAAAATTAGGACTTTTGTGATGACACTTCAAGAGTGATGGGAGGATTAAAGAGGAACTTGTTCCAGTTTTCCCTGTTTTGTGATATAAAGGAAGGCCTGAAACGTTTCTTCCTTTTCATTTTCCCCCTTTTTTTGTGCCTCGTGTATTGGTGACCTGTTTGGCTTGTTGGGAGTTGAGGGAAATGAGGGTGTCTGCCCAGGGTGGCTTAGTTATCAAGCCGTGTTCAAGAATATTGTGTTTTTCAGCCTAGATTGAGCGTTTCCTCAGTGCCTGTTTGGGGTTGGGGTTAAAGAAGTGTCAGTAAGAAGCAAATGCTGAATTTTAGCAAATCTGGTAAAGTGTTTTCTTCAAACACAGCTGGGTTGAGATCTGGCATCTTGAATCTACAGTTTTGGTGGGCTGCTTTGTGTGCCCTAGTCTGGTTGAACGTTGCTGTAAAGGTCATGTTTTAAGGTCATGAGCAGATGGGGGTGGATGTGAGGTTGAGTTTTGGTCTGAGCTGCGTCTTTCTGACCGATGATGAACGTGAAGTTGACGCTCCAGTGTGTATTTGGTAGCAGGTGGGTGTTGTGGCTGATAAATCTCCTGAGCTTTGCTCCAGATAGAGTTAGTGTGTGGCCACCCCTATGCTGAAGAGGTCTTTGCTGACCTCTCCCATCTTCCTCTGTCTCCAGCTTCTTCCGGTGACCCCGTCCGTCCTGCTTTTGTAATGCCTGGACTGAAATATTTCAGGCTTTTCTCAAGAATGCCAACAAATGACTCATGACTTGAGCGCTGCCCTGTGTCAGGTTCATCTCCAGTGTCAAGGCTCAGCCTACGGAAACTTGGAGTCCCGGCGTAAGTTTCTCGACATCTCTCCAGGCGCTCTGGTTGCAGTGCATGCTGGAAGATGTAGTCTTGGTGGGGTGCACCTCCATATTAAAAAAAGAAGGGTGGCTCCATTTTATTCAAATTGGGTTCAGCCTTCTCCCTCCTGGCAGCTCGCCCGCGCCGTCCCGCTCGGCCCCGAGAGCCACCGAAGTTCTCCCGGCGCCTTGTGCGAGCGAGGAGGCGGGAGCGCAGCTCCTCCATTCAAAATCTTGCTTAATTCCACATTGAACAGCTTGTTTTGAAGCCCTGCGCTTCGGTGTGTTTTGCAACAGCTCGGACTCCCGCCGGGCGAAGGCGATGGAGGGATCCTGCCCCCGTTGGGTGGCAGTTCTGGAGGGTGTCATGGTAAATCCTCCTTTGTCTGCTACAGCTTGACTGATGTATGGGGGAGAGCAAACCCTCCTCCCCTGCGTGATTTCTTGAGCTGAAAGCAGCAAGTGAGTGAGGAAGCTCCTTTGTGCAGATTTCTCCGTCTCCTCTTGTGCGTGCCAGCTGGCTCACGTTCAACATTTCTCTTTTTTTCTCTCTCTTTTTTTTTTCCTTTTTTTTTTTCTTTTTTTTTTTCTCCCCCATCTCTAGAGAAGAGGGGGCGGGGAGAGAGGGGGAACATCTTAAAAAGAAATCTGCAGAAAAGACATGGGAGTTACTTAACAAAAATCCAACCCAAACAAGCCCAGCTGGGGGATTACAAACGCGGTGGTAGGAGCTGAGTGGGGAGCGAGCGTGGCAGCTCGGGAAAGGGAAGCACATTTCCCCCCCCTCTCCCCGCCATGGCCCTGAGTTTCTTTAGTCGTAAAAGGAAACAAAAAGGGATCTTGTGCGGAGGCAGCGTATGGGGAGAGCTGCCGGCTGCCTGCCAGCGGCGGGAGGAAGGGCCTCGGCACCACGGCCCCTTGGTGGAGCGGGGCCGGGGGCTCCCGGCGAGCCCTCCAGGGTCTTGGCCAGCAGAGGTAGGGGGGCGGCAGCATCATGGATGCTCTCCCCCAGCTGCTGGCATTGCCTTTGCCTCCTCCTGGGAAGGAGTGGAGGGGTCTGTTTGCTTTTCCTGGTCAGGACCAGCATCTCGCCAAAACCCTCCGCTCCCTGCCTTGTGCCCCGCTGGAGGAAACGCTGCGTCCTGGAGAATTTTTTCTGCTCCCCCCCCCCCCGCCCCACTTCCTCCGTCATCTTTGCCGCTCCTTCTTGCGGGCATTCCTGAAAGTTAATCAGGGTGAAAATTGCAGTCGGTCATGTCTGGAAGCCACCAGAGGCTGATCCCGGAGCGCTGCAGGCTGGAGCACATGGGTATGAGACAGTCTCCCTACGTGTGGGCTGGGTGTTGCCAGGAGAAGAGCTTTCTCCTGCGTCTCGCCGCCCTTGGGCGCTCAATCCTGCCCCGCTTTGGTTTCTTGGCCTCCGGTAACCAGTAGAGAAAGCGGGAGTGGCGCGGGCTCGGCGGGTTTGCTGCCCAGCATCCTGCGTGTGTTTTAAGCACAAAGAGCCGGGGGCTCCTGCGGTTTCCTTGCTCCCTTTTTGAAGGCGAGCTATTTTGTTTGAGTAGCTTTTCTCTAGGTGTGTTTGCAGCTCCGAAAGTGAACTTTCAGGTTTGTCTCTTAATATGGTTGGCTCCGTCCCAGCCCATAGATGTGGATTGTAGAGGTCTCGGGCACCTAATGGAGCTGAATTATTCATGTCTGGTGCTGTGTGTGTGCAGCATTCCCAAGCAGAAAGCTGTCTCCTTGCAGGATCTGCGCTCCAGGACTGCTCTTAAAACGCTTTGTTGGCAGGTCTCCAGGCCAACAAGTGAGCACATGCTTTTCATGTTGCGCGGGGATCAATCCTGCCATGGCAGGAGGTAAGAGGAAGGACACGTTTATAGCTGAATCAATCTCCTCGCTCTGTTTTCTGAGATGTGGTGATTTGTGGCGGCGTTACTCCCCCCCGGCAGGAGGGTCTGGATAGCACCCAGTGCTTTTCCAGCTTGGGCAAAACAGGCGGTGGGAAAGGGACCTCCGTCTCTGGCGTGTGGGCTGCGGGAGCCAGGGGTTCCCGTCCCCCTCAAATAGCAACAGTGTGGCAGGCCTGGGGTCCCTGGAGGTCTCGCTCGGGAGAGGGACCTGGAGCACTCCTCTGGCTGCAGAGGTTGAGCCTGTGAGAGCGGCTCCTTGGAGAAGAGAAACGGGGAATCAGGATGGTAATTTCAGGGAGGAGGCGTTTGAGCTGCGGGAAAGGCTGTAGAGCCATGTGCAATGGGTGACCTGCAGGAGATCCCCCCAGGATCGGGGGTCCTGGTCTTCAGCCCCAGGCTGGAAGGGGCCGATCCCTGCCTGGGTCCCTCTTCCCACGGTGGCACGTCTCAAGCTCCCTGCCCGTCTCTCGGCGCCACCTGCCTTTCCTCCGCTCCTGCAAATCCAGCCTGTTCTTGTCCCTCCTGTTTGCGGTTCCCTTCCCTCTGCATTAGCAGAACCTGGGCTCCCTCGACGCCTCCTCCGTAGGGTGAATGTTTTTTCTCCTCTTGTTTTCTAACCCTTTGATTGTTCCTGGCTCTCTAATCGCTGGGGACCCAGCGGACTTCTGGGCTCCTTCTTCCTTTTGTTGTGGTAGGAATTGGCAAACGCTGCTGCTGTTTGCATAGTTTCAGACCAGAGTCCTGCTCATCTGCTCTCCTTGTTTCATATATCTAAATAATACTTATGTATATGTGTGTGTGCGTGCACATACGCACACCTAAAGCAGCAAGGTGAGTTGCGAGTTCCCCAGTGTGAGCTGAGAGCCATCCAAGCCGGAGTTGTGGAGGCGTTGCGTGGAGCAGGTGATGCTGTGCCTGTTGCCATTCAACCCTGCAGATTGTCCGTCACCTTCCTGGGACTGCGAGGAGATCCTCGTCCATCTGTCCCTCTGATCTGAGCCAGCCATGGCCCTTTGCATGCTCCAGCCTTGGGTGGGCAGCTTTTGGGGTCGGAGGCTGAGCCTTGTCCTAACCCGGTGTGTTGGTCCTGCACGGCAGCACCGTGTCCCCGAGCCCTATCCGGGGTTGTGGCTGGACGCTGTGCCTTAGCTTTGGGCCACGAAGGGGCTGTTACCAGATAAAAATGTGGTTCGTCCGCCTCGTTACTGGCTTTGCCCATCCGGACAAAGGAATGGCTGCGGATTTGTGGCACAAAGGCAGCTGGCTGCGGCGCCGGGCAGAGATGGATGGTGGGTGCCCGTTGGTGGTTCGGAGAGGGGCTCCGGAGAGGCAGGTTGGTGGAGTCAGGCTGGACGCCCCGGCTCAGGGCTGGGGAGCGGCTGCTGGGGCAGGAGGAGGAAGAGGAGGAGGAAGAGGAGGAGGCAAGAGAAACACGCGGTGCGGCTCTGGGAAGCCGTTAGCGACTCTGGTGCACAAAGTGATCTCCTGATTCGGCACTTTCTCTGCCACTGAAATGAGAGGTCAGTGCTTTTCATTTCCAGCTTGCATGCTAGCCCCTGGCTCCTGGGGTTAAAAATCTCCGTAATGACCTGTCAGAGAGTGGATTATTAGCTGTACAGAGCTGAGGATGCTGTGGGGAGCAGATGGAAAATGGTCTGGCTGCGGCAGCCTGTCTGATGAAAGAATCCCTGGCATTTTTACAGTGTTTGCGTCTCTGGAAACGCACCATGAAGCTGCTTTCCAGGCTCCTGCCTGCTGGGGTTTGAAGAAATTTGTGCGTGTGTGGGTTTTGTGTTGTGTGTTTTTTTGTTTTTTTTTTTTTTCTCCCTTCTCATTTCTCTTTAAGTCACCTGTTTTTGAAGTCTTGCTCGTAAATAGTCCCAGGAGCCGGTAGGCCCGGAGCTCGGCGGGGAAGGGGAGGACAGTGCTGCTGGAGAGGAGCTTCATCCAAATGGGTGGCCAAGGATTTCTTAAGAGACCTGGAGAGCGTGTGGCTGGGGCCGAGTAGCTGGCCGGGTGGCTGCTGGGAAGAAGCTGTTTCATGTGTTAATTATGTCTCGTCAGTGTAATTGCCACGAGCTAATCTCAGTGAGCGGCTCCGGCGCTTTTTCAGGTTGCGTGTGGGTGTCTTTTTTGTTTTCCTGCCCCCGTGTCGCTGCCTCTGGGGACGGGGCAGAATACGATGTGCCTGAGAGTGGGGAGGGTGAGGGGCTGGAAGCCAGGAGGAGAAATTTTGGGCTAGCTGGGGTCGTCCATGGTGCGGGCAGGTTTGGCTGGTCCCACTCTTCCCAGTTAAGACCAGGTACCCATGCAATTTCCCATCCTTCAGAGCCTGCTGGGCAGCTCATCGTGGTGGAGGTGACGGTGGTTTAACGCGCTAAAGCCAGGTGCCATGTTATGCTGCCTGGAGGTGCAGGATGGAAACCCGGCGCTTCCCGCTGCCATTTGGCCTTCGGCGGCTGCTCTGATGCGTCTGAGTGTGGCAGGCTCTCTGAAGCTTGGGATTTATTTCCTGCCGAGGCACTCGGCTTCCCCAGCGAGCGGCTCTCATCCCTCGCAGCGAGGCTGGCGCAGAGAGGAGCCCTCCCCCCGGGTGGCATCGGCAGGAGAGGAATCAATCCTCCCTCCCAGGGGCAGCGCTCGATAATTCAGAGGGAAATGGCGAGCGGGGAAACGTGTGAGTAATGTCTTGTTGGAGCCGAGAGCTGTGACCTGCCAGGGCTGGTATTGATCGAGGGACGAGTGCCAGATGGCTGCTGCTGCGGGGATGGCCGAGGAGCAGCCCCCAGCCCAGGGGGGTGGCAGGAGGATGCTGCCTCGCACTGTGCGGTAGGGGATTTGGGAAGTTGGGGGCTTTCACCCTGACCAGGACCTCTCCTGCTTGCAGGTGGTGGCTGCCCATGAAGGCAGATCCATCTGTCTGGGGGTCCTCATGTGTAACCCTGTTCTCTTTGCTCTCCCTTCCAGCAGCGATGCCGTCACCTGGGCAGACCCCGACCGCTGGAAGCCCCCTGAGGACGTAGGTGACCCCCAGGGCGTGGAGGCAGGGAAGAGCCTTGAACCGTGAGGGGCCGTTAACTCTAAGATGTCCTTGAGCAGCGGAGCTTCCGGAGGGAAAGGAATCGATGCGAACCCGGTTGAGACGTACGACAGCGGGGATGAGTGGGACATTGGCGTAGGGAATCTCATCATTGACCTGGACGCTGATTTGGAGAAGGATCAGCAGAAATTGGAAATGTCGGGCTCCAAAGAGGTGGGGCTCCCGGCACCCAACGCGGTGGCAACCCTACCGGATAACATCAAGTTTGTGAGCCCGGTGCCAGGCCCGCAGGGCAAGGAGGGCAAATCCAAGTCGAAAAGGAGCAAGAGTGGCAAGGACAGTGGCAAGCCAACCCCAGGGACCTCCTTGTTCACTCCCAGCGAGGGAGCTGGTGGCAAGAAGGAGGCTCAAGGACGTTCTGGGGATGGCGCGAACTCAGGCGGTTTGGTGCCTGCCGTCACCCCGAAGGGCTCGGAGAAGTCAGCCAAGGCATCTCGCAGCGTGGCCGGCTCCAAGAAAGAGAAGGAGGGCGGCTCGTCCAAAAACAAGAAGGAAAGGAGTGAGGGTGCGGGGGCTGCAGCGGAGAAGGAGCCCAGCGTGCTGCAGCCCCTGTCCCTGGCAGTGAGGGTGGGACAGTATGATGGGGGCCAGGGGACAGAGCCTGCTGCTGCCGAGCAGCTTGGGAGTATAGCTATTGACACGGGAGCTGCGCTCAATCCCTTGGGAGTTAAGTCGGAGCTGGAGGATGGGGAAAGTGAGTGCCGGCAGCTGAAAAAGGTGAAGTCGGAGAAGGTAAGAAAGGTGTTGGCGTGCGCGGGGAGGTGGCGTTGCCGGTTGACTACGGATGTGCCGTGGTGGGTGACGAGGGAGTCGGAGCGCCATTTGGGCCAGCGCCGATGTAGGGCTGGCGCCTTCTCATTCTGGACTGAAGGCGGTTTGGCCGTGTGATGTGCTGGGATCCGGACACGGTGGTGGGAGGGCACCGGTCAAGCTGTGCCTGGCTTCTGGGAACCACGCGCCGGCAAATCGCCTGCAGTCACTGTACGTCAGGGTACCATTCTGCTCTGCCCTTGGGGGTTTGGTTTCTTCAACTCTGTGGCTGTGCTGAGCAGGTCCAAGCCCACCTGGCTCCTGTCGCTCTGCGGAAGGAGCCTGGGCTGGCAGTGAAAGTGATGTCCCTGTCCTGTGTCTGCTCCGGCTCCTGACAGTGCAGTGTATGTTGGCTGCTCTGCTCTGCTTCCCGGTGGCTTCACCTTGTGTGTCAGAGCTCCTTGGAGCTCCCGGAGGAATTTATTTCTCTCTGGTTGCATCATTTGCAGAGAAGGAGACCTTAATGTGTTAGCAAATGTGGGATCTGCGTGGGTGCGCAGGCAGGCACGAGGTGCAGGGTTGACAGGAGTTACCGCCTCGTTTCTTGGTCTGCCATTGGTACGTGGGCTTTGTCCCACTTGTGGTGACAATCAGCCTCGGGCCGACGAGTTGCTGTGGGTGATTTTTTTTATGTGTCGCTCCTCTGCTAACACGCAGCAGTGATGCTGAGCTGGCAAAGCTGCTCTTCCAGGTCGCCGGGGGTGTGAAGAGCCCTGCCAGCAGCATGCAGCCAACGGGGTGAACGGCCGTTTCTCCGTCTGAGTGGCATTGGGCTCTGGGTGGCTGCGCAGCCATTTCTAGATACAGCCTCTGGAACAGCAGCTTGGTTAGGTTGTTTTTTAGTAATTGCAGTGGCTGATGTGATTTCTGTGGGCAGATGGGGGAAGACTTTGAGTATATAGAGCTCTTTGCGCTTGGAGCAGAAGCTCCTCCACGTTACCTGCGCGTATGGTGTCGCCGGTCTGTTCCCGGGAAGCCGCGCATTTGCCGTGCATGGGGTGAGCATCACGAGTGTGTGCCTTCGGGGTGGCTCAGCACCATCATCATCATGTGCTGGGGTGTCGAGAGAGCGGCTGGGTGGGTATTGGGTGTGCGTCACCGTGTTGGCAGACGGCGGCTCCCCGGGAGGATTTCTGCGTTGGTGTGGGGATGACGGTGCTGGGAAAGGTTGGATGGGGAGCACTCAGCGGATTTAGGAGAGTTGCTGAGACCAGTGAGATGTTGGAGAGATTTTTTTTTTTTTTTTTTTCCATTTGCAAAAAGATAGAGCATATATGGAGAGAAGGGTGGTGGGGATGGTCAGCCATGAATGGCTCTGGGAGAAGAGCTGCTAAGTAGGTCGGTGCTTCCTCTGCTGGAGAGAAAGGCTCCTGGGGCAGGCGACCGAAGCCTGTAAATTTAAGGAATGGTGTGGAGAAGATGTGCTGTTTCCTCATCCTTCCCAACAGCAGAACCAGAGTGAAGGAAACAGGGAAGAGGAGCAGGTGCTCTTTTGGATGATGGACTTGAATGCTGCTGCAAAAAGCTGTGGATGCTGAAAGTTCACGGATGCTGAAAGTTCACTGATGCTTTGGGGCACCTGGGTGGGTTTGTGGAGGAGGAACCCATCGGGGAGGTGTCTTTGGCTTGGGAAAAGCCCGAGGAGGGCTGGACCTTGGGAATTAGTTTGGGTGGGATGTCAACATGCTTGGCTATTGTGTTCCTTCTGCTGCTGGCCACTGTCAGAGCCAGCACGGGGGCTGGCTGGCCCTTTGGTCGTACCCTGTGTGGCTTTTCCTGTGTTTTTACTAGTCTGTCTTTCACTGATTTAGCCACAGAGACCCTCTGCAGGTAGAAATGCCAAAGCAAAGAGGGGATTATGAAGACAGGGACCAAACACCTTGAACCTTGACAGGCTGGAGGAATGGGCCCATGTGAACCTCACGAGGGTTCATGAGGTTCAACCAGGCCAAGTGCAGGGTCCTGCCCCTGGGCCGGGGCAATCCCTGCTATCAGTACAGACTGGGGGTGAGTGGATTGAGAGCAGCCCTGCAGAGGAGGACCTGGGGTTACTGGTGTGTGACAAATTGGACATGAGCTGGTAATGTGAGCTTGCAGCCCAGAAAGTCAACCCTATCGTGGGCTGCATCCAAAGAAGCGTATCTGGCAGGTGGAAGGAGGTGATTTTCTGCTCCTCAACTCCGCTCTGGTGAGACCCGGCCTGGGCTGTAGGGGGCTTGTAAGAATGATGGAGAGAGAGTTTTTACCAGGGCCTACAGTGACAGGACAAGGGGTGGCGGTTTTAAACTGAGAGAGGGTAGGTTTAGGTTGGACATAAGGAAGAAATGTTTTACAATGAGGGTGGTGAGACATTGAACAGGTCGCCCAGAGAAGCTGTGGCTGCCCCATCCCTGGAGGTGTTCAAGGTCAGGTTGGACAGGGCTTTGGGCAACCTGGGCTGGTGAAAGATGTCGCTGCCCATGGCAGGGCATTGGACTAGCTGATCTCTGAAGGTCCTGTGCAACCCAAACCATTTTATCATCTCCGTACAGATACCCCATGAGGACAGTTCTGCCATTTTACTCGTCCAGATTCAGGTACAGCCACGTGGATGAAGGCTCAGCCTGGAGGGTTGAGCCTTGTTTTGAGAAGTGATTTAAGGTCTGGATCTGCTGGAGAACGTGTCGGGTTTGGGCTCAGGAGGAAACATCAGCTGTGTTTTTTTAGCTTCCTGGAGGCAGCTAGATGGCTTCTTTTGGGTTGGGAAACCCGTGGGCGAGGAGAAGAAAGGTGGCTGCGTGGCGAGGGGTGGGAAAGCAGTTTATTGCTTGAAGAAGAGCCCAAGAATGGGCCAGTGGACCAGGGCAGGGTGGAGGATGGAGGTGGGCAGCGGTATTGTGCTGTTCCTATCCCTGAAAGCTGCAGAGATGCTGCTAACCGGACTCCGGAGGACAAATGAAGAGCAGAGGTGGCTGTGGGAGGGCAGCTCCTTCGGCGAGCGTGTTGGGGGGATGAATGGGACAGGTTCCTGCAGGCCTGGGGACAAACCCTGCCTGGGAAGCGAGAAACTTGCTCAGACTGAAACAGGAACAGCCACAACGTGACTCAGCCCAACCTTTGGTCTCCGACGGCTTGTCCTCTGCTTAACCCTGTGCTGCTCCCGCTTCCCTCTCGGGCAGGGAGGCTGGTCTCCATCTGGGGATGGACAAAGAGAGAGACCATTTCTCCCTCCACCGGCTCCAGTGCTGGGTAGGTGACCTCCCCATGCGTACGTGTGCGCCGAGCAGTCAGCCTCCAGCCAGGAGGTTTTGTTGTACCTCCTCGGCAGGATTGAAGAGCACTGTAGCAGCGAGTATTTTTCCCTTGATGAGGTGCTTCAGTGCCACAGTCAGCTCGCCGTTTGCCCCTCCTTCTGCTTTTGTGCTCTTTAAATATCTCACTGTAAGGTTTTGCAGCCCTCCAGTCCTTGCTGGATGTAGGAAAGAGCTTCGCTTTGGTTTTTTTTCAGCCACCCTTTCATGTCAGCAGGTGCTCGAGCTGGCGAGGTGTCCACGGGTGAGGTCACCCTTGCTCCCGTGTCTCACATCACAGGGACGGAGCCGGTGGACACGGCCTGTGGGCTCAGTGGGAGATGTTTTCCCAGTGTGACCCCACGGCTCTTGTGTTGTTGCTTCCTGGGGTGAAGCCTCAGGAACTGAATATCCCAAACGCCCTTTTTCTAGGTGCGTTCCTTGGCCATACCCAGCCTCCTGTTGCGGCATGCCCTGGCTAGTTCCGTACCCTCCTGGAACCCGATGCCGTCGGTGTGTCGGGACACAAGCCATAACTTTGCTGGGGCTGGGGCTGATCGTGGTGAAACCTGTTGGCGTTAACCCTGCCGAGACCTCCCAGGGCCTCTGGGGTGGGCTGAGCACCAGGCGCAGGTTTCCCTTGGGCTGCGGGGTGCCTGGGCAGCTCCTTCCACTGGCCTGTGCTGCTGGAGCCCCAGAAGATATTTGCGGGGGCAGGGATGGGAGCTTAACGCTTCTTGCAGTGAAATGAGCCTGTGCTGATGCACCCGTGTCTGGAGCATGTGGACAAGCAAACGGTTCTGTCCCGGCACGGTGGGCAGCAAGCCATGGACCACTGGGGATGGCCGGTGCTGAGCCGGGGGTTGGTTTTGGTGGGGGGACACCGGTGTTTGGGAGGGAATGGCCGCTCTCGGCGAGCGGCCATGCTCAGCAAAATGGCCGTGCAGGGAGCAGCGGTGCTGGACGGGCTTAGGAAGCCTGTTTTTGCTGCCTGCCCCGCCGGCTGCGTTCGTGTGGCCGAGCTGGCCCTGGGGCCGGTTGGCCGGGATGGTGGGCGCTTGCTTGCCGGCTTTCCACCCCGGCTCGCCGCCCGCGCCATCGCCCCTGGCACCCTGCTCCTCGCGCGCTGGGGCGAACCGGCCCGGCCGGGGGATGTTAAGCATTAAACAAAAGAGCCTCCCAGCTCTTGGCTGCCGCTCCGGCTTTGTTTTGATTGAGAGGTTATTCAGCAGGAGGAGGGCGGGTTTTTTTTTTCCCTTTTTTTTTTTTTTCCCTCCTCTTCTGACGAGCGTCCAGATGCGACGCTGCTGCAAACAAGAGAAAGGCAAACAGAAGCCGCCGGAGACTCAGCTCTTCTGAAAAGCCTCTCCGAGTCACGTGCGCTGTGGTTTCGGGCAGCGAGGAGGTGGATTCAGTCATGTCCCTTTGCCAGAGAGGGGGTAGAAGCCACCGGTGCATTTTTTTGCCCTGAATTTCCCATCCCAAATGCAGCACGGTTATGCCCCGCACCTGCTCTGAGCGGAGATCCCCTGCCATGGGTGGCCCGATGGCGAGGGGACGTTGTAAGCTGGGGGACACTGCAGGGGATTGGCCCCAAAGCTGGTGTGAAAATCCAGTTCTGGTTCTGTGGGAGGACAGCGTGGCGTTGGAGCAGTGGCTGGGAGGTCAGAGGGTGGTGGAGGAAGTGGGGTGGCTGCACCGCAGTGGTGGCAGCTGCCAAAAAAGAAATACTCCCCAAAAACACATCCCTGGACTCTCCCTGCTGCTGCTGCCTTGTCTGGCCGTTTGCAACGTGGCTTTGGTGTCATCTATGCAGACCTTCTTCCTCTGAACCCATAGAGGCAGACCTGCATGGTGTCTTCAGCGCTGTTCCTACAGTTGTGGCTGTCCCAGCCTGACCGGGATGTGGGATGACCCCCCCAGGTGTTAGGTGTCCTCCACACATTAATTCTTTACCTGGAATCAAAGCACAGTTGCCTTTTTTTTTTTTTTTTTTTTAAAATTCTTATTTTTTAGCCGTTTTTGGTAGGAGGGATGAGGTTTGGTAGAGCAGCGAGGGTTGGGGTGAAGGGGTGCTCGGATGACTCCAGCTTGAAGAGGTGAGATCTTCCCAGAAGGCAGTACCTCTGCTAGGTCCAAGCCCAACAGGACATGGCCATAGACTCTCTTTGGGACATCACTGTACGTTGGATATTGCGTTTGCTTCCAGCTTTGCGCCTCAAAGAGAGAATGATGCTCTGGATAGAGCCTGGAGACCACCGTGGGCTCAGCCCCAGCCTGATCATGGAGGCAGCTCCTTGCCATATGGCTGTGGAGATGTGGCCGCTAATGCTGTGCTGCAGCTTTACATCATCCTGTTGGTGGGTTTAAAGGGCTCCAGCTCTGCTGTGGCCTCTTCTGTCACAGTATCCCAGCCATGGCCAGCTTCTTGCTGTCCCTTAGTCCTTGTCCTCTTCTCCTTCACTAGCTGATGTGGCAGCAGTAGAGCAGTGCAGCTGATTGACCTTGCTCAGAGCTTCCAGCTCTGTTGTCCATGCATCCTTTTGGGACTTGATCTCACCCTCTGCCAGCAGCTCTTTGTCTTTTGCTCCCGTACTAAATGGTTGGAAGGTGGTTTGATCACTGAGCTCCCTGAGGAATGGCATGGGAGCAGAGAGCTGCCGTGCTGAGGGCTCGAGCCCTCTGTGTGCCGAGCGCCTTCTCTGCTTGCAAAAAAACCCAACACACCAAAACAGCTTTTCCCACCCCAAATGTCAAGACGTTTGACGCGAGGCTTTGGCAAAACCCGAGCAGCTCTGACCCGAGGTGCCCAGCAAGGCGAGGGTGAGGGGAGCTCCTCTGCATTCAAGGTGGTGGTTTGGGAAGCCGAGTCGCTTGATGTGGGGCAAAGCCAGGCCGGGGTGTTGCGGGCTGGTCCCGGCCTCGTGTGTCAGAGACATCCTTGGGATTTTGACCCAGATGCCATGGGTAGCTCCCGGCGTGGGTTTCCTCGTCTTGGAGCCAGGGTTTGGGTGGAGAAACTCCCAGTTGGAGGCTTTTCAGTGGAAACAATTTTTGCTTTACAGCCCCTCCAAAGCCCACTCCGTCCATCCCTTCAGAGCTGTAATTCCTTTTCCCCTGGGATTTTTAGGGCATTCAAGAAACCGCGTGCTTGGGGCAGGGACCCGCTCGTACCAAAAACCCTGGGCAGAAGCCATCCTGGTGCCGTTTCCCACCCCTAGCTCCGCAGGGCTCGGCTCTTCCTGGGGAGCGGCACTGGCAGCTTGGGAAGCGGCAGTGGGGGTGCAGGCAGCTGCCGGCTCCTGCCTGCTCCTCGCCCTGGTTCCTTTTCTCCAACCAGGCTGGAATCGGCCGCCTCCAGAGCTGCTGACAGGGCTGCCTTGGGAGGCCTCGGGAATGACACCGCTCGTTTCCTTATCGTCCCCAGCCCCGCCGCCCGGAGCCTTCTGCTGCAGGAACAAGGCAAGAAGGGGGCACGCGGCCAACATGTGTCAGGAGCTACAAAGGAGGAAATTGGCCTCGTTCGCTTAAAACCATGGGGTTAGTCTTTGAGTTTTGGCTCCTGCTGAGAGGTTATTTATATGTGGGCTTTTCTTTTTTTTCTTAGAACCACTAGATGTAGCAGGCTGGGAGTTTCAGCTGATCCCACCTCTGAAGGTTTTTACAAAGGAAAAATCGCGTCTCTCCCCATTTGCTTTCCCGTCTGGCAGCATTAGGAAGGACTAGTGAAGGGGGGTGAGTTAGTTTTGATACCCGACCCATCGACATTGCCCTATCCTGTTTAATAGGACGTCGTGCCAAAACGCAGCCCCGTCTCCGCCGGAGTGGCAAGCAGGACCTGCGGCTCCCCGGCAAGGACACGGTGACATGCTGGGAAAGCAGAGAAAACATCTCCCCGTTCCCAAAGCCCGAGAGTGGAATGACAACGCGCTAACGAGGAGGCTGACGGAGGGGGGGATGGCTGCTTCTCGACAGGGTCCGTGCATGGCTTCCTCGGTGCCAGCGAGCTGCAAATCCGCTTCCCCGACGCTTTGATTAGAGATTTTGATGAAAAGGCTGGCGGGTGATTGATCCTGCTGACTCATGGACCCCATTTCTCCTCTGCTGGAGACGGTAACTGCTGGAGATGGGTCAGATTTTGAGGCTAACCAGCTCCGGTAGACTCACTCGTGTTTGTTGCTTTGCTTCCAGGCTGGCGGTGGCTGCTTATTAGCCTAATGACCCCAGTTAGCCAGCGCCATTTATCTGCCTGAGTGAGATTTCTTTAAAGGAAGATTCGCGCGTCTCGAGCGCTGCGCGACCCCAAAGGCTTCAAAACCTGTGGAGCTGCTCCGGCGGCCCTGCCGGGAGCTGATGTAGGGGGAGTGTGCCAGGAATAACCCGCTAATGAGCAAAGCTGCTCCTCCACCCGGCAGCCGGGGAGGCCACTGGAAAGGGCTGCCGAGCAAAGTGCTGCCTGCTTTTCACTTCCTCCGCTTCTAAAGGCTGGCTGGCTGGGGATTCGCCGCCTTTTCCCAGTTTCCTGCAGGCACGGCGTCTTCTGTGCTGCTGTTTTCCTGATGTTTGCCTTGAAAACACGGCGCTGCGTTGCTCAGCTGCTCCTCTTGAGGATGCTTCAGGCTGGAGGCATGAAATCCATCTAATCCATCTTCCCTGTGAGTCCTTGTGTGTAGGTGACCTCGCAGATGTGCTGGGCGAGAGGGCACCCAAATATTCAGAGCTGATGGCAGGCAGCACCCCTGCGCAAGATAAAAGGTGATGGCAGCGGGCTTCTGTCGTGGCTTCTTGTGATGTTCCCACCTCGTGGTGATCAACAGCTGGAGCCGGAGACCTTGCCGGGCTGCAAGAGGAAAGCCACCCCATGTCTCGTAGATGTTGAGCCAGCGGCTGAAGTCAGAGAGCTGGAGAGAGACAGCCCAGGGCTGGAAAGAAGTCGCCGAGCTCCGAAATGATTTAAAGCTACCAGCAGCCTGATGCTATGTTGTATTTGGTGACAACATCTGCTCGAGATATTCCTGTCCCTGTTACTCATTCCTGCCCACGGACCGGATCAGGGAACTGATCTGATGTAAATAAAGGCGCTCGGGGTTTTCTAGGGTGAGCTCGGGTTGCGGCTGGCAGGGCTGGGCACACCATGCTGCTGGGATGGACGGATCGCGGGCAGCCCTGGTGCTGCCGGGGGATGGAGACGGGGGCTTTGCCAGGATGAAGCCGGGGTGTAAGGGGTCTGGGGCTCTGCCCAGCCACCGGCCTGTCGAAGGGCTCGCAGTGACTTTGGCTCAACCTGGGAGGGCACGTGGTGGTGCCCCCCTCCCTTGCTGAATGGTGCCGGCTCCATCCCAGCGCGCTGCAGATGGGAAGAATGCCTTTGCAGGAAGATGTTAACCACAAAGCTTTTATACAGTGTGATGATGGCACATGCACGTACCCGCTGATGTTTCCCCTGCGCTTGATGCTGAAATTGGCTTAAAACTCAGTGTCTAGATTTATTTTAAAATATCACCTCGCCCTTGTTCACTTGGGGTCCCTTGAAGCGTGCTGTGATGAATAATGTGGAGAGCAAGCCCGCTTTGCGGGCTTAAGAATTAATTCTGATAGTGATACGGAGGTTGCCACGTTTTACGTCTTGTTGAGGGGACGAGATGTGACACAACTCAGAAGCGCTTTCTGTCCGGTGCCGAGGGAGCAAGAGGAGCCATCGGGGCTCTTGGCTGCCCTTCCTTGATGCTGATGCTGGAGCCTCCATGCCTCAGTTTCCCCTGTCCTCCGGGTGGATCGGATGCTCTCCTGTTTGGAGACTTTGCTGGGGAGAGCACCCAAGGTGCTCCAGGTGGAGAAGGCGCCATTGCAGCTACTGATCCTGTGGTTCTGTTGTTTTGGGCTTGTTTTTTTTTCCCAAGCTAGAAAGTAATTTAATTCTGGGGAGCTCACTCCCCCAGTCAGCTATGTAAATGCAGTGTTATGATTTCCCTGCCCGCCCAGGTGCTATGCAAATCAACACCATTCCCAGACTCCCACCTGCTCGCCCCCCATCCCTCCCTCCAGTCGTTGGGATGCAGGTATGCTGCCTCCCGCGCTGGGAACGGCCCCGCTTGTCTCTTTAACAGACGGACGTGGCTTGTTCTGGAGTGAACCGCGTGCTGCAGGGCTGGCAGCCACCGTCCTCAGGCTCAACCCTTGAAAGAGGACCCTGGAGCCAGGGTTCAGTCCTGGGTTCAAGCCTGTCGTTGGCTGGGCTGGAGGAGGGAGAGCTGCATCTGCCTGGCAGCGAGCGGAGGCACAGGGTGTGCTGCCCAAAAGGGGCTTGCTCCCTGGGGAGGGCATTCCAAAAATTGTCATATCATATCATGGAATGGTTTGGGTTGGAAGGGACCTTAAAGATCATCTAGTCCCACCCCCTGCCCTGGGCAGGGACACCTCCCACCAGACCAGGTGGTCCAAAGCCCCATCCACCCTGGCCTTGAACCCCTCCAGGGGTCCCACATCACTGGCATGGTGTGGCGAAGGGGCTGCGATGTCCTTGTGGTCCCACGTGGAGCATGGTGCATGCTGAGAGCCACGGCTAACGTGCCTGTACCAGCTCCAAGCGAGTATTTCCAGCTGGCGCTGCCCTGCCAGCTTGGTGTCCCAACCCACCCTCCCCGGCAGGGCGCACAGCCCCACGTCTCCACTCCCCTGTCCCCTTCACCTGCCACAGCGTAGGCAAGAGAGGCCCTTTGCAAGGAGAAGGGAGCAAAGCCATGGGAGAGAAGGGGTAACATCAGTGCCGGAGCTGAGCTCCAGCAATCGAGGTGGGAAGGGAGCCTTGGAGGAAGAGGAAGGAGCTGGGGCTGGGAGGTGCTCACTTTGGAAGGCTGAAAAGGATCCTGTAAGGGGAGGATGGCCTGGCGCCAGCCAGCTCTTTGAGGTGGTAACGAAGTCATCAAGAAGAGCTGGCATGTGCTGGTGCAGCCTCTCCCGTCCGGGCGCTGGGGAGAGGAACAGATCTATAGGATGCCTTGTAAGTAGAGCGACATTTTAGGGTTTTGAGTGGTGTTTGCTGTTCTGTGGCTTGGGAGGAAGAAGGCTACCGTGTATATACATCACAGAGCCGAGCAGTTTGCTAACAGGAAGGTTTCTTTTTTTGCTTAGCATTAACGTTTCAAGGTACAGGAACTCTTTAGGTATTTAGTGTTTTATGGTCTTCCAGGCTGGCTATTAATACTCCGCTTTGTGTACAGCGTGAAGGGAGCTGGAGGGGCTGAGCTTTGAATGCTCTTCTGAGGGAAACCAGCCTTTTGGTAGAAACCCTACGGCCATGAGCAGAGCATTTCTTAGCTGCCCTGGCCTGGGGGAAGAGTTAAAGCCCCTTGCTGGCTGGGAGAGCGGGTCGTTCAGCTCTCGGGTGGTGCTCTGTCTGCAGAGACTGGATCTTGCATCAGAAAAGCAAAGGCTGCACGTGAAACCACCCTCCAGCGTAAGGGTGACCAAATGTGCCATGGCTTTGCCGGATCGCTGCCTGGTTGGTTTGTGGAGGAGCCATGTCCCAGGAAAAGGCCCAGCTCTTGAGGGGCTCACAGCCGGTTCTCTCTGCTCCATCCTACAGAGCAAGAAAATAGGAGCTGTTGGTGTTCCTCATGATAGATAACTCAACGATAGCTAATGGTAGCTTGGACCAGCTTGTGTCCCGTCCACGTGGTCTCTGTAAGTAGGTTCAGCGTTTACCCATTCCCCCAAGGACGTAAGAAGGCGCATGGCATTAAAAAATTGAAATTTTGGGTTTTCCAGGCTGTGTCCTCAACAGTAGTGCCTTGGCTCCTGGCAGGAGCACCTCCCTCTGTGGGGCCCTTCAAAGGCGGAAGATGCGGTGGAGAGGGCAGCGGCAGATCCGATTCTGGTTTTTCTTGTTGTGTGAACGGAGGCTGTTTTGGCATTCCCCTTGCACCACCTCCATACCCAAGCTCCTGGCGTGCTTGAGCCCTGGGGTCAAATGCATCCGCCTTCCCGCAGGGAAGGGGCTCTCCTCGACCGCTCTTGGCTGGGAGAAGAGCACAGGTGAGATGCACCACATCTTTGTGGTGTCCCGACGGTCTCCAGCCTTTGGCCGCATGAACGAGAGCGACCAGACTTGCAGGTGCCTGTTGTTTCTGGGCAAGAAACCAATGGCTTCATCTTCCAGGCCACAGAAGCAGCCAGAGTTTCTGGGCAAGGAGGGGGATCCAATTTGGCGCAGATCCCAAGCCAGTAGCACAGGGAGCTACCGTGATGAGTGATTGGCTCCTCTTTTGAAGCCAGCGTCATTAAGCAGAGCATGTGAAGTCGGGGTGGGGGACCAGGGTTTTGGTAAATTGGATGTTTCTGGGCATGGAGACCTGTGTTACGGTGCTATGCTTTGCTCCTTGCCCACTGCCCTGCTGTTGTGCGTTGCTCAAAAGCCTTTGGGAACCATCCTCCCTGCTCAGCCTGTTTCAAACGTGGCTCTAAAGCAGCACCTGGCAAGAGGTGCCTCAGCAGCTCATGTTGAGCGAGCGATGCCTGCCTCCTGCCAGCGAGCAAGGCCATTAAAACCCAGTCTCCTCTGGGAGCTGATGGTCTGATACGGGAGATGGGAAGAGAATCGCTTTCAATTTCCCATTGATCCTAACAAGCCGGTGTGGGAGACTCAGATGGCCCAGCTGTGTTGGTGGCTATTAGCTCTGGCACTCAGTGCCGCTCTCAGGTCCCCTTTACTTCTCAGTTCTAGGAAATCGAATAAAGAGAAAACCACTTAGGAGGATTTTAATCAGAACTTGGCAGAAGAACCTAAGGAAACCCAAGAAATCTTCTGACAAGCGCTTCATGCTGAGATTGCCAATGAATGGAAAGGGCAAAGATGGGGCCATGGCTCGGGTGGGTTGAGTTTCTTCTGGATGGTTTAATGGGATTGCGTGAAGTGTTCCTGCCCCCCCAGGCAGGGTGAGAGAAGGGAGAAAATAAGCCACCTTCAGTGTGCTGGAGACTTGCTGTCAGCTGGAAATGAGGCAGAGTCCTCTGGGAGCAGTTGATGAAAGTCATCCCGGACCTGCTGGAGATAGTGTGGCTCGGGAGGGGAAGATTGCTTGATTTATACTCATAGTGGCCTTGCAGATTGGGGCATTAGCGTGACATGGTTGTATTTCTTCAAGAAGTTGACCTTGACAGGCTGGAGGAGTGGGCCCATGTGAACCTCACGAGGGTTCATGAGGTTCAACCAGGCCAAGTGCAGGGTCCTGCCCCTGGGCCGGGTCAATCCCTGCTATCAGTACAGACTGGGGGTGAGTGGATTGAGAGCAGCCCTGCAGAGGAGGACCTGGGGATACTGGTGTGTGACAAATTGGACATGAGCTGGTAATGTGAGCTTGCAGCCCAGAAAGTCAACCCTATCGTGGGCTGCATCCAAAGAAGCGTATCTGGCAGGTGGAGGGAGGTGATTCTGCCCCTCTACTCTGCTCTCATGAGACCTCACCTGGAGCACTGCATCCAGCTCTGAGGTCCCCAGTGCAAGACAGACATGGACTTGTTGGAGCAGGTCCAGATGGGGGCCGTGAAAATGGTGGAAGGACCTGACCACCTCTGCTATGGAGAAAGGCTGAGGGAGTTGGGCTTTTTCAGTTGGAGATGCTCTGGGGATACCTTACTGTGGCTTTTCAGTATATAAAGGGGGCTTACAAGAAAGATGGAGGGAGATTTTTTACTAAAATCTGTAGTGACAGGACAAGGGGCCACAGTTTTAAACTGAAAGTGGGTAGTTTTAGATTGGAAATAAGGAAGAAATGTTTTTATGATGAGGGTGGTGAGACAATGGAAGGGGTTTCCCAGAGAAGTTGTGGATGCCCCATGATTGGAAGTGCTCAAGGTCGGGTTGGACGGGACTTTGAGCAATCTGGTCTTGTGAAAGATACCTCTGCCCATGGCAGGGCGTTGGACTAGGTGACTTCTGAAGGTCCCTTCCGACTCAAACCATTCTGTGACTCTATGGTGCTAAGTTGTTGATGGTAATGCTGAACGCTGTTGGGTGTAGGAGATACTGCTCTGGGTTCAAGCTGAGGTGTGTGTGAGGAGCATCTCCTTGCTTGGACAAACCTGTTGCTGTGATGGGAGATTAATCTCTGCTTTCCAGACCCTTGCTTCGATGGCGTGTTTCCCATAACATCTCATCTCAAGTTTCTCGCTTTGGGGTTTGGCTCAGTTGTAACTCCTTCTGTAAATTGTTAGTTTGGAAAATTTGATTAAAAATCCATTGAGCGGTATGAGTTGCTTGACCATTTAGGGGAAGGGGATCTGCAGGAGCGGTTCTTGCCTGCGTGTCCTGCAGATGGGTAACCTAAACCAGTCTTTATTTTCTGATTCCAGACAAAGTGAGCATATAGTTTTGGTTTATGAGTGTGGGCCTGGTGCTGCTGAGCAGAACCCCCCCCCAAAGTTGTGTTTATTTGTAAAGGGCTCTTCAAGACTGCATTGTACTGTTGCTTTTTGTTTTATTGATATTCCAACATCTGGACTGTTTTTCTAAACGTGCTTTCATCCAAGAAGAGGTTAAGGGAGTGAGAACTGTTCTGATAAAGCTGCCAAAAATAATCTTTGCTTGAGACTAAGTACCGCTCTTGGGACTTTCTCTTGTAAAACAGTTTGTGGGTGAGCACAATGAATAACCCTAGGAAGCCCCCAAATGCTCCAGCTGGTCGTTCCTGCCGGGGGTTATAGGACTATAAATTCTCCGTGAGAGAGTTTGAGTTTGTCATGTGCTGCGCCGGATGGTCTAATAGCGGTCAGGGAAGCTGCAGGAAATCATGGTTGAGGTGACCGAATCCTTGAGAGGAGGGATCTGCCCGTGGTGGGGTTGATGGGAACAGTCTGGAACCTGCTGACACACGCATCCGTCTTCCTCACCCCCCGCAATGAGTTGCTTTTGCTCCTTCGGGATGACATCTGATCCTGCGACAAGCTGACGTAATGAGCTTCGTAGCTGGCATAGCTTTAGGTGTTGGGGATGCAATGGTGACAACGTGATACGGATGAGCTTTAGGATACTGTGTGAAAAGCCATCTTAAAAGTAGGTTGGTGCAGCATCGGAGTTGAGCGTTTGGCTCTCAGCACCTGGGAAGCGCAGAGCTAAGCTGAGTGCAGCAGCCTTAACTCGGCCCCTTCGTCATGCTCCTTCTGGCAGTGTTTTTGCTAAAAATCACACGTCCGTATGCTGTGACTTTGTTTGACAACTTGTGCAGTGAAAAGGAGCTACACTTCTTCCTTGATGAGACGTGTAGGTATACGCGGCATGTGTTCTCCAGAGTTGCGTGGCCATGAAGCAAAATATGTTTTTGATGCCATCTGCTTGGTATGGGGCAGAGTTAGAGCCGCTGGAGGAAGCGTAACGTGCTCCCCTTGCATGGGATCCATCCCTGGCTTTGTGCTGTAAGGTGCCTCTTGTGAAGCACCTGGGATTGCTTCTATTGGGTCAGCTCCGTTAATTCACAGTTGACTGAATACAGACAATTCTTAAGGTGCTATTAAGAAAACATGCTTGTAGGAGGACATTCTTCTGAAACTCTTGGCTGGTGGCTTGCATATCCCATCAAGCCTTAGGGTTCATGTTTTGTAGGTGGAACTTCCCTGGTGAGAACATCGGTGGCTGTTGTGTCCCGTTGAGTAATATTCAAAGCCAGACCTTGAGCGTGCAGCTGCTGAAGTTCGTTTAAAGCAACCAGGGGCTTTGGAGGGAGCAGGAACAAGGGGCGAGTGCAGCCAGGGGGTGACACCACCTCTGGCGAGCAGAGGAGTAAAGTCATGACCGATAGCCTTGACTTCGTGCATGGTTTTGATACTGATGGAAGAGGTTGTATTGGTAGGAGAATGTACTCCCTTCCAGGGGCTTCCCTTGGCTCTAGAAACACAAACTCTGGAAAGCACTGTCAGGCTTGGTGGCTCTGCCTGCAGAGCTCCTCAAAGCCCCAGGATGGCTGACACATCCGTGCTGGCTCCTGGCCGGGGTGATGGAGAATGGTGCAGGACATGGAGCCCAGCTCCGGAGGCTCGCTGGAGGACTCCAGCTGGCTTGTAACCCAACAGGGCTGAAAGCAGCCGCTGTTCCGTCTGGGCCAAGAATTTGTAGGGGCTTAATTGACCTGTCCTGGCGCCGGGATGTAATGCTGTTTCGTTGTCGGATTTATTGCTATTGGCTTGAGGTCACCCAAGCGCCCGGTGCAGCTTCTGCAGCTCATGTGTTCCTGGTGGGGCAAATGCTGCTTGCTTTTTCTGGACCAGAATTAAAATCTCAGCGTAGGGTTGCTCGTTAGGCTTTTTTGAAAGTCTGGTACTGCAGGTCTTGACAATTCATATTGTTTCTTATGGAGAGGCGATCGTACAGTGTGTATTTTTGAGTGAAGTATGATAACTTGGGGAAGATTTTGGTCCTTCCTCTTACTCAGACCGTGGGGAGAAGGAATCTTTTACCTGTGTGTATTTCTCATGAGCACATTAGCAGTATATGGCCTGGGCTTCACATGTCTTCCGCTGTAGCTACTGGTTGGTTTGAGCCTGGTGGTATTTTGCTGGGAAGAAGCTAGCTGCTGGAGCAGAGCTGCCTGGGCTTCACCTTGCAGGCGATCATCCTTGAATCCCAGCAGGACGTTGGGATGCTGGCACTGGATGTGAGTGCACGACCTGGGGAAGTTGAGCTTGGCTCTGGAAGGTGGCCGTTTCGGAACAGTGGTGTCTTACTCTGCAGTCTTTGCCCCAATGTCTAAGCCTGTCTTCTTGTCTTGGAGTGCTTCAGTCCATTCTCTCCCATTGGCCTGGTGGGGGAAGCAAGGGAACTGGAGCCAGGTTTGGTTCCACCTTCGGTCTCAGCAGTGTTTGACTTGCATTTGGATGGGTGGTACTTTGAGAGCCTCCTGTGCTTGAGGTGACATTCAGCATGCAGATTTTGTGTGGAGGTGCTAGATTGGGATTCACTGGTAAAGGAGGCAGGCCAGCCACATAAAACACTCCCTTGTGCAGGGCAGCCTGCTCTGGGTGGCCCTGCTTGAGCAGGGGGTTGGACCAGATGACCTCCAGAGGTCCCTTCCAACCTCAACCATTCTGTGATTCTTTCACATGCCCCAGTGGTTCCTTACTGGAAGGGTCTCCCACCAAAACCAACTCACATGTGAAAGTGGCAGTGTCAGGATGAGGGTGCATCTCAAGATGTTGCTGTCCCCTAAGCCGGATGTGAAGAATGGTGACCTGGACAAGCGAAACTCCATTTTGTGGTGCTTGGTAAACCACAGCTGTGCTGACCAGCTAAACTGTCCCAAATGGAAAGTTTGCATTTTCTTAGCTCCTCTATAAATCTGTCTGGACATCAGGAGTGGACTGTTCCACCTCCTCTGCCATGTTGTAGCCTGCTCTGCTCCACGGGCATCCTCTGAGCACCTACACACAGCTTACCTGTTGCTTGGGGGCTTGCCACTACTCTTTGTACCCTTATCTTTAAGAGTTGTTTTGTCCTGGATGATGACCGGATGAGATGCGAGGTCCTGCCTTCCTCCCTCCTGCCCAGGGAAAGACCACAGCCATGGTCTTTCTACTTGATGTCTCCTGCCTGGAGAAAGAAGCAGAATATGTGGGGACAGGAGACAGCGTTGGGATATTGCTCTGCTTTGGGATTTCCAGTCTTGCTGTTGTCCTGAACCGCTTTCAGCCCAGCCAGATTTCAGGAGACAGCTCTCTGGACCCACCGGTGTTTGGTTATGATCTCTTGGAAGATGGGAAATCTCACAAAGCTCACGGTCAGCCTGAGCTTGGGCACAGGACCTTCTCTGCCTGCTTGCGTGATCATTGAAGCTTCAGTGCTACACCAGGAGGTGTCCTGCCAGCTCCTGGCCACCTCTTCCCACACTGATGCTCAAGGGTTTGTGCAACCATGTGGGGAACTGGGTCAGGGAAATGATCCAATTAAAAGCTATGCTGAGCAACATCAAAAGCAGGTTTTAATCAGGCAGTTTCCCAACACTGCATAAACGCTTGTGTTGGTAAAAGAGGATTTTGGGCCAAGGTAGGAACGGACAGCCGTGGTTTTAGTGTGGTGGGGTGGTTTCTTCTGGTGGTGGTGTTGGTCCATGAAGGCTTGCTGAACATGGCCTGTGTTGGTAGGCAACCCTGGGGACAACAAACCTGACTTCTGCTGGGATTCTGGCTGGTGAGGCTTCGTTTTCTTCCTGGAGAGCCCAGTCTCACTCCCCTGTGGACGGATTGATGTGTCAAGGCTGCCATTGCTCATGGAGAGCCTCCTCGCCATGCTTTCGGTAGGCTCCTTCTCCTGGGTGCAGCGTAAAGGGCTGTGGGCTCAAGAGGGGAATGCTGGAGCTGCACCGCACCCATGCCCATCCTCGCTGCCTGGGGCGAGGGGGGTTGCCTTCAGTAATCCTGACTAATCCTTTAATCTGCATCAACACTGATAGGTATTAAAGCAGCAGATAAGGTTCAGACCATGGCTTGGAGCTCAGTGATATCCCCACCCTCTTCCAGCTAAATCTGTGCTGATTGTGCTTTCTCTTAAGGGGACCGTGCTCCTTTGCTGAGCAGCTGGAGTGGGCTGAGCGGGTGGATTAGCTGCTCCCAGCTGGAGCATGCCCTTGTCGCTGGGCTCCAGCTTGCCAGACGAGTCCATCGATCTGTCTACATATGTTCCTGGTGACCAGCATCCTGTGCTTGCTGGAATGAACCCCTCCAGTTGCGTGTTCCTCTGTGCGTAGCTGAGCTGGAGCAGGAAATCTGCTGCCTCCTGCTTTTTATCTGTTACGTCCAGCTGGATATAAGCTTGATTTGGCTGTAAACACTTCGTGGAGCTCTTGGGCAACAAACGTGGAGCTTTCTTGGATCAGTCGGTGTCGGTGATCTGCGGTTCCTTGCTGTCTGCTGCTCTTTAGCAGGATTTTCCTCCTACCCCACCTCCAGACCAGGACTCCCACCATCATGTCCTTCTCCTCCAGGCCTTCTGCACTCTCTTCTTTTTGGGCACCTTTACTCACGACTGAGGGCTGTGATGTTCTCACTTGTACAGCGTGTGGGCACCTTTGGTTCCCAAAATGATGCAGTGCTCTCCCGTGAAGATGGGACTCCAGAGATGGCTGCCCCCATCTCTAGTGGGCGCCAGACAAAGGTTGTTAATGCCTGGAAGAGCAGCTCCTGGTTGAGGTCCCTACACAAAGCAAACTGCCCCTGTTGGTTTTGCCATCGTAGGCTCATCCCCCCTTTCCCTGTCCTCTTCCAGCTTCTCCCTTGCTTCTCTCCTTGCTCATGGGGTTGCTCCGAGTTTGCCACCAGTTCCCTCATCAGCAAAGCCATGGTTAATCCTTCCCTTAAATCCTTTAAGCTGTCAGCAAACAACCCCCTTCTTAAACTTCTAGCACGCAAGCTCAGCTGGGCTGGGGCCCGGCTCACAACCCCAAGGTTTTATTTTTGTTTCAGGATCATCAGCTCCTGGTCCCATTTTTGGCCGGCACTGGAGACTCCCCCCACCATCGCTGTGGAGCAGTGGGCGGCTTGCTTGTGCGTGGCCTGCAGTGATGTATCTCAGGTGTAAAAATATTCGGGTTCTTAATTACCTAATGACGGGTTCCTGGCGTGTCATGTTATTTGAAGTCACAGGTGAAGATTTGTGCTTAGATTCAACACGGCTGAGGTCTCGCCTCTCTGAGGAGCCTCCTGTCCCGTGGGGCAACGCGTGTTGGCCTGGCTTCTGGTCTGTGTGTGCTGGATGTGCAGCTGATGGAGCCAAAATGGGGTAAAAAAACTAGAATAAAGCTTTTTCTATAGGCATGCTTGGGCTACACGGGCTAAAATGGGCTAAAAAATAGGGTAAAAAAACTAGAATAAAGCTTTTTGTATAGGCATGCCTGTCTCTTTGCACCCGAACCCTCAAATCTTTGCGTAGCTGTTTTGCTCTGAGCGATGGTGATGATGGTGCATTGACGGTTTGGCTCTTCCAGGCTTGTTTATTCCTTCAAGACACAAGGCCGTACTGTTGTTTTGGGTCATATTTTCATCAGTGATTAGGTTAGGTGCTTCAGCTGTTGCGCGTCTTCTTTTGGAGGATCTCTGAATATCCCCTCCTCAGAAAATTGGTGTCCTCTAAGGCAGAACCCAAGGGAACAAAAAAATCAGCGAGCACTTCTCAAACTCTCAACCTGTGTGTCTTGAGTTTCTCTCCCATGTAATTTGGTTTCTCTCTTAAAACTCTGGATGAAATATGCTTCGGAAGTGATGGGATTTACTTTGCAAGGCTCTCCAGGGCTGTCAAACAAGCACCACAGACCTTCTCCCACTCTTGATCCCAGCGGGAGGAAAGGCTCTGAGGCTCCCTGAGGAATATTGAATGGCATCTTGCCGCAGAGTGGCTGCGTCTGGGGATTACTCGGTAAAACAGAAGGGAGGGGAAAAAAGGTTAATGCGGCGTTGGCAGCCGGCAGCTCCAGAAGCTTGTGTCCTTCAAGCTGCGATGGTTCAGCTCGGCGGCGCTGGGCTGACTCGGGTGCAGGTGGTTCTCAGCTTATCCCTCTGGTCTGGCAGAGGAAATGGGATTTGGAGGAAATACCATATTAAATCTGAATTTCTTAAAAATCGATTACTTTAAATTGATTTCTTAAAAAAAAAAAAAAACAACCCAGTGGTGTGCTTGTTTAGCACTGGCTAATCGCAAAAGCCACGTGGCTGGTGAGAGTGGACCTGTGGGCACCCTCTTTGTGCCCAGGCTGTTTTGCTGCTTGCTCCTCGCCCGGCAGTGCAGGAGAAGGCACTGCTGAGCTCTGTGTTTGGGCAGCGTCGCACTGGCTGCGGGATTCTGGGAGCAGCCGGCGCTGCCTCTGAAGCCCGGGGCCGAGTTTGGGGTGAGTCGAGGTGGGAGAACACCCACGGGCAGGTGTCGGGCAGCTGCTCCCATGAGCAGTGCTCCTGCCTGATGGTTGCCATCGCTCTTTCCAGGAGCTCAAGGGAGGATCAGCCTCCAGGCGTTACATGCTTTCACGCAGGCTGATGTGCTTGCTCACCTACTGCCGGCAAGCACAGGCTTGAACAAAAGCCGGTTGCCTGCATCTGCGTGGTGTTTTTTTTTTTTTTTTTTTTTTTTTTCTTTTGCAAACAAGCTGGGTGATCTCGCCTTGGCTGTTGGCACCGTGTCTTGCAGCATATGACAGATAATCGGCCTGGCTCCCCGCCTGCGGAGGAGGCGAGGCTCCTATCGATATGTGACCTGGAATGGCACGTCAGCTTTTATAAATCACTGCCTGCTGCTGCCGGGGCTTCGTGCCTCTCTCCTGCTTCTTGGCAAATTCAGTATCTGCTGCAAAGCTACCCCATCGCTGCTTGCTGCTGGGCGAGCACGCTCCTTGTGATGGGAGTCTGCCTGGGGTGAGGAGGCAAGGCAGGCTTTCCTTCCAGTCCCCGCTCCTCTTCTAACATGGTTTCTCAAGGGACGAGCAGAGAAAGCAACTCTGATAAATCACAGGCTGGCGGCGTGGCTTGCCCCTCTGCCTGTGCTCCGTGGGACATGGAGGACGTCTCCGGACAGACACCAGGACTGCCACCCAACCCCAGCCGAAACCTTTAAAAGGCAAAGATGGGTGGGTGAATGATGGTTTTGAGTTGGTGTTGCTATAGCAAAGCTTGAATTTTGAGCAGTTGCCCGGTGCTCAGCCTTGGGGTCCATCAGGTTCCCAGCTCGTAGGGTTTGAACTGCTCCAGTTCTCCGCTGATCTGCCATAATCGGTCATGAGCCATCCTGGGAGCAACCACACGCTGCACCTCAGATCCTTGCTCTAGAAAATGGTGAGATCAATGCAGCGAAATGTTGTGGCATCTCCTTTGGGGGTTCTAAGTGGGCTGTTCCTGTGGGCATCCTGGGCAAGAAGCCTCTCTTGCCAGCTCCCCGCTCGAGCCGGTGGCTTTTGAGCACCGAGTTCCTTGTGCCTTTTCTCCAAGCGTACCTGAACTTGGAGCCCGGCTCGCTGGATTTTGAAGCCAGCAGCAGGAGGATGGCTTGGGATGTGGCCAAGGGCTTTGCTTGGCTCCGTGCTCGAGGGGTTACCAGCACCAAGTTTTGGGGTGTCTCAGGCTGTTGTGTCTATTGTAGGGAGCAGAGGGGGCTGAATCCCCTGATCTGGACACAGGCTTGTTAAGGAACTGAAAGCCATTTTCCGTTGCTGGATGAACTGCAGCAGGAATAGCTCGGTGGGGGCACGGTCAGGCCCTGAGCTCTGTGAGTGCTGGCAGTCCCCAGCACTCGCTAAACAGAGCAAAAAATTGCCATAGTGCTTTATTCCGGCAGCAGGAGCAGAGGCGAGCGGAGCTGCCGGCGCTCGGCTGAGCACGGGGACACCTCCGCTGCCTGGCTTTGCCATCCTGGAGCAGGGAACATCGCTGGGCTCGGCTGCCAGACATGACGAAGAGGAGGGTTAGGTGAGAAGGCTGCAAACCGGTTGGTGGACAATTCCCACGGATGTTTTCCTCATTTGTCTGCCTTCCTTTCAGGGCCGGCTTTTCCAGCTGGGGATCGGAGCAGCAGCTTCTGCTTGATTTTCCCCTTCCTTGAAGGTTTTCTCTCCAGCTGTCGGTGCTGCCGTATTCAGGCTTTTTCTTAAGCATCTGCTTGTCGTGGCTAAAGATGCAGCAAAGCAGGTCACGGATCCTGGCACTTGGTTTCCTGCCTTTCAGCAGTGCTGCTTTTCTGGCATCCCAGCGCCTCTGCTTTCCAGGCTGCCTCTGGGGAGCTGTGATCTCTGGGATCAAGCCACGGAGGCTTTGAAGGAGGACGTCTCCCGGGGACGAGCTTTGCTCTCCTGCTTGCTGTGGTCGGTGGGACGGGCTGGGGGTGACAATGGGGACTGGGCTGTGCTTTGGGTGGGAGCTGCGGTGCCTTTGCAGATCAGAGCTCCAGCGTGATGCTGGGAGGCTCCATATCCAGTCCCTGCTTGCCCTTGGTGGTGGTGTTTGCCTGAGCTGGGGTTTTGGGATGGCTTGTGGCTCTTGGGAAGCATGCTGGAGGGTTTGTTGCATGTGGAAGGGTCGGAGACCTCTGTTTGGGGCAGAGAGATGACTTCAGGAAAAGGACTGTGGGGCTTAAAGCCCGAAGGAAGCCACATTAGTGGTCTGGGTACAGCTCAGGAGATGCTCTAGGAGCAGGATGCAGTGGGTGAGGCCACCGCAGCTGCGGCTGTAAATAGTGCCCCTCTCCTTAGGGAAGGAGTAAATTGTTTCCCCTTGCTTGCTGCATCCCTTTCTCTCTCCCAGTGCCCTGTTCCTCCTCCTCTTCCCTGCCATTAATTGCTTAGTGGTTGCTGATGCAATTAAAACAAGATGTGTCTGCAGCCTCTGCGCTCGCCTCCCTTCTCCGAGGTCTTCCTCTGCCTTCGTGCGAGGAGTGGGAGCTGCTGGCTCGGGAGAGCAGCTCGGGTCCCCACGATGGCTGGCTCCTGCCCGCAGCGCTGGGCCGTGGCCGCCTGGTCCCCGGGGAGGGGGAAGAGACTCAGCCGGTGGCGGAGCAGGGATGTTTCTCCTGGCCCGAGAAGGTGGCTGTTTGACTCTCACCACTCCCAAGGATGCAAACAGGCTACAGCAGAGATGGTCTGGCTTCTCGCAGCTGATGTTGAACAGCAAATGTGTTTTTCCCTTTGCTTGGGGACGAGGGTTTGGTTTGCAAGTGCGATGCTGTATGTGTCAGCTTGATCAAGTGCCGGGCAAAGCCTCCCAGGTTGAGGAAGACCCATGCGAGGGAAGCAGGAGGTGGGGAGCCCTCCCTGTTGGTTTGTTGGGGTGGTCTCCATGCTCCAGAGCATCCTCCTGCTCTCCAGCCACAGTGCATGTGCTCTCATGGCCTTGGTACGGTCGTGAAATGCTGGAGCTGCCCACCAGGAGGACTAATGGCACTGGTGTTGTCCTAGCGTGGCCCTATCCAGACTGGAAAGCATTTAGCAATGGAGGGGCCAAGGCAGGGCTCATGGGCAAGTGGTTGGGCAGGGTGGGTTTTAGTAGAAGGGTGCGATGCTGCTGCGTGTGCTGTGATGGCTGCTCCCAAGGCAGCATAAGTAGGGGCTCCTCTGCATCTTGTCTTCCCAGCTCTGGAGCATCTTTCCGTAGCCTTAAGTTAACGCCTGTCTGAGGTTTGCATGGGTCAACGCCTCGCCGGCAGAGCCAGCGCTGGCCACGCTCTTCCTCCTCTGCTCCAGGCTGTCCCACAGCTGCCAGGCTGGGCTGTGATGACTGATGGGCAGGACATCTTGCGGGGCTGGGGATCATTTGTGCAGCAGCTAAAGCTGGATGACTGATGAGGTATGGTCTCTTGGCTTTCAAGGGAAGAAGAGTGACAGCCATGGACCATGGGAGATGCTCAGCTAAAGGAATGGGACCTTGGCTCAGTAATCTCTAAGGACAGTGACTGCAGAGGCTGCTGGCACGGAAGCCAGAGAGGGCACAGAAGACATTTGTTCCGCTCTGGGTGGGAAGGGAGGTTGCTAATATAATGGAAAAAGACTTTTTCCCTTTACTAGTCAGCATCCCACATCTCTCCCTGCTTGCATGGCTTTGCCCAAGGCAGTGTCCCCTGCTGTGACCCCATCTGGGCACCCTCCTCTCTGTCTCTGAAACCTCGTGTGTCTTCTGGTCTCTTTGCTTGCTCCTTCTGGAAGTCGGTGCTGCTCCTCCAGTGCTGCCCGTTGGCTTTGGTGCATCACTTTGCCTTTTTGCATCCTTATTTATGTTTCTCTGTTTCCTGTTACCTTATTCAGGGATGTTCTTCAGATCCCCCATCTCCATCGTGTCTATGGTGGTGTTTCTCCACGTGAAGGGAGTAATTTCTTGGGTTTTTACCGTGTTTTAACTCTTTAATCCTATTGTATCCCTCCCAGACTGTGGTCCCTTCCTAGTCCTCATGCAGCTTTCCTGAGGCTTTCATCTCTGCAGCCATCAAGTTTCTTCTCTGAGGCAGTGCCCTTCAAACATCAGTGTTTTGTCTTTAGTCTCCATGGCCAAGAAGCATCTCTGGGATCTGAGATATCGGCTGTGCCCCTCTCCTTTCCTGGCCATGCACATTTGATCTCTTGAGCAAAGGCCTCCTTGGCTTCAGGTCTGGGGCAGCATGGCTTCTCCAAACTGGTGTGCTTTGTTTCCTAACTCTTTTTTGCCCCTGTGCCTCTGCTTTTGTGGTGGGAGTGGGTTGGACTGTGCCAGCGACTGTGCTCCTGAGTTGTGCCGTGGGGCTGTGTTGTGTTGGATGCCCCTGGGGAGCTCTTTGGTTGTCCCTGTGTGAGCTACGTGTTGTTGTTTAGGCAACATGGACGCAGCTTCTGCTGCAGAGAGGAGCTTGGCGATGTTCAGACAGGCACCGGGGCGTCACCTTCTGCCTCTGGTGATGAAAGCCGCCATCAGGTGCAGATTTGGCAGAGACCCAAAGCTATGGGTGGTGAGGGCAAGGAGGGCTTTTGCTGGCCACGCCGCTTGGAGCACAGGGGTTGCCCCAAACAGTCGTTCGTCCGTCTGCCTCTTGCACTCATGTGCACCTTCCTGCTCGCTCCCAGGGCGTCCCACGGTTGTGCAAAGCCCCACGGCTCCCTGGCCAGTGTCTTGTTTCACAGCCCCGACCTGGGACAGCCCTGCCATCTGCAGATAAGCAGCCCATTAGCATACCCTGGCATCCTGGAGCTGCTAGTTGGCACGTTGGGGACCTTCTCCCGCAGTCCAAATGACGTCTCATATGGTTATTGTCAATAAAAAGCTGTTACTCCTTTCCATCAGGTACAAGGCAAGAGTAGATGAGTGCGTACAGACACGCCACCTCCGTGTTTTCAAGAGATGGCGTGACTGAAGGTCAGATGAGTTTATTCCAGGGATTTGCAGGCAGAAATGCATTTCTGTTTCTTCAGGCTGAAGCAGAGGTATCTGTTACCAACTGTTGCTGTTGGCCAACCATTGTGGTAGTCCTGTAGCTTCCGATGCAGGCTCTGGAAGACTATCCCAGTGGTAATGGGGAATCCTCTCTTATGGGGTGCCATTGGGTCATGACACCGATCCAGGATGGGCATGTGACGGTGACATTCTTGGGAGGGACTCTGGCATCCTGCCTTGTCCCACTTGCCTTGGTTTTGTATTTTTTTTTTTTTTCTTCCGAAGAACCTGGACTTGAAAAATAATTGCTAATTAGGAATCAAAGGCCAAGAAATGCTGTGAGACTGGGTTCCCAAGGAGCCTGGGAACATGGCGCTGTAGGGTAGCGGGCTCCCTCTGTGATAAGGGCATCCTTTTTACAGAAGTGACCAGAAGGATGGCTTGAACAGCACGGTATGCCCACCCATGGCCTCCAGGCTGGCTCTGAACCCTCAGCATTTCTTGGGCAAGATGACTTTTTAATTGTCCCTCAAAGCCAACTGTTGGGTGTGGAGAGCCCTGGGGAGCAGATAGGGAGCTCCCTGATCCCACCTCTCATCAAGGCAGGAGGGGAGGATGGAGGAGGTGGAAGCACGTAGCCAGCAGGTAATTAACCCCAGCACTTGCTCCTTGTTGAGTTCCTTTTGCTTTGGAAGAGCTCTCCACAGCTGGGAGCTTCTGTGCACAGGCATTGGGGTGCTCAGCGGCTGCCGGGGGCTTCCCTTGCTGACCCACAGCTGCTTTCCCGGGCCAGCGGGGGCACAGCGTCGGAACTCCCCGTTTCTGCCAAGGGCTCCCTCTGTTTATACCCCCCTTGCTGGGCATAAAAAACATCCGGGCTCTGGTTTACTTCTCTGTTGTGCCTTTCCAAACAGGACTAGTGTTCTGCCTGAGAGCACCGCGATCCCTCTCGGCCTCGGGGTAACGGTTGATTTTTAATGACGGGTGTCCAAGCTTGGGGCCGCAGTGGCCAGCAAAGCCCGATACGTGGCAGGGCACCTTGAGCGTGGCATCCTTGGTGCTAAAATGCCTGTATTTATTATTATGCTGCTCTTTTTCCTGACATTAGGATTGCTCTGCCTTAGCTGGCTGTTAATTTGAAGGATCAATGCAATTTCAACGGGGCGGGCAATAAAATCAGTGAAGCTCTGAGCTTGCTTATGGTGGCTCCATCTCTAGCAGCATCTTTGCTTTATTTTAGGGATGCTAACTAAAAATCCAGCGCGTTGGGTGAATATAACCTTGGCTGACTGTCAGCTCCACTGCTGCCCGACAGCCCCGGCATCTCATTTTTGCACGTGTGTGTGCAAAAGGTGCTGCTGGGTTGGAAAGAGACACAGCAGCTGCTGGCGTCGGATGGTGTTTTTTTGGTGGCGACTTTTCCGTCTCATTTCAAAACAAGCGTTGGGCTTTGTTTTGTGGCAAAGGGGAGCGATTTCTTGTTAGCTGGAATTCATCGACCCATGGGTATCCCTGCGTGTAGCCCGAGAAATGCGAGGTTAGAGGCTAAAAACCTTCCTGGAGTTTAATTGGGCTGGAAGAAAGCTTCAGTCGTGGGTGGTGTCGACATCCCCCTTGGGTGGGGGCTTATTTGGATTTCAGATACAAGCTCTTCCCCTCGCTACAGTCCAGAGGAGCTGATGAAGCAGCCACTTCAAGCTATTTTTCTATTTTTACATCGAGTGCTCTCAAGGAGGAGCATGGCTGCAGGCAGCGTAGTCCTCTGATGCGAATCACGAAGCTCCGCTCCCTTAGATGTGCTGAAAACCCCCAGCCTGGCTCCACCGCTCTCCAGCTGGTAGGTAGCCTGCAGGTGATGAGTTATGCTCTGGCTGGGCTCTAGCTCGTCTCCTTTTCTCCCCTGCTGCTCAGCTTCCCCGCCAGCGATCCATCCTCCGCCGTCGTGCTGCTTGACCGCCAGCGGCTGTCGGTTGTCGGCACGAAACCCTCAGAGTGAGACCTTGAGGCATCGCAGCCCAGCTGTGTCTGGCATCCGCGGCACTGGCTTGCGGGAACTGCAGGGCAGTTGATGCAAGGGTGGGTTTTTTGGCAGGAGAAACCGGGCCAAAGATGAGTGCCCAGGGCTCGACTTGTGCTGTGTGGGGTGGCTGGTGGGAGCGGAGCTGCCTCGCTCGACACTGTGGTGCTCGGGGTGCTACAGAGGAGCAGCACTGAATGCTGCAGCTCCAAGCGAAGCTGCGGGTATCGATCTGGTGGGTGCAAACCAAACTTGTGCTGCAGGAGGATTCGTCGGTGAAGCCTGGCTTGGGGTGGGCTTTTCCTCCCAGCTCAGCTCACCCACCTCCTGGCAAATGCTTTTGATCAGAGCTACCGGGAGGTGTTTGAGCTGAAGAAGGGAGAGCTGCTGTTCACCTCTGAGGCTGGAATTAAAATCCACAGTGATGGTAGGTGATGGGAGCCTGTGGGTTCACCTACAAAGCTCGTTCCTCCTCCTCTTCCAGCTCATCAGTAGAGATTTCATGGTGCCAGGAGCGTGTGCCGTGCTGCTTTGGGGCCGGTGGGTGCGACTGGGCATCGTTCTGCTTGGGGGTTAGAGAGACAGCAGCTTGATTTCAATAATTAAAAAAACGTAGAGAATTGGCTTGAAAACCTTCCTATCTAAGTTGCTGCATCGTGCAGGCACCATGGGCATTGGGGTAAGCCTTTGCTTGAGGGACCAGGGAGAGCACAGCACATATCAGCCAGAATAGGATTGGTTTGTGCTGCTTTAAAAATAGCATGTTTGAAAAAAATATGCCAGAAAGCTGGGATTTGGGGTGTGGGGGGAGATGCAGGGTTCGTGGGACCCGGCACAAAAAGTGAAGGCGTTTCTCCTCATCCATCTTAGCGTGAGGTTTCCATCCTGTGTGCCGGGGAGACAGAGGCACTTACTCCGCAAGTGTCGCTGGAGCTGCTCCTCCGGATGCGAGTCCCCCAAGGGCAGCACCGCGCTCGTCCCTGCTCTGCAGCCACCTTGTACGGGACTCGTGCGGTGACACCCTCCTCTTGCTTGCCCACATCCTCATTTATCATTTGATTGGGCTTATTTCTTGCTCGCTCCCCTCCTGTAATCTCCCCATCAGGCCGTCAGGCAGAGCTGGCTTTGTGTCTGGAAACCACCAGGATCTCTCCTGGCAACTTGAGCAAAACCTACAAAGAAGAGGAGATGAGAGCCAAGTGGGCAGCTTCCTAAACGTGCAGCCTGCAGGGGCTGGGACGTGAAAATCATACCAGAATAGGTCTTTAATATTAAATAGATGGAAGGAAGATGTCTCCTCTTGCTTGAGGGATAAATAGATCTGAAACTCCTCCTAGACTTCGCTGCTTATTGCATCTGAAATGCGTGTGTCTCGCCCTGGAATTGAGCCTCTCCAGGAGCTGCGAATACCTGGCTACGACACGCGTGTAAAACGTGCCGCATGTGTGCGGCATGTGTGCAGCGTGCCAGCACGTCTCCAGCCTGGCAGAACGGGTTTGCTTCTTTTCCCCCATGTCCATACCTGGGTGCACCCCACGGTCTGGACAGGGGAATGAGATGTGGTGCTTCTCAGCCTGCCACCAAGGCAAGTGTCAAAGCTGGCTGCAGTCCCCTGGTGCCTTCAAAGCGATGCTCCCCCAGTACTAGATCTCCTCCAGAAGCTGTGTGGGTGGCTCAGGGGATGCACCTCGCTTTGCAGGGGCCTTGTGTTGTCTCCTTTGCTCCCACCTTTTCCCCAAGCAAATTTTATAGGTACGAGCGCTGAGCGCACAGCTTGGCTTCTCGTGCCTTGGAGACAAGCGCCCAGGAGACCTTTGAGACCGAGTGTTGTTTGTAGCCACAAGCTATTGGGTTTCTTGTGCAGGAGAACTGCTTAGAAAATACTCCAGCTTTCCAGCTCCCATTTGTAGGTAGACTGATGTGATGAGAGAAGGACTTTTTTTTTTTTTTTTTTTTTTTTCCTTATCTGCATGTCTAGGGACCTCCTGGTCCAGCCATAGAGGTGGACTGCTGCGCTCTCATCACAGCAATGCTCGATATTGCGGTTGCAACGTGGAAGAACCTCAAGAGAAGATAACCCTGTCAAAATTTGGCTAGCCTGAGATTCACTAGTGCATTGTCTGAACTTGGGCAAGTCGGAAACTGCTGGATGTTGGCGTTCTCTGGAAGGACAACGACTGCTGCCGTGTCTCGGGAGCTGGGGTGTCAGCAGCACTTGGGTGCTGAGGGGGTGCCTTGGGGAACGATGTGGGTGCCCTGTGTTACTGATGGAGGGATTGTGGGGTGGGGGAAAGGAGGAGAGAGGGGGAAAGATGAAGGATTTTCCCACTTGGAAAATACTGGTGTGCTTAGGAAGCTGTGGCCAACGTCTTAAATGTTCCCATCCTTGATTTGTCCCATTCCTCCTTGCTGTCACCCTCTGCGTCACCCTGTGTAATTCCTCTCTCTCCTTTCGTTGTTTTCATCCCCGATGTGTTTATAGATTATGACTGTGTCCCCACCTAGCTGTAGCTGAACCAAGTTATCCATATTTGGCTCTTCTAATCTCTTTCAAACCAGTCCCTTCATCCTCCTTGTTATTTTTGTTCCTCTTCTCTGAACTTCCTCCAATTTGTCAATGTCCTTTTTGGTCATGACATGTCCAGAGCTGAGCAAAATCGCTGCTCTCCTGAGAAGAGCCATCAGGGCAAAACTATTAAATTCCCCCTTCTCCGATACTGTGTCCCAACCGAATTGGGGTTGAAAGAGGCAAGAACGGTTTGGTGTAGGCATGGCTGAGTGACGTACTCATTGCTGCTCCTGGCTTTGCCACCAGGTCTCTCTTGTGGGCTGGCCTCACTGCATTAGTTTCCCGGTGGCTATGGAAGGTAGGACAAGCATAGCTGAGCCAGCTTGGTGACACCGCTTCGTGCCTCTGTGCTATCTCTGTGCTTAGAGGAATGCCCTAGGCCATGTTGCATGAATAAAGACCAAGAGGGTAGATTTAGGTTGGACGTAACAACATTTTTACAATGATGGGGGTGAGACCCTGGAAGAGGTGGCCCAGAGCAGTTGTGGATGCCCCACAATTGGAAGTGTTCAAGGTCAGGTTGGATGGGGCTTTGAGCAACCTGATCTAGTGGAAGGTGTCCTTGACTATGACAGGTGGGTTAGACTAGACGGTATTTGAAGGTCCCTTCCAACCCAAATCATTCAATGATGCTAAGGTGGCATCTTGGAGATGATCCCCTTCTAGATGATCAGAAGGACCACCTTGGGGTAATGCTGAACTGACTTATGAATGTCTATAACTCCATATTCCCACTGCTTCTCTTGCGTGGTGACTCCCAAGTGTGGCTGACACTTGCTTTTGGATCCTTTTGCATCCCTTGGATGTCGGGAGATGCAAGCCAATGCTGTAGTTCTGGCTGTTGTGGAAGGTACAGCCGTCCCCATGCCACATCTACAGCTAGGTTGATGAAAACACCTGCAAATCACCCCCATCCTTCACCCCAAACCCCATCTGTTCTTTCTAGGCTCTTCTCTGAAAACACAGGGGCCTCTTTTCACATCATCTCGTGTGCTTTACCAGATGTAAAAGTTGGTTTCTTAGTGGTGGGATAAAACTGCATCTGTGCACACAGTTGCATTGTCTGTTATAGGTCCTTTGGCTTGGCAGCAACGGCGGTGTGGTCGTGGTGGCTTGTGGGCTGGGCTTTGTCCCCTCTCACCTGGGAACAGGTGGTAGCAGTGCAGTTGCTCTGGCTACTGGGATCGATGGGGAGAAAGGTGGTCCCTAGACTGTGCGCCCCGCAAGCTGAGAAGCCCGTCCGAGGTGAGGCAGGTTGGAGCCCAGCTCACGTTTGCCTCAAGTCTTGTATCCGTTTTCTCCCCTCTAAATTTACTGGAGTTCAGTTTTATACCGAAATTGTTAGTAAATCCTGGGCTGTGTCTCCTCTGGTTGACTTGTGTATATACTGCAGCTTTCCAAAGATAAGAACTTTGTGTGAGACACTATGCCTGGATGGGCATGGCTAATTAATCAAACCATTTAATTATTAATGCTCCAAGTTTGTACACCGGTGTGTGTGCTTGCATGGTGCCCTGGTGCGAATTGCTGGGGGCCCAGCAGCTGTGGTGTCCAGGCGTTCGATGTTTAGACTTGCAAGACCGAAGTGGAGAAAAATTGGGTGAAAAAAATGAAGAAAAGGTTGAACCAGGCAGATGGAGCTGGGCCATTTCCTAACCTGAGCTGCTGTGCCAGCTTCTCGCGCTCAGCCCTGACTTACGAAGTGTCTGCCTTGGCTTGTGGTCCTTGGTTGCGAATCTTGGTCAAGGTTTCTTGGTAACTTTTGGCTTCTCGTTGTCACCAGAGGGCCTGTTTTCAGTCTCTTACAGGGTGCAGCAAATCGGGACTACCATGTTTTTCTGACCTCTTTGAAGGTGATGGAGGAGTTGGGTCTCCTCCAAGAAGGACCTGGCCTGGGGTATCTGCATGGGGGCCTCTATCTTCGGTGGGAACCTGCTATCTAGGGCTTGTGCTGCTGTATATCTGGCATGGCGATGCTTGCAGTAGGAACTTCAGTTCAAGCATAATATCCTTCTCCTTAAAAAAGATTAACTGCTTTCTTGAGAGTCTCCTGGCCGTTACAGGATCACCCCCACTTACTGGCTGGCCTCTTGGCCTAAATGGAGATGCCAAGCTCTGTAATATGTTCTTTATCCCTAGAGCTGCTTGGGTGGTGGGTCGTTCTTGGATGAACCTGTGGCCCTGGTGCTCAGGATCCCGGACAGGGTGCTCTGGAGCATGAGACAGACCCCGTAGGTCTTGTTGCCGGCCAGGGAGTTGGCAGGGTTAAAGCATCTTGCCATGAAGAGGCTTCTTTTTCATGTGATTTCCCTTGCCTGCTTTGCAGATTTGGGTTTTAGGGTTGTCTCTAGCTTGGCTGTTTGCGACCTCCATATCCTTTGGCCGGGTTTTATGTAGCTGGTGGTTATCAGCAGGCTTTTAACAGCGGCTGGAGCTGCATCACACTGCAGCAAGTGGTTCGTGAAAGTCCTGCCGGATTTATATCCTCCTTCTGGGAGATTGATGGACCGAGGCACTTGTGAAACCTTTTATGTTGTTCCTTTGCCTGCTCTAATGTGCTGGTCAAAGAGTGCTGGTATTAACAGTGGTCATTTGAGTGCTGCTCGCATTTGGGCATGAATTTCATGGGGGCCAAAGGCAGAAAATGCGTCAGCCTTGCTGTCATCATGGCTTTGGTCCTCTTGCTTCTGCTCTTCCTACAAGAACATCTCTTAGTGTGAATAGACCAGTAAATGAATGTGGGGGTGGTTGTTTGAGAGTGGCTGGGGAACAGAGCTGGAGGAGCCTGGTGTAGGTGGAGATCTTGAGGTGGGGAGGTTTCAGGGACTTGAATAGGTGTCTTCTGCAAGAAGGTTGAGCGCAGGGCTGGGACCTTGCAGGGGAGCCAGTTCCCACGGAACAGATGATGGCCTCCAGCCCGGGAAGCAAAAAGAAGATGACACGTACATCTCTGAAGGGAGGCACTGAAGAGCTGGGCTGCACCAGTGGTTGAGAAGGTTCTCAGGAAAGGGGCCTGCTGTGTCTCCCATGGTGGGGAAGGATCCTTTTTCTGCTTGGGTAGAGTTACCTGGTTGTTTTGTTGGGTTTGAAAGAAAGAAAATAAATAAAACCAAGACTTTTCCCCATGGTGGTTCTTCCACTTAGCATCCTGACTCAAAGGATGAGTGGCTGGTGTTGGCGGTGCAGGGGATGCTGGAGGCAGAGCGTCAATGTAAAAAGCCAACCACGCATCAGCGATGTTGGCCATGCTGACAGGAAGGTGGGCACAGGATGGAGGAGCTTAATGTGAGATGTGGCTTCCCAGTGGGAAGCTGCTTGCTGTCATCAAAGCTTTCCTGCTCCGGCAGCACTGCGGGAGGTGAGGATGACTCTGGTGACCAAGAGCGGCCTCCACACAGCAGCAGCAGTGCTGAAGAAGGGGCCAAAGGCTGTGTTGGTCAATGAGAAGGGTGCCTGCAGCCATTTGTGGTTGGTTTCTGTGTTTCTCACAGTCTCTGCCCTCCCTTGCGCCAGACACATCTCTAGTGCTTTCCTACATGGGGTCTTTCCCCTTTTCACCGCCAACCGAGCCATTTTGTGTTTTGATTCAATAAAGGAGGTGAGCCTGGTGCAGCCACTCCACGGGATACCAGTTGTTGGTGGTAGGTCAACCAAGATGGTGGGACTGATGTGCTGAGGTCCCAGCTTCCAGCTTGGATTTCTTCTTTCACGTGTCTCACTCACATCAACTGTCCCCTCTCATTGCTGCTCTTCCCTACCTCTCTTCTACCGGAGACACCTTTTTTTTTTTTTTTTTTTTTTCACCCCCTTCCTAAAGCAGATCGGATAGTGTTGTAAGTGGTTGGAGCAGGTGACTTGGTGCCAGCACGTCTGTCTTGGATACTATTCCTGGCTTTATTGAAGACTCAGTAATATGCAAGACTGTGCCTCTGCAGCGTCTGCCTCCCCTTGATCTCGAAACGCTGCAAACACTGAGATAAGGCTGGTTGTGTTCAAGCAGGGATTTTCTTCCCCTCTCTGCCTGTGAGAGAAGGCAGCTTGTCGGAGGTCATGCTGGGTAATATCTGCATTTCTCCAGCAGTGTGGTCAGGGTTGATACGCGTACGACTGTCTGGATCACCTGGGTATTTGGGTCAGTCCCTCATAGCTGGCACAGCGGGAGGTTGTACCTCCCGCGTTACCGGATGGGCTGTCGCACCCCGATATACCCATTAACCATGACCGGGTCTGTTTTCAGCGGTGCTGGCGGTGGGGCCGCGAGCATCGTGCAGAAGTCCTCGACGAGCCTTTGGTTCAGTCAGGTCCTCCCCAAAATGCCTGGCTGAAGGTGAGTCGGGGTTTGAAAAGCGCCCGCCGACCCCAGCCAACGCGGTGCGTTGTGCCGGCCTTTTGGTCACCATCTCCCACTGTTCTGCGGGGACTTGCTGGCCAGGGAAGGGGTTTGCATGGATGGAGGCGGGTAGGGGACAGCTGGACCTCAGAGCTGGGATGTGGGTGCTTGGCATGGCCAGGAGAGGATGTGCAGGCAGCCTTTCGTAGACAGAGCCTTCCTGTCACACCGTGCCATCCGCGGCCTCGTGGCTGGGAGAGGCCGTGAGTCTCAGGCAGGTGTCCGGAGGGATGAGAGCAGATGGTGAGGAGCACCGAGGACAACCTGCCAAGGAGTGTGGTGGGGAATTGGCCTCTCCTGGTTTGGTTTCAGGGCTATGGTGGGAGTCCCGGGTGGCAGAGCTGGTCCAGACCATCTGGGCGCCCGCTTGCCGTCTCCCTCCCAGCCTGCCGTGGAGCCTGGGGCTGGCTTTACCTGCCCGTTCCCAAGGACGAGCTGCATCCTCCGAGGAGGGGAAATTGGGACCGCTGCTCCTTAAAAATCCTTAGCTCCCCTCCAAATTGCCAGGCTCTTCTCGTGGTGGCACTGGCCACAGGGTCCCACACTCGCTTCTCCTCTCTGCAGAGTGAATTTGGGGAGTGCGGTGCTGAGCCCGCTCCATTCTGCGGCACCTGGAACCATTTGTCCTTCCTAGTCGCGGCATTTACTGCTTCATGCTAGAGGGGGCTCTCGGAAATGTCCATCTTCCTTTTTCCTTGGACCAGCTGCCCTGATGTCCTGTGGGCTTGGATTTGCCGACTAAGAAACCCAGTGTCCTTCTGAGCGTGTTCCCGTGGTCTGTAGAACTGGCTTTGTTTATTTAAGCTGGCGTTTTTCCAGGGAAAGGAAACTTTCTTCTAAAACAGATTTCTCTTTTTACATGTCGATGTCAGCAACCTCACCCTCCAGCTAGCAAGAGGGAAGAGAAATGGGCAACAGTGTCAGGATCAGTGTCCCATCCTTGGAGCTGATGCTTGTGCCACCGTTATTTCCTTGGACGAGGGGCTCTTGTTGGCTTCTTTCTTGCTGGGGCCCAGACAGATCCAGCCAGCAAGAGAGACAGGGTTCATTGCCACCCGTGCTGTTTGGGGAGGGGGTCTTCTGGAACCTCCTCCGTGCTGCCTGGGGTTGTGTGCCTCCAGTGTGTGGGGATGCTGTCGCTGGGGGATGTGACCGGGAGCTCTGGGCAAGTCTGTTGCAGCTTATTGAGCAATGCTTGCAAGTAGGTTCCAGAGTGAATCGTAGGCGTGGTGGGCACCGGTGCCACGAAGGGATTTGTCTTCAGGCTCTTCGTACCCGGCTTTGGGGGTCAGATTGGAGAAGACTTCAGTTCCTGTTTGAAATCCTTGCCGAGGTCACCGGCGGTGGGGCAGAGGCACCTCGGGTGCTGTGGTTTTGAGGTTTGGAGCTGTGCACCAAAGACGCTCAGGAACTGGATGGATCTGCTCCTTGGATATCTCTCTTCCAGGAGTTGGAAGCTCATGTTCCCAGGCCCTACTCTGAAAAAGCAAAGCTGTTGGGGATGTGGTGACCGAGCAGGACAAGAGTGACAACATCAGAGCTCCCAAATGTTGGGATGAGCCATGCAATGACGTGGGAAGCGTTGGCTGCAGCCTCGAGCAATACTCCTGTGATGGGGTAGTTCTGGTCCATGTTTTATCTCCTGGCACAGGGCAGCTAAGAGTTTGTGACCAGTAATGAGGCTCCCCCTTGGCTTTTGTTGTCTCTCTGCATTTGCAGGAGTTGAAGGACCCTTCTAGATGAGAAAAATGGGCCACCATTTGCATAGCTTGTTAACGTGGGGATAGGCTGGAAGCCTAGCACCGTCTCGGGTGCATCAGTGGCCTCACGCTGACCACTGCGAGGTCCTCACTGACAGAGGGGGTGCAGTTCTGTGGGTGCCCTACACCATCTGGTGGTTCACACCCGCTCTGTCCTTCGGGATGCACCACAGATAAGTCTCTGCTGGTTGCTCCTCTACGGGTTTTTGGCGTCCCTGTTGGCTTTTATTGCTCAAAAATGCACTTTTCTTGCCTGGTTGACTTTGATTATTGGGAGCAAACCAAAAATATGAGTGGGTGGTCTGGGTGGTTTAGGGGTTGGCATTGAAATTACTACGGTGTTTTTATTTTTGCCGTGCCCTCTTCTCTTCCTCCTGTTAGCTAATTGCTGCTGTGAAGTCCCTTTAACGGTGACTGATGTTAACGAAGGCGCGCTGGCACAGCTCTAAGATGGCAGGAGCTGCTTTGTGTGCATCTCCTCATGCTGGCACCCACCACCACGCTTCCTTTCACGTGGGACCCCATCCTACCTTCAAGTGAGGGCTGTGACGAGGAGTAGGTTTTAATTACCCACCCGGAGCCCTTTCCCTGGGACCAGCATCGCGTGGTGCTGTTGGCATCGTCCTGGACTCAGCGGATTTGCTTTTTCCCCATCGAGCAGCGCTTGTGCTGGCTGCCGCCTGGGCTTGGCTCCGTTCCACTTCTGTCCTCGGCGGTGGTGAAAGCACGTTCCTCGTGATGGGAAAGCCTCCGCGAGGAACACAAAGGGCTTTCATTAGGGGAGGCAGTGGCAGGCGGGCACGGACGGCCAGCGCCGGTACGAGGAAGCTTCACCCTGTCCAGCTCCTGCCGAGGGGCTGCTGGAAACATTTGAGCTCCCTCCGGCAGTGAGAGGGTCATGGCTGCGTTTGCACTCGCCGGCATTTAATCTTAGAGCCTAGTCGGCAAAGAAAGAGAAATAAATTTTCCTTCTACAAAGGGGATTTAGGGGCCAGAAGCGTGAAGTGATTTGCTTGGGGGGTGGCACGCGTTGGAGCTGGACGCCAGGAGGGTGCAGGGCTGGCTTTGGGGAGCTGGGGCTCTCCTCCAGCTCCATCCTTGCTAGCTGCAGGAGATGTGGAAGGGCATGAGTGCTGCCCAACGGCCCCCATGCCAGCATCGCCCCCGATGCCAGCATCACCCCTGCCCCTCTGCCTGGCGCAGGGAGGGTGAGAGTGGCCGCCCTGGCTCCCCCCAGCCCTCCTGCGGCCACCAGTGGGTGGATCTCCTGACCTTGCTCCATAAAGCAGGAGGATGAAAAGCCGTGGCGCCGGGAGATAAGACACAGGTTTGGGGGGAGCTGAATTCAGGGATTGACCCATCTGCCTCTTCTTCCGGCACGGCTTTCGGCTTTTTTCAGATGAGTCCCAGCAAGGCGACTCCTTTCCTGCCTGCGCCTTCGGGGAGCCACCCTGGGCCTTTGTATTTTGCTCTTGAGCTTTGGGCGAGGGAGCAGGAGAACCGCCTGGTCTCCCCACAGCTGCTGAACGAGGCTCTGTTTGTTCCAGTGCAGGGTGAAATATGAAATCCCATCAAGCCGCCTCGCTTATTAGAGAGATCTCAACGAGCTGCTTATTATGCACCGTGGCATAATGCAGATTACGAATGTGACCGGGCGATAATTAGCAGAGCTGGAACTGTAATTAAACGCTCCTGTGCTGCGCTGTGGTTTCTGTCGCAAAGTGGAAGGAAGCTGAACGGTTCCAAAACCCGCGGGTCCTGGATGTGCACACGTGGCCCCCACTCCCCATCACCCGCCCCGGGCTCTTGCTTCTGCCCACCACGGTCAGGCAGCCCTGCCTGGTGCCTCTCTGGCTGTTCATTACGCGGGGACTTGCTTTTGGCTTGCAAAACCTGGCATCCATGAGTGATTTTCTTCTTTTCCCCTCCAAAGGAGCCTCGTGCTTCCTTTGAACATCTTTCGGATCCGCCGAGATGCGCAGGATGGGCTTGCTGGATTTTGGGGGGCGATTTGTCTGCGGGGGTGCAGCCCTCCTCTCCGGCAGGCTCACAAGGTTTTTGTTTTACACCAAAAAGTCCGCCTTCTCAAATCCCATGGGATGCAGGTGGAGCACCGGCCGTGGGGCAGCCTTGGAGGCATGGGGATGGGGAACTCTTCCAGCTGGTGGAAGGTCAGAGGTGGTCTGTGGGGGAAAGAGCCATGGAACAAGAGCTGTGCTGCTGGTGGAGGGGACCTTGCAGTCCAGCCACTGCTGGACCAGCCACCTCCCAGGCATCTTTAACACTCAGTGGAGTGGATGCGCTCTGATGAGCCATCTGGAGGCAGGGTGGATGCAGGAGGATGAGGAGAAGGAGACAGGCATGTGGGCAGAAAGTGCTTTGTGTTCTGCTGGAAGAGCAAATCCACCTGCTCTGTCAGAGCCAGAAGATCTCTGAGTTCTCCACAGGGGTCACGTTTTTGTCCCCCACTGGCAGCCACCCCCACGGGAGCAGGCAGAAGCTGCTGGGTGGATATCATTTGCTCCTCTGTCTGGAGATTTCCTCTTGCACCTTCTCCACTAACAAATGGTGTTTGTGTCACTGAGGACGTGGAGAGGCTTTGTGGGGTCACGAGTTGCTCGGGGAGATGGGATGCTCCAACCGCTCGCTGCAGTTGTGGGCACCGTACTGCGTGGGGCAGGCGACGCTGGACGTGCAAGCTTCTGCTGGGTCATCTATCTTGCTTAAAGGATGGAGGCGCATGAGCAAGAGTGAGCAGATAATTTTGGTGGCTGGTCAGGAGCAGGCTGTCAGTTCAGAGTGGGAGTCTGACTGTTTGGTGGCTGTCAGCAATATTGGCCGAGGAGAGCCAGCAGCAAGGTTGGACATGGTTGTGGGCTGGTGTCCGTGTCCTGGCTTGGTGACCAGCAAGTTTGGCCTCTCTGGGGTTATCATCATCTCCTCAACAAAGGCGTAGGAGGGCATCTCTCTGTGTAGTGCTGGATGCTCTAGAGGGATTTTCCCCTGTTTGAAACCGAAACCCAGGTCAGCGCTCACTGATGATTTGATTGGTTTCCTCAGTCTGCTTCTGTTTTGAGGTTGCTCAGTATCTTACCAAGATCACAAACCATAAAGAGAGGAGGTCTGAGCAGAGGATGAGCAGGTAGCCCCAAACCTGCTGCAAGTGCTCGTGAGCCAAGGCGAGGGGATGACTGACTGTGGCTGGCTTGGCTGATAACCCTGAAGGACAGGAAGGCTTCCACCCTACCCCTCCCTTGACCAGCAGCAAAATCGGCCCATCAGCCATCCTTCTCCTAACGCTGCTATAATCTGCTGGCATGGCAGAGTGGCCCAGGACCTTGGCTTGTCAGCAACAGGATGACTTGGCCGTGTTTTTTCTTGGCGTGTTGGCTTTCCAGGCCTGACTCTGGCTGTGGGATGTGGTTTCCATGTGCAAGGAGAGCACGATGGCTGGCGCTCGGTTGGCTCAGCCGTCAGCCGGGTCAGGCTCTGAAGCGGATACTTGTGCAGAGAAGAGGGATGTGATCTGAACGCCTCCATCTTCAGGTGGTCACAGGGTAGATTTGGGAGGAGGAGGATGTTGGAGGGAGACCGCTACTTGTTTGTCCTGTCTGGCTGGTTGAGCAGAAGCCTATAATTTTTTTTTCTTCTTCAGGTCCAAAGTCATTAAGTGCGTTAACATCTGAGCAATAGCCAAAAGGCATCCTGACCAGGGATGATTACGGTGGCAAAAGTTGTCGGGGAAGAAACTTGGCACAGACTCTTCCAGCAGGAGAGCAGCTATCTCCTGCGGGGGGACTTTTGGGTGTGATCTACATGACTACAAAGTGCCGGCTCTTCAGGGTTACATGGGTATGGGCACGCCGGGGTGGGAAAGACCTATGAGATCCTTGTCCTCTGACAGAGTGTGGGACTTGAACCGCCTGCTGGCACGTTGAGAAGATGCCAGCCCTGGGCTTGAGGTTCTCCAGGAATGTAGATGCCTGTTGATACTTGCTCTCCTTTCCTGTATTCCCGACGGTGACCGGCATGTTTCTCCTTCCCCACAGATGGAGTCTCCAGTCTCTACACCTGCAGTCTTGCCCTTGCACCTCCTCGTCCCTGTCGTCAACAACGACATCTCGTCGCCTTGCGAGCAGATCATGGTACGCACCCGCTCGGTGGGAGTGAACACCTGTGACGTGGCCCTGGCCACCGAGCCCGAGTGCCTGGGCCCCTGCGAGCCCGGGACCAGCGTGAACCTGGAAGGCATCGTCTGGCAAGAGACTGAGGACGGTAAGTGTCACTGGAGAACTTTTTGGTCTCCTACAATATCATTTTGGAGTTATGGCAATCCCTTCCTTCCTGTGTCCCTGCTGTGTTGCTTGTTGGCACATCCTGGGCTTTTCCCCCACCATCTGGGTGGTCAGGACACAGAGGAGCCCTTAATCTGTCCAGCAAAGGGAATAACGGGCCAAAACTTGCGTCAGCCCCAACGTGTTGCGTTATCCCCTTGCCCAGACAGCGGGTGAAAATCGAAGCTGCCATTTCTCTGCCTTTCTGCAAGAGCTAACTTGTTCTGGAGGTGCCAGAGGAAAGGCCGTGCCAGCCTGCACGGGAACTTGACGGAGTTGACTTCGTTTCTGCTTGGCAACCTGCAGGTCTGTCACAAAAGCGCTCAAACCCTGGGAGGCGGCAGAAATCTCCTGCTGGATTAAAAAACCCCAGCGGAGCTTTCAAAATCGACTCAGCGGGAGATCAGGCTCTCATCTCTCTTGCCAAGCCAATTGAACCTTTTTTTTTTCCGCTGGAGCTCGTCTCATGTGCGTGCAGCTTGGTTTGCTTTCCCAAGTCCTTTGATGGGTTTTTGTCGCTGTTGGGGCTCTGCCAAGTAACGTGGGGATGAATAGGTGGCTCAGTGGACCACGGCGAGCGCTGGAACCTGGCCTTCATTCCAGCCTTGTTGGGATGCTGGAAGTTTCTGCTTCGGAAGGCTCGGGCTGAGCACCTCGTATTTGTGTCTGGCTTCAGCTGAGGTCTGGAAGCAGAAACAGAGCCTAGGAGCTCAAAGGTGAGAAAGAGCAGTGGTGGTGGTGGCCAACTGATGGTTCACCTCGGCTGCATAACCAAGAGCTCCTCTTGGATGTCTGCTCCTGATCTTCCATCGTCATCACATGCGGGTAACGAAGCTGTTGGCCTTAATTCCCTGGCTGCTCCTCACTGCGACTGCCTTTGTTATCTGCGACAGAAGCTGAACTGAAACCCACGTTCCCATGAGCTACTACCGGGGGGGGGGCTTTTCTTACCCCGTGCTTTGGGAAGACTGGAATGTGCCCAGTTTGCCTTTCCTCTCTCCCTGCTGGGAAACTGGTTTTGAAACTGCGGTTGGCACAGGACCAAGTGCTGCGATGACCCCTGATGTGGAGCTGGTGAGCACCAAAATTGTTCCTGCTGGGAAAAGCATCATGACATGAGTGATTTGGAAAGAGAGGAGTGCATGGACTGTGCTGGAGGAGACTGGGACGTGATTGCTTGGGATGGGGACCTGCAGCTATCTCGCGCTCCTCTGCCCTCTCTTTACCATCACACTGATCTGGATGGAGGCAGGTGGGAGCTCTAAGTGTGGGTTTTCTGCTGCTCCAAAGCAGGAGGAAGCCACACATTGTAAAGTTGGACCCAGGGAGCCTCTTTGAGCCAGGCTTGCTGGTGGGGGACAAGGAAACACAAAGCAGGAGCGTTCAGGGGCCCTGCTCTGCGCACCCCAGGGCTGGGGGCTCTGACAGGGGGATCTTCTCGGAGAAAACATGGACAAGGTCGTCTGCTGAGTTACCTGTGCACTGTCCCTGCTCATTCAGTGTCTGCAAAGAGCCTGATTGGTTTGCAAGGTGTAATACCTTCAGCTAGGGGAGCTGAGACCTGGCTGGGCTAAGTGTTGGGACACGCAGCGGTGCAGAGGAGCATCAGCACCCTCCCACCTTTGGGGCTGCACGCTAAGGCCCCCACCACCTCCCCGTCCACACCAGCATGCCGTTCTGGTGTGACTTCCCGCAACCCAGAAACCCCGGAGCTGCAGAGTTTGCTGGAAATTCCAAATTCCAGGACTGCTGGAGACCCTCATGGGTAGCAGTGAAGCTGATGAGAGCTTGGACCCTGTAGGGGTTTGGGTGGAAATCAGGAGAAGAGGCTCATGGTGGGCAGAAGAGCCCAAGTGGCCATGCCAGGAGGGACAAGCATCCTCGAGGCAAAGAGCGCAAAAACATCCCCATCTCCCCAGTGCTGGTTGAGAGGCAGTGACGTGGGAGCGGTTCCTGGTTCTCCTCCCTTTTCTCCTGCTCCTCACCCCACTGTGGAGCTCTGCAGCCCGTCTGCCTGTCTGTCCGCATTACCCCTCGCTTCCGCAGCCACCGTTTCGGAGCGTTCCTCAGAGGCACCCTGCGATTTCCCACAGCCTGGCTATTTTTAGTCTGCACTAATTCGACGAACTTGTGTAAAGATCCTTCTCTGCTGGCTGCTGCTTGGTTGTCTCCGTTGGGAGCAATGACTTTTACGGCCAGCCCTGCAGAACACAAATCCTGCCGTTGCCTTTGGTTGCTTCTGATGTGCTGCGTGTTGGCTCCTGTGGTAGCGGCATCTCTCGCCCTTGAGTGAAAAGTCAGGGTGGAATCGTCCCTATTTCCTGCCTGGCATCTCTCTCCTGCCTTCCGTAATGGTGGAGATACTGGTCCTGTCTGTCCAAAGCTGGAGCTTGTGAAATGTATAGGGATGCAGTGAGCATCTCCCCTCGCCTGAAGGATACAGGGGAGAAAACTACACCAAGGGCATGTCTACAAATCCAAGTGAGAGGCTTTCAGCATGAGTGAGCACGCCCGTGTGGCTGGAGACCATCCCCAAGATCTCCAGAGGGATCGCAGCACCTTCACCAAGAGGGATCCACCTCTCTCCCTGCTCCTTGTGATGCTGCAGCCTCGCCAGACCGCTCAGAAGGACCCCAGGGCAGCAGAAGCAGCTCTTGGCCTGCATCAGGCACCCTCTACGATGGTGGAGAGGAGCTTGTTGGCTCAACTGCAGCAGCCGCTTTCTCCCCAGGGATGACATCCTTGAATCCCCTGGGGCCATTGGCACGGGGAGGTGCAGAACTGTGGTTAGTCCCACCTGTGTCGTGGCTTCCTGAGGGGATGCTGTGGGCACTTCTGGGCCTCGGCGAGGCCCCTGCCACCAGGCAGCCTCAGGAGCGGTTCCCACCGAGCATCTCAGGAGACAGGCATCTCTTCTCGGTGGCGCGATGCCTCCTTGAAAATTGGATTTGTGTCAGACGTGCCCCTTAGACTCATACGGTAATTGCTCTGACGTGGACCTTTTTGCAAGCTGCTCTTCTCCCAGCTGCGCGTTAATGGCGCGTGCCCCTGAGACGAGGGGATCTGTGTTGCTCTGCATGTGCCAGCAAAAACATCTTTGGGCTGGGGCAGTTGCAGAACTTCCCTCCCCTTGTGACTGGGTAGAGGAAGGCAACATGGTTCTTCAACCAGAGCTCCCTTTTTGTAGAGATTGGCTTTTGGGTTGGCCATGGGGCTGCAAAATCAGGGAGGAAGGCTCCTAAAGCCAAAGCCCGGCAACACTGGAGTGGCCTCAGAAGGACAAGCTGGAGCTGACCCATCTGAGATGGGAGCGTGACGCTCCAAGGAGCCCCATGACATCCGTCTTGCCTCAAACACTGGCTTTGTCCTCTCCCCCAGCTAGAAGACCTGCCGTGAGACTGTGATCACTACAAAAGGCATCCCAGCGGGCTTCCAGCACCAAACATCTGGTGCTGGGCTCATGATCTGCCTGCTCCACCACTGCTCCAGCTTGGTGTCAGGCTCAGGTCTGGTCTTCCTGGTGGCAGGCACCAGTCGCATGTGCTCTCCCGTAGCCACCCTGGTGACACCTTGGTCCCTTTGCCGAGCCCGGCTTGTGCAGGGAATGTGTTTTATTGAAACGCCTTTGGTGGGAGCAGCTGTCTCGGCAGTTCCCTTAATTCTGTTAGGTGTGATTTCGATCTGCAGGAACTATTACTGATCTAATTATACTGGAAAACATCGCTCCGTTTGCTGCCTCGTTAGCTGCCAGGTCTGCTCCATCCCCCTCTGCGGAGCTGGTGTCACCTGGCTCGGAGCACATCACCTCCTCGCCTCCGCTTGCAGCGAGCAGACTGCGTTCCAGCACCACGCTGGTGCCGTCGCAAGCAAAACAAGGCAGTGTCTGACATGCAAACCCTCCGAGCAAGGACCGCAACACCACAGCAAACTCTCTGCATCCCTCCCTCCAGCTCCGTGCTGGAATGGCGGTGGCAGGTCACTCACGGCTGAGCTTCGCACGCTCTGGGTGTTTGGATTGTGCATTTGCAAACATCTCATGAGGGTACGATGGAGCATGCACGTCCTTGGGGTCTGCACATACCACTGTGGATGTGTCCTTGCTCACAGCAGGAGAGAGATGCAATAGACTGGGAGAGGATGGAGAAAGCTTGGACAGTGAGGGCAGAGACTGGAGAGTCTTACTTATACCGTAACCATGAGGAAGCCTGACCCCAAATCTGATGGCTTTGCATGTTGACCGTGCTGCCTCGCTGTTACCTTCGATTGCGACTCTGGTTGCTCTTTGTCTCTGGGGATGGTTTAGAGCGGGGATGTGCCAGGATTGCTCTGCTTGTAGATGGGCTTTGGGGCTTCAAAGGGGGCTACGCCATCCCCTACATGCACGCTCCGGTCTTCAGAGCTGCGTATTCTCCAACCTGGGAACAGGAGGTGAGTCTCGAAGGCTGATGCAGCAAGGGCAAGCAGCAGGAATGTGGATTTCTCATTTGCTTTAATGGCAGTAATGAGCAGTTGTACATCCCCTCCAAGGTTGCTGAGCCAACGTGCAGGCTCGGTGTGCTCCTCCGAAGCCTCCTAAAGCCGTGACAGCGCGGCTGTGACCCCTCTCATCTTCAGATCAGCAATCCGGCAGCTCACTCCGGCTGGGAGCATCATGCGGTGCTGCTTGGTGACGGGGCATCTCGTCTCCAGCGCCGCCAGCGTTGCTGGTGTTTCGGGCTGATGCCTCGCACCCTCCTCCTGTTTCACCGACGGATGGGGAGGCTGCAGATCCCCCGAGCGCGGTGGCTGCTGGCGTGTCGGCGTAGAGCAGCAGAGCTTTATTATGCATCATTCCCCGGCGCTCCCCCGGCGTTGCCGCTTCGTGTCTAATATCTGCTGGCTTGACAGCGCGGGGAGCTGGAGGAGAGCTAATGTGCCGCTTATCGTGCTCGAAGCATCTGTCAGCTTTGTACGGAGGCTGTTTTATCAACAGGTGAGCAATATTCTGCTCCAGACAGGACTATTGCTCGCGTCCGTCTCCCCAAGGCACATCTGTAGCTGCCCCAGGTAACACCAGCTGAGGCTCCTGCTTTAGCTGCCGAGCACTGGATTAAAGGCTTGTTTACAAGGAGGCTCTTGAGCTGCAAGCTGCTCTGCCGCGCTTTCCTGGGACCTCAATTGGTTGCTATTCCTCTGCCTCCCTTCTCTGGGAACATGAGGATGGAGGTCTGGGTTCCTCGCAGGTGGTCCTGGGGGCTTGGTGCTGTGGCTATGCTCTGCCAAGCCTTCAGAGGAACGAAGGTCCCCAAAGTCCTGGAGGTATCTTCTGGATACGCCTCAGGCTATGGAGAAGGAGCTGGACACTGTGGGTTGTAGTGGGACGAGCTGTCCTCTTGCAGGAGGATGTCGGGACCTCACTCGTAATCACATTGTCGCTGTTGCCAAAGGTGGACACTTGTTGCGGGGTTTGGGCAGGAGCGTGGCAGCGGGTGGTGTGTGTTCAGCAGGTCCTGGTGAGCTAAATGGCCCTCCCATGGGGCACTTTGGTCACCAGGACCCACAAACACACCCTTACTGCTCCTTGTCTTCTGGAGTGACCCAAGCTGAAGGTTTTCCTGCTGCTTCTTCCATGCTCCAGCATCCAAGCCCCTCTCGTAGCCCTCCTGTCCCTTGGAAAGCAGGGCATTAGATGGCCAGTGACTCATCCACCATCTGAGCATCCATCCCTGCGTGGTTTAGTGGAAAGACCCTGTCTCCCTCCCCTGTCCTGTTCCTGACCCTGCCGAGGAGACTGTGTTGGCTTTGTGTCGCGAGGTTTTCGTAGGAGGGGGCTGCAGGGGTGGACTGTGTGAGATGCCAGAAGGTTCCGCCATGTCCCACAGAGCCAGCTCCAGCCGGCTCCAAGAGGGACCCACTGCTGGCCAAGGCTGGGCCCATCAGTGACAGTGGCAGCACCTCTGTGAATAACGTATTATGAAGGGGTGAAAAACTGCTGGGCAACAGCAGCTTTAGACAGGAGTGAGAAGATGTGCAGACACAACTCTGTAGCCACCAAGGTCAGTGAAGAAGGAGGGGAGGAGGCGCTCCAGGCACCGGAGCGGGGATTCCCCTGCAGCCCCTGGTGAAGACCATATTGGGGCAGGCTGTCCCCCTGGAGCCCATGGAGGTTGACAGTGGAGCAGATTTCCACCTGCAGCCCATGGAGGACCCTTCGCTGGAGCAGGTGGATGTGACCCTGTGGAGAGCCTGGCAGGAGCTGCAGCCCATGGAGAGAGAGGAGCCCAACCTGGAGCACGTCTTCTGGCAGGACCTGTGGCCTCACAAGGGACCCAGGCTGGGGCAGTCCGTTCCTGAAGGTCTGTACCCCATGGAAAGGACCACACTGGAGCAGTTCGTGAAGAACTGCAGCCCGTCGGAAGGACCCACTTTGGAGAAGTTGGTGGAGGACTGTCCACTGTGGGAGAGACCCCACGCTGAAGCAGGGGAAGAGAGGGAGGAGGAAGGAGCGGCAGAGACAAGGTGCGACGAACTGACTGCAACCCCCATTCCCCATCCCCCTGTGCCACTTGCAGGGAGGAGGTAGAGAATTTGGGAGTGAAGTTTAGCCCAAGAAGAAGGGAGCGATGGTGGGGGACATGTTTTAAGATTTGGATTTTATTTCTCATTATCCTACTCTGATTTGATTGGCAATAAATTAGATTAACTTCCCCAGTCAAAAACTTGTTTTGCCCGTGGTGGCAATTGCCGAGTGATCTCCCCTTGCTGGGCAAGGTGGCCCTTGTGCTGGGCCACCCCTCTGTTCTCCTGGCATGGTGGCCATGCACCAGCTTTGGGTGTTGTGTCCTAAAGTCTGGGTGCTCCAGGTCAGACCAGGCTTCCTGCATGCTAGCAGGGCTTATGGCAAAGCTGGAGCATCCGAAAGGTGATGCAGCTGGAGAGGAAATGAATTGAAGAAGGGGCATCCTAAAGCCAGGGCATCCCAAAGATGATGCAGCTGGAGGAGACATTCATGGAAAAAGGGGTAGCTCAAAGCTAGGGCATCCCAAAGGTGATCCAGCTGTAGGAGGAATTCGTGGAAGAAGGACCTTGAACGTCTCCAGGTGCTGAAGGTTTGGTGGTGCCCTGGAGCAGGATCAGTGCAGGATGGATCCCTGCTCCTGCTCATTGTTGCAGATGGGATGTGGGGCTACACTGACCCTGGATCTGAGCTGGTTCACGGATCTGCAGGCAAACTGCCTCTCCAGGGTGGGGAAATGCCACCAGCTGTTGTCCCTTTGCCTGGCAGAGGTCCACTGCACCCCAAAATTAGCAGAAAACTAGCAGATCTGCCAGTGGCTGCCCTCTCCAATTGCAGAGGCAACATCTCCTCGTTCCCCACAAGGTTAGGGACCCTCATCCAAGTACCATAACGGTCCCCACCATGCTTGAGGACCTCTCTTTGCTGGAGGCATCTCAGTAACATCGTGCCTGGGTGACGTTGAGCCAGATGATGAACTGGCCGTGGTTTCTCAGCAGGGTTTTGAGATGTTCTTGGTTGGGCTTGGGGGCTTCACCTTTGTAAAGGCGGGGGGAAACGTGCCCCAGGTCCCCCCACATTGCAATCATTCCTGGTGCCTATGGCCTCAGTCTTCAAGCAGCCACCACCACCTACATTTTAAAACGGAAGAGCTGTGCCCCAGCAGGGATTATCCGTTAGAAAGGCTTAGTCTGGTCTAATTTAGGGCTGCGTTAGGACGGAGGACTTCATGCAGCGTTGTCCTTGTCCATCCCCTGTCCCTACCAGCTGGGTACACCCACCGAGCTACTCAAGAGCACCCATGTAGGGACCATACAAGGACCAGGCGGTGGTTTTTTGCATCCCCCAGCTCCCTTTATCTCTTAATCCTGTAAAAATGGATAATCTCGTCCGCCGTCTTTCCAGACGGCAACCTGGCACCGTCAACCCACTGTTAATTTTTCCTGCTGGGGTGCGACTCTGCGGTGACATGAACACTTGGTGACTGGGATGCCGAGCGGTTTGCACCCAGATTTGGGTGGTATCCGTTGCTTAAGAGGATCCAAGGTGTCACCTTCCTGTGAAACCAGGTGGGGCTGCAGTTATCCGAGTGGGATTCCTCCTCTGTGTTGCTGCCGGCTCTTTCTGCATGAGCATCTCCAGCCTTGGGGACACGAGTGCGTTGCCTCCTCGCTGCCCGCCCTTGCCCCTGCCCATCCTCCCGCCGCGGGAGGGGGACATGGCGGGTGAAAAAAGCTGCTTAGGATCTATCCCTGGGGTTTAAATTGTCCTGGGTTATTGCTGGAGGATTAGGAGGGGATTTGGTGTGATTGGTTGCAGCGGGTTAAATATAGGCTGGTGTGTGTTGGAGGGTTGACGCTCCAACGAGGAAGGGAGGGACAGTTGCGCGCTGGCTCGCTTCGTCCCTTCGTCTTTCATCTCTCTCCCGTGATCGTGGTGGTGGGGAAAAAAAATATGCCAGCACGTCCTTTTTAATATCGCGTGCTGGCCCGGGGATGCGCAAGAGCCTCCAGTGGCTTGTTGTGCAATTAACTTCCAGCAGCGCGTGGTCTTCAGAGAGAGATTGAAGCAGTGCTGGCTGCGTGGTGGGGAGGGCAGAGGGGGCTGCTCCTCCGAGCCCCGTGGCCGGCAGGGATGAGCTGGTCCCCAGGATGGGGTCTGGGTTGGGTCTGCTGGTCCCTCAGCAGCGCTTGATCCTTCTCAGGCTCCTGGGAGCATCCCACGGTGGCTCCCCGGAGGTATCTTGCGGATGGTAGGTTTGGGCTGGGGTGCAGGGTGCAACAGCAGCTTCCCTGGGTTTTAAGGAAAGGGGGGACAGGCTCCTGCCTGCCAAAAAAAGCCACGTTAGGGGGCATGGAGGGTGGAGACCTAGCATCAGCATCCTCCTCTCTCCCTGTGTGGGGCTGCGGGCTCCTGACAGTTGGTTTCACCACTCGTTTCTACCCTATGTCATCTCTGGCATCGTGTTCCAGCCGCATCTGTGTTAAGGCAGGTCCCCAGCACCTTCCTCCGAAGGCAGGACCCAGCCTCTCCCGGTCACCGGCATGAGCTGGCTGTAGGTGCTGGCTGCACGCTGGCACCATGACTTCCCACGACCTGCTCTCCCACTGAAGCACCCACCGTTTTCCGGGAGGAGAAAGAGAAGACCCGCATTTCATTTCTCTTTTCCACGTGTGGGACCTTGGCTCTGTATATTATCCCTGCCGAAGCCTGCAGCTGGCACGGCACGACGGGGGATACGGGCTGAGATTTATAAATGTGCTTCAGGCACAGCTGCTCTGGGCTCCCTCGGCTCCATCCATCTCCCGAGGCTGCGCGGCTGTATATCTCCCTGCGCTCATCAACCCTTGCCAACGAGTTTCACATTTCCCAAGTTTTACCTTGCTCGGATAAATGTGCTTGGCGCAATGGACTCCGCTCCCGGTCAAATTTGTTCTGCAGTGATCATAGCGGTCCAGGGGAGGGAGGAAACATCCACAAAGCTGAGCGATGCTGTGAAAGACACACACCCCCCCCTGCCCCCAGCATGTCCAAAAAGAGGGGTCCACGTCCTCAGCACGGGTGTGAGCCAAGCTGCTTCTCTTCTTGAATTGGTGTGAAAAAGCTGAAAGGACCAAGTTTTCTGAATGTCCGGTGCCTTTTCTCCGTGATGGGAGGAGATGCCCCGTGGATGGTTCTCCAGCCAGAGATACAGGGCTGATGGGTGGCCCAGGGCATGCGGGAGCAAGCTGAAGTGGGGGACGAGGGTTGTTTCCCCAAGGCTGGGTTTTCCTGCCGGGGGTGGTCGCCTGCGCGGGGATGCTGGGCTCAGCTTGCCATCTAGTGGCAATAACAGCCTTTTCCGGAGGGCCATGGGGTTCATGGCCACGCATGGGGGACATAGCCCTGCTGGGGGGTCTGCAGCTCCGCACTGGGGTCCACAGCCTTGCTGGGGGTTGTCTGCATCTCCCCCGGGAGGTTCCCAGCCCTCGCTCCCCGGAGAATCACCTTCCCGACCCTACCCGAGTGCATGTGGAGCCAATGTGGATCTTCAAGGGCAAAACTCCACAGCCTTTGGGGGTCGCTGGTTTTAGCATCCTCCTGAAAACAGGGCAGAGTGCTGGGTGGCTCGAGGAGGAGAGGTTGGGAGGACACCGGCTAGAGCCGTACTGAGAGAGGGGGGATGCGCCAGGGGTCTCCAGGTCCCATGTTGGTGCCTCTCCAGCCCAGAACCTGGGGTCTTGCCTCTCCTGAGAACCCAAGACCACCTTGTCCACCTTCCTCTGTCCCTAGAGCTGAGCTCTTCCTCCTGCCAGTCTCGAGGGGTAGATCCCCCTTTACCCCAATGCCCAGGGAAGGGCGAGACACTGTGGGGTCACACCGGGCCCCATCTGACCCTCTCCCCTCACCTTACAGGTATGCTGGTGGTCAACGTCACCTGGAGGAACAAGACGTACGTGGGGACGCTGCTCGACTGCACGCAGCACGACTGGGCGCCTCCTCGGTAAGTGGGCGGTGGGGTCCAGCAGTGCCCAGGCGCGGAGGGCAAACTCAGCGCCGTGTGGCCCCTGGGGCACCCAGTACCCTCTGCTTTGTGCCCACGGGGCTGCCATCTCCTTCTTGGCCAGCTGAGCTGCTCCCAGGGCTCTTTGCCCCTGCGGTTGCAGGCTCCCTCATCTTGGAGACTGGAGATGGTTGAATATTTGTCGATGGACCTCTCTTGCCGATTCCTCTTTACTGGAGTGGTGGGGGGATGAGCCTACGGGATTGATGGTGAGGGGAGGAAGGGGTTCCCCACCGCGCAGTGGGCCTGGCACAGCCGTCTCTCCATTAAAACCTCCTTGTCCTCCTCCTGGCAGGTTCTGCGACTCTCCCACCAGCGACCTGGAGATGCGCAATGGCCGGGGCAGGGGCAAACGCATGCGCCCCAACAGCAACACGCCCGTCAATGAGACCGCCGCCGCCTCAGACAGCAAAGGGACCAGCACCAGCAGCAAGACGCGGGCGGGAGCCAACAGCAAAGGGCGCCGGGGAAGCCAGAACTCCTCGGACCACCGCACGCCGCCCGGTGGCACTGCGGAGGACGTGAAGGCCAGTCCCTCCTCCGTCACCAAGCGGAAGAGCAAACCCCTCTCTGACATGGAGCTGAACTCCAGCTCGGAGGACAGCAAGGGCAGCAAACGCATCCGCACGAACTCGATGGGCTCGGCAGCCGTGCCACCCGCCACGGTCAAGGTGGAGCCGGCTGTTCTCGACCGAAACTGCCCTTCTCCCATCCTCATTGACTGTCCCCACCCAAACTGTAACAAGAAGTACAAGCACATCAACGGGCTGAAGTACCACCAGGCCCACGCGCACACGGACGATGACAGCAAGCTGGAGGCGGATGTAGACAGTGAGTACGGCGAGGAGCCCTCCCTGCATGCGGACATTGGGAGCTGCAACGGCGCCACCGTCTCTCAGAAGGGCTCGCTCTCACCGGCTCGCTCGGCCACCCCCAAGGTGCGCTTGATGGAGCCCCACAGTCCCTCGCCGTCCAGCAAGTTCAGCGCCAAGGTCCCTTGCAAGAAGAAGCTGGGTGGGGAAGGAGACACCGACCCGGGTGCCCTGTCCAATGACGGTTCTGAAGATGGTCCATCGGTGGCCGATGAGACGAGTAACGACGGCTTTGACTCACTGGAGAAGCGGTGCGTCGATAAGGACAAGTCAAAGAAAGCATCTGGTGCTAAGCCAGAGAAGATCCCATCCAAAAGCTTGAAGTCTGCCAGACCCATTGCACCAGCCATCCCCCCCCAGCCGATTTACACCTTCCAGACGGCCACCCTCACCACAGCCACCCCTGGTTCCTCCACGGGCCTCACCACCACCGTGGTCCAGACCATGCCCAACAGCCCCCAGCTCAAACCCATCCAGCCCAAGCCTACGGTGATGGGAGAACCCTTTGCCGTCAACCCTGCCCTCACCCCTTCAAAGGAGAAGAAGAAGAAGGACAAGAAGAAGAAGGAGCCCAAGGAGGTAGAAAACCCTCTGACTCCTGGCAAAGCCTGCAGAGCGGAGGAAGGCAAGAGCCCTTTCCGGGGGGAATCCAGCGACCTGGGGACGAAAGGCGAGGGGCTGCTGAACGGCTCGTCTGACCCCCACCAGAGCCGGCTCGCCAGCATCAAGGCCGAGGCGGATAAAATCTACAGCTTCACTGACAACGCCCCAAGCCCCTCCATCGGTGGTGCCAGCAGGCTGGAGAACACCAACCCAGCCCAACCCATGACCCCGTTGCACGTCGTCACCCAGAATGGGGCAGAGGCGAGCTCGGTGAAGACCAACAGCCCGGCCTACTCGGACATCTCTGACGCCGGGGAGGACGGGGAGGGCAAGCTGGAAAGCATGAAGGCAAAGGATCCGGAGCAGCTGGTCAAGGAAGGTGCCAAAAAAACTCTTTTTCCCCCACAGCCACAGAGCAAAGAGTCTCCCTATTACCAAGGCTTTGAAACCTACTATTCCCCCGGCTACCCCCAGGCAAGCCCGGGGCCCTTGAACCCTGGTGGCCAGAGCACGGCTGACACGCAGGCCTTGAAGCTGAAGAAGGACGAGGAGCAGGAGAACCCAGAGGTGAAGGTGAAGAGCGAAGGCTGCGAAGAGAAGAAGACCGAGCTCGGCGGCTCCAGCCAGCAGCCCTCGGTCATCCAGCAGCGCCCCAACATGTACATGCAGTCCCTCTACTACAACCAGTACGCCTACGTGCCCCCCTATGGCTACAACGAGCAGGGCTACCACGCTCACCTGCTGAGCACCAACCCTGCCTACCGCCAGCAGTACGAGGAGCAGCAGAAGCAGCGGCAGAGCCTGGAGCAGCAGCAGCAGCGAGGGCTGGAGAAGAAAGCGGAGCTGGGCTTGAAGGAGAGGGAGGCGGCACTCAAAGAGGAGTGGAAGCAAAAGCCCCCCATGCCCCCGACGCTCACCAAGGCGCCGAGTCTCACGGACCTTGTTAAGTCGGGGCTGAGCAAGGCCAAGGAGCAGGGAGGTCCTGATATAGCCAAATCCGTCATCATCCCCAAGCTGGAGGACTCCTCCAAGCTGTCCGGCAGCCAGGTGGCCGAGGGGCTCAAGGTGAAGCTGAGTGAGGCCAGCCACCTTGGGAAGGAGACCGCCGAGACGAAGGCTGGCTCCGAGTGTGGCCGGCAAGCAGAGGTGGACCCTGTGCTCTGGTACAGACAGGTAATGCCCGCTTGGCCCTGCCCGCCAGCCCGGCGGTGGGCTTTCTCCTGGAGGAAGTCCCTCACTGTGACTTCGCTGCAGGGGTTTGCCAGGGCCATCCCAGCAGAGCACATTGTCCTCTGTTCGTGATGGGACCCCGTGAGGTTCCCTTGGGCCCAGGAAAAGGATGGGAGGATGTGGGGCTGTTGGGACAAAGGGAAGCCGGGGGAAGGGAGTGGGTTTCACTGGTCTTCTCCAAATCCAGCCTGGTTTGGGGGCAGGCAGGGCTGGGGGTAGGCAGATGCTCTGACAGTTGGCTGGTTCTTGCAGGAAGCTGAGCCCCGGATGTGGACCTACGTGTACCCGGCAAAGTACTCGGACATCAAGACGGAGGATGAGCGGTGGAAAGAGGAAAGGGACCGAAAGTTGAAGGAAGAAAGAAATCGAAGCAAAGAAGCCGCATCCAAGGAGGACGGGAAGGAGAGCACCAGCTCCGAGTGCAAATTGACCCCCACCGAGGAGGCTCGCATGGTGGGGAAGGACCCCAGACCCAGCGTCCACGTCCCCGTGTCTTCACCCCTCACGCAGCATCAGTCCTATATCCCTTACATGCATGGCTACTCCTACAGCCAGTCGTACGACCCCAGCCACCCCAGCTACCGGGCCATGCCCACCGTCATGATGCAGAATTACCCAGGTAGGGAGCTGGGGTCTCCTCGGGGATGTCCCTTCCCAAGCTGTCCCTGCTCCCGGAGCAGGGGATGGCCATGGGACATCCTCTCACTCCTGGAGGCATGTGCAGAGCTGCGTGCTCCTGCTGTGCCGCCCGAAGACTCCTTGAGCCTTGACTGCTTTTTCTCCCCGCCAGGATCATACCTACCCTCCAGCTATTCCTTCTCGCCGTACGGGAGCAAGGCGTCGGGGAGCGACGACAGTGACAAGTCCCGCGCCAGCCCCAGCGTGAGTTGTAAATCCAGCTCGGAGTCCAAGGCCCTGGACATCCTGCAGCAGCACGCCAGCCACTACAAGAGCAAATCGCCCACGGTGAGGGTCAGGAAGGTGCTGGCTTTGTCCAGCTCCGTGCACGAGCTTCGGAATGGTCCCTGGATCCTGTAACCAGCCTTGGAGCAATTCTGCCTGCTGCGGGTTGTTGCCCTTCCTGCTGCTGTAGGAGACCTGGGACCAGGGAGTAATCCCACAACGCAACCCCTTTGGGATGGATGAGCCAATCCTGTGGGCATGGGTAGCACCGGGGCTTCTCCAGGCCCTGTGGTGGCCAGGCGACGCTTGTCCTCAGCCCTGGTTCTGGAGAGGGGGATGCAGGGGCTGTCTCCATCCCATGGCAGTGTAGGGTCATGAGCTCCTCCTGGGACAAGGAGCTTTGACATGGTGAGGAAAGAGCTGCCCTTAAACAGGACCTGTATCCTCCCCACCGCTTTTGGGCGGGTCACTGGCCACCCCGTCATCTCCCAGCAGTGTCATGGGGAGCCTTTAGGCAAAGGCAGGGGCAGCCTTGAGCGTCCAGCATGTGCCCCAGGGTAGTAGGTCCCGTCCCTCAGTGTGGGTCTGCTTTCTCCTCCCCAGATAAGTGAGAAGACATCTCAGGAGCGGGACCGCGGCGGCTGCGGGGTGGTGGGAGGCGGTGGGAGCTGTAGCAGCGTCGGGGGAGCCGGCGGGGGAGACAGGAGTGCCGACCGGCCCCGCACCTCACCGTCTCAGCGCCTGCTCTCGACGCACCACCACCACCACCACCTCGGGTACTCGCTGCTGCCGGCACAGTACAACCTGCCCTATGCAACAGGTGAGAGCCCAACCTCGCCCAACCCAGCCAGCCATCTTTGGGTGGCATGAACCCTTGTGCCAAGCTTTGCTTTGACCAAATCTGGCGATTCCCAGCTCCCCCGGCCCGGCTGGGTGCCCGTCCTGGGCTGCCGGCTCCTAACGCTGCTTCTCCTCCGCAGGTCTCTCCTCCACAGCCATTGTTGCCAGCCAGCAAGGCTCCGCTCCCTCCCTATACCCACCTCCCCGGAGGTGAGAACGGTAAGGCTCTCCTCCCACGGCGCCGCCATGGCCACCCTGCTTCACCTGCGGGCCCCTGGGCTGGGGCGGAGGTGGCTGGGCTGGGCGCGCAGGGGGTGCCCCTGGGGGCTTGGGGTCTGCCCGGGGCGGCGGGCACTGACTTGACCTTGGGTCGTGGCAGGACGTGACGGGCCAGGACGCCTGGGCTGTACGAGACATGTGACTGGCTCACATGGGGAAGCGCTGGAGACTCCTTTAGACATCAGTTGAATGGTGTTAATTGTTCTGCTTGACGTTCCTGCCGTGATCCGAGGCAGACTCTGTCTTCTCCCCCCGTCGGACACACACTGACTGCCCCCTCCACACCCTCCCCTTTGGTGAGCGGGCGAGCTGGTACCTGCGGAAATATTTATTCTCCTGGGCACCAGTGCTCAGGATGGAGGTGACTCGCCTGCCTGGTGCATATGAAGAGGAAACGGAAGCACTGAGGTTTCTCGATGGATTTGGGACCCCGCCGTGTCCCTGGGAGCCGCTGCTTTGCGGTGGGGCCGAGTGCCACGGGACTGGGGGCAGGCAGGGGGGCCACCTCCTGCCTGCCCCTCGCCGGGGCTGGAAGCATGGGGCTGAGCCCGCCGTGGAGTCGCAGTCTCAGGAAAGGAAGGGCTGGCTCTGCGGGTGTCTGGGCGGCTGCTGCGAGTTGGGAGGCAGGCAGGGGGGGGTCAGCTTGGCCGGAGGTGGCTGTGGGGCACAGGGACATGCTGCATGTGGGGCGCCCCCTCTCCCAGTCCCGCGGCAGCTCCTGCGCCCTGCAGCACCCGCCGCTCTGTGCCTGCGTGGCCGGTGGCCAGAGGGGCAGGCTGGGGGAGGTGGGGGCTGCTCTTGGCCCCAGCGCAGCAGCCTCTGCCCCCTGTCCCTGGCTGGCAGGGGCTTGACGGGGCTGGGGGCAGCGGGCGCAGAGCTGGGGGTGCACCCACCTCCCAGCCTGCTGCCAGGGTCCCTCCCCAGTGCCTTGCAGGGGCCAGACCTGCCCGGAGCATTCACCTTGGTTTCTGAGCTGTCACTCTGCAGCCGCCCCTCCCCCCGCCCCGGGTCTCCCCTCTGCCCCCCGCCCCAGCAGGTGCTCCCCGAGCCCCCGGGGCACTGCTCCTGCTCGGGGCGAGGGCTGCAGCTCCCCTTCGCATCCACCTTCTGCTTTTAAATCGGCTTCCCCAGGCCCTGGGCAGAGCCCGGCGAGGAACAAGCACACTTAGGCTCTGCCAGAGGCACTTGGGGCCGCGCCGCCCCCCCCCCCCCCCCCCTTCCCCGTCCCCATGCTGGGACTGGGGACACTAGGCCCTGGTGGCAGCCGGTGCCTGCTCCTGGCTGCTCCCGAGGACAGGGGCTTTCTGGTCCTCTGCTCCCCCAGCCCCGCAGCCGCTCGCCCTGGGCCGATGCTCTACCTCGGCCCCACAGCAGCTGGGCCGTCCCGGCGCTCTGCCCGGCCGGGGGGCACGGGGGGCCATCGGTCTCGGTTGTGTGTGTGTCCGTGTCGCACCCGGCCCCGAGGGGCCGCTGTACGGGGATGCTCTGCCCGCCGGGCTTTGTACATACTGTAAAAAGCAATTGTTTGAAAGCTGTTGTTTTGGGTTTTGTTTTCTTTCCCTGTTTCCCTCCCCATCCCGCTTTACCCAGTTGGAAAGGAGGCGCTGGCTGGTCTGGGCCCTGGTCTGGGCAGCCCCAGCCCACTCTCATTGTTCCACTCATTTTTCTTCTGCTCTTCCGTTGTCTTGGCAAGGAGCCGGGGCCACATGGCTCCTTGGGGATGGGGCAGGTCATGTCAAGTGGTGGCTCAACCCACCCCGTGCCCGTTACGGAGCCTCACGCTGCCGCCGGGCTGGGGACCGAAGGGGTCGGGGTGATGGAGGGAGCCCCACATCCCATCCGTGGAGGGGCGTCCCGCCGGCTGCTCCAACCTTCAGCCTCGGCCCTTCCGGCAGAGCCTGGCTCCTGGGGGTTGGGGCCCACCAGCAGCTCCGCGGAGGGGACGGAGGAGGGTGTCTGTGGGGGGGCTGATGGGGGGCTGCCACAGGCTTTGCTGCCATCGGGGCTGGGGGGGAGGGCTGCTCCCCACCTTCCCAGTTGGGTCCCAGTTGAGTCTCCCTTTAGGTGTTAAATGAAACAACGATTTAAGCAGAATAGGTTTGAGGTTTGACCTTTTTTTGGGGGGTTTTCCTGGTCAGTTCTTGCCCGTGGGGCTGGCACCCCGGCCCCCTGCGGCGGTGCCGCCCCCTCCCCATCCCCTGCCCACCGGGCCCCGCGGGCGGCCGGCCAGGGCATCAAACCCTCCGTGTTTATAGCTCTTGTTTCCATTGGCGTTGCTGTGTTGGGTTTCATTTCAGTCTTCCTGATTCTGCCCTTCTGTAAAGTGTACATTATTACCAAGTTCCTTGTTTTTTTATATATATATATATAAATATATATATATACAAACTGTACTCTTTTTGCCTTTGTACATTTGGGCAAGGAGAGAGAATAAATCTTTTTAAGAGACAATCACAAACCTGTGAGGGTGGCTTTTTCTTCCTGCTCCCCCGAATTCTGGTCTTTCGTCCCCAGAAACTGTGGCCAGTGATTTTTTTTTGGGGGGGGAGGGGAGGTCCCCATCTCCGGGGCATCTGAGGGGGCTTAAGCAGACATGCTGCTCCTGGGGCCAAGCTCATCGGTCCATAGCCACCGAGGCTGTGGCGGGGGGTGGCGGCACAGTGGGGCAGCAGGTCCTGCTCCCCAGCACCCTCTGTTTGCTCCCAAGCCCCGTGTGCCTGGATCCGGTCCCTCCGCTCTGCCACCAGCTCCCACAGCTTCCCCCGGGATGCGGCAGCCGAGCTCAGCTGTGAGTTTGGGTCAGACACCCCGTCCCCAGGCTCGAAGCCCTGGGCACCAGCAACGGGCAGCTGCCCCACCGCCTGCCAGGGTCTTCCTCCACCCGGCGAACCCATCTCCATCATTTGCCCCCCGCCGGAGCCCCCTTCCCAGGAGGAGCTGGGGAACTGGTGTGCCACAGGGCAGAGCCCGGCTCCTCCAGCTGCGCAGCGGAAGTGAGCTGTGCCCGATGCAGCACCCAGAGAAATCAGAAGCACCTTTTCAGTTTTCAAGAGTGTATTTCTGAAGACCCCCAGTGACCTGAGAGCTCTACGGTCGCCCACACCTGCTGGAGTCAGGGCAGGAGAGTATTTGGCACTTGCCCAAGAAGCAGATGCCCTGGCACAGCCTCGTCATTGCAGCTTATCAAGGAGCTCAGCTCGCCCTCACTCCATGCTCCCCTGACCAGGACCTTACACTTTGCCAGTAAATTTCACCCCGTACAGAAGGAGCAAAGTGGTTCCCATGCCTTGAGGGAGGTGGTGGTAGAAGAGCACCATGGGGTGGCAGCAGGGCCCTGGAGCAGGCAAATACCTGCCAGCCTGCGGAAGGAGTGGGGGCAGCTCCAGCTACAAGAAGGGATAAAACTCAGCTTTTCAAAAACCAGACCTAGAAATGAGCATTTTTGTGGGTAGGGAGTAGGTGCAGGGGCTCCTCTGTCTCTACACTTCACCTGGAGCAGGGAAGGAGGGCCCACGCCTGGTATCTGTACCGGCATGAGAGGGGCTGGTGGCCCCACAATAAGAGCACAGATGGAGACGGGCCCAGCAGCACAGACGCTGATTTTAAACCAGACTTTGGCTTTAATGCCCCAGAGAAGAGGGGGCAGAGGCACCAGCACTTTCCTTTCATTGGAGGGGAAGGAGGGAAAAAGAGACACAAACTTTAAGATGATTTATTCACACAAACTTGTATCCCAGCCCCACCTCTCTCCCCCAAACAGAAAACACTGACCATGACGTTATGGAATGGCTCGGCTTCAGCTTTTAACAAAATCCTGCACAGAAGGGCGAGAGCACAACAAAGCACACAAGGACAAGTCCACACGCAAGCAGCCAGGCCAGGATGAGAGCCGACAGCACGCCTCCGGGGCACAGCTTCTAAATACACCCTTCTCCTGGGGCCTTCAGAGCAAGCCAGCCAGGGTCCCCCCACGGGGCACAAACACAAGAGCGCAACCTCATTCTCCAGCATTAGAAGGGGCAGGGTTGAAATGGGAGCTACTGCCGGCACCGCAGCCTCACCGCAGGGTCAGGGAGAAGATCCCACCGCCAGCGGCAGAGCCGCCGTCCTCAGCTGCCCCGCACACAACCCCCTTTGGTTTGGATACAGCCGTTAGCTCCATGTCTCAAGTCTTGAGATCATCTCTTTGGAAAGGTGAGGAGGAAGAACAGAGGTGACAGCCCTGGGCCTGCTCCTTACCCATCCTCGGGCTGAAGGCCTGAGCTTTTTTTGGCTCTTCGGACCATCACACCGCAGGCAGGTAAGGAAACCTTCCCCCAGAGCAGAGGTATCGCTCCAAACACTCGCTTGACCCTCTGAAACCACGGCAGCACTACAGGAGGCCCACCACAGGCTCTGTTCCTCCCAAATAAGCAGCCCCAGCTGTGTGAAGTTCATCTGAATGCCCCTTTTATTGAACGCTGTGACAGTGCAGTGGTAACATTGAACAGAGTTAAGACTGCTTAAAACAAGAGCTGGAAAAGCAAGAAGTTAAAAGAAAAAAAAAAAAAGTTAGACCAGTTAAAACAGCATCGGTTGCCCCAAAGGGGAGATGCAGGGGGGTTTAATGTAGTGTTAAAGGTTAAACTCCAGCACGTCTCCTCCACACGCCTAACACCCAAACCATGCCTTCTACTTAAGAGTCTGAGTGAAAAATAAAAAGGTAGTCTGTCAGATGAGCACACACGGGGTGACGCGGAAGGGACCGACGCGGGTTTAGAGAAGTCAAGGAGTTGATACTGCATCTACCGCTGTGCTCCCACGCAGGGCCCGGGCGCCCCTAGGCTAACACACCACACAGCTGCACGCAAAGAGCTCCTATGCCAGTTCATAAACATCTTCCATTTACTATTTGGTGATTACATGTGTGTATATATAGTTCTCTAGGCAACACATTTCAATGAGATAGTCAACTCTGAGGATACACAGGCCAATCTAACAATGAGAAATGCAGTTTCAGTCCAACAGAAGCTTGTTTTCCCTTTCCTCAAGAAAGGAGAAGTAACCCTCTCTCCCCTCAACAGCATTTTCAGGTCACACTGGCGTCCCCCGCTGCAGCTATTCTTCATCAGAGGAAGAGTTCTGATCCAGGGGGTACACCATGAACATCACGTCTGGCCGCGACGGGACAGAGGGGTGACCAGGCCTCACGATTTCAAAGCCCAAGAAGCTGAATGTCTTCAGGAGTGGAGCTACCAAAGAGAAGGAAATCTGTTACCACCAGGAATAATCCTCTGTACCTGCATCACCCCAGAAGCCACAAATATCAAAGAACACCCTCCATGAGCGCATCCAGAGCTTCCTGCACAGAAAGAAACGGTTTTAATGTGACAGCCCTCTCAAATAAGACGTCTCGTCTCTTCCTGCGTTCATCTCAGCTGCTCCTAGGTGCGCAGGGGATTTTAGTTGTGCAGCAGAGCAGCTTCGACCATATTTATCCTGCGATGTCTGTTCCGTCCCGAGAAAAGGCGGCAGTTGGTTGTCTACCTGCACCAGCCACACAGACCCGCTTTCCCGGGACGCACGTGGCCATCCCACAGCATGTCAGTTTTTATTCTGTACTTAAGTGGGTCCCAGCACCCTTTGAGCCCTGAAAGTGGGTCAGACAGCAGCAAACAGGAACCCGCTTACTCAGGCTGTAGGCAGGAATTCGCTGTCGCTGCGAGGAGGAGGGCCTGGAGCTCAGTGGAAACTCAAGAGCGCTCTGCACAGCTCGGTGTGGTTCCCCAGGAAAGCCACCTCGGGTGACACACAGAAATTCAGAGCGGGGTCCCTCCAGAAGCCACACACCCCCTTGTCTCAGCCAGACAAGGTTATATTACGCAGTGGCTGGATGCACGCTCACTTGTTACCGAGCGATGGCTTCTCCGTGACCTGTGAAAGTTACCCTGCTGCAGCATCTAATCTCTGCGGCACCCTCTGATGATCAGCTTGCAGCCACTGAACGGTCACGCGGAGCAGCTCCTATGTATTTTTCAGACAGCACTGAATTCCAGCTACACAGGCGAGGACCCAGGACGTGGAGCGCTTCAGAACTCATACAAATAAGCCAGGTCCGAGAGCAACACACAGCCCATTTTTAAAAACAAACCCCAGTATGAGATGTCTCCTGTAACCAGCTGCTGCAGAGGTCACCTGTGCAGCCTGCGGAGGTGGTGACATCATATCAAGAACTGAATCTGACAGTTATTCTTGGCATCATAACGCAGGGTGACATCTTCCCGCGCTCTGCAGAGCTTAGCTCTAATAACGGGCTTCGTTTCAGAGAAGACAGTGCAGCTTGTGGAGCAGCAGAGTAAAATTAGAATTAAGGTTTGAATTACTCCTGCCGTGGCAATTGCTTGGTTACTAGCCTGCCTCTAGCAAGATTTAAAGTGACACATCCATGGGCTGGGACTTGACAAATCTCCTCAAACTTCCGTGCTGTAATCACTCATCCAACACCTCTATCTTTAGATCCTAATGCAGCCCCCTTAAGCCGTAAGTGTTTATAGCCAGGGTCAGGATTACCTGTAGGTCTAGGAAGGTCAAAAGTGCCGGGAGATCTTTAAAAAGCAGATGAACATCAGGGCAACAAGCTACAGGAGTTTGTTTCCCGTGTAATAACCACTCCCCAGTTCCTCCTTCCAAATCACAGAAGCCCAGTGCCAAACAGAGACCTTCGCTCCTTACCAAAGGAGAAATGTTAACCAATTTCTGCACAAGAAAATACTCTGAGTTACTCAGGAGCAGCTTTCTGCATGAGAGTACTAGTAATAAATTAACTGCAGGACAGCAAAGTGTACCTGCTGGAGAAAACAGAGTATTCCCTCCGCCTTGGTCTCAAAACAGGGCTTCTCCACGAGAAACCATTTCCACTTTGTAAGACCAAGATGCAAATGAGGCATGTAACATTTACCGCGATGGGAAGTGTCCCGTGGAGCCCTGCCCTGGGATTACCAGGTTTTTGTACAGCTTCAGCAGCACCGTTTTCGATTTAGGGAGCAAACCTGACAGCGGGGGCGAGTGCTTACCTCTATCTTCTCTGCTTTTTCTGAAGCAAATAAAGACATAGTTTACTTTCATTTTTTCTTCAGCGAACTCCAACAGTGCTGATAACCTGCCAAGGGGGAAGAAGACAAAAGAACAGCAGCTATAGGAAGTCCTGTCCTGAGGAAGCCTCTGAGCATTATCAATTGTTTTGATGTTTTCAGGCAGAAAGATTACTTGTTTACAGACCCCTACCAGCGAACAATGGGTGCTGGAACAATGGGCTTCCTGCTTCGCTACCCAGCCCTGCGAACCCAGAGCTGTCCTCGAACCGAGCCACCCCACAAGTCCCTGTCCTCGGCACCTGCGTGCCAGCGCACACAAACGCACGTTCCCACCAGCCAAGGATTCAGTACAAAAGCCTTCGCACGCGGGAAGCTGAATATTGCGGCTGATCCTCAGCCAGGCGACATCCCCTCCGCTGGCAACATACTCGAGGGGATCTGCAAGTTTTGTGTTTTGTGCTTTGTGGAAAGGGTGGGGAAAAAAAAAAAAAAAGAAAAAAAAAAGAAAAGCAGCTCATGACGGCAGAAGAGAAGAGAAAAACATCCCTGAAGGAGCATGTGCAGAAGCAAAGCTGTTTCCTGAACACATCAGCTGGATGGCACAGCTGATGCACCCTGAATCCAGGCTTCCTGCCTTTCCAGCTAAATTATTTCTGCCACCTCTTGATGGAGGCAGTGCTGCATTAACCCCTCTCCGAGCCCCAGGGATCAGCACCGGGGGAGCCGTCGCTGTCACTGCCGGCCTTGTAACCATTTACGATGCGGGCTGCTGGCTAGAGCAGTGACAAACAGCGCTCCGATCGACATCTAATTGAACAGCAGTCAGTGACACTGGAGTGCAGCAAGGGAGATTAAATTTGCAAGTGTTTTGTTAATATGGTAATGAACTATTTTAATTATAGCCTCTACTAGGCTGTTTTACCTAGCTAAAAATAATCTGACAAAACCACGCTTGAAGTCACGATGACACAGGCGGGTAAATACCCGCCTCCCAGAAGCAGCCGCTCCCAGGCGAGCGGGCACTCAGACGACTGAAGGATTTACGGGCCAACTGAAGGAATTACACAAACCTTTATCTGGACTCGGAGTCAAAAGAGACAAGTGTGAGACAGCAAGAACACTGGCACTTACTGAAGGTGCCCAATGAGTTCCCCCCGCCGCCCTTAATTAGCTCAGGTCATTTACAGATGAAGCCTACTTGGAGACTTAGAAGGACTTCAGAGCGCTCCGCAGAGGAATCCAGTTTACATCCACATCTCCGCTGCAGCGCTCCCCACCAGCGGAGATCTCTGGCAACGCACTTGGCAGGAAGGAGCTGCTCTGGAAGCTGCGTTTACACAGACTTCCCAGAGCAGGGCTGTCTGGACAAAACACTACCGTATTCTGCCAACAGAGAAAAATCAGAGGCTCTGGCAAAGCCCAACGCCTGCGTGGCAGCACTCCAAGAGCAGATCCACCTACTGATGAGAAGGAGCGCATCAATATAATGGAGTTTTTTTTCCCCCTGAAAGAGAGGAAGACGCCTGCCAAAATAAGCTTGCCAAGTGGCCGGCAGAACAAAAAAATCGGAGAAAGGCTTGTAGATTTTTCCATACCAAAATATGCAAAGAATCACTCCACCCATTTATTGCTTATTTTTCATTAGCACGGGGACTCAAAAAGCAGTAACCCATCTGAAATGATCCCTACGGGGGAAGAAAATACACGGAGCACTAACAGGAGGACAGTTGTCTCAAGACCAGGGAGTAAGGACATATTTCGGATACACAAGCCAGGAGCAGAGCTGCCGTACGTGCAGCCCGTTCTTCCCATGTAGGCAAAGTCCTGGCAGAGCCGCGGACAGAGCTTTGGGATCCGGAACTTACCCTTCTTTGCTTCCATCAGCTAATAATCCGTCAGGGATTTCCACAAAGAGGCTCTGATTAGAGAGCACCGCATCCCAGGAGGAGGTCTTCACCTCTGTAACCTTGTACTGGAAATGGACAATATGAGGCTTCCCTTCGTGCACTGGGACATCTTGGTTAACAGTGATCTTCTCATCCTGCACAGGAGAGGGAGGAGAGCTCATGAAATAGACTTCAGGGTTAAAGAAAACAAACCATGAGATTGCGGACCAAAAACGTAAGACATTGTGCTTAAATGAGCATGCAGAGGGACTGTGTTTTCAATGGGACCAGCCCTTACGGACCGGTGTGTGTCCAGAGTTTCAGCTTATCATTAAAATTCACCCCTCTGAGACCGTAGCCCGTGAAGGGATGCACAGTCGCCTGCAAGCCCGTGCCCGAGTCTCAGCACTCTAAACAAGTGGTTAAGAGCTACTGTTTTGAACCACCCACAATACCTTGCTTTTATTGTAACCTAACACAAAAATAAAAGAACAAAAGTGAACACTCCCCTGGCTGATTATAACGTAGAACTACAGAGATGCAAATGCAAAATAAACGGTATTAGAGTTTTACTAAGAAGAACATTATACTTTTCCCTTCCCCTTTCGCTGGCTCAGGGACACAGCACAATGAGTGCTGACCTCGGAGTGATTTTCTAGCCATGTTTTCCTGTTCAAGGGAATGCAGTTTTGCGTATTTACATTATATTAAATTTCTGGGTAGTGAGAGTGCATTCATTCACCGCAGGTCCCAGCCACATCTTTGAAGGGCGGTTCATGAACTACCCTTCAAAGGACGGAACTTGAACCGACAAGCTGGAAGAGCATCTGCTGCCACAGTCTGACCAATTTCATTGTCTCCCCAATCCCCCACACAGTCTTTTCGTTTGAGGGATGACCGCAAATTGCTTTCCCAGATTTTACAACCAACTAGTATGGCAAATGGTTTGCCTCCTGGTATAAAGGAGGAAAATACATAGTGCAGAGAGAATCCCAAACCAGACAGAAGCTACACGGATTTGAAGATTGTGATGAGGTCTTTTCCAGAGACCACAAATGTACGCGTCCCTCTCCAACACTGCTCTAACTAGAATGCCAAGCATGCAGCCCGCCTCAGATCCAGCTCAGCAGTTCCTAGAAAACAATTTCGTGGTTAAACTCCATCCCTCCTTCTGACGATTTTTGCAGGCCGTTGGCTTGCCCAGTAATGATTTCCACATTTCACTGCAAAGAGCCCCAATGAAACGGCAAAGAAATTCATTAGGTTCCTGAGTTAACGCTGTCAACTGCAACGGGAGCTGAACTGTTCCCATCTGCCTGGTTACAGGCTCGTGCGTTACGGATCCCCTCACATTTACAGAGTCACCCGCACAGCTCTGAAGGGCAGAAGTAAAACAGGTAGTACAAGCCACGTCTGTTCTGAGTCACAGGAACACCTGGGAAAGCTGTCTGCCCCTCTCTCCTCAACAGCATCAACAGGTGGGGCAGGAGGTGGTTTACTCCAGTGGGCCATTAGGTGAGTGACCGTCCAGCCTCCAGGCATTTTATTTTACCAGGGTGATTAATTCAGCAGCTCATGATGAACTCTGATCTGCTGACGATCAGCTGGACTGACACCGAGACAAGCGACATCGCTGCAGAGACAGCACCTCCCCAGACAAGGTTTAGTCAATGCTTCGTAGTGACATATACTCGTCTCTGACTGTAACACAGACGGGCAGCCAGTACGACAAAGAAAACAGTCCGGTTTGGGTCCGTGGTGAAGAAGCATTTACAAGATGGGCAGTACGAACACATCGGCAGCCAACAGTGCCCAGTACGAGGGTGGAAGGCTCCTCAGTATCACTGCTTTTCAGGCACGTGTTTTCTTGTAGGTGTTTTAAGTTATTAAGGTAAAAGTATCACAGAAAGACCAGTGGTTCAGCAAAAACATCTCCGAGAACCTTTCCATATGCCTCAAGCCTGTGTCCCACTGCTTTAACTCCTGTTACCACATCTATTAAAATAGATCCCTCTTGGTTTGACTATTGTGACAAGGAAGAAGCCACCGAGTATGTTAATGCTGGTGACAAAGTAATGCCGCATGCAAATCAGGAACTGCCTGGCTTTGGTAACTGGAGCAGAGGAAGCTGCCATTTGTTTAAAGCCCACAAAGCTCAGCTGAAAAACAAGTTTACACTTCATCAGAATAAATATCCTGTAGGAAACAAGTTAATTCATCGAGTTTGAAAGAAGTTTTTTGTGGTTGCGCCTGCTGTCGGGTTTTACTACAGTTTTAAGCCAAGTGCACTAAGAAACCTGCCGACAGCTGCTCAAGTTAAGTCAGACTGCTGCTGCTAAAGCCACCGTGGAGCCGGCAGCAAGAGGCAGATTTGAGCCCAGCACTACAGAGGTGTATTTAAAAAAAAAAAAAACAAAAACAAGGGGATTATATGCACATCCTTCACTAGGGACTTTATAGGAGCCTTTTACAGTTCTTGTTACTGCGCCGAAAGCGTCCCTGTTTCAGGAAAGATCCTTCTCTCAGAAAAGCTCACAGATGCTTCTTTTCTTATACTTCATGAAAACAAAAACAGGGTGAGGAAGTTGAGAGAAGCAGGCTGGGATTGACACATTGGAGGGGGAGGCACACGCAGGCATTTGTGCGGGAAGACTGGCAGGAGCCTGCAATAGGAGGGGAAGAGCTTTCCGAGCCTTCTGGCTTAGCCCTTCTGTCACCAGGCTACCCTACACTCCAAACCTGATGAGGTTTTTTTTCTACTTAAAAGCCCCCTAATGCGACAGCCCATGAACCAAAGGCAGCATAACCGCAGGGATTAAAAGAACCAGTTCCCCCGGTTCAGTGGGAATTACGTTTACACAGCCCGTCTTGGGAAGCTGATACTTTATTTCTAGGCATCAAAATAGAGACAGCGAGATGCTGGGGAGAGAAGCTGTTCCTGTGAAGCAACAGCCCAGAATTCTTTGGAAGCTGCTCAAAGCAAAATCCTGTTTACGCAACAAATGTTCGGTTTTTAGTTCACCCCTGCAAAATCCCCCCCATCACGCTATCGCAGGAAAAAAAAACCCACACCAGGCTATCTTTTATCCACAGCTGCCTAAACCACCGGCTCTCCAGCCTTGGGCTCCATTTCAGTGAAGTAAAGCCGTAAGGACCAGCTTCCACTTGGTTACAATTCATTGAGCACAAGATTTTCCAACCCGGCTACGCTCCTCAGATGTCCTGAGAAGGACAGGGGGAGGCCCCTACGCGTTGGCAGCATAAGGAGAAAGGATGTTATGGTCTTAGCCATAGCCAAGCGGCTCGAGAAACCCATGTAAGCAGCCTACTGCTGGCATGTGCTACACCTGCAGCCTCCTGCCAAGTCGGCTAGCCAGAGCACGTCCTGGCTGCGCAGCACCGATGCCGATCGCTATTGCATTCCCAGCTCGAGTAAAGCTCCCTTGACGCAGGGCCGAGTATTAAGTCTCTTAACACAAAAAATCCCAACAACTATAGGGAGCCCCAGCGGCTTAATTTATAGCGCGGTTGTATCCGAGCAGTGCGCTGCGTACTCCAAAGGAGGCAGGTCTGCTCAGAAAGGTCAATCCCTCGAACTAGAACAGCTGATACAGCTGGAAAAAGTACTTAAGCTTTTGGGTCCAGATGCCTTTCCAGGTCACGCTGAAGCTCGCTGGCTGAAAAGCTCAGCCTGATGTAACTACAGCACCGGCAGATTGAGCGGGTGACTGAGAGAGTCCCAGTAATCCCTATCTGAGGTGGGACTTTAAACGACCGAGTGACACATCCCACTCTGCTCTGGGATGAGCTATGTTACAGAAGGGGCTGATTTTCTGATAGCTGCTGCTAGGTTTTGTCAGCAGTGCACCCAGAAAGAATTATATCCTTATTTCCGGGACGCAGCTATCTGGATGACATCCCCACAGGCAGCAACCCTGCCTACACACCACTGCCAAAAGCTTCCATGCGGTGTCGAGGCCATACAGAAATCAAACCCATCAAAGCCTCCAAATGGTGATTCCACCAGCATTTCTTCTACATTGAGCCCATTTTCTGCCTTTGGGCCTCGCCTGGTGCGTACGCAAGGCTTGGCAAGGCTGGTCTGCAGGATTTTAAGTTGCAGGGTCACCTATTTCTCATCCCCTCCCACCCAGAGGGAATTCATTATTCATCTTGGGCCCTTTTGAAGGCACCTGTGTATCTTCTTTATCCCACGGGAAGCCCGTTGTGCTCTTTGCTACCCCTCTGCTGCTCCTCTGGATTTTACACCGCTCTAACATTCAACTCAATAGCATTAAGCTCATGTTACGTTATTATTAAGAGGCTACAGAGGTTGACATTTATTCACAAGGTAAGTGGGTGAGGCACATGCTAAAAATTCACCAAGGCTGCATTAAAGCAAACTCCTCCGAAAGCAGCCATGAGGTGTGCGATTCTCCCATGAATTTCAAGAGGAGGTTTTGGTAGCTGTGACCCAAAAGGGCCTGTATCTTCTCATCATACAGAGCCTGTGTGCCTCCCACAGGGTAATTAAAAATCAAGTCTAACACCTATGACAACACTCCTGTCTGAGCAGCCAAATTTGCAAGCTTAGCATAAATTTAGCCTACCTCATCTGATAAAACTTTACTCCCTGTCTTGTGGAAAAGCTGGCCCTGGCCCAGAAGGGAGACAGATGTGTGCCACCACGATCCAACACAAAGCTGCACCAGTGCTAGTTATTCTACAGCAAGGAACAGCCAGATCTTCTCATGCGAAAGCCAAAAGGAAAAGTCACCATAGAATGAAGAGGGCCAAAAAATGAGAGCTACGGAGATTCACATGCTCCTAAGCAAGTCTGCAGATACAAAGCCTTCCTGATCTTGCCTCATCCTATGCACGTGTTCTAGAAACATCCCCGAGGTGGATGGCCACCTCGCCCTTCTGTGAGGTCAGGAGTTACTCTGTACATGGCTTCAGGCAGCTCCCAGACCCCGACAGCTTTACCTTCCGGACTAGGGCACAGGAAGGAGCTTATCAACCATTCTCTCTCCATTTCACCTTTCTGCTTCCCGCTTCCTCTTTCTGTGAGACATTTGAGAAGTTGTTTCATGGTTTGATAATGCTGGCTCCACATACAATAGCTGAAACAGACCCTGGGAAACAGGGCTAGTGAATTATTTGCTGCACACCTTTGAGAAAAGGTCTCTCATTTCTTAATAAACAGGTGATATTTAAGCAGGAGACCGCTGCACGCAGCTTAGCGATCTGCTGTCAGGATCACTGAAAAATTAACTCTTCTCTCACTTATTATTTGCGTTTATTCCCACGGGACTGCGAAAGGAACCGAACATAATTGTAACAAGGGTACAGGTCATTATTTAGATGTCAGATCTTTCTCACCTTATATATCAGAGCTGAAAGAGAAGGATCCCTGCTACCCCCTCGCCCACCGGGGATCTTCGACAGTGGGTGAGGGGCATCAGGAGCACCACAGAGGCCCTGGAACAATGTGCCTGCAGCACTGCAGCTGTGGACAATTACTCAAAGGTAGAATACTACTGCAAGAAAAAAAAAAAAAAAGAGAGAGAACACCAGGTTACTTCAGCAAGGATCACATTTCAGATGCTACAGCTCCTTGTGACCCCAAACCCACTCATATCCCTGCTCCTCCGCAGCACGTCAGAGGCAGCTATCAGGGCTTTAGCGCCCGGACATCTACGTTAGAAACGCTTGCTGCCCAAATGGTGTCAGAAACCAGCGGCGTTTTGTTAGAAACGGAGGAGGGGCTTTGCAGAACAGGGAGAGAGTGCTGAGCAACCTCACGCTAATAAGGGACGCCTGGAAGACCGCCAATAGCAGATGGCTGGAAACGCATGACCAGATGAGCACACATTTTCTATAGACAAATATCTACAAATAGATCAACAGGACCCAGAAGGCAGAGGTTTAAGTTTCACATTTTCAAAACGAGGAGGAGTGAAAGGGCTGGTTCTTCAGCTATCTTCAGCACACTCTACAACGTCCGAGTTGACATTTGCACATGCAAATGAAACATCATACAGGCATGCTTCACCCCAACCCTAAAAATTAAAAGTTCACCCCACAGATCTACTTTTACAAGCAAGAAAATAAGTTTCCCTTGCAGTTTCTAAGTTTGTTTGGATGTCCTACACGCGGCCTTTCAGGATCACTTTGAACGCAGGCTTTAATATCTGCCCTAGCTTTTAGGAAGTTCACGAAAGCAAATTATTTTACTTCTGGAGCATTGCTCCCTTTATCAGTACCACAAAAGCTCTTTGCTGAGGCATGGCACAGCAGTGGTATTCTTCTAACAAAGCCTGCAAAAGCAACGCACAGAAACCAGTCATTCCCCAGTGTTCCCATTATGAAACACACCAGTGCAAAGCTATATAAACACCACCAAAATAAAGGAGAATTTGAGAGAGTTTTCAATAAGCACATGGAGTGCTGAAGAAGGCTATAAGGGACAGCCTCTGTAGATGTACTGACAACTCACTGCCTGTCCTTAACTTTCTCACTCGAGCTGATCCCAAGACAGTGTTTTCCTGCTCTAATCCCCCTCCACAAGGGACCAGGCTTAAGTATCCAAAGAGCTAGTACGGAGCTGCACCATCAGAATCACCTGAACCGCCTATACAGCACGCTGGAATGTATACCAGACCGCAAACAAACTACTGAAGTTTGGCTTTTCTGTATGCCAAAAAATAACTCGCAAGTGCAGTTACGACACAGGCAAGATTTGCAAAGAACTTGGCTTGCCACCTCATACCAAAATAATCTTTCTACAGGAAAAACAAATACTCTTCCTCCACATATTTCCTCCTCCTCCTCCTCCAGGATCGCTAGACTGGGCTCTTCTTCAGCAGCGTTCCCATGTGCCATGGCCTGCAGCAGACACTGCTTGGAGAAAAGGCTGTCTAAACACACTAGGAAAAGGTATTAAGCAGTGGCAAAGCCCTTGGCACACATGCTCAGTGGCGTTCTGTGTTAATACAGTCCCTCCTCACGGCGTGACTGGGGCTATCAATGGACCCGTGTGTATTCAGTAGTAGTGGACGTGGAGAGGCATGACAAAGCACTTTGCTGTGCAGCTCCCCACCCCCAGAAAGCTGTTGGCAGCTTTGTTATTCCCTTCCCTCCTCCCTCTCCCCCCCCCCAGTCAACAATGTACTATTGATAGCTCTCTCCAACTTGTGGCCAAGGCATCAAGAAGCTGGATAATGAAGTGTAGTTGTGGGAAAAAAAAAAAAAAAAAAAAAGGAAAAAAAGACAGAGGCTGTAGTTTTCATGCAAAGCAGTTCAAGACACTTCCCAGTTTTGCTTCCTCTGGCACATGCAGAAGTCAAAACACAAGACCCCTTCAGCCGCTGAGCCCTGCCTGCGGCACTGGGGCTTTGCGTAGCCCAGACCTGCCTGAAACCACTATCCTGCCCCAAAACTCTGCAGCGGCAGCCAGCTTGGGTCCCCAGAGCAGCACCATCAGGCAACGCTGGGGAGCGAGCCTGTGTGGGGGACACAGACTAAGAGGGGTTTTCCTTCCTCCAGATGTGCATTAGCCCCCTGGGAAGAAGTTCATGCAAGCGCCCGACAAAGTCTGATCCCTTCATGCATCTGCGCGTGAGCAGCCCACTGCAACTCTGCTCCCCAAGGCCTGTTCAACGCTTAAAAATTAGGATTGTGCTCCCTTCCAGCCTCTCTTCTGAGAAGCTCCTTCCCAGCAGCTTGGTTTAGATTAAGATGCTAAAGCTCACCAAGGGCCTTTCCCTGAAGGAACTCCCTTTCTTGACTGAGCCCTGCCTGAAACGAGAGCTGGAAGCAAGCGTACGTTTTCAGCCGGCGGGTATAATTTTAACTCGCTAAGCTTCCAGCGATGTCAACCCCGTGCCCTGTCCCTGGGAAGCGCAAAGGACAACTCGGCAACTTTTGAACCCCATCACGGGTGCGCTTCAACAGCCCTCGCACCTCAGGCCCCAGCACTGCTTTCAGTCCACCACAACAACCAGCTCCTGGGGGTCTAAAAGCTGCAAATCATCTTGGCTTTTTGGGGGTTTATTTGTGCTGAACACTTAGGCCAGATGGAAGGATCCACACAGCTCCCCTGACATTACAGAATTGAAAGGGTCTGGGGTTTTTTTTTTTCTTCTTTTTTTCCCCCTTTTCAAAACAGGCTCTGAAGATGTGGTTGCACTTAGACCATAATAAGATATTATGCTGCCAGCCACTGCAAGTCATATATTAAGGAACCTGATTTAAGGAGCAACTTGTAAATAACCATCTGATGGATGCAGCACAGCTCAAGTATCTACCCTACACACAGCAGCCAAGAAAAAAAAAGCTTGGTTTATACACATCCTCCAGGCGCTTATCTACATGGTACGACAGGGGCTCAGGAAATGACACTTTTCAGACTCTAAACAAGGAACAGACGCACAAGATAATCCAGCCAGCTGAGAAAAATACCCACAAACCACATAAATTCACACCTGCCGATAACCAACCTGCCAGGAAAAAAAAAAAAAAATACCTATACAAAAAAAAAAAAAAAATCACCTTTCCATGGGGATGCATGGGGACTTGTGGGGAGGGAGGGTACAAACCCTCCTGGGCGTTACAGGCTTATGAGCAAGAGGGTGTTCAGACACTCGTTGCTGAGGTGAGGTGATCCCATCCCATCCCATTCCATTCCATTCCAACCCGCCCCACCCCATCCCATCCCACCCCATCCCATCCCATCCCATCCCGGTGCACCCAGGCACCCGCCCCAGGGTCTCCCGGCCCGGAGAAGGGAGGCCCCGGTGGGGATTTATCCCGGGAGAGGCGC